>NW_027555625.1:237340780-238540780 GCF_003287225.1 Phascolarctos cinereus
GTGAAACTCATCACCAGAAAGCTTCCCACACCAGGTGTTAAAATTTTTGGCCACTAGAACTTTTGGAGTCATTTTCCACTAAATTCTAGAGGTGTTGCTATCTATAGGGTAAAAGTTATAACCAAGGAAGTAAAGGAGATCCTCAAAATTAAATATCTCAGCAGCTCGTATTTAGAGTTATTTTTTTTATAATGACCTTGTTAGTAGGTTATACAAGCATTGTGTCTCCTATTTTAATGATGAAGAAACAAGAGTAGCACCAGATTATAGCTCTATAGCAGGGAGGGACATGAGGGGTCATCTAGTCAATCCCCTCATAATTTTAATTTATGAGAGGTTAAACAACTTGCCCAGAGTCACACAGGTAGTAAGTGTTAGAAGTAGGATTTGAACACAGATCTTTCTCACTGAGTCCAATACACTATCTACTATACCATCAGAGGTTAAATACCATGTCCATAGCCAAACAAATATAAAAGTTTAAAGGGGAACTTGAACTCAGATCTTATAACTCTAAAGCCAATTATCTCTTCACAATAATATACTGTCTCTCAAAAAGAAAAAAAAATTTAATTAAGCTTTAATCTTAGAAATATAAGGATTGCCCTTATGAATTCATTTTGCAACTAATTCATAATTTTTCATCCTGTGAGAATCCTTTTCCATACCCTTCCATAAATCTTCCACAGAAAAGTTGCCTGGAGGTTTTCCTCTCGGCCATTAGTTCTCAAAAGTCTCAAAATTTTCATAGTAACAGAACTTCTCAGTTAAAACAAAATTCTGACAAAACCCTTGAAGTACATTCCTCTGAAATTATTATTATTATTATTATTATTATTATTATTGTCATTAGTTGTTGTTTCACTGTACCTTTAAGAGACATATTTCTAGAGTTTTATTTATTTATGTTATTTTGTTTAGTTAGTAGATACAGAGTTGACCTCAGAGCCTAGAATATCTGGGTTCAAGACTCATCTCTGGCACATACTGGGCATGACTGTGGGCAGGTTACATAACTATTAGTGTTCTAGGCAGCCCTAGAAGACTATGTGTTGCAGAGAAGATAATAACCTGAAGTTGTAAAAAAAAAAATCTGAACCACTGAAATCCCCATGTCATATCCTCTATCATTTTAATTCTGTCAACAGACACAACAAATACAGTGGGATCTTATAGTCACTATAACTTTTGGTCAATTATTTAAATAAGATCACATTTTGCTAAAGAAAATCATATAGAAAAGTCTATTAGTTTCCAAAAAAAAGAAAAAAAGGAGGTAGTTTTACCAAGGAGATGTAAGGCACATAAATAGATGATTCTAATGCAGATGTTAGAGATGAAAATGTAGTTTTGTGGGTCAGTAGTTCCTGATATTGCCCTCTTTCATATCAGTGCCATCTTTGCCATCTTTTCAATCTCCCCTTCTTCAGGCATCTTGAAAATAGGTCCCTGAGTTCATTTAAAATTGTTTCATCTCCAACACTTCTCCTTTCTTTGTATCTGCAGAAGTCCCACCACTTTATGACTTTATTTGCTTTGTGGCTCTTTGATTTCTTCATGGATTATATTAAGTAGAAATGTTTTAGAATCCAAAAGCAAAGACTCAGCTGTCATCAATGGAGAAAATAGATTGCTCTAATGATTCTGGCAGATCTCTTCCTCTTCATATCTATTTGTTCTTTTCGTGTGAGTGTCAACTATAACTATTGAGTGTCAACTATAAATTGTACATTTTGCAATAAAATAATTTATTTGAGTCTCATGTTAAGCTTTGTGTGACTTTTTCTGCCTTCATCTTTTCCATGTCTTGTGTGTTGATATTACAAATATTTTCCTATCAATTTCTTTCCTCAATATTTTTTAAACAAGCTTGTACTCTAAATTGTTGTTACTCTTGCCTGCCATATCTCTCCACTTGGCCAAGAGATTAAATGTTTTCTTTCTAAGGCAGTTTCTGGGTTTTTTCAGTCCCTGATGGCACTTGTTTTATATCCACTAAACTTCTCTAAGGAATCATAATGACTTGATCTCTTGACTTTCAGAGAGTTTTTTCAGTGTAATTATCTTTGTTCCTCTGGACCTGTGCTTTATCTCATCTATATGGGCATGCTAGAAGTATAACCTAAAGTATGGGCTGTTCGTTTAAATAAATGTGTTGGGTTGGAACTGTTGCAATTACATAGTCTTCTCTCATCTCTATCCTTTCTTCTAATTAGATATTCATGTTGACATTTGGTCTACCCAGTTGATGACCTCACTACACATAGACAAAAGGTTCTGAAATGACTCCATATCCGTAAACAGAAATAAAAGGACAAATGTCAGTTACTTGAGTGTATTTGCGGAGAATAAGAGCTAAATACTGCAAAGTAAGTATAAGGAAAAACGATTAAGTAAAGACTATCAGAATCAGTTCTATGTTAAGAGTGTGGGGAGAAAAGGATAGGAAGGGCGAAGTGCTGTGTTAAAAAAAAATAAGAAGAATGTGAATGTGAAATGTGAGTGTGAATGAACAATGTGAAAAGAAAACAAGTGCAAATCCTCACTGGCTTTTCTGTATTGCGTGAATGGAGAGGTAATTCTAGGGTAAGCAATCATGTGCTTATCGTCATGAAGGAATATTCGTACTTTTAGATATAACGTGATATAACAAGAATATAGATTTACAAAAAAGAATATAGATTCACTTTGTAATTGGAACTTCAAAGTTTCCACATTGGTTTTAAGAAGGCTTTATCTTCTGAAAACCATTATTCTTTGTTATGAAACTTAGCTTTGAACTCTGCCTCTGATGTTTGCTAGCTGTGATAGTCTTATAGAACCAGAAAAAAACTGGAATGAATGAATGAAGTATTTATTAGTTACTTACTGTGTTCAAAGCACTGTGCTAAGCACTGGTGATACAAATAAAAAAGTAAAACATTTCCTACTTCCACGGAGCTCATATTCTAGTGAGGGGAAAGTCCCCACAGTAAGTCAGAAGGAAAGATCCCGTGGTTCTTAAGGCACAGCTGTAAAGTAGTTAGTAATGCTGTATCTTTAAAGTCATTTCCACTTGCATCTTTTACATCAATTTCCTCATCTATTAAATTAAGATGATAAACCCTGTAGTGCCTATTTCCTGGGTTGTGGTGAAGAATCAATGGAATGATGCGCATGAAATATTTTTTAATCCATGAAGTATTATATCAGTCTCAGTTATTATTGTTCTAGTTACTGGTTTATTCCCATTTTCTTTTCAAAACATTATTTCTATAATTTTTACTATGGTGAAATGTGTTAGCCACATTTTGAAATCTACTCTAAACTGGCATATCTCATAATGATCTTATTTCACTTGATGCTATCATTAATTTGTCATATATTGATGTCTAGTGTCTAGTGTGATTTAGATACTGTTTTAATGATGAGTATGTTGTCTGTGGAAAGATATAGAGACAATTGGTAACTTGCTGCTACTGAAATAGAGAAGGAAATAGCTAACCAGCCACATGATATTGATGCTGCATGATATGTTTTTCAAAGATTGTAAACAATGACATTTACTGTATGAGGTAGAACCCAATTAGTACTACTATTGTTTTTTTTCTATTATGATCCCATTTTGGTCTTGTTTAAATACATTGTCTTGGACATTTCTATTTTTGTAGACACACTAAATAAGAATACTGAATTGGTGCTGGAAATTATTCTTGATGATATGTATGCTGATGAAGCAGCAACCTACCAACAAGGGGAGAATGTTGGCAGGTTGCATATTGGAATGCTGATGAATGACTTGCTGAGGCCATAATGATGGTATCTGAATATTCAATCAGTCCCAGGTGGTTATATAGGAACAATGGAAAAATTTGTAGAAACAACCTCTAAAAGGTGATAATGAAGCCTTTTAAAAAGGATCCCATTCTTTTCTCTCCCTTGAACAGGTCTGCCCTTACATGATTCACCAGAGTCATGACTATTATAACCTTTGGATAGTACAAAGACATGTAATATTTCTTGAATTGTAATTCTGAACCCCGAAACTTTACACAGGAATTAAACATGATCAAAAGTAATGACCCAGCATACAATCCAAGGTTGGTTTATGATTTGCAGACTCAGACCTAACAGGACAAAATTATTGTTGTTACAACAACGTCTCAATCCCTTCTCTTCTTTCATAATAAGTTGTTACATTTTCTTATGATCCTTATAAAATTACTGTTCTACAGTAATAATTTGTGCAACTACTTAACTTGTACATGTAGAGATGGCAGAATTTCTTGTAAAATTAGGCTGAAATAGAAAGGGAGATGCTAATGTATCTCAGCTATTGCTACCATGAGAAACCACAGTGATGAAAATAAAGGAATGATAAATGGGGAGGAGCATACCTCTAATAATTTCTATTTTTTCTTGTTGTCCTGGAATCTTTCTGCTTTTCTTTAAATCTCAAGAAGGTAGCCTTATCCAAGGGAAACTGTACCAATAATTACTTATGATTACTCTTGTCTTTGGTCTATGGAGCCTAATTCTGCATACCACAAATAATGGCATAATCATAAAAATACTTTGCCAACAAATAAACAGTATTATAAAAATTAATATAGTCAAATTAAACAATGTGGAACCTTATAAAGTCGTTATCCAAAACTACTGTCTCTATATAGATTTTTTTAAAAAAAGGTTATCCCCAATCTTCCTTGAGATTTTATTTCCTGCATGACAGATAGGTGCTTACCTAGCTGTTACTCTGGCCTCCCAAGATACATGCTCTCTCTTTCAGTCCATCACTTAGGAACACAGAAAATCTGCATTGGAAGAAAGAGAAGGATGGCATTTGAATTAAAATTCCTGTGGTTAAACAGCTCAGTTATATATAATGTATTTATCAGTGGTTTGGATAAGGGCATAGTTGGCATATTCATCAAATTTGCAAATGACACAAAGTAAGGAGTGTTAGCTAAAATGCTGGGGACAAAGTCAGGTTCCGAAAAGCCCTTGACAGGCTAGAAACCTGATCTGAATAAGATGAAATTCAGTAGGGATAGATGAAAAGTCTTTACTTGGATTATAAAAAAAGATAAATACAAGGTGGGTAAGGCATGGTTGAACAATATGTTTGGAAACAACATCTTAAATTTTTGGTGGACTTCAAATTTAGTATGAGTGAGTAGTGTGCCTCTTCTCAACACCATCTTATATCTCAAAAACAAACAAACAAAAAACAAAACAAAACAAGGAAAAAAAACAAAAAAAACTAATTTGAGTAGAAATCTGGTCTTAGAGCCACAAAGACCTAAATTTAAGTTTTGTCTCAATGTCCTGGCTGCATGACCCAGGGCAGCCCAAATTATTAATTTAAGTAAATTGCTAATAATAAAAGTTGCAGAGAAGATATTTCACTGCATTTGTAGAGAAAATTTCCTCATTTGTAAATTTCATATATCAGTGAAATTCCAGGCACAGTCCTCAGCCTTAACTATAATTCTTTAACAATAAGCTATATATCAGAAATTCAGTTCCTTATACAAATCTCTTGGGTTTTTTATTTGGTGAAAAGTTTGTGTTTTTTGATGCCAAAGTTTACAGTAAGAATAACATTTTCGAGAATAGCTCACCTGTAAATATTTCTTCAAGAAGCCCCCATTAAGATTCTTATAAATGCTTGCTTGTATAAATACTCTCCTTGACCCCAAAGATTTATAAAATTTTGCTGTGTCTGATGCTAACTTTCAAAGCAAAATCTGCCATTAGTTTTGGGGGACTCCTACTCTCAAATATATGCATGATGGTGAGCTCTTTCTATAAAGTTTGTATGTGTTGGTGAATATTAGTATTCTGATAAGCTTCATTCTATATGACATTAGAAATTTTGCCATGGCCAAGCTTTCCTAGCCTACATGCCAGTGTTACCCATAAGCAATGCTATAATGAATTGAAAGAAAGAAAGAAAGAAAGAAAGAAAGAAAGAAAGAAAGAAAGAAAGAAAGAAAGAAAGAAAGAAAGAAAGAGAAAGAAAGGAAAAAGCAAGGAAGCAAGGAAGTAAGGAAGGAAGGAAAGCTTCTATTTCAGAATCACTTTCTTATAAGAGAACAAAGTGGTTAGCTTTGTGTTCTTTCTCTTGTTCCTCTTCAGTCAGAATCAAAATCTCCTTTGGAGAAAGGTGAGCAAGAACCAAAGATAATCTATTGATATCTCCCTGTGATCCATGTTAGGCAACTCAGATGGACATGCACATCATACATGGTCAAAGCATACACACACACACACACACACACACACACACACACACACACACCTTATACTACCCTAAACACTGTAGAATTTGTACTATTATTATCTCCATTTCCTAGATGAATAAACCATAACTGGCTGAGAGGTTGTCCAAGATCATACAGGTAGAAATTGTTTGAGGCAGAATTCAAACTCAGGTCCTGTCTCCAAATTCAACACTGTGCTACAATGTCAAGAGGTCTATCTAGAAATAGGAAACAATGATAGATCTTCACATCTCCTTTCCAATAAAAATTTGAAAAAATCCAAAGTACATTGAGAAGTGAAACTTAGAATTAATGCCCTGAAAACAATTTAGATAACTGAGATGACCAGCCAGATTTGTGCTGCCTCTGTTCATGGAAGTGGGGACATAGGCTGAGGGTACAACTACAGAGGCTCAGGAGACACACCCTGTGAGTAACTGAACTAGCTCATATCACAGTGCCCAACAAAGCCACATCTCATGCTTGCCGGGAACAGCAATCTGGAAATGATATACCCCTATGTTATATCATTGAATACAAATGGAAAGAAGGGCATCCAAGAGTGTCATTTCTGTGCAAAGGTGAGTTCTGTGTCTTGTTGTGTTTTACTGGGTGGATCTAGAAGCTGAAAAACTATTCACCCCACTCACCTTGGCAGAGGTTGATGTGCGGTGAGGCTGACACTTGCCACTCCAGAGCAGATGGTAATGGGGAGGGGATCTGTACTCTAGTGGCTCATGCCAATAGATGGAAATAATCAGGCACTACATGTGAAAAAAAAAGAATACCAAAGGCAGGCAGAATAACAACAGCTGCTCAAGCTGGATTCTGTTCATGGGAAGCATGCACCTTGTAAGCCTGGTTGGCAAGCCCCACCCTACTTATTGACCCTTGATACTAACCAGGGTTGGGACAAGAGAGCTACTCAAATTCCACAAGCCCAGAATCTGAAAGTGTGAAAGGACCTTGACAATCATCTAATCCAACCCAAACTTGAAAAACAGTGTCCACAACAATGTATCTGACAAGTCCTCATCTAACTTCTGCTGGAGTACCTCCAATGATGGGTGGTAATCCACTACCTCCTGAGGTAACTCATTTCATTTTTAAGTAGCAGATTGGTTACAAGACATTAATTCTAGGAAATTGAAAGTAGAAGTCAAGTCCTGGTAGCAAACTAGATCATTTATTGCAGGAGGCAAGAGATTTGGGAGGGAATTCAATGACCTTCCCACTCAGTTATAGGAACACTATGAGACCCTGAGTAAGTAGAGGGGAAGCAAACTGAGGAACCACTAAGGATTAGCACAAATTCTTATCATTCCTATGGTTTTTTCTCAGCTCAATTTTTTGAGAATGAATCTACGTAGTACACTGCTTGACTTGCACCTCCTCAAAAGTATTGAGCAAATGCACCATGTGGCTCAAAGGAAGTAAGGAAATGGGGCAATTCACCAACGATCTGGAACTACCTGTTTTATTATTGATAATGGACTACCTGAAGGAATAGATTACCTATATACCTCTAATGGTATTGATTGATTGTTGTATAAAACTCCATTGCCTACTGGGATTTTGATGACATCATCTATACACGAGAGTTGATGACCACCAGTAAAAATGGCGAAAGAAAATCAGGGCAATTTAAAAATATGGATGCTCTAGGGAGAAGGCAAGTGGACAGTCAAAGAGGAAAAGAAAGGCTATTTGTACAAGTAGCCCATGGGCAAAAAAAATCTTTGTAGCAAGGTTCTTTGATAAAGGCTTTGTATATAAGATATATAAGGAGATAATACAAATGTATAAGACTAAAATCCATTCCCCAATAGATAATTGGTCAAAGGACATGAATTGGTAGTTTTCAAAGGAAAACAAGTGACCCTTGTTATTACAGGAGACTTTAGCAGCCCTTCTGTGTATGGAAACTATTAGCAAATTCCCTTCAACAAAAGGTCCTTCAATGCATTGTAGCTATTAAATTGAAACAGAGTCATAGGTGCTTTCCATGTACAATTTGTACAATTATATTCACAGTATCTTTACAAGGTCATCAGTAAGAGGTCCCTGATTATCACTTAAAAAGTTCTATTTTCTTATGAAATGTGTGTGAATATATGTACATATGTGTGTATATATATATATAGGTATATGCACATATATGTATGTGTGTGTTTTGTGTGACAGCATATGTGTGTATGAGTCTCTTGCCATTTAAATGCATATTCAGGCTTTCTTCAGATTGGGCCAGAGGGCAGGTCAGTACTGTTATGGGAGTAAACATCTGCAACAAAAGTTGGAAATTATGGCATAAAGAGCCCAGGAACAGAGACATCACCATCTGACTATGGGTGAAACTGGTTTGATTTCTGGTTGACTAACTGACACCACTTTCAACAAGGTTATGCTAAAGATACTATTAATGAACTCGACCTACCAGTATCCCCTTGGCTCTGTCCAGTGTAATCCAGAATATGAAGCTTCTGGGCAGGGAAAATAAGACAGTTACGATGATTGGAACTGTGACAGATGATTTGAAGATATAAGATGTCCTCAAGCTGAAGATGAATGTATTTTGCTTCAGCAGTGGCACCCAGGTCAAATCCTCAAGGCTGGCAAAAAAAAAAAATCTGCATCACTGACCACCTATCCATGAACTCAACCAAGAGCCAGAACACTGTCCTACTATCTGGTCTCCATAACAGCCTCCAGGTATACAGACACTTTGGGGAACTGCTAGGCATCCTTTATAGCCACACCCAACAATATCTGCACTCTAAGGTTTAAAAATCTTTGCAGGCCAGGGGCTATCATGCCAGGAAACACTAAAAAATCTAAGCCTTTTTCCTCTTGTTGTAGTAAAGATTTTTGGGCAATGTTGTCTCCTCCTTAAAACAAATCTAAATTAATAAATGTTCACCAACAATTTAGAAGTTGATTTGGTTTCTGATCTTTTTCTCTTTCTTTAGCAAGTTGCCATGTACAAAAACCCTGGGGTTTGGGGAACAGTATAACCTTCTAAATCTTGATGTGTCAGAAGGAAGGAGATGAATTATATTCTAAATTATAAATCTGAAATCCATTGTTTTACACCTGGACACTATAAAATGATAAGTTTCAGTTCCCAAAATAAATTGTGGAGAAAAAAAAACACAACTATGTAGGAAGAACTTTTGGCAAGGTGGTCAAATGCATGTCTCATGTTAAACCTGACTCTTTATTACCACGACAAAAATAATAAGAAATGTGCCAAATAAAGGGAAAGAAATACAGTGAAAATAGGATTAATAAGAGAAATAGCCACATGGGAATCCTTATAGGGAAAGCAGCAAAGGGTCACACCCACCTGCTTTTTCTTTGCCCACACTGGAGGTGTCACACTGCAGGCTTTGGTTACTATAGTTAAAGGAATTTCATAAGTAACATCAGATAGGGACGACCACCCCCAGAAAGCTTAGCCAGCCACCACAGGGTCTGGTTTGCTATTGGCTCCCTATTTGTTATCCCAGTGGCTCTTACTAAGGATTTTGAATGAGCATCTCAACAGAATCTCAAGCGACTGCAGAGCTGAATAATTTGTAAATAACTGAAGGTGGGGAAGATAATAGTCAGGGATCTTCAATAGACATCTGTAAAGGAAGCCCCACCATTTTAATGATTCAGCCAGAGTCTAATACCTTTCAAAACTGAGCAGGTTGGGGACTGAGGCTCTACAAGGGAAGGAAAGAAAAAATAAGGAAGCTAATGAAAAGAACAGAGGACAAGGTCTAATAGGATAAATAAATGCTAGAGGATAAGAGAATGTCAGTACAAGTCTCTAGAAAAAGATAGCAATTCAGCAACAATTACAATTAGGATCCCAATAAAGGAAATGGAAATGACTACAAGGGCTCTGAGGATGACTGGAAGGCTGGAAATAACTGAAGGAAGAGATAAAGAGTGAATAAATAGCTTAGAATAAAAGGTAGGAAACTTTAGTGAAGCAGTATCCTCCCTGAAAAAAAGAGAATGGAGGGAGCATTATTCAAAAATTCAAAAATATAGCAGAGGATATGAATCAAGCCAAAGATAGTTACTGACCTGGGAACTGACCTGTGAAATGGAGAACAAACAGAAAATTAAAAAAAAACAGTTTCTGTTTTACTTTCATGAGGCAATTGGGGTTAAGTGACTTGCCCAGTGTCACACTGGTAGTAACTGTCAAGTGTCTAAGGCCAGATTTAAACTCAGGTCCTCTTGATTCCAACACCAGAGCTCTCCATCCACTGCACACCTAGCTTCCCCTAAAAACCAATTTCTTAGAAGATCTCAAATAAATTAAATGAACACAGAATCATTGATCTAAAATTAAAAGGGGCTTCTGCGGTCATTTGCCCAAAGTCATATAGGTAATAAGCATCATAGGTAGGATATAAATCCCAAGTCCTCTTATTGTGGACCTGATGAAATAAATGTATATCTCTAAACACTATTACCAAGAATAAATATGAACTTATAGAATTATTTTCTTTTTCATTATGAGACATGCATGAAATACTTTGTCACTAACTTATAAAAACGTGTAAGGGATATACAAAAGAATAATTTGGCCCAGTTCAGAGTACCTAAGTCAAGTACTTCCTGCTACTCAGGACTGAATTTAGAAGGATTGTTCTCCTGCCATTCAAATGGGATACCCTTAGATTTTGTAGGATAATTCTATTAAATCCGCAGAAGTTCAGGTCAATGATTCCGCACAAGGTGATGATCTCCTGGTCCATTAGTACAGGTCTACTCATACTCTGTAGGTGGTACCCTCTTGGGGCAGTGCTTATTTCCCCTAGACTTCTATGAGGACATTCAATAGGCATAAGTTTCTTAGTCTTCTGGCCAAAAAGTAGAAAGAAATTACAAAAAGGAGGTCAATGGATTTTTGTCCTTGTTTTGATTTGAAGACTAAGATCATGGCAATACTTTCAATAAAAACAGGCTTAAATTCTCATCATTCCTATGTAACATATTTTTGGAAATGCTGATACTTGCAATAAGGCATGAAAACATCTCAAAGGAAAAATCTCAATATGTTCTTCACAATGAAGAAATTAAAGTATCTCAGTTTGTAGAGGACCTGATCACATGCCCAGAAAACTAACAATGATAAGTAACAAAAATTGAGGCAATAAATGTTTTTTACTAAAATAGTTAAACAAAAGATAGAACCATAAAAAAATAATCTGAATGTCTACATATTGAGACAGCTCATTGGAATTAAACATAGACCTGAGGTCAGCTACACTAGAGTTAAAACTTGCTTCAGATTAACTGTGTGATCCTGGACGAGCCAATTATGAACTTAGCTTTTGTTCTTCATCTATAAAATGGAAATAAAAAAGTACCTACTTCACAGGATTGTCATGAGAATCAAATGATATAACATAAGTAAGATATTTTGCAAACCTTAAAACACTATATAAATGCTAATGGTAATTGTTGTAATTATGTCAACATCAAGAATATGAATAAACTGATAGAAAAAAGGAATACCCTTGACAACTTTATGAAATATTTGGGTGTGGATTCATTAAAAAAAGTTAAATATCTATACAAAACAAGATAGGTTGAGTGAAAATTAAGGAAGACCTGGAAAAAATGGAAAGATATTTTCTAATTTTGCTTGAGTTGAACAAATATGGCCAAAATGGCAAATCCTCCAAAAGTCAATTGACAAATTTAAGTACAGTACCAACCAAAATTCAAGTAGAATATTTCACATATTGAGATAGTCGTAAAAAAAATCATAGGATCATAGATTTAGAGTGGGAAGGCAGACATTGATGATGAGAAAGCTTAAGTGAATTGTCCAGAGTCACACAGTAATAAATGTCCAAATCAGGATTTGATTTCGTGTCTTCATGACTCCAAGTCCAGTACTCTCCTCATTGTATCATCTAATAGACCTCATAAGAGCCAGCATGTTGTATGCAGTGTTAAGGAGTCAAGCTCAGAGTCACAAGAACTGAGTTTAAAATCTTGCTTCTAAATACACTGATTGTATTACCTAGGAGACAGCAAACTCTGAGTGTCAAAAGGCAAATCTCTGGGACTAAAAACTACCTAACAAGCACACTATGCATTAGTGGGGGAAGTTTCCTTACTGGAAGTTCCTTGTATCAATGAAATCATGGGTCTAGACTAAATTAAAAATAAAATTCATGTAGAAAAAAAAAGAGGTGGATAAAATATGAAGAGAATCTTATATTAAAAATATAAAAGCATTTTTTTAAACTGTTTAGCACTGGTGATAGAATACAGAAATATAAAAATGAACAGAAAAGAAATCCCAGGAATAAAATCCAATGAATATAAGATATTAGTATTAGATAAACTAAATCTCTTCTCTCATGCCCCAAAACAGGGAAATGGAGTCACTACTTAGAGAAAAACAGCATGGCACAATGAAAAGAAAGCTAACCTTGAAGACATGAAGAGTTGGTTTCAAATTCTGCCACTAATACATACCAGTTGTTTGATCTCGGGCAAGTTACTTATGCTATAGGCTGTATATGCTATATGTAGCTTGCTAAGATTCAAAGTTGCAATGAGGATGCTGACCTGTATTGGTAAATGGAGATTCATCTTAGTGTTCCCTATGCCATTAAAATTATAATCCCAATAAGATATTTGTATTTATAACACTAGGCCCAGTGCCTATAAATATTTAGTCAAAACTGATACATAGAATCACAATAGCAAACAACAACAGCAAAAATCAAGATAGAAATTGGAAGCCATCTAGTCCAAACTATTCATTTTATGGATGAAGAAACTGAGGCCCAATGCTCTTTCTATTTCTGCTTCAACTTGTTGCCATTCCAAAGAGTAGTTTGGAGCCAAACCTCACACATCTTGTACCCTAACTAGATCATCCATCTAAATAAAAAAGAAGAAATACTTTTCTTATGAAAAGAACAAGGAATGATGCATTTGTTGCAGTGATGAAGGAGAGGAACATTTTTATCAATCAAAAAAAGGGTGAAAGTCAAAATTGATGGGGTTTGTTACATAATGATTTTTAAAAGATTGTGTGTAATACCAAGTATTACCTTTAAAATTAAAAGTTAATATTGTGTAATACATTTGAAGTCAACATATCAGATGACAGTATGACGTCTATTACAATATGAATGCACACATACCACTGGAAAAAAAGACAACTTTAGAAAGAGGAAGGATAAACTTCTTTCCTATTTGTATCCCTGGTACTTAACACAGTGCTTGGTACATAACAGGGACTTAATACATGTTTATTGACTAATCATCTAACTACGTGAAAAAGTGTTTTAACTTCCTAATAACCAAACACAGTATAAAATCAAATGACCTCAAGATAATGCCTCATATCACTCCCATGGCAATATATGCAGGTGTGTGTATTTACACACACACACATATATATGTGTGTGTATATATATATATATATATATATATATATATATATATATATACACACATATATATGTGTGTGTATATATATATATATATATATATATATATATACACATATATATGTATATATATGTATGTATGTATACACATGCCCATTTATATTTGTATATACACATATACCTATGTACATAGATAGATAGATAGATATGTATATATAATTAATCAAAAATAATTTATTAAGTATCAGCTATTTGTTAGCCATTGTGCTGAGTTGTTCTGCCTTGGAAAAGTTTCGTTTGTTGGAGTAGGATTTTTTCCCCTTGAATTTTGTGTTTATTAAGGAAAAGGACTAGATTTGTGATTTCATTCCCCTCCCCCTTTCTTGGATCTATTAGGACAGTAATAAGATGTGTAGTAAATAGAGTACTGGACCTGGAGTCAGGAAAACCTGAGTTCAAGTCTGACCTTAGACAATTCCTAGCTTTTAACTTTTGCTGGTATCAATTTCTTCTACTGTAAAATGGGGAAAATGATAGTATCTGCCTGGCAGGGTTGTTGTATATTCTTATAAATGTGTTATAGGTACAATTTTATTACATATGGATTTGGTGGTTTACACCCAATATAAAATTTTATAAAAGTTCTAGCACAGTAACTGGCATATAGTAGGTGTTTGCCTGGAACATAGTAGGTGCTATCCAATTCACTTGCATATCATGGCTTCACCTTCCTGAAGTCAAGGTCCTCTTCAAGAACAAAGGGCAAATGGCAGCAGCAAGCAAGTGGGTGCTATAGAAATGCTTATCCCCTTCTCCTAATGTACATCTGCACCTTCTCTACACTTTGCACTCTAAGGCACTGAGTGGTTAAGCAATTTGCAGAGGATCACAGGGCCATTATGTGTCAGAGGCAGGATTTGAACCCAGTTCTTCCTGGTTTCTAGGACTATATCTATCCATTATAGATATTGGACTTTTTTTTTCTTTTTGTTGACAGTTATTTAGTTCTGAAAAATTAAAATCAACTCAATAAGCATTTATGTTTGTTGCCTGGTATCATGTTAAATAAGTGCTTGGGGACACAAAGAAGCAAAAAACAAAACAAAACAAAACAAAAGCAAACAAAATAAAAAAAATCTGAACCAAATCACAAGAAAACAGAAAAAAAGTCCCTTCTGTCAAGGAACTCATAGTCTAATGTGGGGAGACAACAGGCAAACAACCATGTACAGACAAGATATGTACAGGATAAATTGGAGGCAGTATCAGAAGAAAAGCACTAAGGTTAAAATGGACTGGGATTAGTTTCTTGCAGGAAATGAGAATTTAGTTGAAACTTGAAGGAAACTAAGAGACAGAGATGAAGAGTAAGAGAGTTCTAACTATGGGGGATAGGAAGCCAGTGAAAAAGTTCAGAACCAGGAGATGGATAGTTGTGTGTAAGGGACAGCTAAGAGGCCAGTGTGACTGGATCACTGAGTACATGGGGTGGGGTGGTGGTGAGGAAAGTAAAGTTTAAGAAGTCTGAAAAAGTAGCAAGGGTCCAGGTTCAGACAATTCCCTAGTTAATAATCCTATCATAGCACTTATATTCTTCAGAGAGGATCCCAACTCCCAGGTTATATATGTAACATTGATGGCACTTCAGATATCAACAAGTGTTTAAAAAATCCTTTATGCATTTAATATACTTTTTTTTCAAAATTGTAATGGTAAAAATTTGTGAATATAGAGATCATGAATATAAAATAAACAAGCAACAAAATGTGAACTATCAAATTATAAATTTTTATCGATTTTATAACAATTCAGTTGAATGTATGTTTAAAGTATTTACATGGATGAAATACTCCTTTGGACATTTCCATCAACTTTAGATAAATAGAGAAGTGATAGATTATCAGATAGATAAAGCATTGGAGCATTTATTTTATGCCCTAAAGTGTGCTTAGTAGGTTCTTGCCCAATACTTTGACATGCTAAATTGGTTGCCTTAACTCTCCTTCCTACCCCCAGTCCTCTATAGAGCACAGCCATGAATCTTCAAGGCATAGTTTTATGATTATGGATCCATTTCTCCGTCAATTAATAGCCATAATACAGGCTGAATATACAATAAAATAATTATCTCTACTAGTATCACCAACTAGATGCATACTCAATAATAGAGCAAATCTAATTACTTTTATAACAAAATCCAACTTCCCTCTAATTATAATGTGTAAACCACCAAATCCATATGTAATAAAATTGTACCTATAACACATTTATAAGAATATACCAATGAAATAAAAAGCACAAATTAAGGGAAATCATTCAAAAAGCATGGGGAGTTTTGTTGTATCATCCTTCCATTTGAAAGCAGGATTCAGACAAACCCTGGTCCCTGTGTGGAAGGAAATTATTTACAAAGAAAAATTCACTCTAATCCACAAATTCTTCAACTAATTTGAAGCATCATTTCATGGTGACCAGATGTGAGATGAGGCAGATTTATAAACTATAATCTTAAAACTTTGTAATCTAAGAAACAACTCTTCAAAGTTAGGGGATCAAATTCAGATAATTCGTAAATCCCAAACCAAGTGTATGAAGATCCATTTTTTCCCTTTTCTCTTTTTCTCATTTTTCTCTATTTCATCCCCAACCTGCTAGGGGTCTTATAATTCTTTCCCTTTTTTGTGAGTCTGTCAGCTCCCCCACTTTTCATTCACTTCCCACCTACAACATAGTTAGAATGAGGAGCTGATAAATGATCTCAAACTTCCCTTGTTATCTTGGCATTACAGCTGCTACAGAAAGCTGTTATAAAAAGTTGCTGTGGAAAGACTCAGTATTTTCCCCCAAATAGCTAATACATTTGAACAGACAAAAAACCCTCTTCTGCAGATTTTAAAATGAACAAACTACCTTAAGAATATTCATATATTTATGGGATTGTGGTAAGGAAGATTCTTTAATCATACATGCACACTCACAAACACAAACACACACATACACATGCATATGCACATAGTTATTACTCATACTTATGAATACGTGTATGTATGTATGTATATACCAACTGTTGGATTCATGCCACGTCTTAGTACATTGCCCTCTTAATACTGACTGAGGTGAGGGAGAGATCATTATCTCTTAATTTCCTCCCCTTTACTGTAGTTTAGATCAAAATTACTTTGAATTTCTTCCTTGGGGTTATTCTGGTTTTGAATGAGTCTCTTTAGCCCAACTACATTTCTTTTGTTCACAAAGCTAGTATGTTAATAACCACTAACTTTCATCTACTTCTATTTCCCATACTGGCATATATTAGTATCTATAGGTCTTCATTGTTCTCTGCCATCTGTGAGACATTATTCCTTATTCAAAAAAAAAGAGCAGCTGAGCTGCTCAGCCTCAGCAAGGTCCTATGACCTTGGAAAGTCAGCATCTAGCTTCTTCCCCTACTCCTATCTTTATCCATTCTTCCATATCTTAGATTCCCCTTTGGATGCTCACGTGCTCAATTCATTTGGCTAAACCAAAGTGCCTTCCTTACAATCCATTTCTGCTCAAAAGTCCATCCTTTCTATATGCCATGGTGCAGAAATCCAGATTCTCCTCTCATAAGTTATCTTCTTAGATAGAAGTTCCCTTTCCCACATTTACATTTCTCCTCTAAATCCCCCACATTCAATCATCAATAAAGATGCAAACAAAATGTGTCCCTAAAGTCTCTAGTTTTTATCTAGGACTTCATAGCCCTTAGCAATTCTTTATGTTTTTTTGTTTATTTATTTTACCTTCTGGCAAATCATCAGTATTAGGACTTGGACATCAGGTTTGTTAGGTCTCAGGAGGCTCTCTGTCAAGTAGATCATGTCAGCAGATCATAGCAGATGTCTATTGTTAGCCAGTTGAGAAATGGCTGCCTTGGTACTCTTGGAGCAGAGAGTCACCAACCACCACTATTTCTGTTTGCTTCCTTTTAGTCTTTCTCATCAGACTGCAAACCTTTTTACTTTTTCTGTCAGATCAACAAATGAATTCTTTCATTCAACTCAGCAAGAAACTGCTCATCACAATTATTCCTACCTTCTTCCTCTGACCATTACTGAGTATCGTTCTTGATGATACATTGGAGGACAGACATCTGGTTTCTCTTGAGGGGGTCCAGGTCCTCCCTGTCTGGAATAAACTTCAAACCTGTTACTTAGTTTCAAATATTTTGTGATCTTCCTTATTCCATTTCTTCTCTGTGTCTCCCTTTTACTTCCAGCCTCCTGACACAGTTTATGATCTCCTTCTGTTACCTTTTTTTTTTCAAGGTTCATAGGCTTGGAGGTTGACAGCTTCAAGGGACTTCTTTGCTTCCTCCTTGAAGCAATTCTCCCTTTCCTTAAGGACTTACAATTCTCTCTAATAACCTGAAGAATGAAGTGGCATTCTCTAGCCTTTGACCTTTCTTTCTAGGACAGGGACCAGTTCGTATTTTGTACATACATAGGTATTACTTGCTATTTGCAGAAACACAAGCATATAAACTCTATGAAGGTCACTTCAAAATTGTTATTCTATCTATTACTATAATCAAGATTTTCATTCCTTTAAAAAACTTGTTGGTAGCTCTCTTGGCAAAACCTCATGGATAACTATAGCAAGCTGCTTGTTTGTTACACCTGCTCTGTTTGATGGGCTGGGGAATAGTGGGGAAGGATTAATTTATTTATGGTGATTATTTGTGCCTATTTTTGCCATGGAATTAGTCTATTTGCTCAGTTGCCTTTAATTGGCAATTAACACATTCCTGCCAAGTTTTAATATAAACAGAAGCCATTCCACAATCAGAAAACTAATTACCTAATTAAAGTAGCTTGTTTGCCTTCCTAAGCATCAAAACGGCCATGAGAAAGTGACCTAGGGAGAGCTGGGTTTAGCATATTCCAATTTGATGAGGATGCTCAATGTTGCTAAATACAGTTTTTAATTACATTTTAGGAATGGATTTCCAAAGTCTTAATATCTTCCAAGATTAAACAATAATAGGAATATAATGGAGCTTCTTTAAAGTCTGGCTCTCCAAGTTGTGGTATATGAATGTAATGGAATACTATTGCGCTATAAGAAATGATGAACAGGCTGACTTCAGAAAAACCTGGAAAGACTTATATGGTTTGATGCTGAGTGAAGTGAGCAGAACCAAGAGGACTTCGTACACAACAACAGCCAAGTTATGCAATGACTAAGATTGTTAAACTGAACCCTTCTCAGCATCACGAGGATCTAAGACATCTCCAGAGGCCTCGGAATGGAAAATGCTGTCCACATCCAAAGAAAGATCTATGGAAGTCGAATCCCTATCACTTATTTTTACCTTCTGTTGAGTTTTGTTTCATCTTTCTGACAGCTCCTCCTATTGGTTTTAACTTTCACTTACAACTTCACTAATGTGAAAATATGTTTAATGGGTATGTAAATGTAAAGCCTATATAAAATTGTGTGCCGTCTGAGGGATGGTGGAGGGGGAGGAAGGGGGAGAAAAATTATCAACTCAAAAGCATGTGGAAGTGATTGTTGATAAATCAAAATAAATTAATAAAAAAAATAAAGTCTGACTCTCCTCCAGTGCCTGAACCTTAAGACCTCTGGCTTGACATTGCCCCATTAACTGTCTAAAAAGATTTAGCAATATGTACCAAGAAGAGTTCAAAGAGAGAAAGGTCTTACATATATCATATATTCCTAGCAACTATTTGATTGTAGCAAAGAACTGGAAACAAAATAAGGGCTTATGATTTGGGAATATGACTGGGAATGGTATATAAAAATTATGAAATATTAGTAGACAATAAATAATGATGAATAAGGGTAATTCAGAGAAAAGAGAAAAAATAGTGTGAATGTAGAGTGAAGCAATTAGTACTAGGAAAAATATATATTGACTAAAATTACATAATTTTTTAAAAAATCTAAATGAAGCTGGATTCTGAATGATTTGATTGACCAATATTGGTCTCATAGACCAAATAGCAATTGCATACACTTGTTGTCTCAGCAAGGAGGAGGACAATGGCAAAAGGGACAAAATGTTGCATACCCTATCACATGGGCCCTTACATTGGTTGATTTTGATTCTGTTGTTATTTTTTCATTTCTGTAAGAGTGTATAATCCCCTGACTAAATCCCTAAGTGACTATTGTTTAAAAAAAAATACTAAACTGAATTTTTAAAAATCTGTACTTCCAAGTCTAAAGGTGTTTTTATTTTCCCCCATTTTAATAACATTTTATTTTTCCCCAATTACGTGTCAATAATTTTTAGCATTCATTTTTACAATATCTTGAGTTCCAAATTTTTCTTCCTCCCTCCCTCATTACCTATCTTCCTAAAATGCTAGGCAATTTATTATTGGTCATACATGTGCTATCTTGTAAAACATTTTCATATTAGTCACAGTTGTGAAAGATGAAGCAGGTCAAAAGTGAAAAAACATGAAAAAAGAACAAAATAAGGGGAAAATATGCTTCAATCTTCATTCAGAGTCCATCAGCTCTTTATTTTCCTTCCTGAGTCCTTTGTAATGTCTTGGATCATTGTGTTACTGAGAAGAGTTGAGTCATTCATAGTTGGTCATCACAAAATGCTACTGATTGTCTAGTGTATTCCTGGTTCTGTTCATTTCCCTTTGCAACAGTTTATACAAGTCTTTCCAGGTTTGTCTGAAATGTGCCTTTTCATCATTTCTTATTGCACAATAGTATTCCATTACATTTGTATACCATAGCTTGTTATAACTGATGGGCATCCCCTCAATTTCCAATATTTTGCCACCACAAAAGTGCTGCTACACATACTTTTGCACATGTAGGTCCTTCTCATTTTTTGTGATCTCTTTGGGATACAGACATAGTAGTGGTACTGCTGGATTAAAGGGCATAAACAGTTTAGTTGCCTTTTGGGCATGATTCCAAATTGCTCTCCAGAATGGCTGGATCAGTTCACAACTCCACCAACAGTGCATTGTATCCCAATTTTCCCACATCTTCTCCAGCATTTATTTGTCATATTAACCAAACTGATAGGTGTGAGGTGGTACATCAGATTTGTTTTAATTTGCATTTCTCTGATCAAAAATGATTTAAAGCACTTCGTCATATGCTATAGATAGCTTTAATTTCATCATCTGAAAACTGCCTGTTCATATTCTTTGACCATTTATCAATTAGGGAATGGCTTGTATTCTTATAAATTTGAATCAGTTTTCTACATATTTGAAAAATTGGGCCTCTATCAATGACAATTGCTATAAAGAGTGTTTACCAGCTTTCTGATTTCCTTGTAATCTTGGTTACATGGTTTTGTTTGTACAAAAGTTTGTTTTTATTTTAATATAATCAAAATTATCTGTTTTACATTTTGTAATGCTCTTAATCTCTAGTTTGGTCCTGAATTCTTCCATTCCCCATAGATCTAACAGGAATGCTATTCCTTGCTCTTTTAATTTGCTTGTGGTATCACCCTTTATGTCTAAATCATGCACCATTTTAACCTTATCTTGGTATATGGTGTGAGATATTGGCATATACTTAGTTTGCGTCCTTTTGTTTTCCAGTTTTCCCAGCAGTTTTGTCATAGTGAATCCTTATCCTGAAGACTGGTGTCTTTGGGTTATTTAGGTTATTATAGTTATTGACTACTCTGTTTTATGTATCTAATTTATTCCACTGATCCACCACTCTGTTTATTAGCCAATACAAGATAATTATCATGTTTGCTGCTTTGTGATATAGTTTGAGATCTAATATTGCAAGGCCATCTTCCTTTGCATTTTTTTTTGTTAATTTCTTTGATATTCTTGACCTTTTGTTCTTCTACATGAATTTCATTACAATTTTTACTAGCCCTATCAAATAATTTTTGGTAGTTTGATTGATATGGCCCAGAATAAATAAATTAGTTCAGGTAGCCCTACCATGAGCAATTGATATTTTCCAGTCGTTTAGATCTGACTTTATTTGTGTGAAAAGTGTTTTTGTAATTGTATTCATATAGTTGGCAGGTAGACTCCCAAGTATTTTATATTGTTTACAGTTATTTTAAATGGAATTTTGTTTTCTGTCTCTTGCTACAGGATTTTGTCAGTCATGTAAAGGAATGCTGTTGACTTATGTGTGTTCATCTTATATCCTGCAATTTTGCTAAAGATGTTAATTATTTCAAACAGTGTATTAGTTAAATCTCTAGGATTCTCTAAGTATACTGTCATATCATCTGCAAAGAGTGATAATTTTGTTTCTTCATTGCCTGTTCTAATTCCTTCAATTTATTTTTCTTCTCTAATTACTTAATCTAACATTTCTTGTACTATATTGAATAATAGTGGTAATAATGGGTAATTTTGCTTCACCCCTGCTCTTATTGGGAAGACTTCTAGCTCATCCCTATTACAGATAATGCTACCTGATGATTTTAGATAGATACTGCTTATCATTCTAAGGAATGCTTCCTTTATTACTATGCTCTAGTGTTTTTAATACTAATGAATGCTGTATTTTGTCAAAAATTTTTTCACTATCTATTGATCTAATCATATGATTTCTGTTGGTTTTGTTATTAATATAGTTAATTATATTGATAGTTTCCCCAATGTTGAACAAACTTTGAATTCCTGGTACAAATCCCACCTGGTCATAGTATATAATCCTTGTGATACATTGCTGTAATAGCCTTGTCAGCATTTTGTTAAAAATTTTTATATCAATATTCATCAGGTAAATTGGTTATAATTTTCTTTCTCTGTTTTAGCTCTTCCTGGTTTAGGTATCTGCACCACATTTGTGTCATCAAAGGAGTTTGGTAGGATTTCTTCTTCACCTATTTCCCCAAAGAGTTTATATAGCATTGGAATTGATTGTTCATTAAATGTTTGGTGGAATTCACTTGTGAACCCATCTGGCCCTGAAGATTTTTTCTTAGGGAGTTCATTAATGGCTTGTTGAATTTCTTTTTCTAAGATGAATTTATTTGGACATTCTATTTCCTAATCTGTTAATCTAGGTAATTCATATTTTCTTAAATATTCATTCAGTTTGCTCAGATTATCAAGTTTATTGGCATGTAACTGTACAAAATATTTTCTAATAATTGTTTTAAAGTTTTCTTCATTGGTGGTGATTTCACCATTTTCATTTTCTATACTGGATATTTGGTTTTTTCTTTATTTTTTAATTAAATTAGCCAATGGTTAATGTATCTTAATTTTTTTTCCCATAAAGCCATCTCCTAGATTATTTATTAGCTCCATAGGTTTTTTTCTTTCAATCTTATTAATCTCATCTTTGATTTTTAGGATTTCAAATTTGATGCTTAATTTTCAATATGTTCTTTTTCTAGTTTATTTTTTAAAAGTAGCATTCCAAATTCATTGATCTGTTCTTTTTCTATTTTGTTGTAAGAATTTAGAGAAATAAATTTTCCTTTAAGTACTGCTTTGGCTTCATCCCATAAATTTTGGTATGTTATCTCATTGTGGGGCTTGCTTGCTTCTAGCTGGCTGGAATGCTTCCTTGTGCTTCCCTTTTACCTGAGTGAGACAGACTTTTCCTGCCAATTTTCCAAGTTTCTTTTGCTCAAAGATTGTTTCACCTTCTCTTTTTGCTGATTCTACTTTTCCAGGATTTGTTTCAGAGCACTATACTATGAGTGTTTGGAGGTGAAAATGGGAGAGTTATGGAGATTTAGTGCTTACTCCATCATCTTGGCTCCTGGAAGTTCTAAAGGTGGTTTTAATAAACAAGTGAGATTTTAATGACAACAGGAGGACAAACATCCCATGTGCTATATCTTGGGGCCATAATGTTCAATTAATAAAACATATGTCTCTTCTATCTCACTAATCAAGTGCAATAGTTTTAATAAGCAAAAGAAGAGTAGAGGAAAGATTAATTAATTGCATGTAACTTTCTTGCTTTTATTCTTTCTTTGAGTTCTATACAAATTTCCATCTTTGTTCTAACAAGATGATATTCTACTATACAAGATAATTGATTTAAATGACTCTAATGTCAACATTCCATCTGTTAAAATTAATCACTTTATTTTATGATGTAGTTTGGTGCTTTTCATGACCATTGTCTCCTAATATTTTTTTTTTCTCAAAAGATCATAACCCTAATGAATAGGCACCAAGTTTCTCTGATTCTCTAAGACTTTGACTTCTCTTATTCCTTACTTCCAAACCAAATTTTCAGCCCTTTTATTTTGCCATCTTTCCCTATATTCTTTTTTGGTTTGCATTTACCAAGAATTGAAGCATATACAGATTTTACTTATCAATTTTGTCATAAAACTTATCTTCCTCTTAATTCTCTGAAACAGATACAATACATAGGCTATAATTTTATTTGTCAAGGTCTTTTTGCAAATACTTATCATGATCACTGCAATAAGAAATTTATGAACATCCCATGCAATGATGTTTCTTCTTGCCTTTGGAAAAATGATAAAACCAACTCTGTCAATGTCTTCATTTGGTTTTCCAATGAGAAAATGTGAGTCATCTGTAAAATGGGGACAGTTATTTCCTATATCATGATTGTTGTGATAAAATAAACATCAATGTAAAATCATTTGTTACAATGAACTGCATAATAAAAATGTAAAATATTATAAGATCTGATTATCCAAATATTATGTACTGCAAATGATCTAATTTTAATTCTACATTTATCACTTTTCATCTTTCCCTCTTCTTTCAGTTTTTAAATGCCAATAAACTTCCAACTTATGGCACTCAGAACTATCAGCAAGCCTGTGGTCTGAATGCTGAAATGTTCAATAATCACAGTGGGTTCTTATATCTTCCCACTTGGCCTCTTTAAAGTTAGAAGAGTAAACAATCAGAGATGCTTTGTGCACCTGTTTGCAACTGATGGGACAGGAGCCTTGGCATTGGTACAGGAGAATGGCAGGATTTATGTAATATACAACCTTTCCTTTGGCACCACAATGATTTTTAACGATCTTTAGAAAATAATTAGTGTTGATAGAGATCCAAAGCCCAGAATAAGGACACTTCTTGTCCTTTTTCATCTAATCTTTCATTTTAGTTCAGTAAAATGAGCACAGCTGTACACTCAGGAGTGCTGATTTCAAATTCTATGTTTTCTGTTTCCCAGCTGTATCATCCTAATCAGGTCACTTCAAAATGTTTATACTGTCTATCTCACAACTTTCTTCTTCTTCTTCTTCTTCTTCTTCTTCTTCTTCTTCTTCTTCTTCTTCTCTTCTTCCTCTTCTTCTTCTTCTTCCTCTTCTTCTTCTTCCTCCTCTCCTCCTCCTCCTCCTCCTCTTCTTCTTCTTCTTCTTCTTCTTCTTCTTCTTCTTCTTCTTCTTCTTCTTCTTCTTCTCAATGCTATAAAACTTAAAGTCTTAGTTGTAGTGTCCTTGTTCTTTTAAAGTCTCATCTTTTCAAAGAAATTTAGATAGAAATAGTCTTCAGACAAGTCAATGTCCTGCTATTATATACTTAATGTTCTGTTGACTATTACACAGTGAATACAATAACTTTTTTGTATTTGAATAAAAGAATTAGCATTTAAGCTTATTTTCAAAAGATTTATTGAAAGCATTCTTGATCCAGAGCACATGGGATAACAAGGACAATATATAACTCATCCAGTTTCCATATGAATTTTTTTTCCTGTTAGATCTTTATATTTTGTAAGCTTTCATTTGATATAACTGGAAGATTACATGTACTTGATAAGGTGCATTTGTTAAAGCTTTGTTCTTAATTTTTATGGATAAATATTATATCTGGATAATAGTTCAGTATGTACTGATGCTCTTATCCCAATCTAGTTTATTGGTTGTATTTTCCAGGATATTTTGAGGTCAATAGCAGTAATAAATTGATTTGTCATCTGGCCCTTCATGAAAGACTTCTTCTGCATAATTGTAGGTATCAAATTATAGAGAAGGGGATAAATTGTTGGGAAATGGAATGAATTCTGTTTTGGAGTCAGTCAGCCAGCATTTATCAAATGCTTTTTATGTTCCAGGAATTATGGTAAGGATTAGAGATACAAAGAAAGGCAAAAACTTTGTCCCTGACCTCAAGAAGTTTACATAGGCAACATAAGTTGTAAATATATACATACGAAATGTGTGTATTTGTGAGTGCCTGTGTGTGTGTGTGTGTGTGTGTGTGTGTGTGTGTGTATCAGCTAGGTGGCAGAGTGGATAGAGTGCCATGTCTGGAGTCAGGAAGACTTGTCTTCATGAGTTCAAATTTGGCCTTAGATACTTACTAGCTGTGTGATCTTGGACAAGTCAATTAACCATGTTTGACTCAGTATCTGTAAAATGATCTGGAGAAGGAAATGGCAAAGCACTCCTACTTCTTTGCCAAGAAAACCTAAATGGTTTCATAGAGAATCAGGCACAAATGAAAGACGACTTAACAACAACAACAATAGCATATAGGCATGCACATACACACACATACATATATGCATATATATTTATATATATATATATATATATATATATATATATATATATATATATATTTTATATATATATATATATATATATATATACACATATACACACCTTTGTATGTATTTATGTGTCTATACGTATACGTGTATATATATATATATGCATATGCACACATATACATTCCTGTATACATAAAAGAGGACACACACACATATATGTACATAACAGAAAGTACTGTCAGAGGAAAGACACTACTAGCTTTGGGGACTGGATGGGGAGAAAATTGTGCAGAAGGTGGGATTTGAGCTGAGCCATGAAGGAAGCCAGGGAAGCCAGGAGGCAGAGATGAATAGGTAGCCCATGCCAGGTATGATGGACAGTTAGCAGAGAAGGCCCAGAATTAGGAGATGGAGTGTCATGTGGAAAAATAGGAAGAATACTATTTCTGTAACACAGAGAACCTCACTGGCCATAACGATTTTCCTTTAGAAGGCAGTTGAGAGATGTACAGGCTGTTATATAAAATGTCTGTAATGGTTGATGTACATTTGTTGCCACTGATGACCATAGTGTGCTTGATATCGACACCACTGCAATTTATAAAGGAATAGAGGTAGCTGTGGCTCCTAGGTTTGGTGATCTAGACTGTTTCAGATGGAAAGGCCCTTGGAACAATGAACAGCCTTACAGCTTCAGGAACTTTTCAGGACATCTTGAGTCTGAGATTTGTATGTATTAACTATTTGAAAATGTCCAAAAAGCAAAAAAGACACTAGGGCTGAATATAGGTATGGGGCTAATCTTCATAGAGATGATAATTGAGCCCATGAGAGTTTATAAACTCATTGAGAAAAGAGGTAGAAAAAGAAGTGAAGAGGAACTACTATGGGATAGTACCTTGGAATATACCCAGAGTAAGAGGATAAGGCAAGAAATAATGATCCAGAAAAAGTGACTAAGGGGTGGCTAGATACATAGGAGGAATTCCAAGAACAATTTCAATAAAGTCTGCCAGGAAACTTAAAGGGCTCAAAATGAGCATCTAATAAACATCTTCCTTTTCTAGAGATTAAGCTATTTTTCAAAGTCACAGGGGTATGAAGTAGCAGAGGCAAGATTCAAACTCCGATGCTCTGATTCCGCATCCAACATACTTTCCACTATACTACACTGTTATATATTCAATAGAGTTCTCTTCAGTAGATACTCTCAGATCTTTTCCCCAACCCCTTCAGTTTCCTTTTATGTGTAGTCTGCCTCCATTAGAATGAACAGCCCTGGTAGGGTAATGATTGTTTTTCCTTTTTATTTTATTTGTACCCCCTATGTTTAAAACAGTGTTGGTTAATAATAAGAACTCCACAAACATTTGCTGACTTGCCTTGGACTAGATGTTTTTCTCCTTAATTGGTACCTCCACTTCTTTTCCTTTTTTTCATTTTAAAACTCTACTACAGCCTGGCTTCTGACCTCATCATTCAACCAAAGCTACACTCTCCAAATTTACCAATGATTTTCTAATTGCCAAATCTAATGGCTTATTTTTTCCTTATCCTGATTCTTTTTGAGCTCTTCAGTCTTTAACACTGTTAATCACCATCTTCTCCTTTTTACCCTCTTCTTTCTAGGTTTTTATGATCCTATGCTTGATAGATCCTTGTACAAGTCACACTTAATGAAGGTGGGTGTCCCCTCAGGTTCTGTCCTGGGTCCTCCTCTGTATTATTTCTCATGATGACCTCATTAGCTCCCTTGGCTTCAACTATTATTTCAATGCTGATGACTCTCAAATTTACTTATTTTGCTTTAACCTCACTCCTGACCTCCAGACTCACAGCTCCAAATGCTTATGTAACATCTCAATTAGATATCACATAGACATTTTAAATAAAACATGTCTAAAACTTAACCTATTATTTTCCCCTCAAATCCTTCACAGTTCCAAACTTCCCTATTACTGCCTAGGACGCCATCATTCTCCCAGTCACACAGGGTAATAATCTAGGAATCATCCTTGATTCCTCACTCTCTTTTATCCCTATATCCAATCTGTTGTCAAGTCTGTCAATTTTACCTTTTTCACATCTCCTTTATACATTCCTTCTACCCTTAAATATTGATACCATCCCAATGAAGGCCTATTCACCATAGTGTGCTGTAATACACTATTGCAATAGCCTTCTGGTTAGTCTCCCTGCTTCAAATCTCTCCCCACTTCACTTTTCCCCATCCACAACCCAGCTATCAAATTGATTTTCCTAAAGTTTAGATATAGATGTCTCTGGGGGATGGTTGAGCCAAGATGGCAGAGTAAAAGCAGTGACTTGCTTGAGCTCTCCCCCAAACACCTCCAAATACCTGTAAAAAATTCTAGAGCAGCAGAACCACAAAAAGACAGAGTGAAACAAATTTCCAGCCCAAGACAACCTGGATGGTTGATTGGAAATGTCTATTGCACTGTGCTGGGAGAGGAGCACAGTTCAGCATGGGCCACACAGGAAAAAATCAGACCTCAGAAAACCTGGTGCAGTCCTCAGGGGACTGAATCAAGGGGAGCTTTGGCAGTTTCCAGACTTCTCATCTACAAACACAAAAGACAACTTAGAAGGTCAGTAGGAAAGGTCTGTCCCAGGGTGAGAGAGGAGCTTGGTCTGGCCCTAGTCCCACTGGAGCCTCAGGGTGGCAGCTGCTTCCTGAGCTCTTGGCCCACAGACAGAGGGGGAATTGAGTGGCTGACCAGAAGGGGATTGCAGGGATATCTGTGATGGTGCTGACTCAGGATTCTCTTGCTTTGCCATGCTTGGATCTGAGTTGCATATAGGTGGAGGTCCTGGGGCAAGGAGGAGTGCTGGCATGGTGGAGCTAGTGGTAGTGGGGAAGAAAATCCTCTTCACACTTCCAAGGCAGAAAAGAGTGCTTGTGGTCACTCATAGACCAGAGTACAGACCAGGAAAGGAGTAAACACCTTGCCCTTGGAAGAATGGAAAATGTTCAGGTCCCTAGTAGTATCTCTGAAAACAGCTGCACAAAAGCCTTGAAACTTGTGACGTGCATTCTCCACTCTGGAAGCAGAACCCAGTAGATGGAGCACTGACCCTAGATTCAGGAGGACCTGAGCTCAAATCCAGCCTCAGACACAGAACACTTACTAGCTGTGTGACCCTGGGCAAGTCACTTAACGCCATTGTGTAACCAAAAAAAAAAAATTAAAGAAAAAGAAAAGAAAAGACCAGAGCTGAATAGAAAATTTGGCTTTCAAATACCCGACTCAAGAAAAGCATGGAAAAGTAAACAGGAAAGAGAAATCATAAGGGACTTACTAAAGATGAACTTTTTACATTCCTACATGGAAAGATGATATTTATATCTCATGAGACATTTGTCAGTATTAGGGTAGTTGGAGGGGGAAAATATATGTAAAGATAGATGGATAGATAGGTAGGTAGGTACATAGCTAGCTAGCTAGCTAGCTAGCTAGATAGAGGGCACAGGGTGATTGAAGATGAAGGGGTGATATCTAAAAATAAAATTAAGGGGTGAGGGAGGATTATACAGGGAGAAGGAGAAAGGGAAAAGTAGAATGGGGTAAATTATCTCACATAAAACAGACAATAAAAAGCTTTTATATAGGGGAAGGTGAGAGGGAAAGTGTGAATCTTATTCTTATCAGATTTGGCTTAAGGACAGAATAACATAGACACTCAATTGGGTATGGAAATCTATCTTACCCTACAGGGAAATGGGGGGGTGAGAGGGATAAGAGAGTGGGGAGATGATAGAAGGGAAGGCAGATTGGGGGAGGGGGTAATCAAAGCAAACACTTCTGAGGAGGGATAAGGTGAAAAGAGAGAATAGAAAAGGATAGGATGAAAGGAAATATAATTAGATTTTACAACATGACTACTATGGAAATGTTTTGCATGACTACACATGTATAACCTGTATCAAGTTGCTTACCTTCTCAATGAGGGTGGGTGGGGAGGGAGGAAGGAAGAAAATTTAGAACCAGAGTTTTAAAAACAAATGTTAAAAATTGTTTTCACATGCAACTGGGAAATAAGATATATAGACAATGAGGTATAGAAATCTATCCTTCCCTATAGGAAAACAGAAGGGGAAGGATATAAGAGAAAGGGGGGAGGTGATAGAAGAAAGGGCAGATTAGGGAAAGAATATTCAGAATGTGTGCCATCTTGGGGTGGGGAAAGGGGTGAAATGGGGAGAAAAATTGGAACTCAATATCTTGTGGAAGTGAATGTTGAAAATTAAAAATAAATAAAATAATAGCTGTTTAATAAAAATAAATATAATAATAAAGTTAAGATATAATAATCATTTCCCCCCTCATCCATTCAGTATACTCTATAGGATTCTTATAGTATTCAGGATTAAGTTTAAAGTATTACTTTTGGTATTCAAAGACCTATACAACCTGACCTGTTTCTTTCTAGTCTTACTCCCCTTCGTGTACTCTGTAATCCAGTATCAGTGGAATCCTTGCTCTTCTTCTCACAAAAACATCTAATTCCATATTCTGGTCATTTTCCCTTGCTGTTCCCTACTCCTGGAATGCTTTTCCTCCTCATTTTTTTCTCCCAGATTCCCAGTTTCCTCCAAGTCCCAGATAAAATTATTTTTTTCTACCAGAAGCCCTTCCTGATATACTTTAATTCTAATATCTTTCTTGTATTGATTATCTCCAATTTATACCTTATGTTTGTACATAGTTATTTCATGTTTTGAAGTCCTAGAGAGCATGGACTATCTTTTATCTTTCTTTGTATGCCTAGAATTTATCATTGTGTCTGTCACATAGTAAGTTAATAAATGCTTATTGACTGACTGGCTAACTGGCATTTAGGCTCAGAATCAATAAAATAAATTCCCTAAATGTTATCTAGCATTTTATAATGGTGGGTTAGCTAGCCAAAATATGATTTTATAAGCTGTTTATCTAAATCCTTTACAAAACCTTTAATGCTGGTCTCTTCAGTTCACTATAAAACCGAAAGCTAAATGAGAAGATTCCAGTCTACTCTTCTGTAGCCAAGTATGGGTCATTTGATTTCTGTTTCCAGTCACTCAACAGAAATTTTCCTGGCTGTCCGGACAAATATATTGTCTTATTGGATAACTCAATTTAATACCCCAAGTTTTTTGAAATTTAGAGTTTGAGAAAAATAGATATTCACTCTATGAACTAATGGACAAAAAGAAGTGACAAATCAGGGTAGTAGAAGAAATGCCTGTTCAATGTAACCAGAAAAGAAAGTGATTTTGGCCTATTAGGACCACACAGTTAGTTCAGGAGACATCCCACAGGAAATAACTTGTCAGTTGGCAGTTCTAAGAATTCTCAATCATGTCTAAATGTGTCCTGATTTTTGGTATTTTGGATTGATTGATACATACTGCCACTTTCTTGTTTAGTTCTTCTAGGAAGAAATACAAACAAGCCTCATGTAAAAACCTAGAACATTCATCAGTTGAAAATTGTTCATCAAATGCATAGTTGATCTGATGAATTTTTAGAAAGGATGTGCTTTGCAAAAAGAGAGACCAGAATCCAAAAAGGAGAGTGAAGGTGCTTTTGTTAACAGACCCAGTGGCAAAGACCAGGATTATCCCTGAAGTGAAAAAGGAATGGCTATAAAGCCAAGCACCTTATTAATAGCCTGAACATCTACCTTTTTAATGAGAATTTGAAAAGTTCTTGAGGAATCTGTTTGTAGTTTGCTTCCAAATATCCTCCACCCTGGCCTAGTTAGTATATTCATTGAAGCTACACACATACACACACACACACACACACACACACACACACATACACATGTATAAAAAAATTTTGTTAAGTATTTACTATGTTCTTAGTGATCAGTATACAAATGCAAAAGCAAAGGCATTCACTGCCCTCAAGTACCTTACTAATGGAGGGAACAGGTATACAGCATATACATAAATGAGTGTTGTCCAGAGAGCGGCACTTTGGTCTGGAAAATTATAGAGTAGGGCCACTGGGGAGTAAACTGACAAACTCCATTCAGGAACAATGGTAGAGTTGATTTGAGTGTGGTTCCTAATTCCAAAACTTGAGAGAAGAAAAGTTAAAAAGGGTTATGTACAGCCACAGCATAATTGGTGGGGTCATGGACTCCTCCACAGGAAAAGTGATCTAGAGAGTGAAGAATGGTTGGGGCTTTACTGACATATTTGGCAGGGAGATGCAGTGATCAATCAGGAGAACAGGGTAGTGGAGTAGAAATTTGAAAACATTGAATAGACTTTAATTAGAGTCTTCTTTGCCCTGTTGGAGGGTACAGGAGGGTGTCATATCTCTGTAGGGCAGGGAAAAGGAGAGATAGGAATAAGAGGAAACATCTTATGGTTATGGCTTGAGCTTCCTGCACCCACACTGTTCTGAAGAAAGAATATACTCAAAGGCCCCACCCACTGTTTCTATTCTGTTTTATTCTATTCTACAAAAAATTATTAAATATTAAATATTTAAATTTTATAATTTGTTATGTGTATACATAATTACATACATGCACATAACCCCCCACCTTTAAGGAGCTTACTTGGGGTGGGGGAGAATTTACAGCAAACACAGAAATAAGTAGATATTAATTTGGAGAAAGATCACTAGACAGTATGGTGAGATGACATCTGAACTGAACTTTGAATGAAACTAAGGATTCTAAGAGGCCAAGATTTGAAGGAAATAAATTCAGCCTTAGGAAACAAGAAAGGCATGGAAACAGGAGATGGAATGTTAAGTTCTAAGCAATGTTTATAGGCTAGTATAGTTGGAACTCAGAAGTGTGTGACGTTTTCTGAACTTGATTATGTCAGTGAGTCTGTGGACTGGGAAAGGAGAAGACAAGTTAGATTCTTTTTTTCTTTTCTTTTCTTTTACATTTAATAGTATTTTATTTTTTTCCAATTACATGCAAAGACAGTTTTCAACACCCATTTTGTAAGATGTTGAGTTCCAAATTTTTCTCCCTCTTTGCTTTTCCAACCCCCTCCCCAAGACAGCAAGCAATCTGATATAGGTTATACATGTACAATCATGTTAAACATATTTATTCCAACATGTTAGTCATGTATGCTGTGAAAGAAGAGTTTGAAAAAAAAAAGGAACAACTATGAGAAAAAGAAAATAAAAACAAAAAAGTGAAAATAATATGCTTCAGTCTACATTCAGACTCCATAGATCTTTCTCGGAATATGGGTAGCATTTTCCATCACAAGGCTTTTGGAACTATCTTTGATCATTGTATTGCTGAGAAGAGCTAAGTCCATCATAGTTGATCAGTACACAGTGTTGCAGTTACTGTGTACAGTGTGCTCCTGGTTCTGCTCACTTCCCTTTGCATCAGTACATGTAACTCTTTCCAGGTTTTTCTGAAATCCAGCTACTCATCATTTCTTATGGAACAACAATATTCCATCATATTCATATACCACAACTTCTTCAGCCATTCCCCAATTGATGGGCATCCCCTCAATTTCCTTTTTTTTTTTTTGCTGCAGCAAAAAGAGCTGCTATAAACATTTCTGTACATGTGGGTCCTTTTCCCTTTTTTATGATTTCTTTGGAATAGTGGTATTGCTTGGTCAAAGTGTAGGCACAGTTTTATAGCCCTTTGGGCATAGTTCTGTAGTTCCAAATTGCTCTTCAGAATGGCTGAATCAGTTCACAACTCCACAACAATGCATTCATGTTCTAATTTTCCCACATCTTCTCCAACATTTATCATTTTCCTTTTCTGTGATATTAACCTATCTGATAAGGGTGAGGTGGTACCTCAGTTGCTTTAATTTGCATTTCTGTAAATCAACAGTGATGTAGACCATTTTTTTATGTGACTATAGATAACTTTAATTTCTTCATCAGAAAACTGCTGTTCATATCCTTTGACCATTTATCAATTAGAGAATGACTTGTATTCTTATAAACAGCAACTTGGATTCCAAAGGTAGCCTCATAAAATGGGATGGATTTGTCCCAGTGACCCTGGGCAAGTCATTGAACAACTCAATGTTCCCAACAAATTTCCAATACTATAGATTAAAGGCAGCAATGTGTAAAGCATTGGTTATCATAATTTTTTGGTCTCAATATTCCTTTACACTCTTAAAATTATTTAAGACCCTTCCAAAAGCTTTTATTTATGTAAATTAATAATTTCCATGTTAGAAATAAAAATATTATTATTATTGACCTCATGGACTCCCCTAAAAGGATATTAAGGAGTTCCTGTGGGCACCATATTACACTTTGAAAACTTCTGGTTGAAAGTATAACACTAGACTTGGAGTCAGGAAATCCTGGGTTCAAATTCCATTGAGATACTTACAAGCAATATGACCCTTGGCAAGTCATTCAACTCTCAGTGTCTCAGCTTCCTCATCTATAAAATGAAAGGGTTGGGCTGAATAGCCTCTAACTTTCCTTAGGTCCTTCCTGCTCTGTATTTATGATTCTGTGATCCTAAAAGTTTATAGACGAGTTACCAATCTACATTGGTAAAGAAAATTCTTTATAGCAATGAACTCACACACGTGGTCCAAAGTGTGTGTGTGTGTGTGTGTGTGTGTTAGAATATTAGGTTCTCTGAAATACTCTGAAATGCATAATCATTCCAAAAAATAGACACACAGTAGATTTTAAAAGGCTGTGAAACATTATAAATAAATAATTTCCTGGGAGAAGTGATGCAAAGGATGTCATTAGAAATACATGTTCAGAAAAAAGGAGAAGAGACTGATCATATAAAGTGAGCATTCTCCAAAATTTGTACCTTGGAAGTATCAGAACATGAAGAAGTGCTCATGCATATTGAGAGGACTCAGTCTAGTGAATTTTTTTGGAAGACATGAATTAGAATAGCATAGGTTATGCAGGCATGAATAGGTGGTGATTACATCACTGGAGGGAATACCTACATTGATGAGATCACAGACTTACTGGAAAATTAGAGTACTACGGTCTGCATTGCTCTTTTTTATCTAATACTTTTGATTAGACAAAATATATTAGCCATCTTACTGCCATGTTGCTTCACTACATCATTGGTTTCTGACATGAGTCCAGATCTTGCCTAATGGCCCCATGCTAATGATTTGTGAGACCTCATCATATCCAGCCATGGTCCAGACCTACCACCCTACACTCTAGTCATCTTCTTGCCATGCAACTACATAAGCCTGTGCCCCTTTCTACTTCTTCCTCAGTAATCAAATCAGTACTACTAATGGGAGGCAGTGTTGCATAGTGGATATAGAAGAGTCTGTGGTCAAGTCCTAACTCTATCACATACTGTTTGACTCTAAGCAAGATAAATTGATTTCTATGAGCTTTAGTTGCCTCATCTGTAAAATAAGATGGGTGAACTAGGTGCCCTATAAAATTTCTTCCAGCTCTAGACCGTAATTCTATGATCTCATTCCAGGCAAGTAAATGCCAATCATTTGTCCTGATTCTATTAATTAACTCTATGACTTTCCAGATGAAAAGACTCTTTCCTGTCCACTGCTCCTGTACATGTATTGTCTGCTCCTACAGATGATAACCTCTTTGAAGGCAGAGATTGTCTTACTTTTTGTGCTTTTCTATCTCTCCTCCCACTTGACATGACACACTTGTAGTGCCAAGATTATAAAATGCTTAATAAATTATTTTTCATGTATTCATTCTATTCCCTTACCTCCATCCAGCATTTTGACTTAGAGGGAATTTACTCTATTCAATTAATTCAGAATGTTTGGAGATAGAAGTTCAATACTTGGAATTTTGTCACTGGAAGTCATTACACTCCAAAGACATTCTCTCTCTCTCTCTCTCTCTCTCTCTCCTTCTCTCTCTCCATGTGAGACACCCCTAGACTTTTGCTAAATAAAAGACTAGGTGAATATAAGTCATATTTGTTCTATCATTCTCTTTTGACAGCAAGTAGCAAATCCAATTCCCCAACTGTGAATAGTATAAAGTTAACATATTAAGTACTTTCACTGCAACATATAGCCATCAATTCTGGGTGTTAAAACTTAATTAAATGACCTGAATCATGACCTTCTTCTATATCAGTAAATGTTTTTATGTCCAATATTTGCAATTGCCTTTCTTATCCCACTAACATCTTGTGAATCTCCACAAAAATCCAACTCTGATATATTCACAGTCCATACTCTGGCAAATTTTATCAAGATGGAAATGGTCTGGTCTTAACCATGGGCTGTTTGTTGTCTGAGGGACAGATTAAGTGCTCATCACCAATAGGTGATGGTGAATGATCACAAATAGAGAATGGCCTTCAGTCTGTGTGTCTCCTTCCTTTCTATTTTTGTAGTGACAGTAATAGAGAGGTAGGAAGAAGGATAAAGGGTTATAAGAGTCATGAAGATTTTGGCATGTCTAAAAACATTAATCTAACCATTGGTAATATAAGTGTGAAATATTTGTAAAATTTATACCAAATTGATGAACTAGTAGAGGAATTTAAAAACATTAATTTCTTCATTGTCAGTTCCAAAATATCTTCCTCTCCCAAGTTCCTGACCCACTGAGAAGTCCAACAATAGCATACATATTATACATGTAAAGTCATGTAAAATATATTTCCATATTATCTATGTTGATTAAAAAACAAGAAAAAATAATGTGAAACATAAGCTTCAATCTGAATTCAGATTTCATCAGTTATATCCTTGCATTGGTTAGCTAAGTATTTCATAGCTGATCATCATCACAGAATTGCCGTTACTCTGTATAATGCTCATTTGTTCTGCTCACTTCCCTTTGAAACATTTCATGTAAGTCTTCTTAGTTTTTTTCTGAAACTATACTGATCATAATTTCTTATGGTACAAATAGTATTGCATCAAAATTAAATGTCACAGCATGTTCAGCTATTACTCAATTGATAGCCATCCCTTTCATTTCTAATTATTTGTCACCACAAAAATAACTGCTATAAATACTTTTGAACATATAAATCATTTCTCTTTTTCTTTGATCTCTTTGGGATACAGATTTAGTAGTGGTATTGCTTCAGTTGTATACTCCTTTGGGCATAGTTCAAAATTGTTTTCTAGAATGGTCAAACCAGTTCACAACTCCAACAAGGCATTAATATCCTGATTTTTCGGCATCCCCTCCAGCGTTTGTCATTTCCTCTTTCTATCATGTTTGCCAATCTAATAGTTATGAGGTGGTACCTGAGAGTTGTTTTAATTTGAATTTCTCTAATTATTAATGACTTATATTGTTTCTCCATAACTATTGATAGCTTTGATTTCTTCTTCTGAAAATTATCTATTTAGAACTTTTGACTATTTAACAATCAATTATTCTTTGATAATTTTGATTCAGTTCCTTAAATATTTGAAAAAAAACCCTTAATCTTTATCAGAGAAACTTACTGTAAAAATTTTCACCATTTCCTGCTTTCTTTCTAATTTTGGCTACATTGGCTTTGATTGTGCAAACCTTTTGAACTTCAAATAATAAATTTATCCATCTTATCTCCCATGGTCCTTTCTAACTCTTGATTGGTCATAAACTTTTCCCTTATACATTATGTCTAAATTACATAACCCCTTTGAGTTTATCTTAGTAAACACTGTGAGATAGGTCTATGCCTAGTTTCTGCCAGAATTCATTACAGTTTTGCTAACAGATTTTTTCATAGTGAATTCTTACCTCAAAACTTGGATACTTGGGTTTATCAAACAGTAGATTAGTGTGATAATTTACTATTCATTCCACTGATGAACCAATTTCCTACCTACCATCAGATTATTTTGATAATTATCACTTTGTATCTGCTAAGCCACCTTCCTTAATTTTTTTTTTTTTTCATTGATTCCTTTGGTATTCTCATCCTTTTGTTTTTCCAAATAAATGTTATTATTTTTTTTCTATCTGTTTAAAGTAATTCTTAAATAGTTTGATTGGTAAGGCACTGAACAAGTAAATTGATTTAAGTAGTTTTGTCATTTTTCATTATATTGGCTCACCTTAACAAGCGATTAATATTTCTCCAGTTGTTTATATCTGTCTTTATTTTTGTAAAAAGTAATCTGTAATTGTGTTCATATCATTCCTGTGTGTGTCTTATCAGGAAGACTGTCAAGTATTTTATACAGTCTATAGTTATTTTAAGTGGAATTTCCTTTTTCTACCTCTTTCTGCTGGGTTTTGTTGGTGACATTTAGAAGTTAATAATTTACGTGGATTTATGTTATGCCCTAGAACTTTGTTTCAACTACATTTTTAGTGATTTTCTTGGATTCTTTAGGTGTACCATCATATCATCTGCAAAAAAGTTATAGTTTTGCTTCTTCACTACCTGTTCTTTTTCCTTCAATTTCTTTTCTTATTGCTATAGCTAGCATTTCTAATACAATACTGAATAATAGTGGTGATAATGGGCATCCTTGCTTCTTTTTGGGAAAGATTGTAATTTGTTCCCCTTACAGATAATGCTTGCTCTTGATTTTAGATAGATATTACTTATCATTTTAAGAAGAGCTCCATTTATTCCAATGTTTTCTTGAGTTTTTATAGAGAAAAGTGTTATATTTTGTCTACATCTATTGATATAATCATGTGATTTTTGTTATTGATACATTCAAATATGCTTACAGTTTTCCTCATATTGATTAAGCTCTGAATTCCTACTATAAATCTCACCTAGCCACAGAGTAGGGTTTTTGTGATGTATTTTGGTAGACTTGCTTGTATTTCAATTAAAATTTTTGCATCAGTATTCATTAGGAAAATTGGTCTATATTCTTTTGTTGTTTTTGTTTTTCTTGTTGTTGTTTTTGTTGTTTATGCCCTCCCTGGTTTAGACAGAAAAAAAAAACATATTTGCATCTTAGAAGGAATTTTATAGGACCTCTTATTTACCATCTTTTCCCAAAATGGTTTGTACAGTATTGGGAATTATTGTTCCTTAAAAATTTTGTAGAATTTACTCGTAAATCCATCTGGTCCTATGGATTATTTTCTCAGGGAGCTCATTTATGGCTTGCTAAATTTCTTTCTCTAAAATAGATTTATTTGTTACATTTTTTCATCTATTAATCTAGGCAATTTATGTTTTTGTTAATATTTCTCTATTTCATTTTGATCATCAGTTTTGTTGCCATATAATTGGACAAAATAGCTCTTAATAATTGCTTTAATTTCATCTTCATTGGGGAAATTTTACCTTTTTCATTTTTTGATGTTTACACTTTGTTTTTTTTTTCTAATTCAAATTATACAATGGTTTCTCTATTTTGTTTTCCCTCCAATAAAACCAGCTCCTAATTTTACTCATTAATTCAATGATATATTTTTTTAATTTCAATTTTATCTCTCTTTTGACTTTTAGATTTTCTATTTCAGTATTTAATTGAGGGTTTTAATTTGTTCTTGTTTCTAGTTTTTTGTAGCATTCTCAATTCAAGGACAATTTTCTCTCTTATTGATTTTAGCATTTAGAGATAGAAAATTTCCCTCAAATATTGCTTTGACTGCATCCAGAAATTTTGGTTTGTTGTCTCATTATTGTAATGACCTTTAATGAAATTATTGATTGTTTCTATGATTAGCTCTTTCACCCAATTATTCTGTAGGATTGGATTATTTGGTTTCAAACTTATTTTTAGTCTATAATTCAAAGCCTTTATTAAAAGTAATTTTTATTATATAATGGTCTAAAAATGATGCATTTATTTTTTCTGCTTTTTTGCATTTTATGAGGTTTGTATGCCCTAATACATAGTCCCTTTTTCAGAAGTGCCATGTACAATTTGGGGGAAAAAAAGTAGCCTCCTTACCCCCGGGTAATTTCCCCAGAGTTCTATCAGGCCTAACTTTTCTAAAATTATATTCTTCTTCTTAAAGTTTTTATTATTTATGTTACAATAAGATTTATCTAGTTCTAAAAGGGGGGAATTAAGGTCTTCTTTTAGTATAGTTTTATATTCCATTTTTCCTATAATTCATTTAACTTTTGTTCAACAATTTGGATACTATGCTATTTGGGGCATATATGTTTAGTACTGATATCACTTTGTTGTCTATGGCACCTTTTAGCAAATGCAGTTTCCCTGATTAACTCTTTCAATTAGATCCATTTTTGCATTTGCTTTGTCTGACATCATGATTGTTTCCACCTTTTTTTAAGAGCTTTTAACTTTTTGAACTTCAGCGGAAGCATAACAGAGTCTGTTGGAGCTCCTTATTTTAATTGTGTGTGTCTTTCTGTTTTAGTGTGTTTCTTATAAATAACATATTGTTGGATACAGCTTTCTGATTAATTCTGCTATTAACTATCATTTGAGGGTGAGTTCATGTTATTCATATTCAGTTATTCACCCTTCAATTACATTTTTTTTTAGAAAACAATCCCCTTATATTCAACTCACACCTCTGCTTTCTGTCTATGTATACTCCTTCTAACTGCCCTAATAATGAAAACTTCCAGTGCCAAAAAAATTGGAAGTATCATTTTTCCATGTAAGATTATAAGCAGTTTAACCTTATTGAATTCCTTATGATTTCTCATTCTTGTTTACCTTTTCATGCTTCTTTTCAGTCTTGTATTTGAAAGTCAAACTTTCTATTTAGCTCTGGTCTTTTAATCAGGAATCATTGAAAGTCCTCTATTTCATTGAATATCCATTTTTCTCCTGAAGGATTATATTCAGTTTTGCTAGGTAAGTGATTCTAGATTGTAATTCTGCATCTTTTGCCCTATGGAATATCATATATTCCAAGCCCTCTGATCCTTTAATGTAGAAACTGCTAAATATTGTGTTATCTTGACTGTGGCTCCACAATATTCAAGTGTTTCTTTTTGGCTGCTCACAATCTTTTCTGCTTGACCTGGCAGCTCTGGAATTTGGCTATAAAATATTCCTGGGAGTTTTCATTTTAGGATCTTTTAAGGAGGTGATCAGTGGATTCTTTCAATTTCTATTTTCCCCTCTGTTTCTAGAATATCAGTATAGTTTTCCATGATAATTTCTTAAAAGATGATGTCTAGCCTCTCTTTTTTTTTTTATCATGGCTTTCAGGTAGTTGGATAATTCTTAAATTATTTCTCCTGTATCTTTTTTCCAGGTGAGATGTTTTTCCAATGAGGTATTTCACATTTTCTTCTATTTTTCATTCTTTTGATTTTATTTTATTGTTTCTTGATTTTTCTCAAAGTCATTAGCTTCTATTTGTCCAATTCTAACTTTTAAGGAATTATTTTTTTCAATGGGTTTTTGGTCCTCCTTTTCCATTTGGCCAATTCTACTTTTCAAGGCATTCTTCTCTTCATTGGATTTTTGTGCCTCTTTTATCATTCAGCCTATTCTGTTTTTTAAGGTGTTGTTTTCTTCAGTAATTTTTTGTGCCTCCTTTCCAAATTGTTGACTCTTTCTTCATGATTTTCTTGAATCATTCTCATTTCTTTTCCCTATCACTCGTACTTGATTTTTAAAATCCTTTTTGAGCTCTTCTATGGCCTAGGACCAACCCATATTTTTCTTTGATGCTTTGGATGTAGGAATTTTTACTTTGTTGTCTTCTTCACATTTTGTATTTTGATCTTCCCTGTCACCATAGTAACTTTCTATCAAGATTTTTTTTTCCTGCTGTTTTCTCATTTCCCAGCCTATTTCTTGAATTTTAACTCTATTTTATAGTGAGGCTCTGCTTCCACAGTAGAGGAACTACTGTATCAAGCTTCAGGTTTTTGTTTGTTTGTTTGTTTGTTTGTTTTGTTTTGTTTTGCTTTTGTGCATCTGTTTTCAGAGGTAATTCTGAGGACCTATAAGTTTTTGGTTCTTCCAAGTTGGTATGATCTAGGAAGAGGTGTGTTTAATACTCTTCTCTATTGTGCACTGATCTGTGAGTCTTCACAACACTCTTTTCAACCTTGTAACTGTGACCAGGGTCCCTGCTTCCCTAAGGCCACAAGGTCTAGTGTGCTAGTGCTCCTCCTTACCCTGGGACTCAGACTCTGGGCTGCAACCCAAATGTTAGGAGACTTCATCTAGAATGTTCTCTTTACTCTGCTATCTTGAACCTGTCTCTTCTACTAGAATAATTGATAGTGACAGGGACTAGATTTTTCATTTCACTTGTATATGGAACTGCTGGATTAGGAAACTCCATATACAAATGTGTACTGGCACATTGTCTACAACTTATAGTTTTAGATTTTTTTTTAAAGTTTTAATCTTTCTACTTCAATTGTCTTTTTCACATTTCCCCCTTTTCTTCACTAAAACATGCCCCCCAGTTCAGACCCTCAACTGTCTGCCTCCTCTAATCAATCTACCACATAGCTTCCATAGTAATATTCATAAACAATAAGTCTCATTGTGTTGATTCTCTATGCCCAAGGCCCTTCTTGATTGGAATGAACTTTGTCTTCACTTCTTTCTCTTTTCAAGTAATATCTACTACGTGAGACTTCTCTTGACTTCCACCAGTTGTTAGTATTCTCCAAATTACTTTATATTTGCTTATTTCTATTTTCCAGTTATTTACATTAGTGTTTGTTGTTTTACTCTTAGTAGGATTTAGGATCCTTCGGAACATATACTATTTATTTTTTTTTTTTTTATATCTCCTGTGCCAACAGAGTACCTAGTCTACAATAAGCAATTAAAAAAAACTTTTTAAATTGAATTCTGAGGGCTTTGTTCAAGAAGATAATGGTAGGCTTTGACTATGATGAGTACCAAATCACTTGACAGTAAAAGAAAGTGATTGTGTCAGAAAAAAAAAGTGGATACCAAAGTGGGAACAATTTTAGAAACTGTTATCTGTGTGTAGTCTATTTCTCTCTCCCTTTTTCTTTTTAATTGAAATCACTTGTTATTTTATAAGGTATCAAAACATTCAAATATTTAAAAAATACAGGACAGAATAATTAACTTTGATTGTTCATTCCTTAAATGTTTATTTTGAAGGGATTTTAACAGCAAATTATATGATGGCCTTCATGGCTTATCATATTGGATGGCAAACAAAAGCAAATCCTCCACCATTTGGATGTCCCCAAGAATCCTTGTTGTTCATTCCTCATGTTCCCCCATAACTACCTCAAGGCATCAGGAATCCCCCTAGGGTTGTTACACATCAAATTGTCAGGATTGAGCATAAGAAACTGGACACCAGTCTGCTCTTTTCATGCATGAAAATGCATGGTTTTTAAGAATGTTAGGACTGGATCTACAAAGATACACAGTTTCATTCACCCACAGTGCCACTCTCCTGGACATAATAACACATCTCCAGGATGGAGCTGCCAACAAACTCTATTCCCAACCATGGTTAGAGTTACACTTAAAGCTCTCTATGACAGCTATAATTAGTATAAGCGTAATAAGCATAAAGGTATGAATCACACCTTTATCATGTCCTGCTGGAAGGGCAGTGTCCCTTTGTACCATACTCATAATTTCTTTCTTTTTTAAATTAATTAATTCATATTTAGTTTTCAACACTTAGTTCAACAAGATTTTAAGTTCCAAATTCTCTCCCCATCTCATCCCTCCCCCTACACTAAGATGGCATGCATTCTGAATACCTTTTTCCCTAATCTGTCCTTCCTTCTATTTCCCCTCCCTGCTCATATCCCTTCCCCTTCTATTTTCCTGACGGGCAGGATAGATTTCTATTCCCCATTGCCTGCATATCTTATTTCCCAGTTGCACATAAAAAAAAAATTAATGTTTGTTTTCAAAACTTTGGGTTCCTAATTTTCTCTTTTCCTCCTTCCACACCCACCTCATTGAGAGGGCAAGCAACTCCATACAGGTCATACATGTGTAGTCATGTAAAACAGTTCCATAGTAGTCATGTTTTGAAAATCTAACTATATTTCCCTTCATTTTATCTCACCTTCCATTTATTCTACTTTCCCTTTTGACCCTGTCCCTCCTTAGAAGTGTTTGCTTGTGGTTACCCCCTCCCACAATCTTCTCTTGCCTCTATCATCCTCCTGCTCTTTTGTCCCCTTTTCCCATTATTTTCCTGTAGGGTAATATAGATTTCCATGCCCAATTGAGTGTGTATGATATTCCCTCCTTAAGCCAAATCTGATGAGAATAAGATTCACTCATTCCCTCTCATCTTCCCCCATTTCCCCTTCACTCTAAAACCCTTTCCTTGTCTGTTTTATATGAGATAATTTACCCATTCTACTTCTCATTTTCTCCTTCTCCCAGTATAATCCTCTCTCACCCCTTAATTTAATTCTGCTGATATCACCCCTTCATCTTCAACTCACTCTGTTCCATCTATCTATCTATCCATCTATCTATCTATCTATCTATCTATCTATCTATCTATCTATCTATCTATCTACATACACATATTTTTTCCTTCCAACTACCCTAATACTGACAAAGGTCTCATGAGTTACAAATATCATCTTTCCATATAGGAAATATAAACAGTTCAACCTTAATAAGTCCCTTATGGTTTCTCTTTCCTGTTTACCTCTTAGGCTTCTCTTGAGTCTTGTATTTGAAAGTCAAATTTTCTATTCAGCTTTCTTTTCATCAAGAATGTTTGAAAGTCCTCCATTTCACTGAATATCCATTTTTTCCCTTGGAGGAATATACTCAGTTTTGCTGGGTAGTTGATTCTTGGTTGTAATCCTATCTTCTTTCACCTCCAGAATATCATATTACAAGCCCTCCAGTCCCTTAATGTAGAAGCTGCTAAATCTTATGTTGTTCTGATTGTGTTTCCACAATACTTCAATTGTTTCTTTCTGGCTGCTTGCAATATTTTCTCCTTGACCTGAGAACTCTGGAATTTAGCTACAATATTCCCTAGGAGTTTTCCTTTGGGGATCTCTTTCAGGAGGTGATTGGTGGATTCTTTCAGTTTATATTTTGCCCTCTCATTCTAGAAAATCAGGACAGTTTTCTTTGATAATTTCTTGAAAGATAATGTCTAGGCTCTTTTTTTTAATCTTCATTTTCAGAGAGTCCAATAATTTTTAAATTATCTCTCCTAGATGTATTTTCCAGGTCAGTTGTTTTTCCAATGAGATATTTCACATTGTCTTCTAATTTTTCATTCTTTTGGTTTTTTTACAATGTCTTGATTTCTCATAAAGTCACTAGCTTCCAATTGCTCCATTCTAATTTTTAAGTAAGTATTTTCTTCAGTGAGCTTTTGGACTTTCTATTCTGTTTGGTGATTTCTGCTTTTTAAGGCATTCTTCTCCTCTTTTTGGACCTCTTTTGCCATTTGGGTTAGGCTATTTTTTGAGGTGTTATTTTCTTCAGTATGTTTTTGTCTCCTTTAGCAAGCTGTTGATGAGTTTTTCATGGTTTTCTTGCATCACTCTCATTTCTCTTCCCACTTTTTCCTTTCCTTCTCTTACCTACTTCTCAAAATCCTTTTTGAGCTTTTCCATGGTCTGGGACCAATTCATATTTTTCTGGGATTCTTTGGATGTAGGAGCTTTGACTTTCCTGTCTTCTTCTTGCTTTTATGTTTTGATCTTCTTTGTCACCAAAGAAAGATTCTATGGTTTGACTTTTTTGCACAGTTTGCTCATGATCTCAGCCAATTACTTGAGTTTTAAACTCTTTGTTAAGATAGAGATCTGCTTCCAGTATAGAGAATGTACTGTCTCAATCTTCAGGGATTTTGTGTAGCCATTTTCAGAGATACTTCCAGGGACCTGTAAACTTTCATTTTTTCCAAGGTGATATGTTCAAGGGGCGAGGCATTTGCATTTACTCCTTTCCTGGCCTGTGCTCTGGTCTATGCATGAGCACAAGCACTCTTTTCTGCCTTGGAACTGTGAAAAGGATTCCTTCTCCATTGCCTCCCCCCCACCATGCTAGAGCTTTTCCTTTCCCCAGGACCACCAGGCAGAACTGTGACCCAGATCCAAGAAAGGGCAAATCAAGAGAATCCTGCCTCAGCCCCTGCAAACAGTTTCCTGCAACCCCCTTCTGAAGAGCCACTGAATTCCACCTCACTCTGTGGGCCAGAAGCTCCAGAATTATCCATGGCCCCAGGGCTGGACCAGGACTTGGGCTGGGACCAAGCTTCTCTCTTGCCTCAGTCACAGATGTTTCTTACTGACCTTCTAAGTTGTCTTTGGTATTCACAGGTTGAGAAGTCTGGAAACCTCTACAGCTGCCCATGATTCTGTCCTCTTAGGCCTGCTCCACCTTTGCTGAGGCTTGTTTTGACTGTGTGCCCATGATGAACTGCATTCCTCTCTCAGCCTGGCATGATACACCTTTCCAATCAACTTGGGCTGGAAATTTGTTTCACTCTGTCTTTCTGTGTTTTTTGCTGCTTTAGAATTTGTTCAGAGCCATTTTTACAGGTATTTAGAGGTGTTTGGGGGAGAGGTCAAGCAAGTCACTGCTTTAACTCTGCCATCTTGGCTCTAGCTCCCACAATTTCTGAAGAGTTGAACACTGCCCTCTAGCTGAAAAAGGTGTCCATACATATATTGATATAATACAAAGTTCCTTGGTAGTTATAGTGAAGGGAAAATAAAAAACAACTTTGTTCAAAAATCTTCTGGTTTTCAATATAAAGCAAGTCACAAAACAGGATGCCATATTATTTCCAAAAATGTATGTGAATAACATGGAGGATGTCCTTGTCTAGGACATGCCTTTTTTGTGTTTTTCCCTTTTGTGTATCTCCTGAACTTATCATACTGTCTCAAACATAGTAGGTACTTAAATAATTTTTCACTTGATAATGTCTCAGTATAAGATGAATTTCCAAATTATGAAGTAACTGAAGGTTCTTCTGTATATAGACTGCATTACACTGCATGTATTGAGCCCTGGAAGAGTACGGGGTTTCTTCAGTAAGACCCATGTACATGCAAAAGAGTTTAATGTAGTAAATAACCTCTATAGAAGAGACAACAAGAACTAGATGAAGGCTAGATATTGGCAAACTTGAAATGTAGTTGGAGGGGCGAGCCACTGAGTTAGTCTCTCTATACATATGTCATTGATATGCATTCCAGATAAATAGTAAAACTGATAAATATAATCATAGTCTATGAGCAGACTGAATTGCATTTGGGAAATAGTGGAGTATTCCACCTGATGTCAGGCTACTCTGTGCAATTAAATTTTATATTATTCTTGTTGTTATTGTTATTAGTATTATTACTAAAAATTAAATAATTATTCTCCTAGTGTTGCTTTATGACTTTGAATCATGGAATACCACACTCTCCACATAATCATTGTTTTAGGTGACCTAAAGATCAAGGATTATATGCATGGCTAGGTATATGAGAGGGCTGTAGCATGTTATCAAAAAATGATTTACAAAAGTGATAAAGAAGACATATATAACTGAAAAAGGAGTTGTGTCCAACCTACAGTCCAATAGAGTGACAATACATGTACAACTCAAGTGTTGATGTGTTATCCATGAAGTATAATGAAACCCACAAGCCCTGTATTACATTTGGTAATAATTCTATGGGGATGCATAACAGAAAATAGGTAAGAATTACAAAAGCTATGGAGGTATGGTTGGGTTATTATCAGCACCAGTGGAAGTAGTGCCCACATTGATGGAATCCTGGACTCACAGAAGTATTGAAAAAAAAAATCATAGCCTCAGGTTAATTGGTATCCACTAAAAACTTAATTTGTGGCCCCACTACAGTTTCAGGCATCCAATTTGGCCTAGATTTGAGTAAATTAGGATACTTTATTGAAGCTGTGGTCACCAAACAATTCAGCTGTTCTTTTTCTTGAAGAGAAGACCAAATGATTATTTTAAATTGTGACTCCCAGTTCTGAAATGGGCCAGTTTGTTGATCACCAGGTGTTCTCATGATGCCTTCCAGATTGGAAGCAAACCCTACACAACTACATCTGTTTTCCATGGCATATATATGCCCATATGTCATCCACTGCCAACATTTTTTTTCAAATTGTTTGCACTGATCATAATGTGCATTTTCCATTGATGTGAATGGAACTAGAAAATCTGGCCCCTAGGTGCCACCTTGAATATTTAACAGCTTCTGTTCACAGCCAGGACAGTATATCTTCAGGTTGAAAGTTGGGTGATGGCCAGTAATATGCTTAGGCATAATTATCATGAACAGTGCATAATAAGACTGAGCCAAATGATTCATTGTCCTTTAGCAGGAACTGGGGCTAGACTGCCAACTGTGGTTGAATTGAATTGAATTCAACAAACATTCATCAAACAATTAGAGAGGGAGAAATCTGCATGGCAATTTTTTTTTCATTTTTAAATGAATCTTTTTTTTTAAGTCAAAATGGCATCTACAAATATTGACAACATAATACTACTACCCTTTGTATAAATATGAAACATTTATATAGACTTTGGGAGCTATATTTGTTTCTTTATGAAATTGCATCTTCACATATATTTTTCAGAAAACTTTTAGAGATCCAGGTTTGACATCCACTGTCTTGGATAATTAATATTAAGATTAGATAAAACATCAAAAATTATTTAGTCTGACCCCTTTAATAAAATAATAATATATATATTGTTTTTACCTCATATACTTTTTCCAATGGATTACTTCTTTTCCATTTTTACACAGAGTATTTACCCATAATAAAGAATCAAAAAATAAGAGAGAAAGTTCAGCAAGACTCACTAATATATTGAGAAAAAAAATCTGAGCTTTTACATAGTGTTCCATAAGCATAATCCCCCACATCTGCAAAGAAGCTGAAACGGATGCCTTGCATTAACCCTCTCTTCTTTGATATCAAGCTTGGAAGACATTAAAATAAATTATTTATTTATAAAATTCTTATTAAATTTTGAGTTCAAAATTATTTCTTTTTCCTACTACCACTGGTACACTTATTAAAAAGGAAAGAAATATGATATAAATGATACATGTGAAATCATGTAAAATGTATTTCCATATTAGTCATATCCATAATAAAGCAAGAAAAATTTGAAAAAAAGTTAAACATTATATTTCAACTTGTATTCAGATTTAATCAATTCCCACTCTGCAGATGGATAACATTTTTTTTTTGTCATAGTCCTTTGGACGTGTCTTGGATCATTGTATTGATTAGAGCAGCTAAGTCATTCACTATTGATCATCATTGCAATATTGCTGTCATTGTAACCAGTGATCTCCTATTTCTGTTCCCTTCACTTTGAGTCAGTTCATATAAGTATTTCCATGTTTGTCTGAAACCATCCCCCTCATCATTTCTAATAACACAATACTACTCCATCACAATCATATACCATATCTTGTTTAGCCATTCCCCAATTGATTGCCTTCTCCTCAGTTTTCAACTCTTTGACAAGACAAAAAGAGCTGTCATAAATATTTTTGTACACATAGATCCTTTTTCCTTTTTCATTGATCTCTTTGGCATACAGAATAAGCAGTAGCATTGCTGGCTCAAAGGATATGCAGTTATATGGGCCTTTGGATATAGTCTCAAATGATTTTTCAAAATAGTTGGACCAGTTCACAACTCCACCAACATTTATTAGTGTACATATTTCTCCTCATTCCCTCCAGCATTTGTCATTTCTGATAGGTGTGAGATAGTACCTCAGAGTTGCTTTAGTTTATATTTCTCTGATCAGTAATGATTTAGAACATTTTTATATGACTATAGATAGATTTGATTTCTTCTTCTGAAAGCTTCCTGTTGATATCTTCTGACCATTTATCAATTGGGGCATGGCTCTTATATTTTACAAGTTTTTATATTTATTTATATGTTATTATATTTATTTTTATTTTTGTAAGTTTGACTCAGTTCTTGCACATTTGAGAGATGAGGTCTTTGTCAGAGAAAATTGCTATAAATATTTTTTGATATTAAATAATTATCTATGGTACTTTTTAGTAAAATGTAGCTTCCCAGATTCTTCCTTCTTAATTGTCTATTTTTGCTTTTGTACTTTATGAGATTATGATTATAATCCTTGACATTTTTAATTTTCATTGAAGCATAATAGATTCTAATCTGGCCCCTTATTTTAAGTCTCTGTGTGAGTCTTTCTGTTTCAAGTGTGTCTCTTTTAAACAACATATAGTTACACTCTAATTTCTAGTCTAGTCTGACATGTACTTCCAGTTTAAGGGTAAGCTTGTCCCATTCAGATTTATAGATATGATTAATGTGTATTTCTTTCTATTCCATTTTCTTCTGTTTGTCCTTTCTCTTTTTAATTTTGTCCCTCCTCAAGAGTTTGTTTTACTTCTGACCACTGTTCTACTCTTTTCAGACCACATCTAGAGTATTCTTTTCATTTTTGAGCACCACTATTTACAAAGGTTGACAAGCTGGAGCATGTCAAGGAGAAGCAAGCAAAATAGTGAAGGAGCTCAAAACCATATCATATAAAAAACTAGTGAAAGGAAATGTGAGTGTCATAGAGAGAAAAGAAGACTTAAAATAAATATGGTAGTTCTCTTCACATGCTTAAAGGGCTTTTAAGACTGTCCCCAAAGGGCAAAATTAGAAGCAAAGAGGCAAAAGGTCAGATTTAGGCTCCAGTTAACAGGCCTAGGGATAGGAGATAATACGTTAAGTTTACTTAGATCTATCTTAAAGAAAACAATTAGGAGTGACCTCAGGATTTCAAAATGAAAAGCAAGTTTTCACTAAAAATGAAATAAAATATATTATCTATGGAGAAGAGATTCGAGAGAGCACAGGAAAAAGGGTAGGTAGATTTAGAGAGGGATATTGCATGGGAGGGTGCTGTGTTGAGGTGGATGGGAATAAGGGAGCTGGCAGTGGAGAATGAAGAACAAAGTTTGAATAATGGAAGGATCTCAGGAAGTACTGGGTTCTTCCTTACTAGAAGTTTTCAAGAGAAGGGTGGGTGACCATTTTTTTGAGCTTGCTACCATGTAGAAGGGATTCTTGGTCACATATAGTTTAAACTAGATGGTCCTTGATGCCATTTCCTACTCTGCCCATTCTGTGGTGCCAAAAATGCTTGACTTTCTAAGTTAAATGACAGAATTTTTAGAGTATTTGAAGGAATTTCTATGTTCCATACAATTTATTGAGTATGGCTATTGGTTTGAATTTCTATCTGCTGTCTAGGTTTTGAAAACATTTTCTAATTGTCATTAGTCATTTGCAGACACTAAGGCCTGTTGATTTTCATTTAAAAGATTTTCTGTCCTCAAAATCTTTAATGATTGGCTGACTTGCCTTTGAAATTCAGTTTTAGCAACCTATCTGGCATGCTGATTTACCTTACATGGCCTTGTTTCTTCATATTGTATTTGTCTAGCTCAACACTTGCTTTTCCATGGCTCATTTGAACTGGGCACTGGCCATTTCCTACCAACAATTCTTTGATTTTTATTATATTAGATTTGGCAGTTATTACATGTAGGAATGCATATGAATGGGTGAAGAATTGTCTGCCCTTTGCTGAAGAGTGGCTGTGAACATTTAATTTCATTGAAGTCAAGTGAATAAGCTTATGAAGCTTACTGTAAAAGGCAAGAATTTTCATTGGCTTGTTGCTACAATGAGAACAGGAAGTGACTTAAAAAGCTTTATTTAAGAAATAAGCATTACTACTGATATTTGTATTGTACTTTGACCTTTGAAAAGCAATATGTTTTTCCTCTAAATTGGGAAACTGGAAGCCAGGAAGACATGAGTTCAAGCCTTGCCTCCAACATATACTGATTGTGGGTCTAGAAGAGTTACTTAACCTTTCAGTACTTTGGACAGCTCTCTGAAGCTCTAATCTGCAAAAAAAGATGCCAACTTGGGTTTGCAGAGAAAATTTTCTTGCTTGGGAGTTTCTTCAATCAACGAAAGCACTGGTAAAATGCTGTATAAAACTTTGTAAACCTGTACGTACTATAAACCACATCGTTTATCCTATGTAACATAAAATAGAACATGAAAAGACCAAGTGCATCTTTATGGAGGCATCTGCCATCAAAAATATTAAGAAAGCTTAACTAAAAATAAATTATAGAAAGATATGCAAAGAGGATCCAAGATCCCTGTGCAATACTGACACAATAAAAGCAAAGAATCGATGATGAAAATTGAAAGAAGATAAAAAATATCAGTCAGACAGGAGAAGAATCAGAAGAAAGCATTGCCATAGAAACTCACAGAGGACAGGTTTTTTTTTTCCCATTCACTCAATAAAAATTTCTCCATGAACAAGTGAGATATGATATTCTATGGTTCAAATTCCTGTTATTCCTTATCATAGAGGTAGGTGACTTGGGGTTCTCAAAAGATATGATGTTAAAACACAAGTTTAAAAATAGGTCTTTTCATCAGTGAAGTAACTTTCTCCAGGCATCTTTTCTTGATGCTACCACATAAAAATATTCTCACTTTCCTCAAATATTCCTAGTGCACTGTGAATGATTTTTCCCTTTTCATACCTGAATTTGTACTATATTTATTTGTGCACATGCCATATTCCTCCTAGTAGACTGGAAGCTTGATGAGATCAAGTCTACATTGTTTAATTTTCATAATTGTATACCCAATATCTAATAGATATAGGTATACAATTATGAAAATGCTTTAATGCTTTAAAATATTTTTGAACTTTTCACACAAATGAAGTCATATCTAAACAATGAGAAAAAGGGGAGGGGAGAAGAGCAGCAGCAGTAACAATAACAATAATGACAAAGAGGAGCAGAAGGAGAAGAAAAGGGAGAAGGGGAAGGAGGAGAAAGAGGAGAAGGAAGAGGTTGAGGAGGAGGGGATGAGAAGATGAAGAGGAGAAGAAAAATATGAAAAGGAGGAGGAGAAAAGGAGGTAATAGGGAAACAATAGAACATAAGAAGACAAGAAAAAGAAAACTGAATACTTTTAACATTTAATGCATAATATTGTTGTGAATAAGTCAATATTAATGTGAAACATTATTAATGTTATTGTTTTTGTCATTTGTTTCAATGACCCAAGCAGGGTGTAGTGGAAATAGTGGTAGATTCAGATTCAGAGGACATTAATTAAATTTCTTGCTCTGATATGAATTATCTATATAAACTTTGGTGCTTCAATGGCCTGTTGGGTATGGAGAATGAAAGTTAGATTAGATCATATTAATAGCTCTTATTTCTATAATACCTTTACAAAGTGTTTTCCTCATAATAACCATGTGACATGAATAGTGCGAACATTGTTATTTTTATTCTTCAGATAAGGAAATTGAGGCCCAGAGAGCTTAAGTGACTTGTCCAAGGTCACACATCTGATACTTTCTCTCCTGTGCTAAATAAGGACAAATCTAGAAGATACACTATCTGGACAAATCACTTTCCATTTTAAAATCTGAGTTTCCTCACCTATAAAATCAGGAAATTGGATTAGATATAGTTTAAGGATCTTTATAGCCTTAAAATCCTTTGACATAATGGTGCTGTACCACACAGGTAGCTTTCAACCTATATGAGTTTAACCTTAAACATAGGGTGTATGTATATTGTTTTGATAATACTGTAATGTTTGAACTCTGGATGTGTCATTGTTAAGATATGCCATTGGAGGCAACGAGATGCAGCACAGTGCTAATGAATAGATCAATATGGTTCCAGGTATGCTGTTTCAGTGATTTGCCAAATAAGTCTGTTAGGAGAAACTTGAAATCCTTCCAAGCTGTGTAGGTCACAGAAAATAACACAAGGACTTCCTCAGGGTTGTTATCACCTACATCTTGGATAGTTTCCTCAATACCTGGTGTATAGTCATTCTCTCCATCACAATTTCTTCCCTCAATCTAGGGGACTTCAATATTGATATGTCCTTAAACCCCTAACTTACCAGTTCTTCAGATTAGTCAATCTCCTTGACCTATTCTTTCACCCCATGTTGATAATCCTACACATAGGATAGTCACACTGTTGATCCTGCTGTCACCCACAACTATATTTCAATATTCATGAACATCCCACTTCATTTAACTGATTATAATGTTTAATCATTTCATCTTACCTCTGCAGCCTGTATCTCGTGCTCCTATGACCTCTGATCCTTCCATCTCAGTTCATTCCTAGGCCTTCACACATGCAAAGGTTACATACTCTTTTACCTTGCCTACCTCAAAGACTTAGTCAAGCATATCAATCTAGTACTTTCCTATGTTCTGAAGTCCCTTGCTGCCTTGTCCCTTTACTGATTATGTTTTACCAAACTCTAACCTTGGATAACTCTCACCATATATAGACTTAGTTCCTTTTTTATCTGTTGCTGAAAAAAGCTTGAAAAAATCACTTAACTTTGTGAACTAGGTGAATTACAAATTATGTTGCATGATCTCAGTGGGGCCATTTCTGCAGCAAGACAATACTACGTTAATCAGTTTGCCATACCAGTCACAACAGTGGCTCCTGCAAACATTTTCTTTTCACCTCAAGCCTTCCACAACATTCCTTCACCTTACCCTCTCAGCAAAAAAACCTTGCCTCATGCCTCCACACTCCAAAAAAGAGAAGGCATATCCAAAGAACTCCATTTTTCCATTCTTCTATATTTCAAATAATTAATATGTCTTCTCCAATTATTTTCTGCTTTAATCTTGTCTCACACAAAAAGATAGCCCATTTCCTTGCCTAGGCATAATCCTATACAGGCACACTTAATTCCATTCCATCTTAACTTTTCCAGCAGATTGCCACTGCTATCATCCCCACATTTTCTTTAATGTTCAATCTTTTCCTAAATGCTGCCTTTTTCCCTGCTGTCTAAAACATCCTCATGTTTTCCTCATCCTAATAACAATAGCAGCAACAACAAAACAAAACAAAACAAAACAAAACAAAAAACCCTTACCTGACCTGACCATTTCTGCAGGATTAGAGTACTATATCTCTCTTCCCCTTCTTGGCTATAGGCCTTGACAAAGTTGTGTACACTTTTTCATTCTAATTCTTTTCCCCTAACTTGTTCTTAAGCTATGCAAACTGTCTTCCCAATTCATTATTCAACTGAAACTGCTCTCTCCAAAGTTTTGAATGTTCTTTTAACTGCCAGATTTAGTGGCCCTTTCTCAGGCTTCATTCTCTTTAACCTCTCTTAGGCCTCTGACATTGTTGATGACCTTTTTCTTGATACTCTCCTTCCTATGTTTTTGTGACTCTGTGCTCTCCTGGTTCTTCTCCTTCTTTTCTGACAGCTCCTTAGTCTCAATTGCTGGATCTTCATTTAGGTTATACCAGATAATCATGAATATGCTTGAAAGCTCTGCCTTAGGCTCTTTTTTATTTTTTATTAATTTATTTTGATATATCAACAATCATTTCCATAAGCTTTTGAGTTTTAAATTTTTCTAACATTCTATCCCCACCTCTGTCCCCAAGATGGTGTGCAATATGATATAGCCTATACATATACATTCCTATTAAATATATTTTCACATTAGTCAGGCTATAAGCAAAAATTAGAACCAATAGAAAGAACCACAAGAAAGAGAAAAGAAATCTGCATTGAAACTCCATAGTTCCTTCTCTGGATGTGGATAGCATTTTCCATCATGAAACTTTTAAAGATGTCTTAGATTCTTGCATTGCTAAGTCTATCAAAGTTAGCCCTTGCACAACATGGCTGTTACTGTGTGCAGTGTTCTCCTAATTCTGCTCACTTCACTCAGCATCAGTCAATACAAGTCTTTCTAGGTTTTTCTAAAAGTCTGCCTGCTCATAGCACAATAACATTCCATTACATTCATATACCACAACTGGCTCAGCATTCCCCAACTGATGAGCATCCCCTCAATTTCCAATTCTTTGCCACCACAAAAAGAGCTGCTATAAATATTTTTGTACATGTGGGTCCTTTTCCCATTTGTATGATCTTTTGGGATATAGCTCTAGAAGTGCTATTGCTGAGTAAAATGGTACGTAGTTGTTTTTTTTTTTTATAGCCCTTTGACTATAGTTCCAAATTGTTCTCCAAAATGGATGGATCATGTCACAGCTTCAATTTTGCCACATCTTCAACATTAATTATTTTTCTGTTTTATCATGTTGGCCAATCTGATACGTGTGATGTGGTACCTCATAGTTGTTTTGATTTGCATTTCTCTAATCAATAGTAATTTATAATACTTTTTCATAAGACTATAGATGGCTTTAATTTCTTCATATGAGAACTACATGTTCATATTCTTTGACAATTTATCAATTGGGGAATGACTTGTATTCTTATAAATTTGACTGAATTCTCTATATATATTAGAAATGAGGTCCTTTTCAGAGACACTGGTTGTAAAAATTCTTTCCCAATTTTCTACTTCTCTCCTAAGCATGGTTGCATTAGCTTTGTTTCTGCAAATTTTTTTCAATTTAATATAATCAAAATTATCCATTTTGCATTTCATAATGTTCTCTATCTCCTGTTTGGTTAAGAATTCTTTTGTTCTCCATAAATATGACAGGTAAATTCTGCCTTGCTCTCCCAGCTTACTTACAGGATCAGCCTTTATATCTAAATCATGAACCCATTTTGACTTTATTTTGGTATATGGTGTGAAATTTCGGTCTACGCCTAGTTTCTGCCATACTATTTACCAGTTTCCCTGGCTGTTTTTGTCAAATAGTGGGTTCTTATCCCAGAAGCTGGGGTCTTTAGGTTTATCAAATCTACTATAATCATTGACTACTGTTTCTTACATACCTAACCTATTCCACTGATTCACAACTCCATTTCTTAACCAGTATCAAGTAGTTTTGATGATTGCTGTTTATAATGCAATTTAAGATCTGGAAAGAGTAAGCCACCTTCTCCTACATTTCTTTTTATTAGTTCTCTTGATATTCAGAACCTTTTGTTATTCCAAGTGAATCTTGTTACTATATTTTCTACTTCTATAAAATAATTTTTGGTGGTTTGGTATGGCACTGAACAAGTAACTTAGCTTAGGGAGAATTTTCATTTTCACTATATTGGCTCAGCCTATCTGTGAGCAACTTATGTTGCTCTAATTATTTAGATCTCACGTTATTTGTGTGAAGTGTTTTGTAATTGTGTTTATATACTTCCTGGGTTTATTTTGTTAGGTAGAATCCCAAATATTTTATAATGTCTATATTAACTTTAAATAGAATTACTCTCTCTATCTCTCACTGTTGGGCTTTGTTGGTAATATATAGAAATGCTGATGATTTATATGGGTTTATTTTATAGCCTGCAAGTTTGCTAAAGTTGTTTATTATTTCAAGTAGCTTTTTTACTTGATTCTCTAGTATTCTCTAAGTATATCATCATATCATTTGCAAAGAGTGATAGCTTTGTTTCTTCTTTGCCTGTTCTAATTCCTTCAATTTCTTTTTCTTCTCTTATTGCTAAAGCTAATATTTCCAGTACAATATTGAACAACAGTGGTGATAATGGACATACTTGTTTCACCCCCAATCTTATTTGAAATGCTTCTAGCTTGTCACCATTGCATATTTTGCTTGCTGAAGGTTTTAGGTAGATGCTACTCAGTATTTTAAGGAAGATTGTATTTATTCCTAAGCTCTCTGGTGTTTTTAAAAGGAACAGATGTATTTTGTCAAAAGCTTTTTCTGCATCTGTTGAGATGATCATATGGTTTCTGTGAGTTTTGGCGTTGATGTGATCAATTATGCTGATAGTTTTCCTAATATTCAACCAGCTTTGCATTCCTGGCATAAATCCTACCTGGTCATAGTGATAAGTTGCTACAATCTCTTTGCTAATATTTTATTTAAAATTTTTGCATCTGTACTTATTAGGGAAATTGATCTATAATTTTCTTTCTCTGTTTTGACTCTTCCCAGTTTAGGTATCAGTACAATATTTGTATCATAAAAATAATTTGGTAAGACTCCTTCTTTGCCTATTTTTCTAAATAATCTAAATAGCTGTGGAATTAATTGTTCTTTAAATGTTTGTTAGAAAATGGGAAAAGGACCCACACGTACAAAAATATTCATAACATTTCTTTCTGTGGTGGCAAAGAATTGGAAATTGAGAGGATGCCTATCAATTGGGGAATGGCTGAGCAAGTTGTGGTATATGCATGTAATGGAATACTATTGTGCTATAAGAAATGATGAACAGGTCAACTTCAGAAAAATCTGGAAGGAATTGTATGGTCTGATGCTGAGTGAAGTGAGTAGAACCAAGAGAACGCTGTACACAATAACAGGCACGTTGTGTGAAGACTAATATTGGTAAACTTAATCCTTCCCATCAATACAAGGATCTAAGAAATTTCCAGAGGCCTCATGATGGAAAATGCTATCCACATACAAAAAAGAACTATGGAAGTAGAATTGCTATTTTTTTCTCTTCTGTTGAGTTTTGTTTCCTCTTTCTAATGGTTCCTCCTATTCGTTCTAATTTTTACTTACAACATCACTAATGTGAAACTGTGTTTAATAGGAACGTAAATGTATAGCCTATATCAGATTGTATGCTGTCTTGGGGAGGGTGGTAGGGAGGTAGGGGGAGAAAAATTTTAAACTCAAAAGCATATGGAAGTGATTATTGCTGAATTAAAATAAATTAATAAAATCTAAAAAAAAAGAAAAAATTAGTAGAATTCACTTGTAAATCTGTCTGGCCCTGGAGACTTTTTCCTAGGGTGTTCATCAATGATTGTTCAATTTCTTTTTCTGAGGTGGGCATATTTAAGTGTTTTACTTCCTCTTCTGTTAACCTGAGCAATTTATATTTTTGTAAATATTCATCCATTTCACTAAGATTGTCAAATTTATTGGCAGACAGTTCGGCAAAATAGTTCCTAATCATTGTTTTCATTTCCTCTTCCTTCGTGGTGGAGTTACCCTTTTCATTTTTGATACTGGTAATTTGGTTCTCTTCTTTCTTTCTTTTTTAAAATTAATTTAACCAAAGGTTTATCTATTTTTTTTATAAAACTAGCTCTTCATTTTATTTTTTAAATTCATTTAATTTTATTGATTCAATAATTTTCTTAATTTCAATTTTCTTAATTTCTCCTTTGGTTTTCAGTATTTCTAATTTGATATTTAAATGAGGATTTTTAATTGGTTCTTTTTCTAGTGTTTTTTTTTTAAATTCCTGCCCTAGTCATTGATCTCCTCTGTCTCTATTTTATTCATGTGAGCATTTAGACATATAAAACTTCCCCTAAGAACTGCTTTCACTGCATCCCATAAGTTTTAGTATGTTGTCTCATTCTCTTGCATGAAGTTATTGATTGTTTCTATGATTTGGTGTTTAACCCATTCATTTTTAGGATTAAATTATTTAGTTTCAAATTATTTTTAGTATTCCTTTCCATGGCCCTTTATTACATAAAATTTTTATTGCATCATGATCTGAAAAGGATGCATTTAATATCCCTATCTTTCTCCACTGGATTGTGAGGATTTGACGCACTAGTACATGGTCAATTTTTGTGTATGTGACATGTATCTCTGTGAAAAAAGTATATCCCTTTCTATCCCATTCAATTTTCTCCAGAGGTCTACCATATCTAACTTTTCTAAAATTTTATTCTCCTTAACTTCTTTCTTGCTTATTTTGTGGTTAGATTTATCTATTTCAGATGGGGGAGGTTGAGGTCCCCTACTAGTATAGTTTTGATGTCTATTTCTTCCTATAACACCCTGAACTTCTCCTCTAAGAATTTAGATGCTATACCAGTTGGTGCATACGTGGTTAGTAATGATATTACTTCATTGTCTATGTTGCCTTTTAATAAGATGTAGTTTCCTTCCTTATCTGTTTTGATAAAATCTATTTTTGCTTTTGCTTTATCTGAGATCAGGATTGCTACTACCCCTTCTTCTTTTACTTCAGTTGAAGCATAATATATTCTACTCCAGCCTTTTACCTTTACCATGTGTGTGTCGCTCTTTTTCAAATGCCTCCTGTAAACAACATATTGTAGAATTATAATTTGTAATCCATTCTACTAACTGCTTCCATTTTATAGGAGAGTTCATCCCATTCACATTCACAGTTATGGCCATGATATGTGTCTTTCTATCCATCCCATTTCTCTCCTATTATGCTTTTCTTTCTCCTTTGTCCCTTTCCCTCCTCACTATTGTTTTTCTTTTGACCACCATCTCCCTCACTCCTGCCTCCCTCAGTTGTTCCTCCCTTTTATTAACTTTCTCCCTTTTCTTCCCCTTTAACCTTACTATGTCTTCCTTCCCTTGTACTTCCCACTCCCTTTTCTTTCCTCTTTTTCCTCCTACTGCCTATAGGATAAGTTAGATTTCCATACCTAACTGATTGTGTCATTCCCTCTGTGAGCCAAATCTGATAAGAGTAAGGTTCAAGCAGTGTTGATCTCCCTCTTTTTTTCCTCTACTATAATAGGTTTTTGTGCTTTTAAGTTATTTGCCCTTGTCTGAATCCTCCTTTCCTTTTCTTCCAGTATGTTGTTTTAGTTAGATCAGATTAATCCAGTTATTTAGATCCATTTAACCCACTTAATTAGATTTTTTATCATTATATTTAAGTCAACTTATATCCACCCCCTCGATGTATACCCTTTTAAAATGGTGTAATAACAATACACTTCTCCAGTTACAAGTGTTGGCCTGTACAAAGTTTTTTTTCTTCTTCTTTTTTTGGTTTTGTTTTACAATTTCTTGAGTTTCCATGAAGTCATTAGCTTCCATTTGCTCCATTCTAATTTTTAAGTAAGTATGTTCTTCAGTGAGGACTTCCTTTTCCGTTTGGCCAATTCTGCTTTTTAAGGCATTCTTCTTCTCATTGGCTTTTTGGACCTCTTTTGCCATTTGGGCTAGGCTATTTTTAAGGTGTTATTTTTTCAGTATTTTTTTGGTCTCTTTTAGCAAGCTGTTGACTAGTTTTTCATGATTTTCTTGCATCACTCTCATTTCTATTCCCAGTTTTTCCTCTCCTTCTCTTACTTGTTTCTCAAAATCCTTTTTGAACTCTTTCATGGCCTGGACTGATATATATTTTTTTCTTGGTGGCTTTGGTTGTAGGAGCTTTGACTTTGTTGTCTTCTGGTTGTCTGTTTTGATCTTCTTTGTCACCAAAGTAAAATTCTAGGATGTAACCTTTTTGGGGCTGTTTGCTCATGATCTCAGCCAATTACTTGAGTTTTAAAGTCTTTGTTAAGGTAGGGGTCTTCTTCCAGTGTGGAGAATGTACTGTTCCAAGCTTTGGGGGTTTTGTGCACCTGTTTTCAGAGATACTTCCAGGGACCTCTAAATTTTCCATCCTTCCAAGGTGCTGTGATCAAAGGTGAGGTATTTACTACTTTTCTGGCCTGGGCTGTGGTCTATGAGTGACCACAAGCCCTATTTTTTTTGCCTTGGAATTGTGAAGACAATTCTCTCTCCACCACCACCACAAGCTCCACCATGCCAGCGCTCCTCCTTGCCCCAGGACTGCCACTCAGAACTGTGCCCCAGATCCAAGCATGGGCAATCAAGTGAATCCTGCACCCACAAAGAGATCCTTGCAATCTCCTTCTGATCAGCTACTCAATTCTCCCTCAATCTGTGGGCCAAGAGCTCAGGAAGCTGCCACCATCCCAGGGCTGCGCTGGAACTATGGTTGGAACCAAGCTTTTCTCTCACCATAGTCAGAAATACCTTTCCTACTGACCTTCTAAGTTGTCTTAGGTGTTTGTGGGTTGAGAAGTCTGGAATCCCCAACAGCTCCCCTTGATTTAATTACCTGAGGATTTGTATAGGTTTATTGAGGCCTGATCTTCGCCTGCACAGTCTGTACAGCCCATGCTGAATTGTGCTCCTCTCCCAGCCCGGCATTGTAGACTTTTCCAATCAACCTTCCAGTTTTTCTGGGTCTGGGAGTTTGTTTTACTCTGTCTTTTTGTGAGTTCTGCTGTTTGTGCAGTTCTGCTGAAATTGAACAAGCCATTGATGAACTCCTAGGTAAAGATCTCCAGGGCCAGATGGATTTACATGCGAATTCTATCAAACATTTAAAGAACAATTAATTCCAATACTATATAGACTATTTTGGAAAATAGGTGAAGAAGGAGTCTTACCAAATTCTTTTTATGATACAAATATGGTGCTGATACCTAAACCAGGAAGAGTCAAAACAGAGAAAGAAAATTATAGACCAATTTTTCTAATAAATATAGAAGCAAAAATTTTAAACAAAATACTAGCAACTAGATTGCAGCAACTTATAACAAAAACAATACACTATGACCAGGTAGGATTTATACCAGGAATGCAGGGTTGGTTCAATATTAGGAAAACTATCAGCATAATTGAGCATATCAACACCAAAACCAACAGAAACCACATGATCATCTCAATAGATGCAGAAAAAGCTTTTGATAAAATACAACACCCATTCCTATTAAAAACACTAGAAAGCATAGGTATAAATGGAGTCTTCCTTAAAATAATAAATAGCATATATCTAAAACCTTCAGCAAGCATTATATGTAATGGGGACAGGCTAGAAGCATTTCCAATAAGATGGGGTGAAACAAGGATGTCCATTATCACCACTGTTATTCAATATTGTACTGGAAACTTAGCTTTAGCAATAAGAGAAGAAAAAGAAATTGAAATTAGAATAGGCAAAGAAGAAACAAAGCTATCACTCTTTGCAGATGACATGATGATATACTTAGAGAATCCTAGAGAATCAAGTAAAAAACTACTTGAAATAATAAACAACTTTAGCAAAGTTGCAGGCTATAAAATAAACCCACATAAATCATCAGCATTTCTATATATTACCAACAAAGCCCAACAGCAAGAGATAGAAAGAGAAATCCATTTAAACTTACTGTAGACATTATAAAATATTTAGGAGTCTACCTCCAAACAAACCCAGGAACTCTATGAACACAATTACAAAACACTTTTCACACAAATAAAATCAGATCTAAATAATTGGAAAAACATCAGCAGTCATGGGTAGGCTGAGCTAATATAATAAAAATGACAATCCTACCTAAGCTAATTTACTTATTCAGTGCCATACCAATCAAACTACCAAAAATTATTTTATAGAGTTAGAAAAAATAATAACAAGATTCATTTGGAAAAACAAAAGGTCCAGAATATCAAAGGAACTAATGAAAAGAAATGCAGGGGAAGGTGGCCTAGCAATTCCAGATCTTAAATTGTATTATAAAGCAGCAATCATCAAAACTGCTTGGTACTGGCTAAGAAATAGAGTGACGGATCAGTGGAATAGGTTAAATATGCAAGACACAGTAGTCAATGACTACAGTAATCTATTATTTGATAAACCCAAAGACCCCAGCTTCTGGGATAAGAACCCACTCTTTGAAAAAAACTGCTGGGAAAACTGGAAAAGAGTATGGCAGAAACTAGGCATAGACCCAAATCTCACACCATATACCAAAATAAAGTCAAAATGGGTTCATGACTTAGATATAAAGGCTGATACCATAAGTAAACTGGGAGAACAAGGAATAGTTTACCTATCAGATCTATGGAGAACAGAAGAATTCATGACCAAACAGGAGATAGAGAACATTAAAAAGCAAAATGGATAATTTTGATTACATTAAATTGAAAAGTTTTTGCACAAACAAGGCCAATGCAACTAAGATTAGAAGGAAGGTAGAAAATTGGGAAAGAATTTTTACAACCAGTCTCTCTGAAGGCCTCATTTCTAAAATATATAGAGAATTAAGACAAATTTATAAGAACACAAGCCATTCCCCAATTGATAAATGGTCAAAGGATATGAACAGACAGTTCTCAGATGAAGAAATTAAAGCCATCTATAGTCATATGAAAAAATGCTCTAAATTATTGATTAGAGAAATGCAAATCAAAACAACTCTGAGGTACCACATCACACCTATCAGATTGGCCAACATGACAAAACAAAAATGATAAATGTTGGAGAAGATGTGGGAAAATTGGAACACTAATACATTGTTGGTGGAGTTGTGAAATGATCCAACCATTATAGAGAACAATTTGGAACTATGGCCCAAAGGGCTACAAAAATGTGCATACCCTTTGATCCAGCAATAGCACTTCTAGGGCTATATCCCAAAGTGATCATACAAATGGGAAAAGGACCCACATGTACAAAAATATTCATAACATTTCTTTCTGTGGTAGCAAAGAATTGGAAATTGAGAGGATGCCCATCAATTGGGGAATGGCTGAGGAAGTTGTGATATATGAATGTAATGAAATACTATTGTGCTGTAGGAAATGATGAACAGGCTGACTTCAGAAAAACCTAGAAAGACTTATGTGGTCTGATGTTGAGTGAGGGTGAGCAGAAAGAAGAGAACTTTGTACATAATAACAGCTACGTTATGTGATGATTAATATTCTTAAACTGAGCCCTTCCTAGCACTACAAAGATCTAGGACATCTCCAGAGGCCTCGGGATATATAATGCTGTCCACATCCAAAGAAAGAACTATGGAAGTCAAATGTCTATCACTTATTTTTACCTTCTGTTGAATTTCATTTCATCGTTCTGATGGTTCATCCTGTTGGTTTTAATTTTTACTTACAACTTCACTAATGTGAAAATATGTTTAATAGGAATGTAAATGTATAGACCATATGAGATTGTGCACCGTCTTGGGGAGTGTGGTGGGGAGGAAGGGAGAGAAAAATTTTCAACTCAAAAGCATATGGAAGTGATTGTTGATAAATCAAAAGGCATTCATAAAATTAAAAAAAAAACTAAAAAAAAAAAAGAAAACAATTCCTTAAAAAAACAATTGGCAAACTGGAAAAAAAGTACACTGAAGAAAACAGATCCCTTAAAAATACAATTGGCCAATTGTAGAGGGAAGCACAAAAACTAACAGAAGAACACAATCTGTTAAAAACTAGAATTGTACAAATGGAAACTAAAGACTTTATGAGAGAGCAAGAATCAGTGAAACAGAAACAAAAAAGTTTAAAAAATAGATGAAAATATAAAATACCTCATTGGTAAAATAATCGACCTGGAAAATCGATTCAGGAGAGACAATTTAAAAATTATTGGACTACCTGAAAATCATGATGAAAAAAAGAGCCTGCACAGTATCTTTCAGGAAATCATAAAGGAAAACTGCCCGGAAGCCCCAGAACCAGAACGTAAAATAACCATAGAAAGAATATACCGCTCCCCCCACCTGAAAGAGATCGCAAATTGAAGAGAACAATGAATATAATGGCAAAATTCCAAAATTACCAGATAAAAGAGAAGGTGCTGCAAGCAGCCAGAAAGAACCAATTTAAATATCATGGAACCACAGTAAGGATTACACAGGACCTTGCAGCTTATACATTAAAAGGCCCCGGGGTGTGGAACATGATATTCCACAAGGCAAAGGAGCTGGGATTGCAGCCAAGGATCCACTACCCTGAAAAAATGAGCATGATTTTTCAAGGGAGCCGATTGATGTTCAACGTAATATGGGACTTCCAAACCTTCCTGATGAAAAGACCAGAGCTCAACAAAAAAGTTGATGTTCAAGTACAAGATTCACGAAAGACATAAAAAGGTAAATGGGACAGAAAGATGCAAAATGTTGTTAATAAGGGCAAACTGTTTACATTCTTACAAGGGAAGATGACACCTGCAACTCTTGAGAGCTGTATTGTTATTAAACCATGTTAAATGGGTGTACATAAATGGGATAAATATTAGTTGATTTTGATGTAATGATAAAAATATCTAATCAAGTGGGTTAAATGGATTTAAGTAAGTGGATTAGTCTGATCTTGGAAAATGTACTGAGAAAGGAGGGGGCGGACAAGGTTAAATTATATTACAGAAAAAGACAGAAAATCCTATTACAGCAGAGGGAAAGAAGGGAGAGGGTGAATATTTTTTGAACCTTACTGTCATCAGATTTGGCTCAAGAAGGGAATAACATAATTAGTTAGGTATAGAAATCTTACTTGCCCTATAGGCAGTAGGAGGGGAAATGGGAAAGAAAAGGGAGGGAAGAAGCAGTAAGGGCAAAGGGGAAGAAAAGGGAAAGGGATAATAGAAGGGAGGAGAGACTGAAGAAGGTGGTGGTCAAAAGTAAACACTAGTGGGGGAGGGAAGGAGAAAGAAGAAAGAAAAGCATAAACAGGGGGACAAAGGTTGGAGAAAAAGACACAGATAAGAATCATAACTGTGAAAGTTGAATCACTGTTTTATTTTTCTCCTCTGTTTTGTTTCCTCTTTCTGATGGTTTCTCCCATTGGTTTTAATTTTTACTTACAACTTCACTAATGTGAAAACATGTTTAATAGGAATGTAAATGTATAGCCTGTATCAGATTGTATGCTGTCTTGGGGAGGGTGGTGGGAGGAAGGGGAAGAAAAATTTTAAACTCAAAAGCATATGGAAGTGATTGTTGATAAATCAAAATAAATTTTAAAAAATGAATTAAAAAATCCTTCTTGAGGTGTTCTAACAAACCTTTTTGGGCTTCAAATCAGTTCACATACCCTTTTGAGGTTTCAGATTTGGGTTTGTTGACAATGTTGTCCTCTTCAGAATTTCTGCCTTTATCTTCCCTGTCTTCCTAATAAGAATCTATGGCATGTTTCTTTTTGCTTATGGACTTTTCTTATGTTCTGGCCTTTGAAAAATTGTGTTGTCCTTCTGGGGAGCAGAGGCCACTGACCCAAGCTTCTTGTGATGGAAGTCCGGGACCTGGTCACTGGCTTTGTGTTCTGGAGCCTCCAGTGCTGGCATTTGGAGCCTGTATTATTCTGGCAGGTTACCTGATGTTGGCTGGAATCAGCAACACTGGAGCTCTAGGGGTAAGGTTGGATAGTCTAGCCCCTGGAGGTTGCCTGCCCACCTGGGCCTTTAGCTTTCATTGGCTCCTTGCAGATGGCTGTTTCACTGCCGCAAGATGTTTCTCCTCCTGGGACTTTCTCTCTTGGAGTTGTGCTTCCCAGAGTTTTGCTGAGGCACTGGGTGACTTGGCTGCTGGAGAATGACATTAATGTGCTTTTCTGAGCTGGTTTCCACTGGTTCCCCTCCCCACACTGAGACACTCAGGGGTCCTGGTGTTGGTGCTTGCCTGCTCTAACACCTGGGGCTCAGGATCTTCCCTTGATATGCTAAGATGTGGCTTTCAGCTAGCTTGCTGGGATGCTTCCTGTTCTTTACTGACCCCTCCCCTGCCTCACCACCCCACCACCACCCAGGCAAAACATCCTTTCCCATTAATCCCTCAAGCTTCCTGGGCTACAGGACTGCTGCATCCTGCATTTCATCTGGTTCAACTGTCCCAGGGGGGTTTCCTGTGGTGATATTTTCTGGACTTTCAGAGGTTAATGAGGGAGATTGAGAGCAACTTACTTCTTACTCAGACAACTTTGATCCCAGAAATGCAATGGCTCCTTTCTCCCTTTCTATTTTTCTTTTGGTGATTTTATCAGCTCTCATGGTTATAATTGTCATCTTTATGAAGATGACTCTAAGATGTATTCATGCAGCCCTGACCTGTCTCTCAATTTCTATTCTTGTAACTCCAGCTGCTTGTAAACTTGACATGTCCAACACTGAATTCAATATCTTTTCCCTAAAACCCTCCCTTCTTCCTAAAATCCTTATTATTGCCAAAGGTACCACCATCTTCCCAGTCATCCAGGCTTGCAACCCAGGGACCATCCTTGAATCAACATTCTCTCATCCCTACCTCCGTATCCTGTCAATGGTCAAGTCTTATTGTTTCTGTCTTCAAAAATCTCTCATAATATCCCCTTTTGTCCTTAGGCACTGCAACCACCCTGGTGTAGGCCCTTGCCCACCTAACTCCTGGACTGTTGTTATAGTCTTCTGGTTGGTAGACCTGCATCAATTGTCTCCCCACTTCAGTCCATTCTTCAGTAATCTGTCACATTGATCTTTCTAAACATGGATCTGACTATGTGATACACACACACACACACACACAACACATACACACACCCCTTCAGTAAACTCCAGTGGCTCCCTATCACTACCAGAATAAAATATAAAATCCTCTGTTTGGCTCTTAAATCCTTTCATAACCTGCTCCCTTCCTACCTTTCCAGTCTTCTTATACCTTTTTTTTTCTTTTCAATACACTCTGCTCTCCAGAGACATTGACCTCCTTAATGTCCATAACAAAATACATCCCATCACCTAACTGAACATTTTAACTGTTTGTCTACAGTGCCTGGATTGCTCTTCCTCCTCATCTTTGCCACCTGATGTCAAAGGCTTCTTCCAAAAAACCTTTCCTACTCCTTCTTTTTCTTAGTGCCTTCCCTATAAAACTACCACCAATTTATCCTGTGTATATCTTGTTTGTACACAGTTGTTTTGATATTGTCCCCCCACCACCCCCATTAGACTTAGAGTACCTTTGGAATAAGGGGTTAATTTTGTTGTTGTTTGTTTTTATTTTTACTTTCTCCATATCTCTACCACTTAGCATAGGATCTGGAACATAGCAGGTATTTAGTAAATGCTAGTTAATTGATTTACTGGTGTAATATTGACAGTGAAAACGTGGGCATTTGTTTAAGGAGAAGCATGGAGTCATTAAATGAGGCTTGCAATTTGCCTGAGGCATTCTAGCCATCCTCCACCTTCAGTTCAACTTACTTCCCAAATCATGTGTGTGTATAAATATTTGACATTTAAAGCTCTCCAATCCACCTTTTCCCCACATTATTCCCCTCTGTATATGCTACAATCCAACCCTATTTACCAATTCCTCACACATAACATTACATCTCTAGTTGAGCTGCATTTTCAGTGGTTCCCCACCCCTCATTCCTATAATTTTCCCTTTCTCAATTTTGCCTTTTAAAATTTCTGGCTCCCTTAACAACTCAGCTTAAAAGCCATCTTCTGCAAAAAAAAAAAAAAAGACCTTTCTTGGACTCTAGGTGCTAATCCCCTTCCTTCCAAGTTTACCTTCCCTCAATTCTTATGTGTCAATATGAACCTACTCATAAACATTTCCACTATTAAAAGGTGAGATCCTTGAGAGCAGAGACCTTTTTTTTGTCTATGTATACCTAGTACTTACCACAGTATTTGACACCCAATAATTACTTAATAAATACTGTTCATTGTTTGATGCTTTCATAGGCACTTGATTTTCAATATTAATAAGATTCAAGATTTTTTGTATTTTCCCCTCTTTCGGATACTTTATTACTCAATTATATTTTAGGCTGTTGGTTTGTTTATTTAAAGCTAAAACAAATGAAGCTCATTATCTGATTTTCAAATTAAAAATCTTCTTTAACATGCTACCATAAGTTTTAGAAACTAAGAAAACAGCACGGGGCAAAGTAACCAAGTGGAGGTGGGTAGAAGAAGATGGCATCTCAGCCTTAGGGCCAGAGACGATTCAAGTAAATTTTATATTTGCAGGCCAGTAGGGGGGGAAACTCCTGCTGAGTGACCAAAAGAAATAAGGTCACTTAGAATTAATAACACCCCTTCTCCCAAAGCAACAAGGCATCTTGAAATCTCAGCTTCCTGGAGAAGTTTTGTCGTGTCATAGGCAGAAGAATATTTATCCATGTGAAAAGATAGCTGAGGCAGGATGGAAAAAAGTCTTCCTCCAATCAACAGTAACATCCCATCTTAGCTGATGTTTCTAAATCAAATTCACCTTCAGAAGTCAGTTCCAAAATGCAATGAGAGGAAGAGAGACAGTTACCCAGTTCACTTTCAGTGCCTTGTTCCTCCTCTGCATCAGATACTAAGAATGAAGAGGCCCCAGGGCAACAATCACTTCCACTAGGGGAAGATGGATGAGGGCCAGAGTCATAGCCTGCATCAGTTTCATTTTGGTTCTGTCAGACCGTAAGGTAAGAATCCTGTACCCCAATGTGTGCACTTGGGACTCAAGCATATAGCTAATTCTTCCAAGAATGAACACTTGTTCTGACATCCGTTTTTCTGATATACCACCTTGCTTTAGTAACTTCTGTAGAATTACTGTAATAAGGCAGAAGCCTGTCTCACAGGGCATCAGGTGATGTGTCTGTGGCAGAGCCACTTCTGGTGCTGACGACAAGTAACACGAAGCTCCTTCTGCAAGCACCTCTTCCTCTACTCCCAGGATGGTGTTAGTATCTGGTAGGTGCAAGACTCTACCCCAAGAAGATAACAGGTTTGTACTGAAGTTTACTCAAGCAAACTGCTACCCATTAGTGGCTCAGCTGTTTGCTCTTGCTCTCGATTTCCTGTTGCTCTCATCCTTGACTCATATTTCCTCACATGCACATTCTGGCTCCCATTCTGAGAGAAGGTTTTTCCACAAACTTGGCACTGATGGGGCTTCATGCCTGAGTGAACCAAGAGATGCTTCGGAAGGCTGGAGTACTCAGCAAATAAATGGCCACAGCCTTCAGCCTCACACAGGAATGGCTTTTCACCTTTGTGAATCCTAAGGTAGTTCTTCAGATTTCCAGCAGTGGTGAACTGCTTGCCACATCCCAGCTCAGGACACACAAAGGGCTTCTCCATTCTGATTTCTCATGTGCACTTTCAGTTTCTGAAGCGCATAAAAACTTTTCCCACAAAAGAGGGTGGAAAGTGATCGCATAGTGAAGGTATCAATTATAGGCTGAACAAAGGGACCAATCTGGGCTAAATGAGGGTCCTGGAGGAGTCAGGGTGAGGACAGGAACCTGAATAACACCTTGACCAAAGCTCATGTGCCCTTTCCTTTACCAACCTTAGCAGGTCAATCAGGTTATTCTCAGGAAGAGGGGTTCTTCCCCAGCTTGTTGAGATCTTTCTCAAGCACAGCTCTAAGATCATCTCCCTGATGCTGTAAGTCTGAAGGGGAAGAAGATGGGGCAAGCAACCAAATCAAATTGCCTGTAGAAATGATGCCACAAATACAGGAGTTCAGGAGTCCTGGAATGACTTTATCAAAAATCTGAGTGGCTGGTCCCAGGCTACTGACAATAAGATAAAAGAAAGCAGAGCCAAAAGAAATGTGGCTTACAATAAAAACTCCTCCAAGCTGAAAAAAGAAAAAAAAAAACTTTTCCCACAGCTGTCAGCCGGGCATGTAATAGAATGGTCATTCCTATGGGTTTTTAGGTGGTACTTGAAAAGTGCTGGCCACATAAATGTCCAATCACAGCCTTCAACTGTGGACTGGAGCCTTTTCACCTCTTGAGGAAAGTGAGGGAGGTACTCAGAGTCTTTAGACTGCCCATCACCTGAACCAAAGTGAACATTTTCCCCATTGCTACTGTCTTTGGCACTCTTTGCCAGCTGCACAAGTAGCAGTAATCAGACTCTCATGGGCCAGCTCCTGAACCTAGATGAACCATGGCATGCTGCTGTCAGCACTATCACTGGAGAGAAAGTCATTCCCAGAGTCCTCTGCTTCATCCTGGACAAATACTAAGTGCTCAGCTGAAGAGCCTAGGCCTGCTCTTGTTAGGTTAAGAAGAATAAAATGAGTACTGTCACTTGGTTGAATGTCTTGCAACAAGCTAGGAGACTCAGGAGTTGACAAAAGTTTGGGAGACTTCTGTACAATGTGTGCCCTTGTTTCCTTTGCATCAGGGCCAAGGTTCACTTGAAGGCTTCTCAACACAGCAGAGGAAGGGACCTCCTTACAGGAGTTGGAAGGATTTGTAGTATCATCTGGTAATACAAACTGGCCATATTCTGAGGTCTCAGTAATAGGCAGCAGGGACAGACAAGTGATATCTTTAGGTTCAGATTCCACCAGACCCTGTCCCAATGATATGGATGTGTTCCGAACAAACTGGACCAGCAGCTCTGGTTTGGACTCTAATTCATCTGATAACATTGATACAGCTTCCAAATACTGCAACTGTCAAGGGGAGTTACAAAGCTCAACTCAAAGTTAACGTCCACCTCCTGTTTTCTCATATTTCCCAACAGAGTATACTGAGCTTCTCGTAGCCAAGTTGTTCTGGGCAGTTAATCAATTTAACCTTCTTGTCCTGGGTGGCCAGCAGTCCCTCGTCTCTGAGACTGTCCAGAAGTGGGGCTTCTAGTTCCTGCCAGACTGCTCAATTCTTTTTGTTTTGAAAGTTACATGTTGAATTTATTATATACTTGAAAAGCAAACTGTACATAACAGAGATTTGCAGTTTTGTGTACAATTCTTTTCTCTTTTTTATTTATAAATTTACTTATTTTCAGTTTTCAATATTTACTTCCACAAGATTTTGAGTTCCAAATTTTTACCCCATCTCCCCTCCCCCCACCCAAGATGGCATGCATTCTGAATATCCCTTTCTCTAGTCTCTCCTCTCTTCTATCTCTTACCACTTCTTTTATCCCTTTCCCCTTCTATTTTCATGTAGAGCAGGACAGACTTCTGTACTCCATTTCCTGTATTTCTTATTTCCAAGTAGCATGTGAACACATTTTTTTAAACACATGTTTTTAAAACTTTAGGTTTCAAATCTTCTCCCTTCCTCCCTCCCCACCCACCTTCATTGAAAAAGCAAGCAACTCAATATAGGTTATACATGTGCAGTTATGCAAAACACTTCCATAGCAACATGTTGTGAAAAACTAACTCTATTTCCCTTAATCCTATCCTGCCCTTCCAATTATTCTATTCTTTCTTTTGACCCTGTCCCTCTCAGAAGTATTTGCTTCTGATTACCCCTTTCCCAATCTGCCCTCCTCTCTATCATCCCCTGCTCTCTTGTCCCTTCTCCCCTATTTCCTGTAGGGTAAGACAGATTTCCTACCCAATTGAATGTGTATGTTATTCCCTCCTTAAGCCAAATCCTATGGAATAGATTCACTCATTCCCTCTCACCTTCCCCATTTCCCTCCACTGTAAGAGCATTTTCTTTTCTGTTTTTTTTTTTGTGAGATAATTTACCCATTTACCTCTCCCTTTCTTCTTCTCCTAGTATAATCCTTCTCATCCCTTAATTTATTCTCCAGATATGACCCCTTAATCTTCAACTCACCTTGTGCACTCTATCTATCTATCTATCTATCTATCTATCTATCTATCTATCTATCAATTTGTCTATCTACTTATACATATATATTTCCTCCAACTACCCTAATACTGACAAAGCTTGATGAATTATAAATATCATCTTTCCATGCAGGAATGTAAACAGTTCAACCTTAATAAGTCTCTTATGATTTCTCTTTCCTGTTTACCTCTTCATGTTCCACTTGAGTCTTGTATTTGAAAGTCAAATTTTCTCTTCAGCTCTGGTCTTTTCATCAAGAATGCTTGAAAGTCCTCTATTTCACTGAATGACCATTTTTTCCCCTGGAGTATTATACTCAGTTTTGCTGGGTAGGTGATTTTGGTTGTAATCCTATCTCCTTTGCCCTGGAATGTTATATTCCATGCCCTGCGGTCCTTTAATGTGGAAGCTGCTAAATCTTGTGTTATCCTGATTGTGTTTCCACAGTACTTGAATTGTTTCTTTCTGGCTGCTTGTAATATTTTCTCCTTGACCTGGGAACTCTGGAATTTGGCTACAATATTCCTAGGAGTTTTCCTTTGGGGATCTCTTTCAGGAGGAGATCAGTGGATTCTTTCATTTCTATTTTGCCCTCTGGTTCTATATTGGGCAGTTTTCCTTGATAATTTCTTGAAGATGATGTCTAGGCTCTTTTTTTGCTCATGGCTTTCAGACAGTCCAATAATTTTAATTTGTCTCTCCTGGATCTATTTTCCAGGTTAGTTGTTTTTCCAACGAGATATTTCACATTCTCTTCTATTTTTTTTTTCATTCTTTTGGATTTGTTTTACAGGGTCTTGAATTCTCATAAAGTCACTAGCCTCCAATTGCTCTATTCTAATTTTTAAGGAAGTATGTTCTTCAGTAATCTTTTGGACTTCCTTTACCATTGGGCCAATTTTTCTTTTTAGGGCATTCTTCTCCTGATTGGCTTTTTGGACCTCTTTTGCCATTTGGGTTAGGCTGTTTTTTAAGGTGCTATTTTCTTCAGCATTTTTTTGGGTCTCCTTTAGCAAGCTGTTGACTTGTTTTTCATGATTCTATTGCATCACTCTCATTTCTCTTCCCAGTTTTTCCTCTACTTCTCTTCCTTGCTTCTCAAAATCCCTTTTGAGCTCTTCCAAGGCCTGGGACTGATTCATATTTTTCTTGGAGGTTTTGGATGTAGGAGCTCTGACTTTGTTGTCTTCTTCTGGTTGCATATTTTGATCTTCTTTGTCACCAAAGTAAGGTAATATAGTCTGACTCTTTTTGCGCTGCTTGCTCATGATCCCAAATAATTACTTGAGTTTTAAACTCTTTGTTAAGGTAAAATTCTCCTTCCAATGTGGAGAATGTACTGTCCCAAGCTTCGGGGATTTATATAGCTGTTTTCAGAGATAGTTGTAGGGATCTGTAAATTTTTAGTTCTTGCAAGGTGGTATAATAAGGGGCAAGGTGTTTATTCCTTTCCTGGCCTGTGCTGTGGTCTATTAGTGACCACAACAACTCCTGTCTGTCCTGGAACTGTAAGGAAAGTTTCCTTTCAACAGCCACTACAAACTCCACCATGCCAGCACTCCTCCTCACCCCAGGACCCCTGTCCAGAACAGTGACCCAGATCCAAGCATGGGCAAAACAAGAGATTCCTACCTTGGAACCAGCAGAGAGATCCCTGCAATCCCTCTCTGATCAGCCACTCAATTCCCCCTCAATTTGTGGGCCAGAAGCTTGGGAAGCAGCTGCCCACCCCAGGGCCACATTATTGGGGAACTGGACCTGAGACCCCACCTTCCTCTCTCAGCACTGCAGAAACAAACTTTTCCCACTGACCTAAATTGTCTTTGGCATTTGTGGATTGAGGAGTCTGGAAACCACCACACCTGCCAGTGATTCAGTCCTGTGAGGTCCGCTCCAGGTTCATGGAGGCCTGAGCTCCCATGCCATGCTGCGCTCTGCTACCAGCCTTCCATGATATACCTTTCTGATCAATTATCCAGGTTGTTTTGGGCTGGAAATTTGTTTCACTTTCTCTTTTGGTGGGTTCTGCTGCCTTAGAATTTGTTTAGAGCCGTTTTTATAGGTATTTGGAGGGGTTTGGGGTAGAGCTGAAGCAAGTTGCTGCTTTCACTCTACCATCTTGGCTCCACCCCCTGGACAACTCAGTTCTAAACAGCCTGATAGTTATGTTGCTTCAAGAATAGTTCTTCACTGTATAGATTTGGTAGAAGTTGGTGACTTTTTAACATCTTTGTTTTCTTTGATGTGATTACTATGTCCTCTAGAAGCAGCTATAATGTTAAAATCCCTAGGTTTTATATTTATACGGTGTTGTATCTATAATACATTTGTTGATGAAAAAAAAGTTTGCTATAGAAGTCTTTGTAAATCTTTTTCATTTTACCTCTGTTTCTCATCCTTCACTTTTCATATTTAAATGCCTTCAAGATGACTGCTAAGTAAGATCTTTCATTAAGCTTCTTTTCTGAAGATCTTCTTCAAGTTTTATGAACTGATATTGTTTATAATGTTCCACCACCCTTCGGTAAATTACATAAACATGTTTGTATTTTGAATCAATGTTGCTTTTGGCTTCCATATCTCTGTGTTTGGCAAGTAAATGAAGTGTTTGCTGACTAGCCCCTTTTTAGTCTCATTTGGACATTTTATGGCAACTAATTTGCATCAGTTAAATTTTATATTGAATTAGCTATTATCTGTGTGTCCTTTTATTTTCCTACCCAAATCCTATTTTTACCATCAATAAGTTCAAAAATAAGTCACAATTGTGTCATTTCAATTATGCTCCATATTTTTCTCTCGTAATTTTTTCTGATAGTTCTATTAATTTTTTTTCTAAGCTCCAACAAATTGGTGAACTAATTGTACAAAGACAGATAATTCAGAAATCACTCCAACGTTAGTAATGAGATATTTCCAATCTCTCATTGTGTTTTTGTGTGCACATTTGTATATCTCCATGTATATGTATGCATGTGTGAATGCTGTAATTTGAAGCTCACAAGGTCAATCACCTATTGATTCTTTTCTTGGAGAATTAATTCCTGATATATAAGAATGAAGTTTAGTGTAGCATACATAACTTTAATATCTCTTGCACCTTATTACTGATCCATATTTTCCATTATAATTCATGCCATCTTTCCATGTTTCTAACTTTTCAATAAGTCTACCAAGTATCCAAGTCTGTATTTATATATAGTTGGATCTCTCCCTCCATTGCCTTCACTCCCCCACATGTAATACTGAATAGTAGTAGAGATAATCTCATGATTATTTTAACTAGTACACTTCAAATTTACATTATATAACTTCAACTCATCCATCATTGCTGCTAGCCAAACCTTCTATACCACCCTCATCAAATCAATCTACTTTCCTGAGCAGTTCTTCCTAACCTTCTCAACCATCCTTAAAGCTCTCATTTCTCCCCTTCCCTCTACTCTCTCAGCTGAGAACTTTGTCTCATATTTTACTGGAAAAAAAAAAAGGAAGTCATTTTCCAATAGCTTCCTTTTCCCCCTCTTCATCTCATATGATGTTTTCTGTCACTATCTCCTCTTTCACAGAAAGAGGTGACTTTACTCTTTGCCAAAGCAAACCCTTCTACCTGCATAAGTGGACTCATCCCTTAACATCTCCTCAAGTATATTGTCTTATTTCTCATTCCCGCTCTACAGTATTTTCAGTCTCTTCCTTGTTACTGGCTATTGCCAGTAATTATTGCCTACCAATATGCCCATTTACCCCATTCTGAAAAATCCTTCACTTGATCCCTCCATCCTACTAACAATTATCCCATATCTCTCCTGCATGTTGTGGCTAAATACCATGAGAAGGCCATGTATAATAAGTGTCTCAATTTCCTCTCCACCTCTCTTCTTAGCTCTCTACAGTCTGTCTTCCAGCTTCATCATTCAACTGCAACTGTTCTTTGCAAAGTTGTAAATCATCTTCTAATTGCCAAATCTAATGGCTTTTTCCTTGATCTTGATCCTTCTTGACTTCTCTTTAGCCTTTGACACTGTTGGTAACCCTTTTTTGCTTGATATTCTCTTTTTTTCCCTAGGTTTTCAGAACACTATATTCTCTTTGCTCTCCTCTCACTGTCTGTCCACTCCTTCATCTCCTTTGCTGTATCTTCATCCAGGTCATTCCCATTAACCATGACCATTTCTCAGCGCTCTGTCATTGGCCCTCTTTCTTCTCCTTCCATATTATTTCACTTGGTGATCTCGCCCGCTAACATGGATTTAATTATCATCTCTATGATGGTGATACTCAAGTCTATTTATCCTAATACCTTACCTTCTCTTCCAACCTCCAGTCTCATATCTCCAGCTTTTATTAGTTGTTTCCAACTGGATTTGCCCTAGAGATCTTAAATTCAACATGTCCCAAAAAGAACTCATATTTTCCCCACTTTCAAAATTCCCGTTACTGTTGAGGACATCACCATCCTCTCAGTTCCTCAAGCTCACAAAGTAAGTGTCATCCTTAACTCCTCACTATCTCTTACCCCGATATAGAATCTATTGCCAAGGCTTATTGATCCCACCATTGCAATCTTTCAAGTGTGTCACCTCTTTCCACTGATATTGTGATTATTTTGGTGCAGACCTTTATGATCTCACTCCTGGACTATTACAGTATGATTTTCTGATCATTGTTCCTGCCCTAAGGCTCTCTCTATTCCAGCCCATCTTCTATTCAGCCACCAAATTGATTTTCCCAAAATACAGGTATGACTATATTAACTACACCACCACCACCCCCTCACTCAGTCAACTCCAATGGCTCCCTATCACATCCAAGATCAGAAACAGAATTCTATGTTTAACATTTACAGCCCTTAATGGCATAGACCTCCCCTTCCCTCTTTTTTATCTCTCATACCTCTCCACATTTCAAATACTATTTGATATAGTAACACTGGCCTTCTTGCTGATGTAGAAATAAAACATTCCACTTCTTGATTCCAAGCATTTTCTCTAGTCGTTTACCGTGCCTAGTCATCTCCACCTCTTGGCTTCCCTAAGACTGCTTTGAGACTTCTTCAAGTCTCAGCCAAAATCCTACCTTGCATGAGACTTTCCCAATCCTTCTTAAATCTAATTCCTTTTCTAAGTTGATTATTTGTTTTTTATCCTGGATATAATATTTTTGTACATAGTTATTTGCATGCTATCTCCCCCAATTGATTGTAAATTTCTTGAGGGCAGGAATTGTGTTTTGCCTGTGTACTCCCAGCCCTTAGAACAGTGCCTGGTACATAGCTGTCACTTAATAAATGTTTCTTGACTAATGTTAATTTAATTTGAATGTCTTATTGAGCTCTTCGATGAATGTCTCTACCTCTTTGTCATCTACAAGAAACGTTGGTGCATAAAAGAAAATTATTTTCATAGCTGTCTTTCTTTGCAAATATTTATAAAAACTGTGTGAGAGCAAAAGGAACGTGAAGTAAATTTTCTTTTTAGCTCTGGATTCAACCCCATGAATACCTTTGGTTGCCATTACAAGGAGAACTTATTGATTTTTAAATTAGAATTAATTTAACTTGTTATAAGAATTAATAATCAATAGGGATCTCATATTTAGATGATCAAGATTATACATAGTCTAAGAATAGCCTTCAGTCTGAAGGACTAGGGCAGCTAGGTGGCACGGTGGATAAAGTGCCGCTTGGAATCAGACCTAAATTTGAATTTGGCCTCAGACACTTACTAGCTGCGTAGCCCTGAACAAATCACTTAATTACTATTTGCTCACTTTCCTCATCTATAAAGTGAGCTAAAGAAGGAAATGGCAAACCACTCCAGTATCTTTGGCAAGAAAATCCCAAATGGAGTCATGAAGAGTCAGACATGACTGAAATGAATGAATAACAACAGCAAAAAACAGTAAGATTCTTAATACTCTCTGACTTTCTTTGCACCACTCTTCCACTGTAGCAATGAAAGTGGGCTGAATAATGAGGGCTGTTTTGTATTTTCCTTTGTTTCATGGATTGCCATGACCAAAAAAGCCTGGTACCAAATGTCCATGCTACTGGTGTTGAGTCTGTCTACACTTAGCTAGGTCAGACCTTGACAACTAGATTGTCTTTTGTCAGGACCAGACTTGAAGCCTTTCAAAAATGTAAAGCTAGACAAAGCTCATGCTCCAATGGAATGAGTTGCAAGAATGTGATGAGGAACAGAGCTTTGTTGCTGCAGAAAGAAAGCCAAAGAAGGGTGAAAATTTTTCTGTCCTCAAGGAGCTTACCTTCTTCTCTGAAAAAAACATATTTACAGAACAATTGACAGGATAATTTGTAAGGGAAAAGATCAATAACAATTAAGAAGATGAGGAAAGACTTTCTACAGGAGGCGGCCCATGAGCTAGTCCTTGAAGGAAGCTAAAGATTTTGAGGTAGAGGTAAAAATGGGAGTGTGCTTAAGGTATGTGTGGCAGTCTGAGAATAAAAATGGAAGAGAGAGGTAAAATATCATGTTTGCAGTACAGCAAGTAGGTCAAGGACCTGTCCAAAGTCAAACAAAAATTTAATAGTAGAGCCAATTAAGCATACAGAATAAAGATGAGGGTTTGAGCCCTGACTCTACACTCAATGAATAGTATAAACCTTCATAAAATGGTGATAAGAAAGGAAAGATTGTAACAAGCACTTATTGACACTCTATTGAATGTCAGACACTGCTAAGTATTTTACATATATTATCTCATTTTATTCTCACAACTCTGATAGGCAGGTACTGTCATTATCTCGAGTTGATGAAACTGGGGCAGACAGAGGTTGAATGGTTTGCTCAAGGTCACACAGATAATATGTGCCTGGCTCAGCATTTGAATTCAGGATTTCCTGATTCCAGGCCCCCTGCTCCATCCACTGCTCCACCTAGATGTTTGATAATAATGTTGAAGTAAAATAACACAGTTTTGTTGTTATTTTAGTCTTCATAGTGCTATAATGTTTTAGTTAGTCTTATAATTAGACTGAAATCCACAACTTTGGCTCCCAGCCCTTTCATATTTCCTCTAGAAAATGAAATTAGAAAAGTCAGTTCACTTCATTGCATAAAAAGTGGAGACATCATGAAGGACAAAGTGTTCTGAAAATAAGTAAACTTATGGATTTCTTAGCTGAATCTAGAAGAGGAAAAAGAGAAACCAAAGAAAACTTTCTTTCTCTCTTTCTCTCTCTCTCTTTCTCTTTGTCTGTGTGTGTGTGTGTGTGTGTGTGTGTGTGTGTGTGTATAGCAGTGTACCTAGAGCTTTGTCCGTGGGAATGGGTGTGCTTGCCAACAGGTGTGATAAGTCAAATTAATTTGGAAGGTATAATTCCCACTATGAATGTATAAATTGACTTTCAGGTTTTTTAATTAAGTTGATTCCTTAGGAGTTTGGTGATCATAAACAAATTCTGTGGAGGAAACATTGAACATCTAGGGTATTATTGACTACCACTCTTTGATGCTCATGCTAGATGGACTCTTACCTCACCCAGTATTCCCTTCAGGTAGCTAGGTGATATAGTGGATAGAGTGCAGGGCCTAGAGTCAGGAAGATTCATCTTCCAGAGTTCAAATTTGGCCTCTGATACTAACTGTTTGACCCTGGACAAATCATTAAACCCAATTTGCCTCAATTCTTCATTTGTAAAATGATCTGGAGAATGAAATGGCAAACCACCCCAGTATCTTTGCCAAGAAAACCCCAAATGAGGTCCTAGAGAGTTATACATAATTGAAAAAAGTTCCATTTTGGGTTCTGTTTTGTAGCTTTCCTAGCTTGGTGAGGCTAATGATGTAGCCCAAGAGACCAGCAGGGATAGCATCATCTACATGCCTGGCCCAGGGAAGTCACATCCATCTAACTGTCACTGGGGAAATATCTGTAGTATGAGAATGGGCTTGTCTAAGCTTTTTGTTGCTTTTATTTTTACAGTATTATTTAATTCTAGGATTCATCTTAGAGATCCAACACATTCATTTTACAGATGAATAGTCAGAGGCACTGAGATTACAAGTTATTAGCCAGAGGTCATGCAGATATTAAATTAGCAGACCTGGCATTTGGACTCAGGTCTTCTGATGCCAAATCTAGTTCTCAAATAATACATTGTCTCTCAAGGGCCATAAAAATCAGTAGTCCATAACTAGAAACTTAACTTTTGCCAGCAAGGTCACATAAGCATGAATGTGGGAAGTATAATGGGAATGAAAGAAAAATGTTTTTGGAATTTGAGAATATGGGTTCAAATCCTGACTCTGCTTAAACAAGTAACTCCTCTTCTCAACCTCAGTTTATTATCCTATAAAATGAAGGGATGAGATGCTATGACCTCTAAGATCTCTTCCATTTCTGAATCCTACGAATCTTAGTTGCCTTCCACCATCTGGCAGTAGCCACAGCAGGGAAGAAATGAAAAATTGAGCATTTAATATAATGAGGCAGCTCAGCCAATGGTCTTGCTGTGTGGACAGAATTTGTGAAAGATTTCAATTGAACACTGATCTGGCAGTTCCTGGCATTAGCAGGTAGGTTTTCCATATTCAGCTTCCTTCTCTCTCTCTCTCTCTCTCTCTCTCTCTCTCTCTCTCTCTCTCTCTCTCTCTCTCTCTCTCTCTCTCTCTCTCTCTCCCTCTGTCTTTCTGAAGGAAACAAGATATCTTTCCTTTGCCTAAGAGAACAGAAATTTCATTTTTCCTTTGGACCAAATTGAAGATTCAATTTTGTACTTGCTGTTATGAATAAAATTGTGATGATTTTACAGCGGTTGCTAGACCAGGAGTTTTTTTGTTTGTTTAGTTTTGTTTTAGTAGACTAATAAAAGGGACTGTATAAAAGGGTTTTGACGTCAGTATATGAACCAAACAAGTATTTACTAACTAGCCATCGTACCATCTTGGACACTATACTGAGCCCAGACATGAGATCTCATACTCCTACAGCACTTTCACTAATCATTTTCTTTACAACAGCCCTATGTTATATTTTATAGAGAGAGAAGCTGAAAGAATTAGTGATTTTTTAAAAAATCTTGGATCCCCCTATATCATCTAGGCTGGAAGTACAGCAGCTACTTATGTGCAAGACCTCTCTAATGATTGGCACAAAACCTTGAACCTGCTCCATTTCTGAACATGTACCATTTTGCTCTTCTTTAGGTAGTCTGGTAGCCCTCCACTCTCAAGGAGGTTCACTAAACCATTACCAGACAGTACCCATACTCTTTCTGCTATAGACCTACTACAACTAAAAACTCCTAAACTAGTGACCCCGCTGCTTTCTTTCTTTACTTCTTTCCTTCTTTCTTTCTTTCTTTCTTTCTTTCTTTCTTTCTTTCTTTCTTTCTTTCTTTCTTTCTTTCTTTCTTTCTTTCTTTCTTTCTTTCTTTCCTTCCTTCCTTCTTCCTTCCTTCCTTCCTTCCTTCCTTCCTTCCTTCCTTCCTTCCTTCCTTCCTTCCTTCTTTCTTTCTTTTCTTTCTTCTTCTTTCTTTCTCTTTCTTTCTTTCTTTCTTTCTTTCTTTCTTTCTTTCTTTCTTTCTTTCTTTCTTTCCTTCAATGGGAGTTGAAAGATTCATTTGCCCATGGTATCATAGTTAGTAAGTGGCAGAACCAGAAATTGGACCTTGGTCTTCTGACTCCAAACCCATAGATCCATCCACTATCCCATGATATCTCACTGATTTTATCAGAGAAAAAAATAATGTATAACTCTTGTCCTTGAGAAATTTATAAAATTTTGGGTGGAAAGACTAACATGGACCAATAAGGGAAGGAAATAAGTATTTATATGGTATCTACTATGCATTACACCCTACAATGAACACTTCAAAAATATCATCTCACTTCCAAAATATCATCTCACTTGGTCTTTATAATAACTTTCTGAAGTAGGTGCTGATATTATTCTCATTTTACAATTTAAGAAACTGAGGCAAAGAGAGGTTAAGTGACCTACCCTAGGTCACATAGTTAATATCTAACACTGGATTTTAACTCAGGACTTCCTAACTCCAGAACAAGTACTCCATCCATTGCACCACTTAGCTACTTAGGAGAACATTACAGAATACATTAATGGGCTAAATTCTATGGTACAGGCTTTAAGTACTACAGTAGTTCATGAAGAGAGTTGAGAAACATATGCAAGTCTTTAAAATGAAAAGTTTTCCAGAAGAAATGAGACTTGGATTGGGCTTGAGAGATGGGTAGGATTTGCATCAATTAATCAACAAACATTTATTAAGCACCTTCTGTGTCTTAGGAACTATTCTAGGAGCTGGGAATATAAAGGTAAAGATGAAATAGTCCCTGCCCTCAGAGACATTACATTCTAAGCCCATGATACTCCATATCCTCTCTCCATGCCTTTGCACTGGCTGCCTCCCATGACTGGAGTACATTTCCTCCTAATCTCTACCTCTTGGAATTGTTGGTTTTCTTCAAGATTTATAGCTATTAGCTTAGGCATGAGGACTTTCCTTGTCCCTTTAGTTACTTATGTACTCCCCTGCCTCTAGGGTTACCACACATTTCTTTTATATTTTTTTATATACATGTACAAGTGTTCATATACATAAAGTATGTATACATATATATGTGTGCATACATATACATATATTCATTTTGGTTTCTCCATTGGAATTTAAGCTCCATGAGAGCACAGCTTGTTTTATTTTTTTCCTTATCCTTTTTATTTATTGTAGCATCTGGCACATAGATGGCACATGTGCTTGTTTTTTGATTTTATCAGAAAAAATGAAATGTACATATACAGTTGTTTACAAAAGACAAACAAAGTAGATTGAGGGTCTGAAGATGGAAGATTTAGAAAAAATGTTAAATAAAAATCCACTCTCTCCCTCTCAACCTCACCTCACAACTGAGAAAGAAAGGAAAAATAAAACCACTGTTACAAACATGTAGAATTAATCAAAACAGATTTGATATTTAACATGTCCAATAGAAAGAAGTCTCAGGCACTTTCAGGAGCCAAAATGGGGGAGTAAGCAGTAAGCTGCCGTAAGTTTCCCTCATTCATCTCCAAATAACAATAAAATAACAGCCCGCAACAAATGCTGGAACAGCAGAGTCTGCAAAAAGCAGGGTGAAATAATCTTTTAGCCCAAGAAATTTGGAAGATTGGCAAGAAAGGTCTGTCTCCCTGGGGTAAAAGTGGAGCACATTCCAAGACAGGTAGCATCCCAGAAAACTAGCAGCAAGACCCACCTCAGCAAACCATCAGGAGATCCTGAACCCCAGTGTAGTGAAACAGGCAAACATCAACACCAGGAACCCCTGTGTATCTTAACATAATCATGGGAACAGTCATACTCCAGCTCCAAGAACCATCATGTGCTTCAGCGTATTCCTGAGCAAACAGGCATGCTCCAGTGGCCAGACCTCCACATGCTTCAGTGTAGCCCTGGGGAAATGCACAAATACCCCATTGACCTCAGGCCAAACTAGGTACCACCACTAAAACCTTGACTCAGCACCAGGGAAGCTGCCCACCATGTGGTCCCCAGCAGTACCATCCATCCCCCACCCAACCTCCTAAACACAGCACCAGACACAGGTATCCCTTAGGGTTAGGGCAACATCACCACAGCACCAGGTAAATAGCCAGAGCCTGCAGCCACAGGAGCAAAAAGTCTGAGACAGTGTCCTTTCATTTCTGGGTGCAGCACTCAAATTTAAAAGAAAGGGAAAAGGCAAAAAAACAAATCAAAAACAAATCAAATTAAAACAAAAACAAAACAAATAAACAAACAACAAATCTGACCACAGAAAGTTAGTATGGTAACAGGAAAGACCAAGATACAAACTCAGAAGAGGAAAATAAAGTCAAAACAGCTGTGGGGAAAAACCCAAAGAAAAGTTGGAAGTGGTTTCAAGGCCAGAAAGAACTCATGGAAGATCTAAAAAGGGAGCTTAAAAGTCATATACGAGAGGTAGAAGAAAAAATGGAAAAAAATATGAGAGTGATAGAGGAGAATTGGGAAAAAAGAAGAGTCAACAGCTTGGGGAAAAAGAAACTGCTTAAAAAGTAAAATTGTCCAAATGGAAAAAAGAGATACAAAAATCCACTGAAGAAAGCAACTGCTTAAAAAGTACAATTGCCCAAATGGAAAAGAAACCAAAAAATTAAGGAAAACAACATATTAAAAGTTATAATTGAGCAAGTGGAAGCTAATAACTCTATATCTCTATGAGATACCAAGAATTAATCAAATAAATTCAATACAATGAAAAACTGGAAGAAAATGTAAAATACCTCATGAGTAAAACAACTGACCTGGAAAATAGATTCAGGACAGACAATGTCAGGATCATTGGACTACCTGAAAGCCATAATTAACAGAAAAACCTGAATAGTATCCTTCAAGAAATTATCAAGGAAAAGCACCCTGATGTCCTGGAACCAGAGGGCAAAATAAGCATTAAAATAATCAGCCAATCACCTTAGCAAAGAGATTCTGAAATTAAAAAACCCTAAGGAACATTATAACCAAATTACACAATAATCAGATCAGGAAAAAACAAACAAACTACAAGTGGCCAGAAAGAAATAATTTAAATATTGGGTGGTCATAGTCAGGATTACACAGGAGTTGGCAAGTGCAACATTAAAGGATTTGAGGTCATGGCACAAAAGGGCTAGGGCTACAACCAAGAATCACTTACTCAGCAAAATTAAGTATGATACATCAAGGGAAAAAATGGTCATTTAATGAAATAGACGGACTTCAAGCTTTCATATGGAGACCAGAAATAAACCATAAATTTGACCTCAAATACAAAGACCAAAGAGAATACACACACACACACACACACACACACACACACACACACACACACACTTATGTACAGATACATATATAGACAGAGGGTACAGGCATACGATGAATATGAGGGAATGATATCTAAATTAAGAGATGAGAAAGAGGAGTACAACGAGTGCAGAAGAGAGGGAGAGGTAGAATGGGGTAAATTATTTCACTTGAGGAGGAACAAAAGACCTATCACAGTGGAAGGGAAGATGGGAAAGTGGGCAATGAGCATCTCTTGATCCTTATTCTCATCAGTATTGGCTCAAATAGGGAATTATATATGCAATCAGTTGAATATAGAAATCTATCTTACCTAACAGGTAAGTAGGAGGGGAGGAGATCAACTAAGGGATGGAGGGTACTGACAGAAGAGAAGGAAAGTCAGGGGAGGTGATAATCAGAAGGAAAACACTGGTGAGGTTGTAATTAACTCTCCCATAAAACTGAAGATGATAGCAGAGTGGATCAAAACAAGAAAGTAATTAAAGTGGTAAATAGAATATTAGAAAAGTTCAATGACAGACCTTTGGAGTAACTGAATGGGAACAAAAAGAAATATACACCATAAGCAAATTAGAAGACCAAGGAATAATCTACTTGTCAGATCTATGGGGAGAGGAAGAATTCATGACCAATTGAGAAATAGAGAACATTGTGAAATGTAAAATAGATAATTTTGATCATATAAAATTAAAAAAGCTTTTGCACAAACAAAAGCAATGCAACCAAGATTAGAAGGAAAGGAGAAAAATTTGGAACCTCAAATCTTGCAAAAATGAATGCTAAATGTTGTCTTAACATGTAACTTGAGAAAAAAACACTATTAAAAATAAAAAATAAATAAATAAACCAATTTTTAAAAAGCAGTCTCAGTGTGCATTTTCAGTCCATCACCTGTACATGTGTCTTTAGACCATGTTTCATTATGGGTCTTCTAGAACTGTGATTGGTTATTGCATTAATTAGAATATATAAATCTTTTAATTTTGTTAGTCTTTTTTAGTATTTTATTTTTCCCAAATGACATGTAAAAACAATTTTAACATTTATTTTTAAAATTTTGAGTTTCAAACTCTCTTCCTTCTTTCACCCCATCCCCATTGAGAATGGAAGTAATTTGATATGGGTTATACGTGTGTAGTCATGCAAAAACACTTCCATAATAGTGTTGTTGTGAAAGAAAACATAGACAACAGAAAAAACTTAAGAAAAATAAAGAAGGTTAAAAAAAGTATGTTTAAATCTGCATTCAGACACCATCAATTCTTTAGGGATGGATAGCCTTTTTCATCATAAGTTCTTCAGAGTTGTCCTGGATCTTTGTATTGCCGAGAATAGCTAAGTCATTCAAAGCTCCTACAATATTGCTGTTACCTTGTACACAGTACTTTTCACCTCATATAAGTCTTTCCATGTTTCTCTAAGAGCATCCTGCTCATCATTTCTTATAGTACAATAGCACTCCCTCATAATCACATACCACAATTTTTCAGCCACTCTTCAAGTAATGAGCATCCCCTCAATTTCTAATTGTCTACCCCCAGAAAAGAGCTACTATAAATATTTTGTACATGTAGGTGCTTTTTCTTTTTTTCACTTTAACTCTCTTTTGGGATACTAGTAGTAGTATTGCTAGCTCAAAAAGTATATGTGGTTTTATAGCTCTTTGGGCATAGTTCCAAATGCCTCTAGTCTACAGAATGTTTGAATCAGTTCACAACTTCACCTACAGTACCTTAATATCTCATTTTTCCCACATCCCCTCTATCATCTGTCATTTACATTTGCTTTCCTATTAGATAATCTAATAGGTATGAAGTAGTACCTCAGAATTGTTTTAATTTACATTTCTCTAATCAGTAGTAAGTTAGATTTTTTTTTCATGTGGATATAGATAGCTTTGATTACTTCATCTGAAAACTGATAATATCTTTTGATCCTTTATCAATTGGGGAATGGCTCTCATTTTTATAAATTTTACTTAGTTCTCTATATGTTTTTAAGAAATGAAGCCTTTATTGGAGAAACTTGCTTTAAAATTTTTTTCACAGTTGCTATTGCTAGCTGTATTTCCCTCCATCCTATTCCCCACCTGTTAATTCTATTCTTTCTCTCCTTTCACCCTGTCCCTCCTCAAAAGTGTTTTACTTCTGTCTACCCTCTCCCCCAATCTGCCCTCCCTTTTATCACCTTCCCCTTCTCTTATTCCCTTCCCCTTACTTTTCTGTGTGTTAAGATAGATCTCTATATCCAATTGAGTGAGTGTGTATATTATTCCTTCTTTGAGTCAATTCTGATAAGAGTAAGGTTCACTCACTTCCCCTCACCTTCTCCCTCTTAACTTCCACTGTAAAAGCTTTTTCTTGTCTCTTTTATGTAAGATAATTTACCTCATTCTAGCTCTTTCTCTTTCCCTGGCATTCCTCTCTCACCCCTTAATTTTATTTTTTAAGATATCATCCCATCATATTCAACTCATACCTGCCCTTCTGTCTATATATACTTTTTCTAACTACCCTAATAATGAGTAAGGTCTTTAGTTACAACATCATCTTCCCATATAGGAATATAAATTGTTTAACTTTAATAAGTCCCTTATGATTTCTCTTTCCTGTTTACCTTATTTATGCTTCCCTTGACTCTTATATTTGAGAGTCAAATTTTCTATCCAGCTCTGGGCTTTTTATCAAGAATCCTTGAAAGTCTTCTATTTCATTAGATGTTATTTTTTTCCCTTGAAGAATTTGACTCAGTATTTCTAGGTATATTATTCTTGGTTGTAATCCTAGCTCCTTTGCTTTCTAGGACTATCATATTCTGAGCTTTCCCCCCTTTTAACATAGAAGCTGCTAAATCTTGAATAATTCTGACTGTGGGATATACAGTATTTTGATGATTTCTTTTTGGTTGCTTGAAGATTCTCTCTTTTACCTAGGACCTCTGAAATTTGGTTGTAATATTCCTGAGAGTTTTTGCAGAAGATGAATGCTGGATTAATTCAATTTCTATGATAATTTCTGGTTCTAGGATATCAGAACATTTTTCCTTTATAATTTATTTTTTAGAATGTTAAAAAATATTTTAAATATTCTTTTCTCTTTAAATTTTGAGTTTCACATTATTTCACTCCCTCCTACCTTCCCCCACTCATTGAAAAGGCAAGCAAAATTATGTCAGCTAATTTTATGTGTGAAATTATGCAAAACATATTTCCATAGTATCCATATTGCAAAAATAAAAGCACAAAAAAGGTGAGAAAATGTACTTCTTTTTGTATTTGGAGGTAAATAGCATTTTTTTTTGTCAGAAGTCATTTGGAATTGTTCCATGTCACTGTATTGATCAGAGTAACCAAGTTTTGTTTGTTTCTTTGTTTGTTTATAGTTGATAGTCATCAAAACAGTCTTGTTATTGTGCACAATGATTTCCCAATTCTTCACTTTATATCAATTCATATAGTCCATGATTTTTTTTTTGAACTCACTCATCAGTTCCTAGAGTACTCTATCACAACCATATACCACAACTTATTCAGCCATTCCCCAGGTGATGAGTATCCCATCAATTTCCAATTCTCTGCCATTAAAAAAGAGTTGCTATAAATATTTTTGTACATCTAAGTCCTTTTCTTTTCCTTTTGATCTCTTTGGGGTACAGAGCTATTGTTGGGTAAAAGAGTATACATAGATTTATATCCCTTTGGGCATAGTTCCAAATTATTCTTCGGAATGATTGGACCAGTTCTCAACTCCACCAACAGTTTATTTATGTACCTATTTTTCCTCATAATCTCCAATACTTGTCATTCCAGGTAGTTGTGAGGTGGTACTTCAGAGTTGTTTCAGTTTGTCTTTCTCTAATGAATAGTGATTTAAAGCATTTTATATGACTATAAATAGTTTGATTTCTTCTTGTGAAAATGCCAGTTCATATCCTTTAACTATTTACGAATTGGTTAATGGCTCTATTTTTTTTTAAAAAATTTGACTCAGGTCCCTATATGTTTGAGAAATAAGGTCTTTATCAGAGAAACCTGCTGTAATTATTTTTTCAGGTAACTTCATTGTCTAGGGCACCTTTTTGCAAAATGTAGTTTATCTAATTATCTTTTTAAATTAGGTCTATTTTAAATTTTACTTTGTCTAAGGTGATGATTGCTATTCCTGCTTTTTTTAACTTCAACTGAAAAGTAATAGATGCTGCTCCAACTTTTTACTTTAACTCTGTATTTCTTTCTACTTCAAATGTGTCTCTTATAAACAACACATTAAATGCTGCTTTCTTATCCATTTTGCTATCCCCTTCCATTTTATAGGTGATCTTTTACCATTCACATTCAAAGTTATGATTACTATGTATTTCCCTCCATCCTATTTTCTTGTTTCTCCTTCTCTCCATCCCTTCATCCTGTCCCTCCTCAAAAGTCTGTTTTGCTTCTGACCACTATCTGCCTTAAACTGTCTGCTGTTTTACCATTACCCCATATCTCTTGGCCCCTTTTCCCTCTTATTTTCCTATTGTGTAAGACAGATTTCTATAGTTGAATATATATATATATATATATATATATATATATATATATAATACATATATATGTATAATATATATATATATATATTATACATATGTATGTATAATATATATATATATATATATATTATACATATATATGTATATGTACATATATGTATATATATGTACATACACACACACACATATATTCTTCCCTCTTTGAACCAATTTTGATATGAGTGAGGTTCATGCATTGTCTGTCACTCACCCATATTCTCCTCCATTATAAAGGCTCTTCCTTGCACACCTCTTTCATGTGAGAAAATTTTCCCCTTCTACCTCTCTTTCCCTCACCTCCTCCTCCCAGTGCATCCCTTTGTCTTACCCCTTCTTTTTTATGGAGATCATCTCAGCATAATTAACTCACATTCATCTGCCTATGTGTACTCCTTCTAACTGCCATAATAATAATGGAATTCTTAGGAGTTGCATGTATCATCCTTCCATGAAGGAATGTAAACAGTTCAATTTTGTGGAGTTTCATATAAATTCTCCGCCATGTTTACCTTTTTTTTTTACTCTTCTCTTCAGTCCTCTGTTTGAATGTCAAATTTTCTGTACAGCTCTCATCTTTTAATAAGCAATGCTTGAAAGCCCTATAACTATTAAATATCCATTTCCTCCCCACCCTGAAATTTAATACTTACATTTCTGGGTAGGTTGTTCTTCCCTGTAATCACTGTTCCTTTGCCTTTCTGAATATCATCTTCCAAGTCCTTTCACAGGGAAAACATTAAATCTTGTGTGATCCTGAGTGGGCCCATGATATTCTAATAGATTTTTTTTCCCTAATTGCTTCCAATTTGACCTGGGAGTTCTGAAATTTGGCTATATTATTCCTGGTAACTTTCATTTTGGGATTTATTTTATTTTTGGGAGTTGATCAGTGAAGTTTTTCAATTTGGATTTTCCCTCTGGATCTAAGATATCAGGGAAGTTTTCCTTTATAATTTTTTAGTATATGATGTTGAGACTTTTTTTTTATTGTGACTTTCAGGTATTCCAATAACTCTTTTTATTCGGATTTTATTAATTAATTAATTTTTACTTTTCAACATTCACTTCCACAAGATTTTGAGTTCCAAATTTTCTCCCCATCTCATCCCTCCCCACACCCCAAGATGGCATGCATTCTGAATACCCCTTCCCCTAATCTGTCCTCCCTTCTATCTCCCCCCTCCCTCTTATTCTCTTCCCCTTCAGTTGTCTGATAGGGCAGGATAGATTTCTATAAGCAATTGCCTGTGTATCTTATTTGCCATTTGCATATGAGAAGAATTTTTAATATTTTTTTAAATTTGGGTTCTAAATTTTTGCCCTTCTTCCCTCCCCACCCACCCTCCCTGAGAAGGCAAGCAACTCAATACTGGCTATACATATGCAGTCATGCAAAACATTTCCATAATGGTCATGCTTGAAAGACTATATTTCCCTCAATCCTATCCTGGCCCCAATTTATTCTATTCTCTCCTTTGAACCTGTCCCTCCTCAAAAGTGTTTGTTTTTAATTTCCCCCTCCCCCAATCTATCCTCCCCTGTATCATGCCCTCCCCTTATCCCCTTGACCACTATTTTTGTGCAGCGTAAGATAGATTTCTGTACCCAATTGAGTATGTATTTTATTCCTTCCTTAAGCCAAATCTCATGAGAATAAGATTCACTCATTCTTTCTCACCTTCCCATCATTTCCACTACACTGTAAAAGCCTTTTCTTGTCTATTTTATTTGAGATAATTTACCTTATTCTACCTCTCCCTTTCTCCTTCTCCCAGTATAATCCTGTCTTACCACTTAATTTTATTCTCCAGATATCACCCCTTCATATTCAACTCACCCTGTGCACTCTCTCTCTTGCTCTCTCTCTCTCTCTCTCTCTCTCTCTCTCTCTCTCTCTCTCTCTCTCTCTCTCTTTCTCTTTCTCTCTATCTATACATACATAAATTTTTTCCCTCCAATTACCCTAATACTGACAAAGGTCTTAAGAGTTACAAATATCATCTTTCCATGCAGGAATGTAAACACTTCAACCTTAATAAATCCCTTATGATTTCTCTTTCCTGTTTGCCTCTTCATGTTTCTTTTGAGTCTTGTATTTGAATGTTAAATTTTGCATTCAGCTGTGGTCTTTTCAGGAAGAATGCTTGAAAGTCCTCTAGTTCACTGAATACTCATTTTTCTTCTCCTGAAAGATTACACCCAGTTTTGCTGGGTAGTTGATTTGTGGCCATAATCCTATGTCCTTTGCCCTCCAAAACATCATATTCCAAGCCCTGCGGTCCCTTAATGTAGAAGCTGCTAAATCTTGTGTTATCCTGATTGTGTTTCCACAATACTTGAATTATTTCTTTCTGGCTGCTTGCAATATTTTCTCCTTCACCTGAGAACTCTGGAATTTGGCTACAGAATTCCTAAGAGCTTTCCTTTGGGGAATCTCTTTCAGGAGGTGATCAGTGGATTCAGTTTCTTTTTTAACCTCTTGTTCTAAAATATCAGGATAATTTTCCTTGATGATTTCTTGAAAGATGATGTCTAGGCTATTTTTTTGATCATGGCTTTCAGGTAGTCCAATAATTTGTAATTATTTCTCTTGGATCTACTTTCCAGATAATTTGGGTTTTTTCCCAATGAATTATTTCACATTATCTTCTATTTATTAAAAATTCTTTTAGTTTTGTTTTACAATGTCTTGATTTCTCATAATATCATTAACTTCTAACTGCTCCATTCTAATTTTTTAAGGAAATATTTTCTTCAGTGAGATTTAGGATTTATTTTTCCATTTGGCCAATTTTGCTTTTTAAGTCATTTTTCTCCTCATGGGTTTTGGACCTCTTTTGCCATTTGGGTTAGGGTATTTTTTAAGGTGTTATTTTCTTCAATATTTTTGGGTGTCTTTTAGCAAGCTATTGACTAATTTTTCATAATTTTTTTTGCATCACTCTCATTTTCTTCCCAGCTTTTCCTCTACTTCTCTTACCTGCTTTTCAAAATTCTTTTTGAGCTCATCCATGGCCTAAGACCAATCCATATTTTTCTTGGAGGCTTTGGATGTAGGAGCTTTGACTTTGTTGTCTTCTTCTGGTTGTATGTTTTGATCTTCTTTGTTACCAAAGAAAGAATCTATGGTCTGATATTTTTTCACCTTTGTTAGCTCATGACCCTAGTCAATTACTTGAGTTGTAAACTCTTTGTTAAGGTAGGAGTCTGCTTCCAGTGTGGAGAATGTACTGTCCCAAGCTTCAAGAGTTTTGTGCAGCTATTTTCAGAGATACTTCTAGGGACCTGTAAATTTTCAGTTCTTCCAAGGTGGTATGATCAAGGGTGAGGTATTTACTCTTTTCCTGGCCTGTGCTCTAGTCTATGAGTGACCACCAGCACTCTTTTCTGCCTTGGAACTGTGATTAGGATTCTCTCTTCACTACCACTACAAGCTCCACCAAGCCAGCGCTCCTCCTTTCCCCTGAACTGACACCCAGAATTCTGACCCAGATCCAAGCAGGGGCAAAGCAAGAAAATCCTGCCTCAGTACCAGCATAGAGATCTCTGCAATCCCACATATGACCAGCCACTTGATTCCTCCTCAGTCTGTGGCCCAGAAGTTCAGGAAGCAGCTGCCACCTCAGGGCTGCACTGGGGATTGAGGCTGGAACTGAGCTTTTCTATCACTGTGGTCATAGACTTTTCCAACTGACCTTCAAGTTCTCTGGCATCGTTGGTTGAGAAGTCTGGAAACTGCCACAGCTGCCCATGATTCAGTCCTCTTTCCCAGGAAAAGATCAAAATGGGTGCACAATTCAGACATAAAGTTTGATATCCTAAATCATGTACCCATTTTAACTTTATCTTGGTATATGGTATAAGATGTTGGTCTATGACTAGTTTCTGCCACACTATTTTCCAGTTTTCCCAGCAGTTTTGTCAAAGAGTGAGTTCTTATCCCAGAAGCTGGAGGCTTTGGTTTTTTCAAATAGGAGATTGCTATAGTCATTGACTACTGTGTCTTGTATACCTAACCTAGTCCATGGATCCATCACTCTATTTTTTATCTACTTCCAAGTAGCTTTGATGGTTGCTGCTTTATAACATAGATTAAGATCTGGCATGGCTAGGCCACCTTCCTAGCTTTTCTTTTCATTAATTCTCTTTCTTTTCCAGATCCTTTGTTCTTCCAGGTGAATTTTGCTATTTTTTTCTACCTGTATAAAATAATTTTGGTAGTTTGATTGCTATGGCAATGAATAAGTAAATTAATTTAAGTAGAATTGTCATTTTTATTGTATTAGGTTGGTCTACCAATGAGCAACTGCTATTTTTCCAGTTATTTAGATCTGACTTAATTTGTGTAGAAAGTTTTTTGCAATTGTGTTCATATAGTTCCTGTGTTTGTCTTTGCTGATAGAGTTCCAAATATTTTATAATGTCTACAGTAACTTTGAATGGAATTTCTCTTTCTCTCTCTTACTGTTAGGCTTTGTTAGTAATATATAGAAACAAATGATTTATGTAGATTTATTTTATATCCTGCATATTTCAAATAATTTTCACTTGGTTCTCTAGGAATCTCTAAATATACCATAATATCTTATGCAAAGAATGATAGCTTTGTTTCTTCTTTGCCTGTTTTAATTCCTTTGATTTCTTTTTCTTCTATTATTGCTAAAGCTAATACTTCTAGTACAATATTTAATAACAGTGATGATAATGGGCATTCTTGTTTCACCCCTGATCTTATTGGAAATACTTCTGTCTTATCTCCATTACATATAATGCTTGTTGATAAATTTAGATAGATGCTACTTATCATTTTAAGGGAAACTTCATTTATTCCTATGCTCTATACTGTTTTTTTTTAATTTAACTCATTTATTTTTTAATTTTCAACATTCACGTTCATAAGATTTTGAGTTTTACATTTTCTCCCCTTCCCACTTCTTTGCCCTCCCCCAGACATCATACAAGCTGATATAGGCTCTACATATACTTTCATGTTAAACATCTATTCCCATTAGTCATGCTGTAAAGAATAATTAGAACTAATGAGAGGAACCACAAGAATGAAGCAATAAAACAAAACAAAGAAGGAAAAGGAGAGAAAATAGTATGCTTCTATCTGCATTCAGCATCCATATTTCTTTCTCTGGGTGTGGATAGCAATTTCCATCACGAATACTTCAAAATTGTCTTAGATTCTTGCATTGCCTTGAAGAGCCAAGTCTATCAAAGTCAGTCATCCATAATATGGCTGTTACTGTGTACATTATTCTCCTGGTTCTGCTCATTTCACTCTGTATCAGTTCATGTCTTCCCAAATTTTTTTGAAGTCTGCCTGCTTATCATTTCTTATAGCAAAATAGTATTCCATTACATGTATATACCACAATTTGTTCAGTCATTGTCCAATTGATGGGCATCCCCCCAAATTTCCAGTTCTTTGCCACAACAAAAAGAGCTGCTATAATTTTTTTTTTTTTACTTGTGGGTCCATTCCCATTTTTATCATCTCTTTGGAATACAGACCTAGAAGTGGTATTGCTGGGCCAATGAGTATGCACAATTTTATAGACTGTGGGGACAGTTCCAAATTGCTCTCCAGAATGGCTGGATCAGTTCACAACTACACCAACAACATATTAGTGTTACAGTTTGCCCATATCTTCTCCAACATTTATCATTTTCCTGTTTTGTCATGTGAGTCAGTCTGATAGGTGTGCTGTCGTAACTCAGAGTCATTTTGATTTGCTTTTCTCTAATCAATAGTGATTTGGTGCATTTTTTTTTTCATACGAGTATAGGTAGCTTTAGTTTCTTCCTCTCAGAGCAGCCTCTTCATATCCTTTGACCATTTATCAATTGGGGAATGACTTACATTCTTATAAATTTGACTCAGTTCTTTATGTATTTTAGAAATGAGGCCTTCATCAGAAACATTGGTTGTAAAAATTATTTCCCAGTTTTCTGCTTCCCTCCTAATATTGGATGCATTGAATTTATTTGTGCAAAGTGTTTTCCATTTAATGTAATCAGAATTGTTCATTTTGTATTTCATAATGTTCTCTCTCTTGTTTGGTCATAGCTCTCTATTGTTTTTAATAGGAATCAGTATTGTATTTTGTCTAAAGCTTTTTCTGTATCTATTGAGATCATCATATGATTTCTGTTAGTCTTTTTTGTTGATATTGTCAATTATGCTGTAGTTTTCCTAATATTGAACCACCCTGCAAGGAATTCTTTTTTTGTGTGTGTGTATATGTGATTTTATTTAAAATTAATTTATTTTCAATTATCAATAATCACTTCCATAAGTTTCTGAGCTTCAAAGTTTTCTCCGTCTCCCTTTCCACCTTCCTCCCCAAGATGGCACATAATCTTATGTAGGCTATACATATCCATTCCTATTAAACATATTTTCACATTAGTGATGTTGTAAGTAAGAAGTAAAGTCAATAGGAGGAATCACTAGAAAGAGGAAACAAAACACAACAGAAGAAAAATAGCAAATAGTGTGCTTCAATCTGCATTTAAACTCCATAGCTTTTTTTTGTTTGTGGATAGCATTTTGCAACATGAGGCCTTTGGAGATGTCTTTGATCTTTGTATTGCTGAGAAGGGTTAAGTCTATCAATATTAGTCATTGTTTTTTTGTTTTTTGTCTTTTTTCTTTGGCAATTGAGGTTACGTGACTTGCCTAGGATCACATAGCTAGTAAGTGTCAACTGTTTGGTCTGAGGCCACATTTGAACTCAGGTACTCCTGACTTCAGAGCTGGTGCTCTATCCACTGTACCACCTAGCTGTGGCTGTTACTATGTACAATGTTTTTCCGGTTCTGCTCAGTTCATTCAGAATCAGACCATACAAGTCTTTCCAGATTTTTTCTGAAGTCAGCCTGTTCATCATTTCTTATAGTACAATAGTATTCCATTACGTTCATATACCACAAGTTGTTCAGCCATTCCCCAATTGATGGGCATCCTCTCAATTTCCAATATTTTAGAACCCCACAAAGAGCTGCTATAAATGTTTTTGTAAGATCTTTCTGTGATATTGCCCTAGAAGTGCTATTGCTGGGTCAAAGGGCATGCACATTTTTATAGCCCTTTGGGCATGGTTCCAAATTGCTTCCAAAATGGTTGGATCATTTCACAACTCTACCAACAATGCATTAGTGCTCCAATTTTCCCACATCTTCTCCAACATTTATCATTTAAGGAATTCTTTTCTAGAGCGAGCTTTTGCACCTCATTTCCTACTTGGCAAATTCTACTTTTTAATGAGTTCTTTTTTTCAATGAATTTTTGTCCATTTTTTTATCATTAGGTCAATTTTATTTTTAAGGTGTTATATTCTTCTGTATTGTTTCTGCCTCTTTTACTAAGCTATTGTCTTTTTGTCATTTTTCTCTTGCTCTCAATTCTTTCCCCTCTTTTTTTTCCCTTTATCATTCTTATTTGATTTTGAAAATGGGTTTTAAAAGCTACTTCAGGAATTCTTATTGTGCTTATGTTGAATTCACAGTTTTCTTTGAATCTTTACTTGTAGATATTTTTACTTGAGGTTGTGTCTTCATCATCTCTGTCACCATAGTAGCTTTCTCTGTTCAGTTTCTTTTTTTGTCCTTTCCTCATTTTTCCAGATTATTTCTTGACTTTGACCTCTATGTTAATTTTGGTTTCTTTTTCCAGTGTGACTGTGAACGGTCATTATCCCAAACTTCAAAATTTTTTGCACTACAGTTTTCTGAGCTACTTCTTGTAGTTGGGAAATTTTTGGTGTTTCCAAATTGGTAAGATCTAGGGGGAGGTGTAGTCATTGCTCTGTTTTGATCAGAAGTGATGGGCCCCTTTCCTTTGAGATGAAAAAAAAATTACTGCTCTTTAGGGTTCCTGCTTGGAACAGCAAGCACTTCTCTACTGTACTCTGCCATCTTGGTTTCTGTCCTCAAAAGTCTATCAGTATATTCAGAGTTTAATAACTTTTGGGACATAATTCCAAGTCACTTTACAGAATGAAAACAAATGCTTTAATTTAGCTGTTTTTTTTCCTATATCCCCTCCAGAATTTGTCATTTCCTCTCTCAATTTTGCCAATCTGATGGATATAAGATGGAACCTCAACACTTTATTAATTTTCACTTTTCTAATTACTACCGGTGCAGAATATTTTCCAAGTGGATATTGAGAGCTTGAATTTCTTCCTCTTAAAAATGCCTCTTCATATCCCTTGACCACTTATTAACTGGAGAAGGGCAGAGAGAATATATTCCAAAACATAGGGAAGCGGTAGTTGGCATTTCTGTATAAAGTAATGACTAAATTTCATAAGACATACAAGAAAGTCAGTCTCCTTTATGACAAAAGCCATAAAATAATATATTAAATTTCTAAATTAAAAAAAAATATGAAATCTCATTCCCATAAAATTCTGTGACCTAGGCAGTACAATTATTATTATCTCCATTTTGTATATGAGAAAATTAACTATGGAAGAAGTTAAGTGATTTGCCCAAGGTCACAGAGTTGATGTCAGAGCTAGGAAAGCAATATTGTATAGTGGAAAGAGCCTATGAATTAGAGTCCAGAGTCCTGTGTTTGAATACCATAACTGTCCCTGATTCCCTGAATGGCCATGGACAAGCCATTTAATTTATCTGAGAATCAGTATACAAGGAAGATGATAATACTTACATTCCTATACTGAGTTGTTGGAAGTAAAAGCACTTTGAAAACCTTAAAAAAGCTATGGCAATTAATTATTATTTCTACTTTATGGTCACACCATGAATAATAAAGGCACAGAGGTGAAAATTATTATGAGTCCATAAGCTACATGGTTCTAGGGTTACTATTGATTTAAAAGAGAGCTAAATTAGCCCACCAAGAGATGAGTCAAGGTAAAAGGCATTCATCCAAGGAAGATAGCTTTAAAAGTTCTCAACTGGGAACTAGTTAAAACAGAGATTAATATCAGAACCAGTAGTGCTTGAAAAATAATATACATTTTCATTTCATTCTATGTGAAAGGCCTTGGACTTTTAAGACTCTTGCTGAAAGCTGCTCTGACCAAAAAAGGTTCCAAAACCCAAGCCATACAAGGATAAAAGTGGGGGTGGGGGGAGGGAAGTGGCTAAACAACAGTTCTTGTTAAGAAGATCTAAAGAAGTGAGGAGGAAATGGGCTGTTTAGTAGACCAAAAGATCAATATAAGCTAATAGTGTGACATGGGGAGACAAAAAAGGTAATGCAGTCCTAAGATATATAAAGAGAAGTCCAGAAAAATGAAGAAAAAAAGAGATTCAAGAAAATGAATTCACATAATAATAATTGCTAGTACTTGCGTAGTGCTTTAAAGTTTGCAAAGTATTTTTAAAATGTTTATTTCAGTTTATTCTTACAACAATTCTGGGAGGTAGGTGATCTTATTATTTCCATTTCGTAGATGAAAAAACTGAAGCAGACAGACTTGATTAAGTTAAAATATCTAATATACTGAATTTGAATTCAGACTTTGAGGACTCCAGTTCCAATGTTCTATGTGCCACCTAGCTGTCTTCTGACCTGCTATATGGATGAAACTGCCATACGCTGTCCTGGTCAGACTACTACTGGAGTATCTCAGTAAGGACACCATATTTTAGGAAGGATCTTTGACAAACTAAGCAACATTCATAGGAGAGTAGCAAGATGTTGAGGTGAACTGAAGACTATTCAATACAAGGACTACTTAGCCTGAATGTTTAACCTGGAGAAAAGACATAGAAAAGAAATAATAGCTTCAATTCAATAAGCATTCAAGTTCAGTAAGCATTTATTAAACACCTATTCTGTATCAGATGCTGGGCAAGGGTCTTGGAATAAAAAGAAAAATGAGATAATCCCTGGCTTCAAGTAGCTTAAATTCTATTTGAGACTGTGGGGAATACAAAAGGGGAAGTTCCAACAGTAAGAGTGAGGAAGACGAGCATTCCAAGCATGGGGGAGATAGCTTCTCCAAAGGCTTGGGACAAGAGATGGAATGCTATGTATGTAGTAGTTCAAGACAACTTGTTTGCCTAGAATGCAGCAAGCGTGAAGGGGAATGAGATATAATCAGCTTGGAAAAATAGGCTGGGACAGATTGGGCAGGACTTTCAATGCCAAGCATAGAGTTTGTGTATTATCTTAGAGTCACTGAAGCTTCCTGAGCAGGAAGCTGGCATGGTCAGACCTGAGTGTTTGATGAATACAAATGTGGCAAGTCTGTGGATGATGGATGGAAGAACAGAGAAGCTGTAGGCCAGGGGACCAATTAAGAAGCTATTGCAGTAGTCCAGGTGAGAGGTGATGAGGGCCTGAACTAGACTATTTGCAGTGTGAATAGAGAGAAAGAGCTATATGTAAGAGATATCAGAAAGGGAGAACTGATAAATCCTGGCAACTGATTAGACAAAGTGGGGAGTGAAAGTGAGGAAGAAGAGAGAATAAGCATTTATTAAAGTACTTATTATGTGTACTATGTTTTAGGCATTGTGCTAAGTGCTTTTGCAAATGTTATCTAATTTTATCTTCACAATAACCCTGGGAAGTAGGTACTATTATGATCCCCATCTACAGTTGAGGAAATAGGCATGGAGAGGTTAAGTAACTTGCCCAGGGTCACACAGCTAGCAAAAGTCTGAGAATGGATTTGAAATTAGGTCTTCCTGACTGCAGGCCCAACATGCTATGTATTACACCTCCTAGCTCCTTATATCTTCTCTTCTCTAGACTCAGCATTATTAGTTTTATATCAGCCACTTAGAAAACATAAAGAGAGAGTAGAAAAGGGTCTAGAATAGAGATATGGGGTGCACTCATGCACAGGGGGAAACACATTTGAATGATCTGAGTAAAGAAAATGAGAAATAGTGGAGGTAAAGGAAAGAGAGAACTATGAAGAAGGAATGCCATTAAAACCCAGGGAAGAAAGGAAGTAGTCTTGAAGGATGAATACTGAAAAACAAAAGGCACTTTTAGGTCTTATATGTACATAGTTGTTTACACATAGTAGTAAGCTCCTTGAAGGTAAAGACTGATTTTGCATTTCTTTATATTGTCAACTCTTAGCACAGTGCTTGGTACATAACAAGGACTTAGTAAAAGCTAAGAAGCCCTTTGATTTATCAATAGATTATTGGTGACCTTGGAGAGAACAGTTTTAGTTCAGAGGTTAAGAATGACTATAATTATCAAGGGGCTGAGATGTGAGTAGGAGGTTAGAAGGTAGAAACGAGCACAGATCATTTCTCTAAAAGTTTGGCTATAAAAGAGAGGAGCAATACAGAACAATAGCTTGAAAGGAGTAAATATTATTTAAATATGGAGTGGGGGAGATGTCATCATATTTAGATGTAGCAGAAAAGCAACTAACAGATAGGAAGAGATTGAAAATTAGGGGGAGACAGCTGCCTTAAAGCATTTAAGGACTATCACATGGATATTATACATAGTCTAGATCACAGCAAAAGAACAATGTGTAGAAGTTGAAGAGAGGCAAATTTAAGCTTAGTGTAAAGAAAAAAAGTTCATGAGAATTGGGGCTGTTCAAAAGTAAAATGGGCTGCTTCAGACCCCAGTGAGTTTCCCCATCACCAGATGTCTTTAAGCTGAGACTGGATGACCAGTTGTCAAGGGTGGAGTAGTGAGATTACTATAGAGGTTCAAGTTGGACTTAATGACCTTTTTATCTCAAAGAGGCTACTAATCTATAAAGTCAGCCAGTTCTGAGAGATAGGTGAGGGAAATACTCCTGCTCACATTTCAACAAGTCACATAGAAAAACATCAGTGACAAGTGCAAATGGGCGACAGAGCTCCTGCCAAATGAATGGTCTGAACTTTCTTCTCTGCTAGTTCAAGCAGCATCCAGAAGTGTGAACAAAAGACCAATAAACTCAGGAGGCTGCAAGGGCTAATTATGCCTTCGAATGAGACAGAAAATCTAACCGCCTCTTTATTTTGCCCTCTGCCATTACAGCAGGGCTATTTTCTTTTCTCAAGTACCTCCTCCCACCATGTTTTGAATGAGTCCCCCCCCCCCCGCCCAAGACCTTCTTTCCCATGGTAGGCAGCACTCTTGCTCACTATGTGTCATGTGCCCCATTTCTATCAGCTTAGCATTCACTGAAAATTTAGCAGTTCATTAAATCAGCCTGGCAACTGTTGGAGGTTAGAAATCATTGCAAAATCACAAAAACCCAAGGGGTTAGAATTGCTTATCAAAATAAGCCTAGTCAGGGAAAGAGAAATTTAAGTTCTTTGAAAAGAAGAAAGCCACAGGTGGCAAGGCCTAATGGCATGGTCACTGAATTAAAGACAAAGTACCTGGGTTTGGAATTCCAACTCTACTGCTCACTGTGTGACCTTTCAGCAAGACACATTCCTTCTCTGGACTAGAATCTCCTTCTATCTAAAATTAGAGGTTTGAATTACACCATCTCTTAGATCTTTCCCACCTTCAATTCCTATGAAATGTTATACTTCCTCTATGTGCTGTAGTTGGTAACCATTAGATAATGGATGGCAAGATCTGAATTACTTGAATAGTTAGGAAGATTTTGACTGTCAGTGCCTAGCAGTCAACCTTGTTTGTAAAGTTGAAGGGAGGTGGAGGAGAAAAATAGCTTTATGGAAAATTGTCTTCACCCAAATCCCTTGCCGCAAGCTTGAATTCTCTAGTCTGAAAATTAGACATCAATTATAGTATTACTCATTTCATAAAAATAAATAAGGTCATAGCAGGTTAAGCTGAAAGAACCTTAGAAGTCATCTGCAAGCATCTTGTTTCATCGTTAAGGAAGATGAAATCCACATTAAATGACTTATCCAAGATCACACAAAATTTTAATAAAGCTAGAATTTGTCTCCAGGTGTTTTCATTTTAAGTTTAGTGTTTATTCCGCTTCATCCCCAGGTTCACTTATAGGTTACTGAAACAGAACTAGAATAGACCTTAGAGGTCATCAACATTATATGGATATGGGTTAAAAAATGAATTATTCTTCCACAAAAAATCTTTTTCAACACTCATGGTGACATGGAAGGGACCCTGATTTCTCAAAGGCTCTTCTAGAGGAGGGAAAGCTATGTAGTGCAGTGTACAGAGTACTAGGCCTCAAGTCAGGAAGACTTATCTTCCTGAGTTCAAATCTGGCCTCAGACACTTACTAGACCCTGGGCAGGTCACTTAATCTTGTTTGTCTTAGTTCCTAATCTTTAAAAACATGAGCTGGGGAAGGAAATGGAAAACCACTCCAGTATTTTTGCCAAGAAAACCCCAAATGGGATCACAAAGAATCAGACATAATTGAAACTGCTGAATAACTTCCAGAAAAAAGCAGGCTCTGGTACCTTCTACCAATCTGTAAAAGCTCTATGTGCAGTCCCTGTGAAAGACTAAGTTGATTTGCTGTTCAAGGACCAATCTATCTCAACATGGAAGTGTTCTTCACCAGTGAGTGAAACACTACACGATGTGAATTCATTGTCCATGGTAATCCATGAAACAGGCAAAGAAAATAATAAGAGTAATTAACAACAATAATAACAAATAAATTTATAAAGACTTTTAAAGTTTGAAAACTCTTTACAAATTTCTTGCTTTATGAATAACCTTGTGAGGTAAGTACTACAGTTGAGGAAAATGAGGCCATCAGAGTTTAAGTGACTTACCTAGAGTCCCCCAGCTAGTAAGTGCGTGAGGTCAGATTTGTGCTCTGGGCTTCTTTACTCCAGGCCCAGTGCTGTATCCATTGTGCTATCTCACATCCTTATATCAACAGTTCCTCAGCACTTATCCTTTGCATGAATGATGATAGAGTAGAAGAAAGGGAGGGAGGATTCTAAAAATCACATAGTTTCTAGACTCTCTACAAACATTGATTTATGTGCAGATAAACTAAATCTTAAATTTGTTTCCAAGGCAGTCTTGTCTAGTGGATAAGGCACTTGACTTAGGACCAAGAAAGCCTAAGTTCAATCCTACCTCAGATAGTCACTTCCTAGGTGACCTGAGCAAGTCACTTCACCTTTCTGTACCTCAGTTTCCTGACCTGTATAAATGAAGTGGTTGTATTTGCAAAGATCCATTTCAGCTCTAAATCTATAATGATTTGATGATAACAAATGAATAGACTAATAAAATGAACTGGATACTATTCATCCTAATAATATGGTGTTGAATCAAATTGAAAAAATCACTAAATTGTATTGACTAATCCTATTACATTGTTATATAACCTGAAGTAAGACCTCAATATTTTTACTTCCCTGATTAATTTACTATCTTACTCACCACAGTGGCTATTCCAAACCTTTGCATCCCTTCTCAAATTGCCCATAATTTCCCCTCTTTCTACCCTCTCAGTTTGAGAATCTTGCCTCATATTTCCCTGAAAATAATTGAGGCTATTTGCTGAGAGCTCTATCTTCTCCCCTTAGCCTCCTCTCACATCACTCAAATGCCTTCTGCTACTATTTCATCCTTTACCCCTGCTCCAAATGAAGAGATGTCCCTCCTTGCCAAGGCAAACCCTTACATATGCCTAAGCTATACTTTGGCCACATAAGGAGAAGGTGGGGCTCATTGGTAAAGAAGCTGCCACTGGAAAATATTAAAACCGAAAGGAAAAGGGGATGACAGAGGATGAGATGAATTGATAATATCGTGGAACTATGTACATGAACTTGGACAGACTTTGAGAGATTGTGGGGGATAAAAGGTCCTGATGTTCTCTGGTCCATGGTGTTACAAAGAGTTGAACATGACTGAATGGTGACTGAATGACTACAACAACAAAGTGGGAGAAGACTGGAATGAATCACATTCTGGGAATTTAATAGGGTTTTTGATAATCTTAAACTGCTCTCAGCCATAAATATCCATTCCTTATGATGCTATAGTACTCTGAATCATGAACTAACCTAATCTTGTAAAGATCAAAATGATAGGGAACCTGGATGCCAATGGAAAATCATATGGTAAGCTTGAAGTAGGATGGAGCTTACTATCAATGAAGACTTGCATATAACAATCAGTATAAAAGTTATCATCTAGGATTCTTAGTATCAAAAAAGGAGGTAAGTTGGTTGTAGAATGAGAAAGAACAGATAGACAAAGTAGTATAATGGTACCTCTTTTCCTCCCCCCCCAAAAAAAAAATCAAGGGGAAAGCTTCTACTGTGAAGTGAACCTGGAAAAGCATCACTCTAGATGAAAGCATAGGATCATAGATTTTGAATTAGAAAGGACTATAGTGGTCATCAAGTACAGCAACTTCATTTTGTAGCTGAGGAAACTCCAAATCAGAGTTTATGATTTGCCCAGAGTCCTAAAAGTTCTGGAAGTGGCAGCCTGCTCCCAGAAAATCAGTCCTGTTTCCAGCTCATATCTGGGCTGCCTTCTAGCCGTCATCAAGGGGAAGCAGATTTGTAAAGGAGAGAACAGTCATCCCCACCAACTGTCATTAATAGGGTAGGCAAATCAGACTAGCTGAAGCATCAAGGCGCCCTGAAGGAGAACATGCCGACAGCATATGCCAGGTATTCAAACCACCATCACTATGCTGATCTCCATCTCCCCTTAAATGAGATAATATTTGTAAAAAGTGTTTAGCACAGTGCCTGGTACATAGTAGGCTCTATATCAATGCTTATTCCTTCCTTCTCTCCCCATACAGACTCTGTTTGAGGTAGCCAAGGACCTTGAACAAAAGTCTTTGGAGTGTCAATGCTCCGGTGGTTCTACATCTGAAAGCCAATAAGATTTTATTAGTGTAAACAACATTAAAGAAGATGCAGGAACATCTATATTGCTGTTGTACCTAAGGACCATGGGACTTTCTTATCTGACTTTTAGCTGAAACTTTCCATATGTATTATATCTTCTATTAGAAAATGAGTTCCTTCAGAGGAGGCACTGTTTTAGTTACTATATTCTTTGAGTACAATAAGCATTTAATAAATGCTTTATTCATCATTTATAAAGGGAACCTGAGGAGATATTCAAACCCAGATTTTCCATATTCTAAGTACATTTTATTCATTACTCCATAGTTGTCTCTCCATAAATAGATTATATTCTTAATAAATAAGTATAGTACATGGCACATATTAGGCACTCAATAAATATTTATTGTATTATATCTTGTCATAGGGATTGTCCATACCAATTAAATCACAAATCCATCAGAGAAAGTAATTTCTTTCTACTAGAACATAAGCCTAAAATAACTACTGAACATATATGTTTTTAGTTCCCACAGTGCCTAACAAAGTGCCATGTACACAATAAGTGCTTAATAGACAATGACAATAATTTTCTTTTTCTCCTTTGAAAGTGATGGTACTTTAAAGTAAAAATAAGTTTCCTGCCAAGAAAATAGGATTTGCATCTCTAATCTAAACAGCTTAATAATGGAAGTGATAATGCACAAAACTTTCTCTACTTCTGGGTTACTAGCTACCTTGCTCCTGGACTTTTGCCAGCACGTTGCACCTGCATCACTTCCCCACTAATATTTCAAAGTGTCAGCTCAAGTGGCCTGAGAACCGCCCGTAGAACTGCAGTAATTGCTGAGGTACGCTCAGCCCCACTGTGATAATAAGCCACCAAGAAGGAATGACAGCAGCTGGGATTTATGATCCCCAATTTTTTTTCTTCAAGTAAACTTTATAGGTGATAAAATGGAGCCATGCATCCCTTCAAGCACCTACTATGTGGTCAGTCTTGTGCTTGGCAACTTGGGCATATAGGACAGAAATATAGACCATGGCCTATATCTAAGACAAGTCATGACATGACCTGACAGACAAGACCTGACATAACATAAAAAAAAAAAAAACAACCTTATAGTGTCTCGATGTTAGGAAAAGTCCAAGCTCTGCTGGTTGTGTCTAAGTAGAAAAGCTTAGCAAACTCCACATAAATTCCGTTTTGTTCCCATGTATCTTTGCAAAGCACATTTGCTGAGAGAGTTTACATGAACATCCATACCACTTCTTAAGAGTACCTGGATACCTTTTCCTCTGGTTATTTTAAAAAATGCATTCTATTAGAACTCAGTCACTGGGGACAATTACGTAGCTTCCCCAAGGATAATGACAAATGTGTCCCAAGAGAAAGCTTAAGAAAATACAGGCATCAAAGGAAAGAGAAGATGGTCTGGTGAGTGAAATTCTTTAGTGAGGATATTTGAAGTGCCAAGGAATGAGTGAAGATGTAAGAAAGAAATAAAAGTAAATGATCAGAAACAGATGTGCATAGTAGTGTGAATTTGTATTTTAAGACAGTTAATACCATAAATTACTTCCTAAATAATGCCAAAGGTACATTTTATGGCTACGCATTGAGGCTTACAGGAGTTGCTTGAACTGTAAACCTTGTATAAGACAAGAGAAAAAGACGTCTTGAAAGTTTTTTTTTATCTGAATATCATTGTAGGATAAGTTTATTACATATAACTGAATAGTCCTTAGAATCAACCTTTTAGCTATATTGAATATGCTATGGGTAACTAAGTGATGCAGTGGATAAAGTACTGGGGCTGCAGTTTAGAAGACTGGATTTCAAATTCTGTCTCAGACATGTAATAACTGTGAAAGCCTTGGCAAATCACTCTTCTCTGCCTCAGTTTCCTCATTTCTAAAATAGGGATGATAATAGTACCTACCTCACAAGGCTATTGTGAGTATCAAATGATATAACATATTTAAGGCACTTTGGGAGCCTAAAAGTGTTGTTAGTATTAATTATTATTATAACATTTAAATTGGTCAGCATAAGGAGCTCCCTCCACAGAAAGAAATTTCTTAACCCCTTCCATGACCTTGTCATTTAGTTTTAGTGAAATGAATTGCCCAGGACTTGTTGTGGGGTGATGCCATTTGATATGAACTTAGGACTTACAAAAAACAAATCTTCCCCATCTCTTCACTGTATCTTGGAGTCAGAAAGACCCAGGTTTGTGTCCTTCTTTGACACATACTATGGAAATTATATGACAGTGGGCAGATCGCTCTACCTTTTTATGCTCCAGGTAATCCTTTAAGACTAAATTACTGATGAGCTGTTAATATCTGTAATAAGTAAGGAAAGTTACAAAGCAAAAATTCCTCATACTAATAAAATCAGAGGCCTGGACCAAAATCAAACTACATTCATGCCTTTCTATACTTTTGTGGATGTCAATATCATGTACAGACACAAATAGTCACCATGCTTTCCTTTACACAATTGGACTGGATTTATATATAGAACGTTATAGCCAGACGGTCCTTTAGAGATCAAATGTTCAAATTATGTAGAAAATGGCCCACATACTGGTCACTTAAAATATTTAAGCATCTGATTCAATCTTGGCTTAAATATGCAGAAATGATGGTTGATGACTGCAAGGAAAAAACTAACCACTCTCATTCTGAAAAAAGGAAGATAAAAAGAATCCAAGACTGATTTTTTTGATAGCTCTGTCCCTTGATTTTTTAAATTGGCAAGGATTATGTCACATCTTACCAAGCAGATATTTCATATTTCAAGATGAATTTCAATTGAACTGAGTTCAATTGAACTAATAAATGAATTTAATGAATACTAATTATTTTTATTTATTATATTTATTAATAAATTAAAAATAAGTTTAATATAAATACAATATTGCTATATAAATATTTTCATTATTATTCTCTGATAGAACTTATATTTAAATATTGATACCTCCCCTAAAATCTACCTCATATACCTCTTTATAGTATGGTAATGGCTGTGGGTTTTTAAAGACTGTGGCATCAGAACACAAGTTCTGTTAAGTTTGGGTTAGCTGAGCCATAGAGTATGCAAGGGAGAGTAAGGTATAATGAGACTGAAAAGTAGATTGGTGCTATGTTGGGAAGGGCTTTACATACCAAAAGAAGGTTTGCACTTGTTGTTAGAGATAATAGGGAGCCACTAGAGTTTCTTGAGTAGAAGAGTGATGTAGTCAGACCTATGCATTCGGAATGTCACTTAAGTGGTTATGTTGGAAGAATAAGAAAGGAATAGATTTGAGGCAGAAAAACTTTTGGTGGTGAGCTAGGCTGAACTAGCAAGGCAGGTATATGAATGTAGAGAAAGAGATAGTTATGAGAAATATTGGATTTGAGAGATCATGAATGTTTTCCAACACAGCAACTAAAAAAAATGTGTAGGGGGCTTGAGAATCTGAATTAAATAGAGAGATGGAGTAGAATATCTTTCTAAGTATTGAAATATATAGATAGATAGATGTTGAATTTTTTAAATTTCCTTATACTGATAGGATATGTTAAAACAATTTATTATAACAAAATTACAGGAAGCCGAAGAAAGGAAACATGACAGAGTTGGCAAATATCTGGTCTTAAAGCCAGAAAAAAATCGAGTTAAAGTTCTACCTCTGACACTTACTGGCTGTGTGACACTGCCCAGCTCACTTATTGTAGGCCTGAGGTTCTTATTCTATCCTTGGGATAAATGGATAAATAGATAGATAGATAAACTGTATGTCTAATATAAGTTCCTTTGTAATTCAATGTATTTTGTTTTATGCATATGAAATGTTATTCTGTAAAGGGGTCCATAGATTCCATTAGACTAACAAAGGGGTCCAAGAAGAAAAAAAGTTAAGAACCCCTTCTCCTGGCAATTCTCCTAGACTGTAAATTTCAGAGAAGTTGCTGGCCTGATTTGCTAGTAGTTTCCTCCCCTAGGATTTCCTTACACCAATGAATAGCAGGTCTCATCCTTATCCACCCCCTCTCCCTATACCTGTAGGAAGCCAAAGAAATCTGTAGTATTGGAATCATATCTTAAATGAACAAGGCAATATAATGTCTTCTTATTTGGGGGATGGAAGTAGAGATGGGCTATGGGGCAGCTCCAAATTTCAAATGTGTTCTTTGTAGAAGAAGTCCTTGACTGATTTAACAACTTGGCCAATTTTGGTTACCCCCATAAAATGTCTTGGCTTATTCTTAGTCAACTGAAATGTAAGCTAGAAAAGAAAGGTGTTAATGGGTTTGCCACATTCCGTTTGCAGAACTGTTTCATTCCAAAAGGTTTTGACAGGACATTATTTCTCAAGCTAGACAATTGTCTCTCCAGTTTAATTGGTGCTGGGCAAACACCACATATTCATCTTCTGCAGCCAAAGAAGAAATCAAAACACTTTCCAATTACTCACAGAAAGAAAGATGTATCTTCCATTCATGCCTTGCCTTTAAATCTATAGCCCTGGCTATAAAACCCTGAGTGCCCCATCCATTTGGGCTTGCAATCACTTCTTTTCTCCAATTATTTAATATGTATCATCCCCTAATTGGTCTGCTAGTGCCCTCCATTGCTTGTTTCAGCTAGCAAGAGAAAGAATGTGCTTTTTCCTTCCATTTGGAGTTAATGAAAAATCAATAATTTCACCAAAGTTTTCTGGGTTAAATTGCAAATACACCAAGAAAATTTGACAGAAACTACACTTAATGTAGTTAAAATTAATTAACTATTATAAGTCATGTTTCTAAATAAATTATCATGCAGTGCTAGCCTGTGTATATATTGTTATTAATTACCCAGCAGAGCTTCCACAACTGGTTGTGTTTTAGTGGTAATTGAAATGTTTAACATACTCAGACCACAAAGCAGCTTCTTCGGAAAGAATGGGCCAACAAATGCGAGACAGTGGAGGCTCCACTTAGTGGAGAAGCTGAAGAAGTATGGCAGGTGGCTGTACCAGTAAAAGAATGAACAGCTACAGAAATTGGGCCCTACAAGTCAAGAACCACAATGGGAATAGAGATTAGGACCATAGGAGACTATCCTAAAGTTAAGGAATAGAAAAGTGACACATTACCACTTCCACTGAGATGTAATAAGGGCTTTGAATAGCAGTGAGGAGATTTTAAATTAGATGTCTGGGAGAGATTATTGGATATGGTTGTGTTTTATATGCCAGAACACAAAATCAAGTCAGTGAAAGAACACAGTCAATATTCACTTTTGACATTGTCTGGACTCGGTCTAATGCAATTTTTGTGCCTTCATGAGGACATATCACCAATCAAAATTATTGAACTGAGCATATGTTTGTGTGTGTGAGCATGTATGTGTGCGTGTGTGTGTGTGTGTGTGTGTGTGTGTGTGTGTGTGTGTAGATTAGGGATGAAAAGGAAGGTTGTAGCACTGAACCATGTTAATAACTTATCCATAGATTTAAAGCCATGGTGAAAAAAAAATCTTCAGTGGTTCCCTATCACCTACAAAGGAAAACCTACACTCCTTGGGCTATCATTCAAGCCTCTTCATATCTTTGTGCCTACCACCCTGCCTTCTCAGAGTTATGCCCAGTAACACTCTAGCCACATTGGACCTCTTTGTGCTTTTCCATATTTTGCCTCATGCTGGACCCTGTGCCTTGAATAATGTCCCTTCTGCTCTTCCCTCTTGAATCTGTAACCATTCTTTAAAGCTAAATTTAAATGTCATCTCTTTTATGAAAGCTTCACTGATGTCTTTGGTTGCATATTTCATGACATATACTCTTGCATTTCTCTAATGTATTGTATAATCATATCATGTCACAAGGTATAATATAATGTTGTATATTAGGGGAGTCTGTAAATGTATCTTGTTGCCCTACTAAACTATGAGTTTCATGAGGACGAGGATGATTTTAGAACTAATCATTGTATCCCTCCAGAATGGATCATGAGCATAGGAAATAACTGTGATTCAGCTGAATTTTCTGAAACCAGGCTGATAATGTTTAATTGATGTCAAACTGGAAAAAATCTCAGAAGTCATTCTGAGTTAAAGTCAACATGCATTTATTAAGTCTTTACTCTGTACAAGGTCGTTGAGAATCAGGACTGTTGAGCTTGTCTTAAATTATATCTCTCTTTCTTAGAATCATGAGTCTGAGAGCAGAAAAGGCCCTTAGGAGTTATCAATCCAACTTTTGCTCAAGTTTTGAGTCCTTTTTTTTCCAATATCATTGACTAGCAGACTGCCTGACTTTGTCTGAAGTACCACCAGGGGCAGGAATATCTTTTTTTTTTTTAAATCCATTTTGTATATTTAGGAAATACTCCCTTATGTTGAGCTGTGATATGCCTGGCCTATAGCTTCTCCCCAATGCAGCTACTTTAGCCCTTTGGGACCAAGCAGAACTAATTATTCTTACCTACAACAACCTTTAATATTTGAAGTGTCCTATCCTATCTTCCTTAAATCGCTTCTTCAAACTAAACTTCTTTAGATCCTTCAACTATCTTTCTTTCTTTCTTTCTTTCTTTCTTTCTTTCTTTCTTTCTTTCTTTCTTTCTTTCTAAAATCTATCTATCTCTATCTATCTGTCTATCTTTCTAATGTTTCACCTTTCCTCACCATTTTGGCCACCCTTCTTAGTGCCTTTTCTTAAATATGAAGCTCAGAACTGAATATAACACCCAAGGGTAGTCTGATCAGGGCAGAAGAAGATGGAAGGAAGAAAATTAGCATATACTAAGCACCTACTATGTGCCAGGCACTGTGCTAAATGCTTTATAGAGGTTATCTTATTTGATTCTCACAGCAATCATGGGAGGGAGATACAATTGTTATCCCCATTTTACAGTTTAGGAAACTGAGGCATAGAGAGATTAGACAAATTGTTAAGAGTCAATGGCCAGTAAGCATCTGAAGGTGGACATGAACTTTGGTCTTTCTGACTCCAAACCTAGCCCTTTATCCAGTTTTAACAGCCAGAGGACATCTGGACTAACACTTTCCTCATTCTAGGTAATGGAATTCTAGTAAGACCATACTCGGTTTTTGCCTTTCATATTACATTGCTTTCTAACAACTGAATTATCAATCCACTGAACAAAAATAAAGCCAAGCATAAGGTAATTTTGTGTTGATATCTTTGTAGCCTTCTCCTCTCCATACTCTAGGTACAATATGAACAACTAAATCTCTAAACTTTTAGGAGTTCACGATAACTAGAAGGTAATACTCTGGTTTGGGGCTTACTATATGCATTTTAAATTTTTTTTCTATTATAAAAGCACATTTCCTATTTCTCTTACCCTCCCAAATAAAGAAAAAAGTATAACAAATGTGCATAGTAAAGTAAAACAAATTCCTGTATTGGTTGTAGCCAAAAAAGAAATGTGGGCTTCCTTCTGCACTGTTGACTCCATTATCTCTCCATCAGAAGGTAGGTAGTGTGCTTCGTGATTAGCATGCTAAAATAGTGGTTGGATTTTGTATTAATAATTTAGAAGTCCTTCAGAAGTGTTTGTTTTCACATTGTTGTTTTTTTAATAAATTGTTTAGCAGGTTCTTCTCATTTTACTTTGCATCAATTCATACAAGATTTCCTAAGTTTGTCAAAAGCATGTTTCTTTCATCATTTCTTTTTTTTATTTTACTTTTAATTCAAGAAATAAAACAACCATTTCCATAAGATAGTACAATCAAAAATGATTGCACATGAAACTGCAAATCTACTATGCACAGCTTCTAATCTTTCAAATATACCACAATATTATCATGTAAATTTTTTTTGTTCCTTTTTTATCCTCCCCTGCCCTAGAGATGGCTATATGAGAAAAAAAAATCTTATGGCACAATAGTATTCCATTACATTTATATCCAATAATTCAATTGGCTATTCTCCAATTAATGGTGACCCCCTTAGTTTCTAATTCTTTACACACACACACACACACACACACACACATGTACACACATATGTATACACATGTACATATATATATGTATACACGCGTATGTGTGTGCATTTGTATATATGCACTTTTCTACCCAAAAAGTATATATATGTATATGTGCACACATATGCACATATACATAAATGCATACACACATATATGTGTATATACACACAAAATCAACAGGGATAATATATATAATCTGCTTTTCAAGCCTCCATAAATGCTAGTTATTATTATTTACTATTTTTATTATCATTAAACTGTATCTTAGTTGTTCAGAATATTTTAAAGCGGTCCAAGGTTACATAGATAATGATCACATCTTTGCTGGTGCTATCACACAGCAATAGTATTATCTGCAAGGAGGAGGGAGTAACAAATATTCTTTGATAGCTATTTAGCACTTGATCCAGAGATTGAATGACCAGAATGAGAGAAGTGCTGTTTCCCCTGTGCTCTGCCTACCTTAGGCCACATTTGAGGTATTACTCAGTTCTGAATACCATATTTTGGTAAGGATATTGAAAAGCCTACTACTTAAGTAGAAACAAGACTAGTAAAATGAAAGATAATGTTATATGAAAATTAATTAAATAAATTGAGTGTTTATCCTAGAGAAAAGAATATTTGAAGAGGAATGATGACTATGTATTTGAAACACTCTCTGGATGAGGGATTAGATTTGTCCTACTTGGCCTCATAGGGCAAAGCTTGGAAATACTGGCAGCTATGAGTCAAGAACCATATGGATATTATAAAAAGGATCATAGGACAGTATCCCAAAAATGATAAAAAAAAAAAAAGAAAGGAAAGAAAAGTATTAAACTTTTATGACTGGGCCCAGGGAAATAATTAATCAGGAGTTTCTATATTTTTTAGTCCTTCCTTTTAAGTGATAATTATGTAGTTTAAACCTCAGTCTTAACTAATGGTATGCTCTGAATCTCAATAACACCTGTCAAGAGTCTCACAGCTCCTTTTCCAATCACAAAACTTAATGAACTCTTTGTCTGGACCCAAACTGGATAAACTAATTTAAAGTATCAAAGGAAATTACATTTCTTATTGTCCCTGCACACTCAAGACTAAAAACAAAGAAAGCATTAGCATAGAGAGTTAGTTGTCTGCTATAATGTGTTTTTTATGACAAAAAGTGAATTTATTATAATATTTTATTTTTTCCAGTTCCATGTAAAAACAATTTTACCACACTTTAAAAAAATTTTTGAGTTCCAAGTTCTCTACTTCCATCTTTTCCCTTACTCTTCCTTGAGAAGGCAAATAATTTGATATAGATTATACCTGTGCAGTCATGCAAAACATATTTCCATATTTCCATGTTTCAAAAGAAAATAAAGACCCCCACCAAAAAAAGCAAGAAAAATAATGAAAGTAAAAAAAAAAGAGTACGATATGATCTGCATTGACTCTATCAATTCTTTCTCTGGAGGTGGATAGCATTTTTTCATCATAAATCCCTCAGAATTATTTTGGACCATTATATCGATGAGAATAGCTATCATTCACAATTGATCATTGCAGATAAATATCACATTTATATTAAGATAAGCTCCATTTATTCCTACATTTTCTAGTGTTTTTAATAGGAATGGATGCAATATTTTGTTAAAGTCTTTCTCTGAATCTACTGAAATAACCATGATTTCTGTTGGTTTTGTTATTAATATGGTCAATTATGCTGATAGCTTTCCTAATCTTGAATCTGCCCTGTATTCCTGGCATAAATCTGACCTAGTCATGCATACAAGGTATATTCTTGTGATATATTTCTGTAATTGCTTTACTAGTTTTTTCTTTAAAATTTTTAAATAAATATGCATTAGGGAAATTGGTCAATAGTTTTCCTTCCCTGTTTTGCTTCTTCCTGATTTGGGTATCAGCTCCATATTTGTGCCATAAAGGAATTTGGTAGGACTCCTCCTTCACCTATTTTTCCGAACAATTTATATAGTATTGGTATTAATTTTTCTTTAAGTGTTTGGTGGAATTCACTAGTGAATCCATCTGATCCTGGGAATTTTGCCTTAGGAAATTCATTGAGGGCTTGGTATTTTTTTTTATAAGATTGGGTTACTTAAGTATTTTGTTTCTTCTGTTAATCTGGGTAATTTATATTTTTGTAGATATTCATCCTTTTCATTTAGATTGTCAGATTTATTGGCATACAGTTGGGTAAAATAGCTCCTAATTATTGTTTTAATATCCTCTTCATTGGCAGCGAATTCATCCCTTTCTGTTTCACTAGTAATTTGGTTTCCTTCTTCCAATTTTTTAATCAAATTAACTTGTTTCACTGTTTTCTTTTTTCATGAAACCAGCTTCTAGTTTTATGTATTAATTCAATAGTTTTCTTACTTTCAATTTTATTAAACTCTCCTTTGATTTTCAGGATTTCCAATTTGGTGTTTAAGTGGGAATTTTTAATTTGTTCTTTTTAATATTTTTAGTTGCATGCCTAATTCATTGATCTACTGTTTCTCTATTTTATTGATATAAAAATTAGAGATGTAAATTTTCCCCTAAGTACTACTTTGGCTCCATCCCATAAATTTTGGTATGTTGTCTTATTCATATTATTTTCTGCAATGAAACTATTGATTGCTTCTTAGATATTTTCCTTTACCCAATTATTTTTAGGATTAGATTATTCAATTTCCAATTAATTTTGTCTCTCTTTTCATTGTCCAATATTGAATGTAATTTTTTTTTGTTGCATTATGATCTGAAAAAGATGCCTTTACTATTTCTGCATTTCTACATTTGGTTATGAGGTTTTTACAACCAATGTGGTCAATTTTTTGTATAAGTGCCATGTACTCCTGAGCAAATTATATATTCCTTTCTATTCTCATCCTGTTTTCTTGAGGCATCTATCGCATCTAACTTTTCCAAAATTTTATTCACCTCCTTAAGCTTCTTTCTTGTTTATTTTTGGTTAAATTTGTCTAGTTCTGAGAGGGGAAAGTTGAGGTCCCCCACTAGTATAGTTTCATTATAAATTTCTCCCTGTAATTCATTCAACTCTTCCTTAAAAAATTTAGATGCTATACAATTTGGTGAATATATATTCATTATTGCTATGACTTCATTGTCTATGGTATCTTTCGGCAAGATATAGGTTTCCTTCATTATCTCTTTTAATTAGATCTATTTGTGCTTTTGCTTTGTCTGAGATCATGATTGCTACTCCTACTCTTTTTGCTTCAGCTAAAACATAATAGCTTCTGCTCCAGCCCCTTACCTTTACCTTATGTGTGTTTTTCTGTTTCAAATGTGTTTCCTTAAAGAAAATATTGCAGGATTCTGGTTTTTAATCCATTCTGCTATCTGTTCCATTTTATGGATGAGTTCATCTCATTCACATTTATAATTGTGATAACTAACTTTGCATTTCCCTCCATGCTACTTTTCATTTGTCTATCCACTCTCTCTCTTACCCCTCACACTTTCCCTCCTCACAAGTGTTTTACTTTCTGATCATCACCTTCCCCAATATACCCACCCATTTATCAGTTCCTCCTTTCCCTTCTATTATCCCCATCCCTTTTGATTTCCTTATAGCGTAAGATAAATTTCTATGTCCACCTGATTGTGTATGCTATTCTTTCTTTGAACCAATTTTATGAAATAAAGGTTTAAGCTTTGCCCATCAGCCCAACCCCCCCCATTTTCCCTTCCAGTATAACAGCTCTTTCATGCCTCTTTTATGTGGGATAATTTACCCCATGCAATCTCCCTTCTTATTCTTCCAGTGCAATTTTTATTTTCATCCCTTTATTTTATTTTTGGGGTGTCATCCCATCAAAGTCACCTTATATCCACACCTTCTGTCTACATATAATCCTCCTAATTGCTCTCATACTAATAAAGTTGTTAAGAATTACAAATATTTTCTTGCCATATAGAAATATAAACAGTTTAACCTTATTGAATTTGTTATGTTTTCTCTTTTTGTTTCTTTTTCACTTGTTTCCTTGAGTCTTTGATTTGAAGGTCATTTTTTTATTCTGCTCTGATCTTTTTTATTAGAAATGCTTGAAAGTTCTCTATATCATTAAATATTGAATTTTCCCCTGAAAGATTACATTCAATTTTTCTGGGTAGGTGATTCTTGGTTGTAATCCCAGCTCCTTTGCCTTCTGGTATATCATATTCTGCACCACATGGTTCTTTAATGCAGAAGCTGCCAAATCCTATGTAATCCTGACTGTATTGCCATGATATTTGAGTTGTTTCATTTTGACAGCTTGCAACACATTCTCCATGATCTGTGATCTCTGGAATTTGGGTATTATATTCCTGGAAGTTTTAATTTTGGGATCTTTTTCAGGCAATGATCAGTGGATTCTTTCAATTTCTATTTTGCTTTCTGGTTCTAATATATCAGGGCAGTTTTCTTGGATAATTTCTTGAAATATATTGCCCAGGCTTTTTTTAAAAATCATGCTTTTCAGGTAGTCAAATAAGTCTTATTATCTCTCCTAGATATATTTTCTTGGTCAGTGTTCTTTTCCAGTGAGAAATTTCAAATTTTCTTCTTTTGTTTTTTTTTTCCTTTTTTGGATTTTGTTTTATTTTATCTTGATATTTCATGTTGTCATCAGTTTCCACTTGTTCAATTCTAATTTTTAAGGAATTATTTTCTTCAGTTAGTTTTTGTACTTCTTTTTACATTTCAGCAATTGTATTTTGAAGTGAATTATTTTTCTTTTTTTATTAATTTATTTTGAGTTTTCAACAATCACTTTATAAGCTTTTGAGTTTTAAATTTTTTCTCTCCCTCCCTCCCCAAGACAGTGTGCAATCCGATATAAGCTTCTTCTTTCAAAGGAATATATATATATATATATATATATATATATATATATATATATATATATATATATATATATTCCTATGAAACATATTTGCACATTAGTCATGTTGTAAGAAAAATTCAAACCAATAGGAGGAACCACAATAAAGAGGAAAGAAAACAAAACAGAAGGAAAAAAAAAGAGCAAATAGTATGCTTTGATGTGCATTCAAACTCCATAGTTCTTTCTCTGGATGTGGATAACGTTTTCCATCATGAGACTTTTGGAGATGTCTTAGATCCTTGCATTACTGAGAAGGGTTAAGTTTGTCAAAGTTAATCATCGCAAAACATGGCTGTTACTGTGTACAATGTTCAGCTTCTGCTCACTTCACTCAGCATCAGTCCATACAAATCTTTCCAGGTTTTTCTAAAGTCAGCCTGTTCATCACTTCTTATAGCACAACAGTATTCCATTACATTCATAAACCACAACTTGTTCAACCATTCCCCAATCGATAGGCATCCTCTCAATTTCCAATTCTTTGCCACCATGGAAATAGATGCTATAAATATTTTTGTACATGTGGGTCCTTTTCCCATTTTTATGATTTCTTTGGGATACAGTCCTAGAAGTGCTATTGCTGGGTCAAAGGGTGTGCACATTTTTATGGCCCTTTGGGCATAGTTCCAAATTGCTCTCCAAAATTGTTGGGTCATTCCACAACCCCAACAACTCATTTAGTTTCCCAATTTTTCTTCTACTTCTCTAATCTGATTTTTAAAATTCTTTTTAATCTCTTCCAGGAATTCTTTTTGGGCCTGATACCAAATTAAATTTTTCTTTGTGGCTCATTTTGACATGATTGTCCTCTTCTAATTTTATGCCTTGATCCTCTCTATCACCATAATAACTTTCTATAGTCAAGCTCTTTCTTTTTGCTCATTTTTTTCTACCTTTTTTGTGAGTTGGTGTTTTTAATGTGAGAGTTGGGTTCTGCTCTTGCACTGTCCCAGGATTTTTGCACTGGGGCTCTCTCTCTTAAGTTTCAGGGCTTAATTGCTTGCTTTCTGTGGAGGGTAGCCTTCCCTTCTGATTTTTACTAGGTAGTGGGGCTTCCCTGGTGGTTACCACAGGTATGGATTTTAGTCTTGCTGCTGGGTTTCTATGGAAACAAGATCTCTCTGCTGGTAGGCACCAAGGGTGCGCTCTCACTGTTGGCCAGCCCCAGGGCAGGGATTAACTGATGGTAACCAATGGAGTCAAGGCCTCCTTGGTGGTGGTGTGTGTGTATATGTATGTGTGTGTGTGTGTGTGTGTGTATGTGTGTATGTGTATGTATATATGCATGTGTATGTGTGCGCATGTATGTGTACATATATACACACATACACACAAATACATGCATGCACACACACATGCATACAAATTCTGCCTCAAGGTCTATTGTAAGGATTAGGTATGATAATGGATAGGAAAGAACTTTATAACTATAACTGTAGAGAGTTACATAAAGTTCAACACATTATTATAAGTATTATGATTCATTGAGTAAATGATGAATTTAGGACACTATAATGACCTCTGGGATTATAAACTCAATTCCTGCCTTCAGGGAGCTTATAATCAAGTTGGAGAGAGAAGATCAGAAAACATTTAAAAAAATAATTACAACACAAAGCTCAATAATTAAACGGAAATAATTTTGGTATTTATATAGTTATTTAAGGTTTTCAAAGTACTTTAAATGCATTGTCTCATTGAATTGTCAAAATAATCCTGTGGGTTAGGTTCTCCCAATTTTATAGTGGAATGGAGTCTCAGTTCAGATAACTGATTTATACATAACCTCAGACATAGTAAATATCAGAGGTAGACTTCAACTCCAAGTTTTCTGGCTTAAAAAAGTGCACCTATTCTGCTAATGCACACTATCTCTATGTCCAATAAATATAGCAAAGCCAGGAAGCACTATAGGTGTTTAGAAATATAAAATCATCTTCAACTGGGGAGACTTCCCAGGTGAACTAGAGTTTGAACTAAACCTGGAATAATGAGTGCATTATAAAAAAAAACTACTACATTATGGAATGTGATATGAAAATCAGCCTTCTTAGTTTATAATCCCATTTCATAGAGTAATTTCATGTCATCATGGAAGATATCTCTCACTTTGGTTTATCTAATAGGTAACATTTCTATTGTACTTTATGTTTTGTGAATCACTTTACATGTGTTATATCATTTTATCCTCACATTAACTTAGGATGTCCTTAGGAAAGAAGGAATATTATTATATCCCTTTTACAGATGAGGAAACTGAGGTAGATGAAATTTAAGTGACTTTTCTAGGTTCACATATCTAATACACACACATACATCCATACATCCATACATATATATATATATATATATATATATATATATCTAGATATCTATCTATCTATCTATCTATATACATATTATATATATATATATAATATATATACATATATATATTATATATATATAATATATATACATATTATATATATATTATATATATATTATATATATACATATTATATATATATTATATATATAAGATATATACATATATATATATAATATATATACATATATATATATATATATATATATATAATATATATATATATCCAGATTTAAATTCAATTACTAAGATTTATAAAGCACTTTAGCAGAGCCAAAACATCAGAATATAGGCTAGGACCCAAATGAACTGTCCCAACATTCTCCTTCAGATAACTTTTAGAAAATACCCCAAATAGAATTTTGGAGAAGTAGAGCCAAAGGTAGTAGAGTCAAAAGGAGACATTTTTCCCAGACTAAGACAGGTTAGCAGTAGAAGTCTTTAATACCAGGTTGAAGCATTGGTGGAATAGTGAACTGGCCCAATTATTCTGGAGACTGATCTGGAACTGTGCCTGAAAGGCTATATATCTTTGTATACCCTTTAACCCTGAAATACCACCACTAGATCTGCACCCCAAGGAAAACAAAGAAAAGGAAAAGGACCCATATGTACAAAACTACGTGTAGCAGCCATTTATAGAGCTAAACAAGTTGTAGTATATGATTGCAATGGGGTACTATTGTGCTATAATAAATGATGAATGGGATGGCTTCAGAAAAACATGGCAAGAACTATATGAACGGATGCAGAGTGAAGTGAGAAGAAACTCAAGTTAATTGTGCACAGTAATGACAATGTTGTAATGATGATCAACTGTGAAAGACTTGGCTATTCTGATCAATATAGTGATTCAAGACAGTCTCAGAGGACTTACAATGGAAAAAAAAATGCTGTCTGCCTCCATAGACAGAGCTGACAAACTCTGAATGCAAATTGAAGTATAATTTTCTTTCCTGCTTTTTTTTTGTGTGATATGGCTAACGTGAAAATATTTTACATTATTCCATATTTAAAATTGATATTATATTTTTGCCTTCTCAGTGGGTAAGGGAGGAAGAAAATCTGGAACTCAAAAATTAAAAAGAAAAGAACGTTAAAAAAAAAAAAAAATATATATATATATATATATATATATATATATATATATATATATATATTACACACACGATATTTATTTTTAACGTTCTTTTCTTTTTAAATATATGTATATATTTCTTTTTGCTGAAAAGCAATTTACAAATAGCATCTTGTTTTATGCTTATAACAATCCTGGGGAGTAGGTACTGTTATTATCCCCATTTTGTAAATGAGGAAACTGAAGTAGGAAATAGATAAGTAACTGTTGCACAACCAGTAAGTGTCTGAGGCTGGATTTGTACTAAAGTCTTCCTGATACCAGGTCTAATGCTTTAACCACTGAACAATCTAGTTGCTTCTAAGCTCTAGCTCAGATCTATGTGTTGTGATATTAGTGTAATTGATAGAATGTTAGTTCTGGTGTGAGAAAGACCTGAGTGTGAATCCTGCTGTCAATATCTATTTGGGACATGACCATGGTTTAAGAATCTCTTTGAGCCTCTATTTCTACAAAATGAGAAGAAAAATCCCTCTAATACCAACTTCTCCAAGTTGTTGTGGAGCTTAAATAAGCTAATACTCAACAAATTTTGAAAGCACTTTGCAAATCTAAGCTATTGTCTCATGCAACCTCTCAAAACATATTTCTTTTAATTAGCTAGACAAGTTTTTGGAGAGGCAGAAGTTTTTATAAATTATCCAGATAATTGTAGCTATAGGGATACTTCCAAGCACACCTACATTAGCTAAATGCCTCACCAGATTTTAAATGCTCACCTAATTTGGTAATATGTTTCCTACTATTGGGCAAGTTTAAGGCTAGAATCAAAGGTTAATTGACAGACTGGAATAAGACAACATTCTTAGAGGGAGGTTAGTCCCATTGAACCTGTGAATCTTATAGATTTTCTGGCTTCAATAAATATTAATTTAATTAAATATCTCTACGTAAAATGTGCATTATTTACTACCAATGTATATTATTTACCTACCCTTTAGAGTAGCAAATCAGCTCATTTCTTTTGATTCATTTCAGTCTCAAAGGGCACTGAAAACAAAGCACGTTATTCAAACAGATTTCAATAAGTTTTGGGAAAAAAGAAGCCAAGTCTATGTAAACACCACCTGGGCCATTGTGCTTTCCATTAAAGGGAATCCTGGCTGCAAGGGAATAAAACCCTCTTACATTTTAGGGGGGTGTCTCAGCAAGCCAGACTAAGTGCTTTATTACCTATAATAGAGCATTCATTTCAGAGTGTAATCCAAACTGTTTTCATTAAAGTGCTAAATCAATTCCAGAAGTACTTTTACATCCCTTTCTATTTACTTAGCATAGTTCAGAAGCTATGAACATGCAAAAGAAGCATATGCCCTCAAAAAGGTTGGGAAGTTAGGGTGGGGAGACCAGATGTATGAATGAATTTGATAACTAAAGAGCGCAGTATATGATAAACCACAAAATTGAGAGGTTGTATGGTGACAGTAGAAAGGAAGCTGAAATTAGAACAAGAAGAACAGAATTTGAGTTCCAGTTTTTACATGATTACAGGCATGTCATTTCACTCAGAAGAATATAAACTCCTTTGGAAGCAGGCTTTCTCTTTGTCGTTCAGTTTTTCTTTTTATCCCTAGTGATTGGTCCCCTACCTGACATATAGTGAGTGCTTAATGTATTGAGCTCAGTTTCTTCATCTCAAAGATGTTGGTAATAAGTTACTTAATCCTTGTGAAGAAAGCATATAATGAACTTAAGACACTATATAGTAATTGTAGCTACCATTTATATAGCACTTTTAAGTTTTGCAAAGGGTTTTATATATTTTATAACATTTCATCATCTCAACAATATGTGTCATTATTTCCATTTTACAGATGAGGAAACTGAGGAACAGGGAGGCTAAATGACTTGTCCAAGGTGAATGAGGTAGTAAGTTTCTGAGGCTCAAATCTTCCAAATTCCAACACTCTATTCACTGTGCCAACTACCTGCCCATTATTATTACCTGTTCAATGGAGCATTGTGCAGTAGACCAAAGTCTGGTCTTAGAATTGAAAGACTCAAATTTTTTGTTCTTGATCTGACCCTTGTTATCTGGGTGACTATGGCCAAGTTGCTTCCCACCTTTGGACCTCTGTTCCTTCATGTGTTGAATGGCCTTCCAATCAGAAAGACTTCTACCATATAATGGCTTATACAACCCTGTGCAAATTACTTAGCCTCTGATTATTACAGGTAGCATTCTAAGACTATAAGTTTAAGAGAAGGTGTCAGCATGCATTCATAGAACACGTCCTTCCCTAGTAGCTCTCTAAAGTGATGAAATCACAGGCCCATTTAAAAAAAAAAGTACTTATATTACCCAGCTTACAGCGTGGATGTGAAGAAAGGGTTTTCTTTTGAAAATTGTAAATGCCTGTAGAAGTATAACTTATTCTTGCAACTGAAGTACATAAGACCATAAATTTAGAGTTTGAAGTAATCTTAGAATCCATTGATTCCAACCCTATCATGTTACAGATGTGGGACCTGGGGCTCAGAACATTTAAATGACTTATCGAAGTTCACATAGCTAGCAAGGCTAGCAGGAGGTGAAAACTTAGGTCTTCCTGACTCTGCCCATTGCACTATCTACTGTGCTAGCCAACTCCAAGTGCATGGTAAAGATAATAAATTCAATTGACAGGAAGAAAGGGGGAGAGATCACTATATACTAACTCAGTTGTGAAAGGGTCTTTGAAAGAAGTACAGTACACATTGAAAAATATACAGTATACATACAGACACACACACACACACACACACACACACACACACAAGATGATGTGGGTTAAATATACTGTTGTTTTGTGGAATGAATATTGGACCCTAGAGTCAGGAGAGATCTAGGTTTGAATCTGCCTTTGATACTCTTTGACCAGTCACATCAAATCTCTGTGATTATAAAATAAGGGGTAATGACTCCATAAATTTTCACTGGCTGTCCCCCATGTCTGGAATGTTCTCTCTCCTTCCTTGTGCCATGTGGCTTCCTTAAAGACCCAGCTCTGATCTCACCTCCTGTAAGCGGCCTGCTGTCTCCTCCATTTTCCCTTGAATATTGCTTCCCATTTACCATATATATAATTTGCAGATGTGTGGTTATTTGTATATTGTCTCCCTGACCAGAATGTGAGCTTCTCTAGGTCTCAACACAGAGCCAGGCACATAATAAGTATAAATGCTTGTTCACTGATGTGTTCATTGACTGACTAGCTCTAGTTAACCAAGTCCCCAGGTTGCTGGGAGACTCAAGAGAGAGAAAAAAAAATAGTAATGTTACCATCAGCTGCCACTTTCATTACTCCAGTATCAAACTAAGGACTAAACTCCATTTTAGTGTGAGACTTGAATTTGTATTCTGGCCTAGGCCATTATAAGAATTCTGTATAAGTTCTGCCTGGATTTTTGGAAATCAGGTCATAAAGAAAGGCTTGGAAGTTGGGCAGTGCTCATTTGGGCTCTCTATAGAATCTCCTCACAGCACATGGACCATAAATTCGCAGTCTCCATGGCTCTTCCCTTTTGATGTCTCTGTATATCACTTTGTCTTTAGAATATATTCAGTATTTCAAGGTAGCCTTGGTTATAGCAATGAATCTTCCTTTTCAACAGGTGCTATAGGGTAAGGAAAGCCTCTACTGAGTTCTCTAAGGTGTGATCAGACTTCTCCTTACCAAAAAATGGGAGCAATAATAACTGGAAGAAAAAGGATATCACCACTACGATTTCTCTCAGAACCTGCATTTTTTAAAAAAAGCTCTCTTCAAACCATAGGGGGTCTTCTGACCAGCCTATGGCCTTGGGCAAGTGCTACCACAATCCTGAGTTAGAGTTTCCTCTAGAGTTTTTTTTTGGGGGGGGCACTTGGGGTTAAGTGACTTGCCCAGGGTCACACAGCTAGTATGTGTCAAGTGTTTGGTCTGAGGCCAGATTTGAATTCAGGTCCTCTTGACTCCAGGGCTGGTGCTCTATCTGCTGTGCCACCTAGCTGCCCCTTCCTACTCTGTTAAAGGTTAGGATTGATCCAAAAGGTTTCTATGATTCCTTTAGCTTTGATATTCTATAACTTTCATGGTTCTATGTCATATGCCTTATGTGCTATATTAGCATTCTATCAATTGTGGGCTATTCTGTTGAAATCAAACTTCGAACTTCCCTGGACAAGTTACAATGTGTGCTTGGAACAACAGGCAATCTAAAAAAGCATTAGAGTAGGAGTCAAAATTCAAGAATTCAATATATTTCCCCCAAAATATAATGAATGCCTCCTATGTGGTGGTTACTGTGCTAGGTACTGGTAATCAATGAAAGAAAAGAAAAAAGAAAGAAAGAAAGAAAGAAAGAAAGAAAGAAAGAAAGAAAGAAAGAAAGAAAGAAAGAAAGAAAGAAAGAAAGAAAGAAAGAAAGAAACGAAGGAAGGAAGAAAGGAAGGAAGGAAGGAAGGAAGAAAGGAAGGAAGGAAGGAAGGAAGGAAGGAAGAAAGAAAGAAAGAAAAGAAAGAAAGAAAGAAAGAAAGAAAGAAAGAAAGAAAGAAAGAAAGAGACAGAAAGAAGTGATGAAATGTAAGCTTCTTCAGGGAATGACATGTTTCATTTTTTTGTCTTTTTAGGTCCAGTGCCTAACTGTATCTGGCACACAGCAGTAAATGCAAGATGATTGACTCATTGAAACACTTTTCCTCCTCCATAAAAGAAGAGAGGTAGATCATTTTTTCAGCAATAAATCTATAATCTTATGCTAAATGAAAATTTTGGGACACAGGGTTTTTTTTAAATTTTGTTTCATTTTTAAAGAAGGATGTCCTCATACCACCCCACTTTCCAAATTATTAGTTGTTGACCTAACCTTCTTGTATGCTCAAATTGAGGGAATTTTCCTAGCTTCTGAATTTCTGAAGGGAAAGAAAATTTAATGATCTAGGGAAAAGTGGCCTAGAAACTGATGCCCAAGAGAAAGCTTAAAAGCAAGAGTTTGGGCCACTGGAGTTGCTAAGCTAGCATGGCAATCTCAATGATAACAGCTTACATATCTATTGCCCTTTAATGTTTACCAAGCATTTTGCTGACAACTACCATGATGTAAATTAGATGGAACAAGTATTTATTAACTCCATTTTACAGATGGAGAAACTTGTCTAGGCTTACAGAGCTAGCAGAAGCAGGGTCAGGATTCGAATTCAAGCCTTCCTGAGTCTTGGGCCAATATAATTTCTATCTCATCATATAACTGAACACAAAAATAATGCAGGCAACATCAATTTGGAATTGAAATTATAGTTGTTTGCAGGCAATTATAGAAGAAAAAAATTCAAATAGATTAATTTACTGGTACTTGGGTCCCCTTTGCCTATGTAAATAAAAATGTCACTTTAATTCAACAAACATTCATTAAGGGACTACACAGCTATTGTATAGTGATTACAGAACTGGTCTACTATTTATGAAAACCTGAATTCAGGTCGAGCTTCTCATACCTACACAGGCTGCAACCTAGTACTAGTCACTTCAAATTAATTTCCTGGTGGAGAGGGCGGGGGCCAAGATGGCAGAGTGAAAGCAGTGACTTGCTTGAGCTGTCCCCCAAACCCCTCCAAATACTCATAAAAAATGGCTCTAAACAAATTCTAAAGCAGCAGGACCCACAAAAAGAGAGAGTGAAACAAATTTCCAGCCTAAAATAACGTGGATGATTGATCAGAAAAGTTTATCTTGCTGGGCTGGGAGAGGAGCGAAGTGAGGTGTGGGCACGCAGACTGCAGTGAACCTGGAGCAGGCCTCAGAGGACTGAATCACAGGCAGCTGTAGTGGTTTCCAGACTCCTCAATCCACGAATGCCAAAGACAACTTGGAAGGTCAGTGGGAATGTCGGTGGTCAGAGAGGAAAGCAGGGTTTCAACTCCATTCTGCAAGAGCTTGGCCTTGGGGAGGGGGCAGCTGCTTCCTGAGCTTCGTGCCTACAGACTAAGGAGGAATCCAGTGGCTGATCAGAGAGGGATTGCAGGGATCTCTTTGCTGGTGCTGAGGCAAGAATCTCTTGCTTGGCCTGTGTTTGGATCTGGGTCACAGTTCTGGGCTGTGGTGCTGGGGTGAGGAGGAGCACTGGCATGGAAGAGCTTGTACTGGCTGTGGAGAGGAGCCCCTCCTCCCAGTTACAGGACAGAAAGGAGTACTTGTGGTCACAGGCCAGGAAAGGAGTAAACAGCTCGCCCCTTATCATACCACCTTGGAAGAACTGAAAATTTACAGGTCCCTACAAGTATCTCTGAAAACAGCTATACAAACCCCTGAAGCTTGGGACAGTACAGTCTCCACATTGGAAGCAGACTCTTACCTTAACAAAGAGTTTAAAACTAAAGTAATTGGCCGGATCATGAGCAAGCAGTGCAAAAAGAGTCAGACTATATTATCTTACTTTGGTGAAAAAGAAGATCAAAATATACAACCAGAAGAAGACAACAAAGTCAAAGCTCCTACATCCAAAGCCTCCAAGAAAAATATGAATCAATCCCAGGCCTTGGAAGAGCTCAAAAGGGATTTTGAGAAGCAAGTAAGAGAAGTAGAGGAAAAACTGGGAAGAGAAATGAGAGTGATGCAAGAAAATCATGAAAAACAAGTCAACAGCTTGCTAAAGGAGACCCAAAAAAATACTGAAGAAAATAACACCTTAAAAAATAGCCTAACCCAAATGGCAAAAGAGGTCCAAAAAGCCAATGAGGAGAAAAATGCCCTAAAAAGAAAATTGGCCAAATGGAAAAGGAAGTCCAAAAGATTACTGAAGAAAATACTTCCTTAAAAATTAGAATAGAGCAATTGGAAGAGTGACTTTATGAGAAATCAAGACACTGTAAAACAAATCCAAAAGAATGAAAAATTAGAAAACAATGTGAAATATCTCATTGGAAAAAACTGACCTGGAAAATAGATCCAGGAGAGAGAATTTAAAAATTATTGGACTATCTGAAAGCCATGATCAAAAAAAGAGCCTAGACATCATCTTTCAAGAAATTATCAAGGAAAACTGCCCTGAATATTAGAACCAGAGGGCAAAATAGAAATTGAAAGAATCCACAGATCTCCTCCTGAAAGAGATCCCCAAAGGAAAACTCCTAGGAATATTAGCCAAATTCCAGAGTTCCCAGGTCAAGGAGAAAATATTACAAGCTGCCAGAAGGAAACAATTCAAGTACTGTGGAAACACAATCAGGATAACACAAGATTTAGCAGCTTCTACATTAAAGGACTGCAGGGCATGGAATATAATATTCTGGAGGGCAAAGGAGATAGGATTACAACCAAGAATCACCTACCCAGCAAAACTGAGTATAATCCTTCAGGGGAAAAAATGGTCATTCAGTGAAATAGAGGACTTTCAAGCATTCCTGATGAAAAGACCAGAGCTGAATAGAAAATTTGACTTTCAAATACAGGACTCAAGTGGAACATGAAGAGGTAAACAGGAAAGAGAAATCATAAGAGACTTATTAAGATTGAACTGTTTACATTCCTGCATGGAAAGATGATATTTATAACTCATGAGACCTTTGTCAGTATTAGGGTAGTTGAAGGAAAAAAATTATATGTATGTATAGATAGATAGAGAGAGAGAGAGAGAGAGAGAGAGAGAGAGAGAGAGAGAGAGATAGATAGAGGGCACAGGGTGAGTTGAAGATTAAGGGGTCATATCTGGAGAATAAAATTAAGGATGAAGAGGATTATACTCGGAGAAGAAGAAAGGGAGAGGTAGAATGGGGTAAATTATCTCACAAAAAAAATGCAGAAAAGAAAAGTCTCTTACAGTGGAGGGGAAGCAGGGGAAGGTGAGAGGGAATGAGTGAATCTTATTCTCATAGGATTTGGCTTAAGGAGGGAATAACATACACATTCAATTGGGTATGGAAATCTGTCTTACCCTACAGGAAAATAGGGGGAGAAGGGGACAAGAGAGCAGGGGGATGATAGAGAGCAGGGCAGATTGGGAAAGGGGTAATCAGAAGCAAATACTTCTGAGGAGGGACAGGGTCAAAAGAAAGAAAGAATAAATGGAGGGCAGGATAGGATTAAGGGAAATAGAGTTAGTTTTTCACAACATGTCTACTATGGAAGTGTTTTGCATAACTGCACATGTATAACCTATATTGAGTTGCTTGCCTTTTCAATGAGGGTGGGTGGGGAGGGAGGAAGAGAAAATTTGAAACCTAAAGTTTTAAAAATATATGTTTAAAAAAAGTTTTCACATGCTACTGGGAAATAAGAAATACAGCAAATGGGGTATAGAAGTCTATCCTGCCCTACAGGAAAATAGAAGGGGAAGGGGATAAGAGAAGGGGAGAGAGATAGAAGAGAGGACAGACTAGGGGATATTCAGAATGCATGCCGCCTTGGGGTAGGAGGAGGGGAGAGATGGGGTATAAATTTGGAATTCAGAAACTTATGGGAGTGAATGTTGAAAGCTAAAAATAAATAAATTTCTATTAAGAAAAAAGAATTTGGATGCTATACCATTTGGTGCATATATGTGTAGTAATTATATTACTTCATTGTCCATGGTGCCTTTTAGCAGGATGTAGTTTCCTTCCTTATCTCTTTTGATTAGATCTATTTTTGCTCTTGCTTTGTCTGAGATGCTACCCCTGCTTTTTTTACTTCAGCTGACGCATAATATATTCTGCTCCAGCCTTTTACCTTTACCCTGTGTGTGTCTTTTTTTTCAAATGTGTTTCCTGTAAACAATATATTGTAGGATCATAGTTTTTAATCCATTCTGTTATCCACTTCTGTTTTATGGGGGAGCACATGCCATTCACATTCGCAGTTATGATTACTATCTGCATCTTTTTTTCTGTCCTTTTTCACCCATTTATGCTTTTCTTTATCCTTTGGCCTTTCCCCACCTCACTAGTGTTTTGTTTGTGAGCACTACCTCCTCCTACCCCAAGATGGCATGCATTCTGAATATCCCTTCCCCTGCTCTGTCCTCTCTTCTATCTCTCCCTCCTTCTCTTATTCCCTTCACCTTCTATTTTCCTGTAGGGCAGGATAGACTTCTATACCCCATTTGCTGTATTTCTTATTTCCCAGTAGCATGTGAAAGCTTTTTTTAAACATATGTTTTTAAAACTTTAGGTTTCAAATCTTCTCATTTCCTCCCTCCCCACCCACCCTCATTGAAAAGGCAAACAACTCAATGTAAGTTATACATGTGTGGTTATGCAAAACACTTCCATAGTAGACATGTTGTGAAAAACGAACTCTATTTCCCTTAATCCTATCCTGCCCTCCTATTTATTCTCTTCTTTCTTTTGACCCTGTCCCTCCTCAGAAGTATTTGCTTCTGATTACCCCCTTTCCCAGTCTGCCCTCCTCTCTATCATCCCCCTGCTCTCTTGTCCCCTTCTCCCCCTATTTTCCTGTAGGGTAAGACAGATTTCCATACCCAATTGAACGTGTATGTTATTTCCTCCTTAAGCCAAATCCTATGAGAATAAGATTCACTCATTCCCTCTCACCTTCCTCTGCTTCCCCTGCACTGTAAGAAACTTTTCTGGGTGATTTTTTTTTTTGTGAGATAATTTACCCCATTCTAACTCTCCCTTTCTTCTTCTCCGAGTATCATCCTCTTTCATCCTTTCATTTTATTCTCCAGATATGACCCCTTTATCTTCAATTCACCCTGTGCCCTCTACCTATCTATCTATCTATCTATCTATCTATCTATCTATCTATCTATCTATAGATATATATATATATATTATATACAATCATATAATTTTTTTTCCTTCAAGTACCCTAATACTGACATGCTACTGGGAAATAAGAAATACAGGAAATGAGGTACAGAGGTCTATTCTGCCCTACAGGAAAATAGAAAGGGAAGGGGATAAGAGAAGGGGAGAGAGATAGAAGAGAGGACAGACTAGGGGAAAGGATATTCAGAATGCATGCTGTCTTGGGTTGGGGGGAGGGGTGAGATGGGGTAAAAATTTGGAACTCAAAAAATTGTGGAATTGAATGTTGAAAACCAAAAATAAATAAATTTATGTTTAAAAAAAGAATAAATGTATAAAAAAAAGAAATATTAAAAAAAAATCAAGGCCAAGATGGTGGAGTAAGAGCAGTGACTTGCTTGAGCTCTCCCACAAACCCCTCCAAATACTTGTTAAAAAATGGCTCAAGACAAATTCTAGAGCAGCAGAACCCACAAAAAGACAAAGGGAAACAAATTTACAGCCCACGACAACTTGGATGGTTGATTGGAAAGGTCTTTTGCACCAGGCTGGGAGAAGAGCACAGTACAGCATGGTCTGCAAAGGCAAAAGATGAGGAATCAGTGAACCTGGAGCAAGCCTCAGGGAACTGAATCAAGGGGAGCTGTGTCGGGTACCAGACATCTCAAACCACAAATGCCAAAGACAACTTGGAAGGTCAGTAGGAAAGGTCAGTCAGGCCTTGATGAGAGAGGAGCTTGGTACAGCCCCAATCCTGGCACAGCCCTGAGGCGGCAGCTGCTTGTAGAGATTTTGGCCCACAGTCAATGGGAGAATTCAGCAGCTGATCAGAAGAGATTGAAGAGATTTCCTTACTGATGCTGAGGCAAAATTGTCTTGCTTTGCCTGTGCTTGGATATGGGTCACAGTTTTAAGTGGAAATCCTGGGGCAAGGAAGAGTGTTGGCATAGTGGAGTTGTGGTGACAGTGGAAAGGGAAATCTCTTCACAGTTCAAAAGCAGAAAAGCATGCTTGTGGTCACTCATAGATCAGAGCACATGCCAGGAAAGGAGAAAACACCTTGCCTTTGATCATACCACCTTGGAAGAACTGAAAATTTATAGGTCCCTAGAAGTATCTCTGAAAAGAGCTGCACCAAAACACTGAAGCTTGGGACAGTACATCCTACACACTGGAAGCAGAGTCCTACCTTAACAAAGAGTTTAATAGTCAAGTAACTGGTGGGGAACATGGGTAAACAGCACAAAAGACTCAAACCATAGAATCTTATTTTGGTGACAGAGAAGATCAAAACATACAATGAGAAGAAGACAACAAACTCAAGCTCCTATATCCAAAGTCTCCAAGAAAAAATATGAATTGGTCATAGGCCATGGAAAAGCTGAAAAAGGATTTTGAGAAGCAAGTAAGAGAAGTAAAGGAAAAACTGGGAAGATAAATGAGAGTGATGCAAGAAAATCATGAAAAACCAATCAACAGCTTGCTAAAGGAGACCCCCCCCAAAAGAATACTGAAGAAAATAGCACCTTAAAAAAAAAACTAACCCAAAAGGCAAAAGAAGTCCAAAAAGCCAATGAGGAGATGAATGCCTTAAAAAGCAGAATTGGTCAAATGGAAAAGGAAGTCCAAAAACTCACTGAAGAAAATGCTTCCTTCAAAATTAGAATGGAGCAAATAGAAGCTAATGACTTTATGAGAAATTAAGAAACTACAAAACAAAACCAAAAGAATGAAAAAATAGAATACAATGTGAAATATCTCACTGGAAAACCAATTGACCTGGAAAATAGATCCAGGAGAAATAATTTAAAAATTATTGGATTACCTGAAAGCCATGATCAAAAAAAGAGCCTAGACATCACCTTCAAGAAATTATCAAGGAAAACTGGACTGATATTCTAGAACCAGAGGTTAAAATAGAAAGGGAAAGAATCCATCGATCACCTCATGAAAGAGATCCACAAAGAAAAACTCTTAGGAATATTAAAGCCAAATTCCAGAGTTTCTAGGTCAAGGAGAAAATAGTGCAAGCATCCAGAAAGAAACAATTCAAGCATTGTGGAAACACAATCAGGATAACACAGGATTTAGCAGCTTCTTCATTAAGAGACTGGAGGGCTTGGAATATGATATTCTGGAGGTCAAAGGAACTAAGATTAAAATCAAGAATCACGTACCCAGCAAAACTGAGTATAATCCTTCAGTGGAAAAAAATGGAAATTCATTGAAATAGATGACTTTTAAGCATTCTTGATGAAAAGACCAGAACTGAATAGAACATTTGACTTTCAAATACAAGATTCAAGAAAAGGATGAAGAGGTAAACATGAAAAGAGAAATCATAAGGGACTTATTAAAGTTGAACTGTTTACATTCATACATTGAAAGATGATATTTGTAAGTCAAGAGGCATTTCTCAGTATTAGGGTAGTTGGAAGGAATATATATATATACATATATGTGTGTGTGTGTGTGTGTGTTTGTGTATGTGTGTGTATATATATATATGTATATATACACATACATTTATATATGTATGTATATATATGTGTGTGTGTGTGTGTGTATATATATGTATATACAATAAAATTAAGGGGTAAGAGAGGATTGTACTGGAAGAAGGAGAAGGAGAGAGAGAATTGGGTAAATTATCTCATACAAAAAAGGCAAGAAAAAGCTTTTACAGTGGAGGGGAGAAGGGAGAAGTGGGAGAAAATGAGTGAATCTTACTCTCATCAGATTTGGTGTAAGGAGGGAAGAACATACACACTCAATTGGTTTGGAAATCTATCTTACCCTACAGGAAAATAATGGGGAAGCGTAGGAAGTGGGGATGATAAAAGAGAGGCAGATTACAGCAGGGGGAAATCAAAAGCAAACACTTTTGAGAAGGGACAGGGTCAAAGGAGAGAATAGAATAAATGGGGGCAGGATAGGATGGAGGGAAATATAGTCTTTCACAGTGTGACTATTATGGGAATGCTTTGCATGACTACACATGCATAACCTATATTGAACTGTTTTCTTTCTCAATGTTGGGTGAGCAAGAGAGGAAGGGGGAGAATTTAGAACTCAGAGTTTTAAAAATAAGTGTTAAAATGTGTTTTTAAATGCAACTAAGCAAAGAGGTATAGAAATCTATCCTGCCCTACAGGAAAATAGAAAGGAATGGGAATAGAAGGAGGGGGTATGTGTAATAGAAGGGAGGGCAGATTGGGTGAAGCGTTATTCAGAATGCATGTCATCTTGGGTTGGGGGAAGGGGAGAGATGGGGAGAAAATTTGGAACTCAAAATCTTGTGGAATTGAATTTGAAAACTAAAAATAAATAAATTAATTGATAAAAAATTGAAATGAATAAGTAAGCTTCTTAAGAAAAATAGCATCAGGACCACATGGATGTGAAAGTGAATTCTATTAAACATTTAATCATCAACTCATTCCAATATTAAAAAAAATATTTAGAATTATAGGTGAAGGAGTCCTACTAAACTCCTTTTATGAAACAAATATGGTACTGATACCTAAATCAACAAGAGGAAAAACAGAGAAAGTATATTATAGACCAATTTTATTAATGAATACTGAAAAAAGAAACACTTGAAATCATAGGCATAAATGTATTTTTCCCTTAAAATGGTAAGAAGTAACTACCTAAATTTATCAGTAAGCATTATATATTACTAAGATAAGCTAGAAGCCTTCTCAATAAAATCAGGAGTGAAATAAGGATGCTCATTATCACCTATATTATTGAGTATTGCAATAGAAACTTAAACAATAACAATAAAAGTAGATAAAGCAAATGAAGGAATCAAAATGAGCAATGAAATAATGCAACTAAAAATGTTAATTGGAAACTATTTAAATAATAGCATGATACAAAATAAACCCACATAAATCATCATTTCTATATATTACCAATAAAGTCCTACAAGAAGAGATAGTAAGAGATGTTTCATTTAAAATAACTGTAGACAACATAAAATCCCTGGGAGTATACCTGCCAAGACTAATGTAGGGACTCTATGAACATAATTATTAAACATTTTTTTATTCAAATGAAGTCAGATTTAAATTATTGGATAAATATTCAATGGTCATGGGTAGACCAAGCCAATATAATAAAAGTGATAATTCTACCTAAACTAATCTCTTTATTCAGTGCCATCTCAATTAAATTAGCAAAAAAAAAAATTTTGAGCAACAGAAATAAAAATAAAATTCATTTGGAAGAATAAAAAGTCAAAAATGTAAAATTAATTAATGAATATGTGTGTGTGTGTGTGTGTGTTTGAACTTAGTGGTCTCTGAGGTCTCTCCCATTTCTAAATCTGTTGTCCTATGATTTCTTCTCACCACCCCTTACCTTCAGAGAGAAAGAGGATAGTCTTAGCCAGTAACTACAGCCTCACTGGCATAGTCTGACTGAAAATAGTACTGCACTGTCATGTTAACTTTGAGGCACTTGTACTTATGGCCTCCAGGTAGGAACAAAGGGAAGGCAGCTCTATGGATGCCAGAATTCAGAGCCATCAGCTTCTTTTTTCTCTATCCTGGGCCGTGACCTTGTTCATGGTGTGTAGCCTTCATAAAGTAATAACTCACATTTATATAGGCCTTTATGGTTTACAAATCACTTTCCTCACAACAATCCTGGAAGGGAGGTCAGATGCTTATTACAGCTCCTACGATTTAAAGCTGGAAAAGACCTTAAAGATCATTTGTAGATGAGAACATTCAGTCCTAGAGAGTGGCTTGTTCAAAGTTACTCAGCTTAAATCAGGCTTGAACCTAAGCTTTTCGATGGAAACACAGTGTTCATTCTATTCTACTACTTACTCTACATGCTTGGATGACACTAGGAAGTGTAGTGGGCAGAGTATGTGACCTAGAGTAAGAGAGACCTGAGTAAGAATCCTGCCTCAGATACTTGCTGTGTGATTCTGGCCAATGTACTTAGCCATTCTCAGTCTCAACTCTTTTCGTCTGCAAAATAGGGATAATAATAGCATCTATCTCACAAGAATCTCATTAAGATCAAACACATAAAATACTTTTGAAATTTAATGCAGTATATCAATGCTAGCTATTATTATTATTGGTGCCACACAGTAGGAAGCAAAGCAAAACAGAAAGACATTAGATTGGGAGTGAGAAGTACAGGATTTAACTTGATCTCTGCAATTTAATACCTGAAGGACCTGCATAAGTCACTCTCTTACTTTAGGCCAAGGACACTTCCTCAGCATGATAAAGTTGGGATGAAATCCAATGACTTTTTCATCCTTGGTCCTATGGCATATATCCAGGTACAGAAGGGGGAAAAGTGAAGATATGCAATTTCCCAAGGTGGTAATCAAGCTGGTAAAACTGTACAGATGCTGTCTGTATGAGCCCAAAGATGCCTGGATTTGACTGGGCATTGCTGGGAACTAGGGCCTGGAAAGTCACACATGACCAGATCCATCAATGGAGTGGAAACATAGCCAGGGATAGAAGTGGATATATGCAGGGGAAAACCAGAGTGATGTGCTCAACTTAAGGACGTAAGGCATGAGTCATCTAAAATAAGAGTCATCCAAAGTAGAAGCCAAGCAGTGAGAAATCAGGGAGTCTGAAGTAATTCCAGAATCAGTAATGAGTGTCACACACTACTCTCATGGAGACTGGATCAATCAATCAATCCAAAAGCATACATGAAGTACCTATGCCATGCTAGGTACTGGGCTAGTTAATAGGGCTTCAAGGACAAAACTTACACAGTGACTGCCTTCGAGAAGGTTACATTCTATCAAAGGAAATAAGATGTACAAATGTGTGTGTGTGTTTGTGTGTTTGTGTGTGTGTGTGTATAGCTAGATATACAGATAGATTCATATACATACGTGTATATCTATATCTGTATCTATATCTATCAATCTATCTATATATATGAAAGGAACCTATAATTTCATGGGAATATAGAGCTCCCAGGAGGACCTTCCTCTATCAGTATCGGTCAGCTTTGTTTCTGCAATATGCAAAACATGGCCTAGATCATTAGAGGTTAAGTGCTCAGAGTCACAGCCAGCATGTGTCAGAAATAAGGCTGAAATCCAGGTTAACCTGAATCTGGGGCTAGTTTTTTATCCATTAAGCTGTATTTCCTAATAACTTTACAAAAAATCCATACAAAGGGATTTTTTGGCAGGGGTGGGCAAGAACAACCGGTAGGGGTGGGGAAGAGAGGAGGATCAGGAAAGACTCTTGCAGAAGTTTGTACTTGAACTGAAATTAGAAGGAGCAAGGAGTTCAGATGAATCAACAAACATTGATGGATTTGGCACCGCACTTGGCACCAAGGTTACAAAAGGCAAAAATGAAACCATTCCCAGCATCATTGAAGAGTTTTCTGTCCCTCCTCTTGGGCTTTTCAGGATTGGAGCCCATCTGGGCCAAACTGAGCCAAGCCCTGCAGGTGGAAACAACCAATCTCTCACACTAGTGAGGGAGACTGCCCGATGGCACTAGAGTAGAAATAAACAGCAAGTCTTAGTTAGTAAACCTTGGCAGCCCCAGCAAATGGCTGCATAATCATTGAAAAAGATATCTTGAGAATTTGACATCAGCTCTCATTCCAGAGCAAGAGAAAAGGAACCAGGGACTATTCCCTTTGGAAATATGTATTCCAGGATCCAGAATGAGTAGAGACGAAATGTGGTAAAAACTCTGGTTTTGGAGTCCCAAGGACTTGAGTTTGAATCCTGTCTCCTGTGTGAACCTTCGAAAAATTTAACCTTTCTGAATCTCAGATTCTTTTAACTATAAAATGGGGGAAAAGCATCTGCCTCAAGTGTTATTGTGAATATAAAATGACATCATCTATGCAAAGCACTTTGCAAACCTTAAAGTTCTGTGTTCACATTAGCTGTTCCTATTCAGAAACTAAAGAGAGAATTTCTAGCTTGCTGTAGTGGAAAGAGGGCTGGATTTAGAGTCAAAGGCTCTGAGTTTGAATTCTGACCCTGCCACTTACTGCCTGTGTGACCTTTCTTCCTTTTTCTTAGATTTTTCATCTATAAAATGGATTTGGACGAAACAACCTCTCAAGTCTCTTTCAGCATGAAAACTATGGTCTTATGAACTTTGAAATTCCTTGAGCTCAAAAAGGAAAGGAGAACTTTATGATGTTCCTATGTTATCTCGAACACTAGCACCCTCTCCACACCAACCACCACAGCTATATAAACAAAATTTCAAAATCATTTTTATTAAGGATGACATTAAGCTTAGATGAGTATTGTGTAAATCCATCTCTTAACTCTCCTTTTCCTTCCTTTCCAATGAGGAAGTTGCAGTGAACTAGTGCAAAAACTGCTGGACTGTGTCTGAGAGTTGCTTAATTGCTTCAGTGGCTTAATGCCACTTAATGGCTGTATGACCGTGGCCTGCCACCTTTTTCTGAGTTTCAGTTTCTTCCTTTATAAAATTTAGTTGCTATTCACGATGTACTCAAAGCTTCTTTCTTCTAGGATTCTATATTATAAGGTCACTTCTTTCTAAGTCATTTTGTGAATCTATGAGTCTATCTCTAAAATATTTTGTGAATAAATCCCCATTGCAGAGCTGCTCCCTTAAAAGCTGTATGTATCAAGTTCGAGTAGCTCTATAATTTCTTAAGATCTCTGCCACACTAATGGTTTATTTTGAAAGAAGAGGGAAAATGAGGAAGGTGGAAGAGGCCCAGTTAGGATATGGCCTAACTGTCATTGAAAAGAACAAGAATGTTGCTGTTTTGTTTATACATTGATCCCATGTGTATATGTGTGATGGATGTTTCAAGGAAGACTTTCCAACTCAGAGAAATGATGATCTCAAGTGATAAGGCAGGTGGTGAATTAATTTTGCGAAAAAAAAATAAAACATTGCATTACCAAGTAAATCCTTTGCAATCTATTGAGAATTTAATCTTTTTTATTTGTTGTTGTTAAATGCAGCCAACTCCCTAACATCACCATACATGTAACTGAAATTTTGCCAAATTTATATCACTTGTTTGAATACAGGTGTTGCAGAGATTTAATGTATCTTTAAAGTGTCCAAATGCCCACAACAGCAATTCAACAGCTGCAGCTAGTTATTTGTCTCCAGCTTCAGACTAGATTCTGTAACACTGCAGGAGAAACACACACACACACACACACACACACACACACACACACACGCATGTTTTTAAAGGATGCTGAATTCTTTGTTTCAAATTTTAAGCTGCTAACACATGAACATAATTTTCACACTTCTTGTAAAGAGGTATACCAGTGTCAGAGATACCATACTATTGACAGATGGAAGAGATAGTTTTGCAATTTAGCCAACAACAATTAATGCTTTCACTAAGGCTACTCACTAAGTCAAGCACAGTTTACAAGTACCTGCTCTCTTTTAAAAGGGCTTCAGGGCAGGTAGGTGCCACAGTAGCTGGAGCACTGGGCCTAAAGTCAGGAAGAGCTGACTGCAGATTCTGCTTCAGACACTAGTTCTGTGACTATGGCTAAGTCACTTAACTCTATTTGCCTCAGTTTTCTTAACTACAAAATGATCTAGAAAGGGAAATGCAAATCACTGTAGTATCTTTGCCAAGAAAACCCCAAATGGGGTCACAGAGTTAGATTAAGACTGAACAGCAACATTATTTATCAGCATTTTAAAAGGTGAATAAGAGAGCCTAAGCACATTTCAAATTGTTCATGGATCACCAACAATTTCTTGATTTTTGTTCTTGGTTTTCAACACTACCATTTTCTTCTGTTCTGCAGAGTTTAGTTTCTGTTTCTGAATGATTAAGTTTTAGAAGGTGTGGATTATTCAGAGAACCTAATAATCTGACAAAAATAGGCTGCTCTGGACACCAACATGGGAAATCTCATCTCCCAAGAAGCTTTTGGGCATCATCAAGCACAGGGCTTTGCACAAGATAGGTTATGTGGAAAAATCCTTGTTGAATTAAATTGACTTGTTTTCATCTTGTAATACAGACTCCCCTTATCTGTAGCTCCCCTGTAGTTTTGGAGTATCTATCTGTCTCCAAGATAAAAGGAATGGGATACTTACCAGTCCATAATAACCAAAAGTTGTGTGTCTTCAAGTGAACAACCAACCCATTTTGTTGAATGACAGGAAATAAATCACATATGATCTTTCATGCCTCATCAGCCTATTTATAACAGTTTGCCCTTTATTATGACAGATTTTATGATATTTTGTGATGACCAGCCATGGGGAAAAAAGGTTTAATGCACTGACATCTAATTTTATTATCTCTGGTACCTATTCATTTTTCAGAAGCATTTCTTTGAATTCATGCCAGTTTAAGCTACAGAGCTTTAAAAACTAGATGATGACAGGGTTGGGAATTAATCCAGTAAATCAGAAAGGGATTGGAAAGACAAATCACAAATAGATTTCCATCTTTTAGCATCCCACCCAGCATGTTAATAAGTACCACTCACAAAATAGAAGGCATGTCATTTAGCCTGCTCCCTGTCAAAGATATGTGGGAAGATTTCATTATGGTAAAGACTGATTAATTAATATTGAGAGCAAGCTTTGAGGATCCTAAAAGCACTACAGAATGCTAAGCACTCTTTTTGTTTCCCTTAAATGCAGAGAAAAAAGAATCCATTCCTGGATCTTGAAAACCAAAGATTAAAGCTAAAATGGTTCACAGATTTACTGATGTGTTTATGGCCCCCCTCTGTTAAAACCCCCCTCTGATACTTCATCATGACTTGGAGGTGACCCTGAGTTCCCAAAGGCAATGTTAATAGAGCTCAACCTGAAGAGGCTTGAATTCTAGGCTTGATAATTAACTTAACTGTGAGCCTCTCTACTTATTATCTGTCTTGCTAAGGAAGGTGATGCTTGTTATCATAAAGATGGTCCAGCTAAAAGGACAGAATTTTGAATCAGAGAGTTCAACTCATGGCTGTACCATTGACAAGTTGTTTGACCTCAAGCAAGCCACTAAATAGCTCTGGGACTCAGTTGCCTCACCTGTAAAATAAGGGAATAGGGGAATTTTAAGGCTTTTCTAAACTTAAATTCTATGATTTTGAGAGATGTTGAGTTCTCTCATCAGAACAACTCACATCAAACAGTCCTAAGATGTGGTAGAATCATTACCATTGGTGGGAGGAGTACCTTCACAATGGATAGCCACATCCTTAAAGAACTGTTTTTTTTTCCTTTGACTATCCAAGGTTTAAAAAAAGAATTTTCACAGTAATTCCTACTTACTAGACTGCATATCTATTTATATATTCAAATTAACCTTTTACATGATCATAGAATAGAAGGTCTAGAACTGGGAAAAAAAAACAAACTAAAGAACATCTAGTCTGACCTCCTGATTTTACAGATGAGTAAAATTAGTTCAGAGATGTTAAGTATCTTTCCCAAAATCACCCACGTAATTGTCAGATGCAGGAACCCAGATACCCTATGTCAAAAGCTATTCTTCTTTCCACTGTACCACACTGCTCTTTGCAATAGATTTGTTTCCTTCCCAAACTTTGGCTGTAGTGCCAGCAAAGACCCGGGTAATAAATTGGGATCGCCATTTCGTTCATTCATTTCATTCATTATTGTACTTGTGGAAATATTTGGCTTCAATTGTTCTTCTAAGGAGCTTTGTCTGAATTCCCCAAGACATGATACTCTTGAAACATGTGGAAGTTTTAGACATTTTAGTTTCAAGATTTATGCATAATTCCCTTAGTTTTTCCCTCTCCTTCATTCTGCCTTTTCTACTTGGGCCCACACAGCATTGTATGTTTCTTTTTCTCTTATTATTTTCTTCTGATTCTGGTTATCTCTGTTTGTATCTGTTCTCCCTTTTAGATTGTAAACTCTGGGAAGACAAGGGCTATCTTTTATTAAATTTTGTGTTCCCTTCAGAGCCTCACACAATGCTCTGCGCACAGAAGATGCTTAAAAGCCATTTGTCAAATTGAGTTATGTCTTTTGAGCCTGAGTCTTGAATAATGAGGTGGCTGCAGTTTTCCAGACTAAACTATTTGATATCTATGGGACTAATGTCAAAGGACTGTATGTCTGGAATGGCCTAGGGAACTTGATTATGTCTTTCAAAACAACAATAATAATGCTAATAATGATAGCAAGAATTGTACTTATCAAGAGCATCAGGTCCAATCTACATACTTTTATTATTTGTTAACTGCTCATAATGTACACTTCTCATCAAATAATGCCTTGTAGAACCACACATATATTATTACTCTCTTGTGCATATGCTTATACTCCATTTTTACAGATGTGTAAACCAGAGGTTTAGCAACTTGTCTAGTTTTATAAAGTCACTAAGTAATTACACTCAGGTTTTTTGATTCCAAGATTAATAATTTTCTTACTAGCTTATGGGTGGAAGGTAGCATGATGTGGACATAAACACAGTAGACTGGAAGACAAAATTTGTCAGTCCCTGCCATGGTTCTGTTGCTTGCTTGAAGTGTGATCCTAGGAAAGTACTTCTACCTCTCTGTGATTCGATTTCCTCTTCTGTGAAAGCAGGGAATAAAATACCTTTAGTTGTTAAAATTCTAGGGTTCTCTAGATGGATACCTTGTCATAAAATAGATGAAAAATATGGAAGCTTATTGGCACGTCACTGAATTCTAATTCTCTCATTGTCCTCAGAGAGAAAGAAACAACTTTTATTCTAACATCCGCTACTCTGCAAACAGGAGTCTGGAAGTAGTGCCATTATCCCACTGACCAGTTACTGGTCAGTGGGGTCTTTGTTAGCTGATGGACCGTAGTGTCACCACTGATATTTTTAATAGGTTTCAAGGTAGTTTGGACTTGGCCATGTTTCTGTTTAAATATCTTTAACAAATTAATTGGTTTTGTGGGGCCCCTGATACCATTAATTCATGGTCTATAAAACCTCAGACCCAATTGAACTTTTAATATTGTAGCTTTATTACCTGATATAAGTGTCTTTAAATTATATAAATTGCTGCAGTTAATGCCTTATTAATTATCTACATGTATTTATATGAAATCATGACCATTTCTAAGAAAGCAAAGTCACCTAAATATAGATGAAACATGTAAGACTATCTTTTTTTTTTGCTGTAAGTTTAAAAAATACCAAGATACTGGAAAATAGGATAAGAAAAAGTATAGGCTGTCTAGCTTCAATTAACTCCAATGCAATATGCATTTATAAATGAATAATATGGAGCCGAGATGGAGTTGGAAGGACCTGAGTTCAAAACTGGCCTCAGACAGTTGCTAGCTATGTGACCCTGAGCAAGTCACTTAACCCTCTTTGGCTCAGTTCCTCATCTGTAAAATGAACTGGAGAAGGAAATGGCAAGCCACTACAATATCTTTGCTAAGAAAACCCCGCATGGGGGTCACAAAGAGGAGGATATGATTGAAAGGACTCAACAACAACAACAACAATAAAAACAGCATGTGATAGGTGCTGGGAATAAAAAGACAAAAGAAGCAGTCTCTGCAAGGAGCTTACATTCTACTACATGGGTAAGAGTAAGCAAATATAACACATGTACAATATAATTTTAAGGAGGTTGGGGAGTATTTTGATAGTTAAGGCAAGAAAGGACCACAGTTCGCTTGGCCTGATTGTTGTATGTGACAAAGGAAGGGTCCTCTAAGATAAGGTAGAATCATAAGGAAAGTTTGCTGCTACAATGGCACTGTCCAATATTGGGATGCAGATAAGCACAAGAGAGAACACTGGAGGTAGCAAAGAAGAAAAGAATACAAGAATCCTGTTTCCCTATTCTGCTTATTCAGAAGCCATTCTGGCTAAGGCAGTGTGAACTAAAAAGAGAAGGAGAAGATGTATTTTTGAATCTCTTTTAATTACTGCTTGTGTAATCTTGGGCAAGGCACAAGAGTCTTTGGACCTCAGTTTTCTCATCTGTAAAGTAAGGAGGTTGGAGCAGGTCATTTCTAAGATTCCATAAACCTTTAAATACTATGACTTACAGCCTACATTTGATTCCCTAGGTCAGGTGGCTGACACTGGGTAGCCCTTTTAGCCTTAAAGAGCTCTGATTTTCTGTAAGTAAAATGGTGATATTTTCACTACCTTCCTTACAAAGCTGCATTAAGGACCTGCAAAATTTTATGAAAGGAATCTATCAATATTTTTCTTCTAAGGTACATTGATAAAGGTTCTTCCCTCAAATAAGCAATTAATATGCAAAATGTCATTTGTGTATTACCCATATTAAGGGTTTCAGTCCTAACATTTGATACATCTAAACTTCATATAGGCATCTTTTGGAGCCTTATGTTGAAAGACTCAGATCAGAGCCTACTTGAGGCTTATCTGATTGAATCACCACACATTTATTGGATTAACTCCTAGAAAGAAGTATATGTGGCATATATTTATTGCTACCAAATGTTGATACTGAACCCATTCTTTAGTGGCTAATTCTCCCAAGTTCTGGTGATATAGCTTCTTGAACATCTGAGAAAAACTTGCTTGAAAATTTTATTTCCTTTTTAAAATATTTTGTTGATTATACATGAATATATGTATGTATTATATGTGTATGTGTGAATATATACTAAACATTCATTTCAATATGAATGTATATATATATGTATATATATATACATATATATATATGTATATATATATATATATATATATATATATGGAGAGAGAGAGATTCATATACACAAATATCATATGCCTTCATTGATTCCCCCTTTACTTAATAGAAAAAAAACCCAGCATAATGAAAGAAAACAAAACAATTCATTGATTATGTCTGAAAATGTATGTCTCATTCCCTACTTCTGATCCACCACTTTTTAAAAAAATAAAGCAGGCAATATGCTTCACCATCAGACTTTTGAAATTATTATTGGTCACTGCATTAATCAGAATTCTGACACCCCTCTATTTTATTTTCCTTTACATTATTTGATAATCTTATAGGTTGACCACCTATTTCTGCTTATTTTGTTCTACATCAGTTTATATAAATCTTTTCAAGTTTCATTGAAGTCTTTGTAATCAACACATTTAATGGTATATTAATAGTCCAATATGTTCCTGTACCATAATCTGCTAAGCCATTTTCTGTTTGGAGTACCCACTTTGTTTCCAGTTCTCTATTACTATAAACAATACTGACAGAAATATGTTATATGAGAACTTTCCCTCTGTCTTTGATCTCTTTGGGATAGACATTCATTTTCCCCAAAAATGTTTAGGTTAATTTGCAGGTCTACTAAAATCGCATTGCTGTTCCTGTCTTCCCATGGTACCACATGAATATATCATTTTATTTTTTTCGTCTTTGCCAATAGGGTGGGTTTCAAGTAAAATTTGAGAGTCAATTTAATCTATATCTATCACATATTTAATGAGTTTCAGAATTCTTTCAGTTGTCAATAGCTTATATTTCTTTTTTTGAAATCTGCCTGTTCATATCCTTTGATAACTTCTCTTCTGGGGACTAGCCTTTTTTATTCTCTATTTGAATCAATTATGGATCTTGGATATTAGATTTTTGGTGGTGTCTGCATTAAGTGCAAAAACAAATCTCCAATTCATTGCTTCTCCTCTAATTATAGCCATAATGATTTTATTCTTTGAGAAGTTTTTCCACTTTATATATTTTAAACTCTATTTTATCTTCTATAATTATTTTTCTCTTGTTTTGCTAAACATCCTCTCCCAGACATATCAATTTAAAATATCCAAGAAGACATAGTTTAATCAATAAATATTAACTAAATATCTTGTGTTGCCTGTTATTGAGAGAAAAGATTGAGGTATTTAATAAACTCTATACCCAATTGTATATTGGTAAATGTTTAACAACTGGATCTCTGAAAAAAAAATACCTTTGACACTTGTAAGTTTAATCTGCATTATTAACATTTTATCCACCACATTCTTAAATCTAGATAATCAAGAAAACAATTAATCAAGCTTCAATTTGTAGGGATTGTGGATTACTGAGATGTAAATGCTTACACTGAAATTATAATAATGTTTTTTTTGTGGGCCCTTTTAAGCTGTCTCTGACACACTCCTGACTTTATCCATTTTCTACTATTTCTTATGAAGCCTGTTAAAGTGAAGGAGGTATGTAGTGGTAGTATAAAGTATGCCCTCCCCTAACATCCTCCTCTTATACCTCATGCCAAGGTGATGACTTTAAGGGATCCAGGTCAATAACTCCAGAACACTGACTTTGGAAAGTTCTGCCTATTTGGAAAGGCTCCTCATGTGGGGTGTCAGCTAAATTTTCCCAATGACTAGTCTAGCTATGTTTAGAAGGCTTCACCACCAGGTTTGGCCACTAGGCTATATTTTTGGCTCCAATTATTCTGAAAGATTCTAGTAAGCTAAGGTTGTTAACAAATTGAGTTTTGGGGCAATTCACAAATCTTTTGAAATATTTAACATGTATCTATACATGGCCTCTGTATCTATAAAAGTCTAGACTTGGGAATCTTCTTGGGATTTCCCTCAAAGATGAAGTATCTCCTTGTATATATTGACATACCTATTCCTCTATGCAATTAAAAAAATGTAGGTTTTAATTTGCTTGGGTGGTAATGAATGTTTGAAAGATTATTATGAAGGAGATATTCATCTGTTCAATGGATTTGCTTTTTTCATTTATTTTGCATTCTTGTGTAGTAGACATGTTCTCTCTCTTGGAAAGACCTAAGCTCCTTGAAGGCAGGAACTGTTTCATTTTTGTCTTTGTAACCCAAATGCTTATCATAGGGTTTGGCATGTGATAGGTGCTTAATAAATGCATATTGATTGTTAGATAGTATGACTCTAGAGAAATCTATGTTTAATGTCAGATACAGTTCTCAAGTTAAGAAAGAACATTCTAAAAAGCAAATCTATTTTGAAAATGCAATGAGATATTTGGTAAACTAGTAATTTCACATCAGCAGAGATAGTCAAAGAGGTTAAATCATCACTTGCTGGGGATATGGTAAAGGAAATTCTTCTGTCAGGGAAAAATGGTACTTCATATCCTCAAATTCTCTGGAAACAAGAATAACAAAATAAAATTTAGAGCTGAAAGGAACACCCATTTCAATCCCTTCAATTTGTAGATGAAGAAACTGAGGTCTAGAAATGTTAAGTGACTTAACCAAACACACAGTTAAGTAAATTTCAGGGGCAGCATTTAAATCCAGGACCCAGAACTGTGGAAACAGTGCTCTTTCATCTATGCCACACAATTTTCTCCCTGCCACTTAAGAATAAGAAAATAAAAGAAGTTTGCTAGGTGAGAACTGGAAAAAAAATCATGCAGTCACCCAGAGGAACAGATCACCAACCATATAGAATTCCATAAACACAAATTTTCTTTTCATTTTTGTCAGCGATGCTACCTTATTAAATCCTACTGAACTGGAAGTAAATTAAAACTTTTAACTTTTTTTTTCTTTCAAACAAATTGACTAACCCCATCTCCCATTCTCTGCTTCTGAAGTTTTTTGCTTATATTCAAGGCTGTACATTTATATTAAATTCCATTTTGTTAAATTCATCCGAGAATTTCAATTTGTTCAGAGAATATTTTGGATCCTGATTTTTCTCATCTAATATGTTAGCTATCTCTTCCAGTTTCATGTCACTGGTAATTCTGATAAACTCAGTATCCATGCCTTCATTTGTTTCATTAATTAAAATCTTAAAGAGCTAACTAAGCCTTGTGGATGCAGCATAACATTAGAGACTTCCTTCTAGTTTGACATTGTACCATTAATCAACAGTTGGAGAACGTGCACTATCATCCAACTACTTCTGATTTTGTTAGTATTTATCCATTTTGTCCACAATGATATGACAAGAGACCTTGCCAAAATGCCTTTCAGAAATCTGAATGCACTATATCTAATCTATATCCCTTTCTACCAGCCTAAAACTTGTCATAAACAATATCATGTTTAGTATAGCTTGATTTGCTCATAATGGTCCGATATAATTATACTTCTTTTTCTAAGGACTCACAAAATGCACATTTAATGATCTTCTCTAGAGTCTATTCAGGTATAAATACCAAAATATGTAGCCAAATCTGTTTGAAAATTATTTCTAGTTTTGTGGAAAATCAACTATGTTCTAGTTACTTAAAGATCAGCAACATTAGTTCACTGTTAAATACATCAAAAGGTTCAGTTTCGTCAATGCAGATACTTCCATTTGAGAAGATCACAACCTTCCTTTGGTTTAGGAGGCTTATTTGAATTGCTACAGTCAAAAAAAAAAAGAGCATCAGCTTTTGGGAAACCTTCTGGTCATAAGCTTCTTTATACCTACATATTCTGAGTAAAATATGTCATTGGTCCATCTTTTTAACTTATCCGGCTTAGTAGGTCATACCAGAACTTCTACTCTACTCATATACCCTTTGAAAATCAACTGTCACTTCCAACCCAGGTCAATGCATCAATAAAGCGAGACACAGTGGAGAATTGCCACACTGATAAACTAAAGTTAGAAATATTGCAAAGTAATAAAGAGGAAATCCTCATGGCTTTATATGGGAAACCAGTACTCTCAAGTTATACTGAATTTTGTTCTTTGGGTAGACAACATACATGTATTTGAGACGAGCGTCCTTATTTTACTGTCTACCATCTGTATACAATGATATGAATTATGACAAAATAAAATAATTAAATGCATTGTTGCATCCAATAAACATAATTTTTTAACACAAAACCCTTCTAATAAGCAAAAATACATCATTTTCCCGCAATTCTTTGTTCTTCACATTTTGGCAATGAGGTCATAAGATTTAGACACAATCTTTAATTTTTAATCAAAACTCAAACTTTTATCACATTGGATGTTAAGAATATGTTATATGAATAGTACCTTTTTTCCAAGTCTAGCCTTAATTATAGACCATAGGTTTTCAATGTAAATCAGATAACGATAATTTCCATGCCACTAAAGCCTAGATAGCTTCATCAGTTGGGTGAATTCATTAACATTTTTTGTGGCATAAGTACAAAATCATGTTGCAATTTTCTATATATATGTAGGAATTTGAAGAATTCTAAAATAATTCTGCTCCTCTGTATATCAATACCTTAATCAGAGTTCAGTATTCTTTCAATAGGAGCAAGATTTCTGGGCCTATCAGAAAAAAATCCCCAAATGTCTTCTCAAGTCAATCGACAAACACTTATTAATCACTCACTATATGCTAAGGGATGCAAAGAAAGCTCCCTGCTCTCAAGGAGTTCACAGTTGAATGGAAGAGAAAACATGCATACAACTATGTACAAACAAGCAATATAGAGGATAAAGTTGAAATGATCAAGAGAGAGAAAGAATTAAAATTAGGGGAGCTCAGGAAAAGTTTCTGGTAGAAAGGGAAGAAGTCAGGGAATCCAAGAACGAGAGAAGAGGAAGGAGATCCAGAGAAAATGTTCAGATTTGAGATGGAGGGTGAGTTTTGAGTCTGATGAAAAGGCTCAGATCATACAAGGTCATTAGGATTACTTCTGACAGTGTTTTTGGCAGACTCTTGAATGAAAAAAAATGGTTTCATCAATAATAATTTTCTTCTTTTTATCTTCAGTACTCTGGTCTTTGTATTGTCTTGGCCATGACAACCATTTTTTTTTTTTGTCAGCACAATTGGAAGCTCCTTTTTAATTTTTTCTTTCTATTGTTCCCAATCCAAACAGCTTGTTTTGAAATGTAGGTGAATCAATACTGGTCCCTGTGAAAGTCTTTGCTTGTTTTCTGAGGATTAACTAACCTATTTTGCAATAATAATTTGTTAATTCTAGGCATTGTTTTCTTTTCCAATCACACTTTTCTTTGTACTTTAGTAAAATCGTTCTATTTCATTGTGGGCCTATATAACCCTTGAAATGTTTGACTATACTAAAATGCAGCAATTACAATATCACTAAAAATTTTTGGAGTGCACTATTTAAGTACTACAACTTTTGTATTTTTGAAAAAACCTCAGGGAGGATTCTGGGATGTTGGCAGTGTAGATCAGAAAATCCTAAGCTCTCTATATTTCTCTCCCAAATGAAATAAAATAGTGCCTCAGGGTGAACATAGAGCAGTAAAAATAAATGATGGGAGGTAGAACTATGGTCTTCCTGGGATAATCAGAGAAAATCTGAAGAAAAATCCCAGAATGAGAATTGGTCCCTGTGAAGAGTAAACACCTCCAGACTAGGTCTGCTTAAATAACAAGTGGCAAGCCCTGAGATTAGTTGGGTTGGGAGGCTGCCTCAGCCCCAGCCACAGAAACTTTTACCTCTGTGACAGTGAGGGGATTCAGGCATCTGAGCTGGGGAAGATGGAAGGAACCTCTGCTGACAAGGAATGCCAGCTGTGGAGATGCAGCCAGGGTGAGAAGGAACCAGCACAGGCCAGATGAGGACAGAAGTAGTGGGGCTGGGACACCACTTCCTGTGAGCACTTAGAGGGGGATGGAGATCTTGGTTTTTGTTCCAGGCCAGAAGAGAGATCTGAAGGAGGTTCTGAAGCCAGAAGCACAGTCCCCCAAACCCTAGGACTAGAGGGGATTACAAAACTAAGGTGCTACAAATATGACCAGGCACAGGAGAAAGAATCTAACTATAAGGAGTTACTATGGGAATGGTAAACACCAGGATTCATCTTCAGAGGAAGATACTGAAGCAAACCCTCTTCTGCCCCAAAAGTAATGTCAAATGGTCGTCTGCCCCAAAAGAATTCATAGAAGAACTTAAAAAAGTCTTTAAATACCAAATGAGAGAGGTTGAGGAAAAACTAAAAAGAGAAAATAAAGAACAGTCCAAGAAAATTATGAAAAAAAAGTCAACCAATTAGAAAAGGAGATCAAAAATCTTAAGGAAGAAAATGACTCCTTGAAAATCAAAATTGGGCAAGGGAAACCAGTGAAGTTATGAAAGATCAAGAAATAATAAAACAAAATATAAATAATGAAAAAAAAAGAAGAGAATGTTTAACATCTCATAAGACAAACAACTGATCTGGAGAACAGATCAAGAAGACAAAACATAAGAATAATTGGACTTCCTGAAAACTGATAAAAAAATAAAAAAAAAAACTGATACAATAATACAAGAAATAATTAAAGAAAATATTCCTGAAGCATTAGAAGAAGAAAGAAAAATAGAAATAGAAAAAAAAACCACTGATCACCACTTGAAAGAGATCTACATGGAAAATCCAGAGTAATATCATTGTCAAATTCCAAAACCCCCAGCTCAAGGATAAAATATTATGAGCAACAAGAAAAAAATGAAATATGGTGGTGCCACAATTAGAATCACACAAGACCTAATAATGGTGACAAAACAAACAAACAAACAAAAACCAAACAAACCCTGCAGGTCTTGGAACACTATATGTTTAAGGGCAAAAGAACTGGGGTACCAGCTGAAAATATCATACCCAGCAAAGCTAAGCATAACTCTGAATTTTTTTAAAAAAGTGGACATTTAATGAACTGTCAGACTTTCAGGATTTTGTTGAAAAAAAAAACTGAACTTAATAGAAGATTTGACATTCAAGAGCCAAGAGAAATATGAGGTACACACTAATGACAAGCGACTCAATAAGGACAGACTGTTTACCTTCTATGTATGTAAAATGTATGTCTAAGATTGTTATTAGTAATTGGGTAGTTCACAAGAAAAATTGGGGTAGACCTGAGTAGGATATGATTTTTAAAAGAAAACCATTTAGGAACAGCTAAGAAGAGGACTTATACAAATGAAGTGCAAGAAGAAGAACCAACACAGAGGAATTAGATGGAGTGGGAGGGCTGGTAGTGGGTTCAAGAGGAAACAATACATATATCTAGAAAGGTATAAAAGTCTTCTAAATTCAGAAGGAAATAAAATGCTAAGGGAATGGGGAATTTGAGGATAAGGGAGGGATCTTTAGAGAGGAGGGTGAGGGAATAGGTTAAAGGGGACATAGAAGGTGTTTAGATTAATGACAATGGCAAGACAAGGAAGGGATCCTGGTGGGGGGTGTAGGTTAAGTAATAAGAGGTCAAGGTAGCGGGTAGAAGTAAAGCAGAGGAGTCAGAAGGGATAAAAAATAAGATATGTATAAATATAAAATAAAGATCAGGAGCAAATTTTTTATTTTAGGGCTCCATGTAATATAGCTAAATTCCAGAGCTTCAGGTCAAAGAGAAAATACTTCAGTAAGACAGACAGAAATAATTCAAATATTGTAATGTCACAGTAAGGATTACACATGATTTAATGGCTTCCATATTGAAGGAGTAGAAGACTTGGCATGTGTTATTCTGGAAGTCAAAGGAGCTAGTATTAAGAATAAGAATCACCCACCCAGAAAAAAAAAAGAGTGTAATCATTTCAAGTACAGGACAGATATTTAGTGAATTAGAGGATTTTGAAGCATTCCTGTTAAAATATCAGAATTGAATAAGAATTTTGAAATTCATCAAAAGACTCAAGAGAAGCATAGAAAGGTAAAAATGAAAGAGTAATTATATGAGACTCAATACAGTTAAACTTTTTACATTCTTATATGAAAAAGTGATACATGCAATACCTAAGAACTTTATCATCATTAGGACAGTTAGAAAGAGTTTGCATATACAGAGAGCATGGGTGTGAGTCATTTATGTTGAAATTATCTAAAAAATAAAGGAAGGGTTGTGAAAGAGAGATTTCCTGGCAGAAGCTAGAGGGACAGATAGATTGGGGAAAATTTTTCTCACATAAAAGAGGTTTGCATGGAGCTTTTGCAGTGGAGGGGAACATAGGTGAGTTGTGGACAATGTACTTCATTCTCATTCAAAATTGGTTCAAAGAAGGAAGAATGCACATATACACACATGTACACACACACCTTCAGTTGAGTATAGAAATGCAATATATCCAATAAGGAAATAGGAGAAAAAAGGAATTAAAAAAAGGGGATAATAAAAGTGAGGGTGGATTAAGGAGGCAGTGGTTATAGACTTTTGAGGAGGGACAGGATAAAAAGAGAGAGAGAGAAAAAGAAACAGGAAAAATGGGATGGAGGGAAATATATACTTAATAATCATAACTATGAATGTGAATGGGGTGAGCTTATCCACAAAAAGAAACAGATAGCAAAATGGATTAGAAACCAAAATGCAACAATGTTATTTACAAGAAACACAACTGAAACAGAAAGACATACACAGAGTTAAAATAAACAAATAGAGCAGACTATAATATGCTTCAGCAAAGTAAAAAAAAAAAAAGATAGCAATCACAACCTCAGACAAAGCAAAAGCAGAAATAAACCTAACTAAAGGACCTAATCAGTGAAGATATATTTCACTGAAATGGGCCATAGACAATGAAGTAATATAAAAATATAGGAAGTTTCTCTGCTAGCTTCATTTTTCAAATATATTCTGAATATGTAACTGAGTCAAACGTATAAGCCATTCTCCCATTGATAAAGGGTCAAAAAAATAAACAGTAAATTTTCAGAAGAACATATCAAAACTATATAATTATATATAATACTCTAAGTCATTATTGATTAGAGGAGTGCAAAGTAAAACAACTCTGTGGTACAATCTCACATCTATCAGATCGGCTAATGTGACAGAAAAGGAAAATTACAAATGTTCAAAAACATTGTGGGAAAATGGGGACTGTAATGCACTGTTGATGGAACCGTGAAATGATCCAAGAATTCTGGAGAGCAATTTGAAATTATGACCATAGAGTAATAAAGCCATGCACACCATTTGACCCAGGAATACCACTACTAGGTCTGTATCCCAAAGAGGTTAAAAAAGGAAAAGTACCTATATGTGCAAAATATTTATAGCAACTCTTTTTGAGGAGGCAAAGACTTAGAAATCAAGAGGATGCTTATCAATTGGGGAGTGGCCAAGCAGGCTGTGGCATATGACTGTGATAAAGTACTGTTGTGCTATAAGAAATAATGAAGGGAGTGGTGATTTAAAACAAAACAAAACAAAACAAAACAAAACAAAACACATGACAAGACCTGTAGGAGCTGACACTGAGTGAAGTGAGAACTGGTAGATCATTGTGCATAGTAACAGCAATTTTGTAATGATGATCAGCTGTGAAAGGCTTAGTTACTTTATTCAATACAATGATCCAAGACAGTTTTAAAGAAGCTATGATGAGAAAATTTTATCCAATTCCAGAGAGAGGACTGATGAACTCTGAGTAGAAATTAAAGTATAATTTCTCACTTTTTTCATATTAGTAATATTTAAATATGTTTTGCATGATTTTACATGTATAATTTACATGTATATTGCGTGACATCTCAGTGGATGGGGAAAGTATGGGAGGGAGGGAATTTGAAACTCATAATTTAAAAATAAAAGAATGTTAAAAGTAAGTAAAAAGTAACTTAAAATGCTTTAAAGTGTATGTTAAATGATAATAACCTGCTGCTACATAGACAAAATAAACAACTAAAAACAGCTTTCAAAATAAATAAAATGAAGGGTTGAAGATTGGGTGTTCTCTAAAGGCATGTCTAGGTGATTATTCTAAGATTTCCCTAATAGTATATGTAGTATACAGAAATTGCTAGGGTTTTGGAAGTTCATGTATGACTTAGTTTCTTTTTTTGTTCTTTTTTACATTAGATTATTTAAATAGTACATTACTTTTTCACTAATCTGAATATTTCAAATTTCTGTAAGTATATATCTACCAGTTGACATTTAATTGTTCATAATAGGTACTTTTGAATTTTGTCTATTTTAACCTTTTTAAAATTTTTAATTTTTTAAAAAGCTTTAAATTTTTTTAATTTTAAAAAATAATTTTTTAAAAAATTAAATTTTGAGTTCCAAATTTTCTTCCTCTTTTTGGCCCCTCTTTCACCCATTGAAAAAGTAAGCGAAGTTATCCATTATACATGCTAAGTGAAGTAAAAACATTTAAACATATTATCATTATTTTTAAAAAAAGAAAAAGCAAGGTACATAAAGGAAATGAAAAAGAAATGTGCTTCAATCTGTACTCAGATTTCCTCAGTTCTCTCTTTGGAGGTGGATAGCATTTTTCATTATTGGTCCTTTGGAATTATCTTGGGCCATTTTACTGATGAGTGACCAAATTCTTCATAGTTTATCATCACTATAATATTGGTGTCACTATATACAATGTTCACCTGGTTCTATTCACTACATCTTGTATCAGTTCACATAGATCTTCCCAAGATTTTATGAAACTATCCTGCTCATAATTTCTGATAGCACAATAGTACTCCTTCACAATGAAATACTATAACATGTTCAGCCATTCTCCAATTGATGAGCAACCCCTCAACTTCTAATTCTTTGCCACCACAAAAAGAAGTGCTATAAATCTCTGTGTGTGTGTGTGTGTGTGTGTGTGTGTGTGTGTGTGTGTATAGGTCTCTCTCCTCTTTTCTTTGATCTCTTGGGAATATAGATTGAATAGTGGTGTCACTGAATCAAAAGATATAAACAGTTTCATGGCATCATTCAAAATTGCTCTCCAGAATGGTTGGACCAGTTCACAACTCTACCTATTTTTTGCATATCATGTACAGCATTTATCATTTTCCTTTTCTGTTATGTTAGACAATCTAATAGTTATGAGGTAGTACCTTACAGTTGTTTTGTTAGTATTTCTCTAATCAGCCTTGGCATGTGGTATGAGATGTTGATGTGTGCCTCATTTCTGTCAAATTGCTTTACAGGTTTCCTAGTAATTTTTGTCAAATGGTGAGTTCTTGCCCCAAAAGTCTGAATCTTTGGGTTTATCAAAAACTAAATTGCAGTGGTAATTTGATAGATTACCATGGTCATTTGTGTACTGTGTAACTAATCTATTTCACCAATCCTTTATTCTATTTCTTGGCCAGTACCAGATTGTTTTCATAATTACTAGTTTGTAACAGTTTTAAATCTGGTATTGGTAGGCCACCTTCCCACAGATCACACTTTTATTAATTATCTTGATATTTTTGGCCATTTTATCTTCTGGGAGAATTTTGTTATTATTTTTCTAGCCCTATATGACAATTTTTTGCTGGTTTAATTGGCATAAAATGATAATAATGACAATGAATAAGTAAATTAGTTAAGGTAGAAGTGTAATTTTTATTATATTAGCTTAGTCTAATAATGAGCAATTAATATTTATCTGTTTACTTCTGTCTTCATTTGTGTGAAAAAATGTTCCACAATAGTGTTCATATAGTCCCTGGCTTTGACTTGGCAGTTAGTCTAAATATTTTATAATGTCTACAATTATTTTATTTTTTTGATCTTTTTAAAAAATTTATTTTAGTTTGTCAACAATCATTTCCATATGCTTTTGAGTTTAAAATTTTTCTCCACCTTCCTCCTCACCACCCTCCCCAAGATGGCACACAATCTGATATAGGTTATACATTTACATTCCTATTAAACATATATTTTGACCACCACATCCTTCAGTCTCTTCTCCCTTCTATTATCCCTTTCCCTTTTCTTTCCCCTTTTCCCTCCTACTGCCTATAGGGCAAGTTAGATTTCTATACCTAACCGATTATGTTATTCCCTTCCTGAACCAAATCTGATGAGAGCAAAGTTCAAACAATTCTCATCCCTCCTCCCTTCTTTCCATCTACTGTAATAGGATTTTCTGTCTTTTTCTGTAATGTAATTTACCCTTATCTGCCTCCTCCTTTCTCAGTACATTTTCTAAGATCAGACTAAGCTACTTACTTGGATCCATTTAACCTACCTGATTAGATTTTTTTTATCATTACATCAAACTCAACTAATATCCAACCCTTTATGTATACTCCTTTAACATGGTATAGTAACAATATAGTTCTCAAGAGTTGCAAGTGTCATCTTCCCTTGTAGGGATGTAGACAGTCTGCCCTTATCAACAACATATTGTGTTTTCTGTCCCATTCACCTTTTTATGTCTTTCTTGAATCTTGTACTTGAAGATCAAATTTTTTGTTGAGCTCTGGTCTTTTTATCAGGAAGGTTTGGAAGTCCCCTATTTCACTGAATATCCATCTCCTCCCTTGAAAAATCATGCTTTTTTGCAGGGTAATTGATTCTTGGCTGCAATCCAAGCTCCTTTGCCTTATGGAATATCATGTTCCATGCCCTTGGTCTTTTAATGTAGAAGCTGCAAGGTCCTTTGTAATCCTGACTGTGATTCCATGATATTTAAATTGTTTCTTTCTGGTTGCTTGCAGCACCTTCTCTTTCATCTGGTAATTTTGGAATTTTGCTATTATATTCCTTGGTGTCTTCAATTTGGGATCTCTTTCAGGTAGTGAGTGGTGTATTCTTTCTATGGTTATTTTACCTTGTGCTTCTAGGAATTCTGGGCAGTTTTCCTCTATGATTTCCTGAAAGATGCTGTCCAGGCTCTTTTTTTCATCATGATTTTCAGGTAGTCCAATAATTTTTAAGTTTTCTCTCCTGGATTGATTTCCAGGTCAATTGTTTTCTAGCAATGATATATTTTACATTTTCATCTATTTTTTCATTTTTTTATTTCTGTTTGACTGATTCTTGCTCTGTCATAGAGTCATTAGTTTCCATTTGTACAATTCTAGTTTTTAACAGATTGTTTTCTTATGTTAGTTTTTGTGCCTCCTTCTCCAATTGGCCAATTATATTTTTAAGGGATTTGTTTTCTTCTGCGTACTTTTTTGCCAGCTTGCCAAATGAGTTTTTTAGGGACTTGTTTCCTTCAGTGTACTTTTTTTCCAATTGGCCAATTGTATTTTTTAAGGACTCTTCTACCTGTCTCATTTGACTTTTAAAATCTTCTTGAGCTCTTCTAAGAAGGCTTTTTGGGCTTCAGACCAGTTCATATTGCCTTTTGATGTTGCAGATGTGGGTTTGTTGACAATGTTGTCCTCTTCAGAATTTCTGTCTTGATCTTCACTCTTCTCATAATATGAATCTATGGTATATTTCTTTTTATTCATGGCTTCTTTATTCCCTGGGCTTTAAAGAGATTGAGTTTCCTGCTGGTGATCAGAGGGCACTGACCCAAGCTTCTTGTATTGGGAGCCTAGGTCTTGGTCACTGACTTTGTATGCTGGGGCCTCTTAGGTAGGCAATTGGAGGCTGTAGGTTTCTGGCAGCTTACCTTGTGTTGGTCTGGAATCTCCAAGGCTGGAACTTTCAAGCAATTCTAGGTTGCCTGCTTTTCCTTTCCTTTAGCTTTCTTTAGCTCCTTTTAGATGGGTGCTACAGGTTGTTTATCTTCCTGGGGCCCCTTGCAATGATTCCTCCCTCATTTCTACTAATGCACTGAGATTCCTTTGCAGTAGAGTGCCAAGGTACCTGGTAGTTTTCTGAGCTGGTTTCCACCAGTTCCCCCACCCTCACTGCGGCACTGGGAGGTCCAGTTGTTAGTGTTTGCCTGCTCTACCACCTGGGCTTCAGTATCTCCTCCTGGTTGACAGTTGGTGGCTCTAGTGTTCTGACAGCTTGCCTGGTATTGGGTTGGAATCAGCAAGGCTGTGACTTTAGGAAGACTTTAGGTTGCTTTCTGCAGCTCCTTTCAGATGAATGCTGCAAGGTGATTATTGGCCTGGGGCCCTTTTTAGTGCCGCTTCCCTTACTTTTTGCTGAGGCACTGGGAGACCCTTGCTGGGCTTCTGTACTGCTATTCACCATCTTTCTTCTAGTTCAGCTGTTCCAGGGTTTGTTTTTTTTTTTTCCTGGGGTGATATTTTCTGGGTTTTCAGAAGTTGATAAGGGAGGGACAGACAGACTCCTTTTTACTCTGCCATCTTGGATCCTAGAAGAGGAACTCAATTTTAAAAATTTTTCATCCTCCTTCCTACCCACTATCCTCCCCAAGACAGAGCACAGTCTGATATGGGCTATACATATATAAACATATTTTCCCATTAGTGACGTTGTAAGGAAGAATCAGAACCAAAAGGAGGAACCACCAGAAACAGGAAACAAAACTCAACGGAAGAAGAAAAAAGTAACAAATACTATGTTTCGATCTACATTCAAACTCCATAGTTCTTTCTTTGAATGTGGATAGCATTTTCCATCATGAGGCCTTTGGAAATTTCTTAGATCTTTGAATTTCTGGGAAGGGTTAATTTTATCAAAATTAGCCATTGCACAATATGGCTCTTGTTGTGTACAACTTTCTGTGGGTTCAGCTCACTTCACTCCACATGAGACCATATAAATCTTTCCAGGTTTTTCTCAAGCCTGCCTGTTCAACATTTCTTATAGCACAATAGTATTCCACTACATTCATATACAACAAGTTGTTCAGCCATTCCTCTATTGATGGGCATCCTCTCAATTTCCAATTCTATACCACCACCAAAAGAGCTGCTATAAATATTTTTGTACTTGTGGGTACTTTTCCCATTTGTGTGATCTCTTTGGGATATAGCCCTAGAAGTGCTATTGCTGGATCAAAGGGTATGCACATTTTTGTAGCCCTTTGGGCATAGTTCCAAATTGCTCTCCAAAATGGTTAAATCATTTCAGGACTCCATCAACAGTGCATTAGTGTTCCAATTTTCCCACATCTTCTCCAACATTTGTCATTTTCTTGTTTTGTCATGTGGCCAATCTGATAGGTGTGATATGGTACCTCAGAGTTGTTTTGATTTGCATTTCTCTAATCAATAGTGATTTGGAGCATTTTTTCTTATGAAAATAGATGGCTTTAATTTCTTCATCTGAGAACTACCTGTTCATATCCTTTGACCATTGATCAATTAGAGAATGACTTGTATTCTTATAAATTTGACTTACTTCTCTATATATTTTAGAAATGAGGCCCTTATCAGAGAGACTAGTTGTAAAATTCTTTCCCAATTTTCTACTTTCCTTCTAATCTTGGCTTTGCATTGGCTTTTTTTTTTTGCAAAAACTTTTCAATTTAATGTAATCAAAGTTATCCATTTTGCTTTTCATAATGTTCTCTATCTCCTGTTTGGTCATGAATTCTTCTGTTCTCCACAAATCTGATAGGTAAACCACTGCTTGCTCTTTGAGTTTGCTTATAGTATCAGTCTTTATATCTAAATCATGAACCCATTTTGACATTATTTTGGTATATGGTTTGAGATTTTGATCTATGCCTAGATTCTGCCATATTCTTTTCCAGTTTTCCCAGCAGTTTTTGTCAAAGAGTGGGTTCTCATCCCAGAAACTGAGTTCTTTGCATTTATCAAATAATAGATTACTATAGTCATTGACTACTCTGTCTTACATACTTAACCTATTCCACTGATCCACCACTATTTCTTAGCCACCACTAAGCAGTTTTATGATTGCTGCTTTATATACAATTTAAGATCTGGAATTATTAGGCCACCTTCCCCTGTTTTTCTTTTCATTAGTTTCCTTGATATTCTGGACCTTTTGTTTTTACAAATGAATCTTGTTATTATTTTTCCTAACTCTACAAAATAATTTTTTGGTAGTTTGATTGTTATGGAACTAAGTAAGCAAATTAGTTTAGGTAGAATTGTCAATTTTAGTATATTAGCTCAGCCTACTCATGAGCATCTGATGTTTTTCCAATGATTTAGATCTGACTTTATTTGTGTGAAAAAGTGTTTTGTAATTGTGTTCATATAGTTCCTGAGTTTCTTTCTGTAGGTAAACTCCTAAATATTTTATGATATATACAGTAACTCTAAATGGCATTTCTCTTTCTATCTCGCAGTTGGGCTTTGTTGGTAAGATATAGAAATGCCAGTGATTTACATGAATCTGTTTTACAGCCTGCAACTTTGCTAAAGTTATTTGTTATTTCAAGTAGTTTTTTACTTGATTCTCTAGGATTCTGTAAGTATTCCATCATGTCATCTGCAAAGATAGCTTTGTTTCTTCTTTGCCTATTCTAATATCTTCAATTTCTTTTTCTTCTCTTATTGCTAAAGCTAATGTTTCCCATAAGATATTGATAATGGACATCCTTATTTCACCCCTGATCTTATTAGAAATGCTTCTGGCTTGTCCCCATTACATGTGATGCTTGCTGAAGGTTTTAGGTAGATGCTATTCATTATTTTAAGGAAGCCTCCATTTACTCCTATACTCTCTAATGTTTTTAATAGAAATGTGTGTTGTATTTTGTCAAAAGCTTTTTCTCCATCTGTTGGGATGATCACATGGTTTCTGTTAGTTTTGGTATTGATATGATCAATTATGCTGATAGGTTTCCTGATATTGAACCAGCCCTGCCTTCCTGGTATAGATCCTACCTGGTCATTGTGTATTATTCTTTTGATAAGTTGCTGTAATCTATTTGCTAATATATTATTTAAAATTTTTGCATCTATATTCATTAGAAACATTGTTCTACAATTTTCTTTTTCTTTTGTGACTCATCCTGGTTTAGGTATAAGCACCATATTTGTATCATAAAACGAATTTGTTAAGACTCCTTCTACACCTATTTTCCCAAATAGTCTATATAGTATTGTAATTAATTGTTCTTTAAATGTTTGAGAGAATTTGCTTGTAAATCCATCTGGTCCTGGGGATTTTTTTTCCCAGGGAGTTCATCAACAGCTTATTCAATTTCTTTTTCTGAGATGGGATTATTTAAGTATTTTACTTCTTCTTCAGTTAATCTGGACAACTTATATTTTTGTAAATATATATACATTTCACTAAGATTGTCAAATTTATTGGCATACAATTGGGCAAAATAGTTTCTAATTATTGTTTTAATTTCCCCTTTTTTGGTGGTAGATTCACCCTTTTCATTCTTGATACTAGTAATTTGGTTTTCTTCTTTCTTTTTTGTAATTAAATTAACCAAAGACTTATCTATTTTATTTTTTTCATAAAAGTTGCTCTTAGTTTTATTTCTTAGTTCAATATTTTTCTTAATTTCAATTTTATTTATTTTTCCTTTGGTTTTCAATATTTCTAATTTGATGTTTAATTGAAGATTTTTGATTTGTTCTTTTCTAGTTTTTTTAGTTGGATGCCAAATTCATTGATCTCCCTTTTTTCTATTTTATTTATGTAAGCATTTAGAGATATAAAACTTCCCCTAAGAACTGCTTTCACTTCATCCCATAAGTTGTGATATGTGGTCTCATTATTGTCATTCTCTTGAATGAAGTTATTGATTGTTTTGTGATTTGTTGTTTGACCCAATCATTTTTCAAGGATTTAATTATTTACTTTCAAATTAATTTTTAGTCTGTCTTTCCATGTCCCCTTTATTAAATATAATTTTATTTCATCATGATCTGAAAAGGATGAATTTAGTATTTCTGCCTTTCTGCATTGGATTGTGAGGCTTTTATACCCTAGTGCATGGTCAATTTTTGGGTGTGTGCCATGTACCACCAGGAAAAAAAGTATATTCTTTTCTATCGCCATTCAATTTTCTCCAGACATCTATCATATCTAATTTTTCTAATTTTCTATTCAGCTCCTTATCTTCTTTCTTGTTTCTTTTGTGGTTAAATTTATGTAGTTCAGAGAGTGGTAGGTTGAGGTCCCCCAGTAATATAGTTTTGCTGTCTATTTCTTTTTGTAACTCCCTGAACTTCTCCTTTAAGAATCTGGATGGTATACCATTTGGTGCATGTATGTTTAGTAACGATATTACTTCATTGTCTATGGTGCCTTTTAGCAGCATGTAGTTTCCTTCCTTAATTCTTTTGATAAGATCTATTTTTGCTTTTGCTTTGTCTGAGATCAGGATTGCTACACCTGCTTTTTTTTTATTATTATTATTACTTCAGCTGAAGCATAATATATTCTACTCCAGCCTTTTACCTTTACCCTGTGTGTGACACTCTTTTTCAAATTTGTTTCTTGTAAATAACGTATTGTAGGATTATTTTTTTTAATCCATTCTCCTATCCACTTCTGTTTTATGGGAGAGTTCATCCATTCACATTCACAGTTATGATTACTATCTTTGTCTTTATCTCCATCTTTTCACCCCTGTTTATGCTTTTCTTTCTCTTTCCCCCCTGACCAGTGTTTTGCTTTTGACCACTGCCTCCCTCAGTCCCTCCTCCCTTATATTAACCCATTCTGTTTTCTTTCCATTTACTGTTACTGCTTCTTCCCTCCCTTCTATCCCACCTCCCTTTTCTTTCCCCTTTCCCTCCTACTTCATATAGGGCAAGTTAGATTTCTATACCTAACTGATTATGTTATGCCTTTCTTGAGCTAAATCTGATAAGAGTAAGATTCAAACAATGCTAATTTCCCTCCCTTCTTTCCTTCTGCTGTAATAGGTTTTTGTGTCTTTTCCTATAATGTAATTTACCTTTGTCTCCCTTCTCCTTTCTCAGTACATTTTCTTTGATCAGATTAATCCACTTACTTGGATCTATTTAATCTACCTGATTAGATTTTTTTTTCTCATTACATCAAAGTCAACTTATATTCATCCCCTTTTGATATACTCCTTTAATATGGTATAATAACAATACAGCTCTCAAGAATTACAAGTGTCAACTTCCTTTGTAGGAATGTAAACAGTTTGCCTCTTATTAATAACATATTGTATCTTTCTGTCCCATTTACCTTTCTATGTCTCTCTTGGGTCTTGTACTTGAAGATTAAATTTTCTGTTGATCTCTGGATATATCCATGAGGATATGAGGAGATATCCACCTTCTCCCCTGAAAGATCATGCTCATTTCTGCTGGGTAGTTGATCCTTGATTATAATCCAAGCTCCTTTGCCTTACAGAATATCATGTTCCATGCCCTACGGTCTATTAATGTATAAGCTGCAAGGTCCTGTGTAATCCTGACTGTGGTTCTGTGATATTTAAATTGTTCCTTTCTGGATGCTTACAATATTTTCTCTTTGAAGTGGTAATTTTGGAATTTCACTACTATATTCCTTGGCATTTTCAATTTGGGATCTCTTTCAGGAGGTGATCAGTGGATTCCTTCTATGGCTATTTTACCCTCTGATTCTAGGACCTCGGGGAAGTTTTCCTTGATGATTTCCTGAACAATACTGTGCAGACTCTTTCTTTCATCATGATTTTCAGGTAGACCAACAATTTTTAAATTGTCTCTCCTGAGTCGATTTTCTAGGTCAGTTGTATTACCAATGAGGTATTTTAAGTTTTCATCCATTTTTCCCATTCTTTTATTTATTTGTTTGTTTGTTTGTTTTACTGATTCTTGCCATCTCATAGCATCATTAGCTTCAATTTGCCTGATTCTAATTTTTAACAAATTATTTTCATCTATTAGATTTTATACCTCTTTCCCCATTTTGCCAATTGTATTTTTTAGGGATCTGTTTTCTTCAGTGTACTCTTTTTCCAGTTGGCCAATTGTATTTTTTAAGGACTCTTCTACCTCTCTCATTTGACTTTTAAAATCTTTCTTGAGCTCTTCTAAAAAGGCTTTTTGAGCTTCAGACCAGTTCATATTCCCTTTTAAGGTTCCAGATGTGGGTTTGTTGATACTGTTGTCCTCTTCAGAATCTACAGAACATTCTTTTTATTCATGGTGTTTGTTTATTTCCTGGCCTTTAAAGAGATTGAGCTTTCCTGCTGAGGAGCAGAGAGCCCTGACCCAAGCTTCATGTGTTGGGAGTCTAGTCTTAGTCACTGGCTTTGTGTCCTGGGGCCCTGATGTTGACAGTTGGAGGCTGTAGAGTTCTATCATCTTACCTGATGTAGGCCTGGAATCAGCAAGGCTGGAACTCTAGGAGAGCTCTAGGTTGCCTGCTTTTCCTTTCCTTTCGCTTCCTTCCACTCCTTTCAGATGGATGTTGCAGGATGTTTATACACCTGGGGCCCCTTGGAGCACTTCACATAACTTTTTGCTGAGGCACTAGGAGATCTGGTTGCAGTAAGATTTTTGGGACATTGTATGGGTATATTTATAAACATGTATGTATGTATAAATGGATAAATAAAGAAAAAGAAATGAAAGAAGGAAGGAAGAAGGAAGGAAGGAAGGAAGGAAGGAAGGAAGGAAGGAAGGAAGGAAGGAAGGAAGGAAGGAAGGAAGGTAGAAAGGAAAGATAGCCTACGTTAGTGGAAGAGCCAGAACTCATACTCAAATCTCCTCATCCATTTTGACTTGCTCCATCATATTGCTTGAGTTTAGAATATCTATGTTGATTAACTTATCTGAAAAAATGTAAAATCTCCTCCTTTTCTTTGAGTCTTGTAGACAAATGGGACATGTCAAATCATTTGGGTCTAGTGTGATGGCGATGTTAGATGAAGTTCCACATACAGATCTTTCAACAATATTGTTGGATAATCTTATTTCATTTAATCCTAGCTTCATAATGATATTTACAGCTCATCTGACCTGGAATGAATGTTTTCCAATTAAAAGATTTTAACCTTTTTCTTTTAATTGAGTTATGAGCAGTCTCCACTTGGCCATATGAAACTTCAGTGTGTAACTTATTAACCTTATTAATATAATTGACCTAAACCAACTTTCACTGTGGAAGCAATAAAGATGTTCTGAACTAACAGTGGGTATTCTGACATGAGGAATGACTGCCATAAAATTAACTCAGGGATTCCAGAATTGTGAAAACATTGCATGTGGTTTCCTATGGGAAGCAATTGTGCTCTCAGGAGGGAAGAGAGGAAGGGTGAGAACTATATTTTGGTCAATATTGACCACAGTTTTTGTGATTAAGTCTTCATGGTTTATGCCATAGGGAGGCACCCAATTTCCCAGGCAATTGAATTCAGCAAAGGTATATTAGGCACATGTTATGCATAAGGCTCTGTGCTGAGTGTCAGAGCTGAAAATACTAAACAAGATACATTCCCTGCCCTCTAAGAACTTGCATTCTAAAGCAAAAAAATTAGATAGGCAACTTTGTGTCAAGGCTCTTGAGATGGATATGCAGTAACTTTATTTCAAGCCACAAAGGTAAGGACGAGAGTTAGAGATTTCCTTGTACAGTGAAGTAGCAGGAAATGATTAAAGCATTTAATTTAATTCATTTCTATTTAGTTTTCAATTCAGTAAACATTGACTGAGTCCGTACTGTGCAGAAAAAGTATGGTGTAATACAAAAGAATGCTGGCTTTGGAGTTGATCTCTGATACTTACTATTATGTAATACTGAGTAAGTGGTACTGTTTTGTCCTATATATCCAGCTTTGTAAAATGAGGACTTGGCCTTCAATGATCTTTCAGGTCCCTTCTAGTTCCTGTTCTTATGAGTATGAAAATACTATCTGAGGTGAGAGAGATGATGCAAAGATCCATAAAGCACATTCCCTACCATGAGAACACTTATAGTCTGAGTGAGAGGAGAAAGGGCTATAACCTATACACAGGAAACTATAAAACTATAAATGGTAATTTTAAAAATTACATGATAATTTTGTGATATACTTTAAAGGAACAGCAAGTTGTACATAATGGATTTGCAGTTTCATGTACAATAATATTTTATTTTACTATGTTATGGAAATGCTTGTTTTATTCCATAAATGATGAATAAAATAAAATAAATTAATTTTAAAATAAATAGACCAAAAATTATAATTGAATTACAGCTGTAGAGCAGAAAATGCATTTTGAATATTGCAAAGAAAAATTTTTGAAAATTGCCAACTCTTAATTAGAAGGTACTTCATAGGCCACTAGTTTAACCTGTGTTCTTGTTGTTGTTTGTAATTTCAGTCATGTCTGACTCCCTGTGACTCTATTTGGGGTTTTCTTGGGAAAGATACTGAAGTGATTTGTCATTTCTTTCTCCAGCTCATTTTGTAGATAAGGAAACTGAGGCAAACAGGGTTTAGTGACTTGTCCAGAGTCACTCAGCTACTAAGTCTCTGAGGCATAATTATTACCCCTAAAACATCACTGAGAAGTGGTCATTCAACATCTCATTGAAGGTTACCAGTGAAAAGCAACCTATTCCCTTACAGGCAACCCATACCACTTTAGTATGAGTATAAATGTTGGGAAATTCTTCTTTTCAACAACCTTAACTTTGTCTATCTACAGCTTCTATTCATTTTCCTAGTTGTGCCTGGTTCTATCAAGAACAAAATAACATGTCTTACAAATGACACTCTTTATGTACTCAAGATTTTTATCAAGTCTGACTGCCTCCCAATTCTAAATGTCCCCAGTTCCTTCAACCAATACTCATATGTCATGAACTGAAGGCCTTTCACCATCTTCATCACATCCCTGCATATGACATAGTGATTAGGCTTCTGGCCTTGGAGTCAAAAAGACCTGGGTTCAAATCCTACCTCAGAAAATTATTCCTGTCAATACTGATCAAGTCACTTAACCTCTCTTGACTTCAGTTTCTCATCTATAAAATGATAGGGTTTGATTAGTTATCAACCAAGATCTCATCCAACTCTAAATATATGATTGATTAGTCCAACAAAAAGGATTTGTTTGCTTGGCTCTGTTCTAAGCACTAGATACACAAAAAGAGAAAAATAGTTCCATGGAGCTTGCATTTTAATAAAGGAAGAAACATGTATAAATCAAAACATGTAGCATAAATATAAAAGAGAGAGAAGATAACCTGAGCACATGGACCTAGCAACTAAGGGCTATAAAGGGGAAAGGTAAAACAAAGGTTTTCTGGAGTAGGTGTCACTTGAGCTTCACCTTAAAGCAAGCCAGGGATTCTAAGAGTAGGAGAGTGGGAAGGATAACTTTCAAGGCCAGGAGATCCATGTGCAAGGCCACAGAGATATAAACATCAAATATGACATATGCACATACAACATCAAGATGGCCAGTATACATTGAAGAATAGTAGGAGTAGGAAGAATAGCCATCATTTATATAATGTTTCAAATTGCAAACTACTTTTGTTAACTCATTTGAGTGTGTGGAAAGAAGTAGAACATAAGAAGATTGTAAAATTAAATAAAGGCCAGATAGCTAAGAGGTATAAATGTTATTGAGAGGACTTTTATAAGGTAAGTGGGAGATGAATTAGAATGGGGAGAGATTTGAGGAAGAAGACCAATCAGAAGGTAAGGCAGAGATGATGAAAGCATGGACAAGAGTAGTGGCTGAAGTAGAGAAAAGCTGATATATTTGTGAGATGAGGAGAAATTAGATTTTGGCAACAGGTTAGATTTGTGCGTGAGCAAGAAAAAATGAGCCTGCTTAACTGAGACGATGGTAGCCTTCTCAATAGTAATGCAGTAACTGAGAAAATGGGAGAGTTTTAGAGGAAAGATAATGGTGGTTTTTTGGAGGGACATATTCCCTTCACATCTTCCTTTCCCTCTTTACAGTCCTAATTGCTAAGTCCATCTGCCCGGGTTATGTTCTCTCTCTTCTGCATTTAATGAGATAATGAGACATCCAGTTTGAGGTGTCCAATATGCAGTTGGTTATGGGGGACTGTAGGTCAGGAGAGAGTCTAGGGCTGAATATAAGATCTAAGAATTATTGAAATATGATGATAATTGAATCCATGTTAGCTACTGATATCATTAAGTGAAAGAATACTGGGAGTAAAGAAAAAAGAAGATCAGGGCAGAGCCTTGTGGGACACTCACAATTAGTGGACATGGCATTATTGAAGATTGAGAAAAAGAGACTGAGGACTATTTCAATACTAATGAAATCTCAGAAAGGAGACATTATCAAGGAATACAAGGTGATCAATGAGGTAAAATGCTGGAGGGGAAAAGTTCAAGAAGGATTAGGTTTAAGAAGAGGTCATTAGATATATGGCAATTAAATTAATTTGGTAACTTTAAAAAGAACCATTTCAGTTTTGATGAAAAAAGTCATAAGATTACGAAGAATGGCAAAATATTAATGGGTAATGTTTATAAGACTTTTTTTTTTTAATCTGAGAGCACAATTTAGAACAAAGAACGAAATATGATGTCTAGATATTTGGGTATGAATTTGTGCTCATTTACTTTATAACTTTGTGAGTCTGGATAAGTCATTTTGCCTTACTGAGCCTCAGTATATTTATCTGTAAAAATGAATATCATGCTACTTATACAGTCTACCTAAAGGGCTACTGTATAAAAATATGTTTTATAAACTGTATAGCTATGGAAATAAGATATATTGTCATATTCAACTAAAAGAAAATTTTATGCACAATAGGTTAGAGAATATAAAAAAAATAGATTTCATTCTTTTAGCTTTACAATTTACAAACAGTCTTATGAGGTGAAATTATTTTAAAAACCCAACTGCATGAAAAAGAAAACTGACTTATCACATGGTTAGTGAATGTCAGAACTGGGATTTGAATTCCAATCACTCTTTCCAGTACAGTACTAGCTACCCATGTCTTCTTCCTTCCAGGTAAGGAGCATGGGAGTCTGGCCGTGGGTTTGAAACTGTGTACTTAGAGCAGATCTTTAAGCTGGATCTGCAAAAGGCCTTAGCAATTATCTAATCTAACCCCTTCATTTTGCAGATGAGCCAACTGAGACCAGGAAGGTTAGGCAACTTGATCAAGTTCACACAGCTATATAGTAAAAGCTGGGATTTGCACCCAGGCCTTCTGATTTCAAACATATGGCTTTTTTCACTGCATTGCATTGGCCTTCAGAGGATTCCTGCATTGATTGAGCTTTTGAACTAGGTGCTCTCCAAGTTCCTTTCAGCATTTGAGATTCTGTAATAATACTAAGCTCCTATAATTCCAGTCTCTGAATGTGGACACCTAGGAAACAGGAACATGGAATCTTGGACTGTTCTGCTTCCTGGTGGATATTTGGTGATTAAATCAAAAGTCCAAACTACAGAATGTTCACCAGCCTGTTGCTGTCCTGCCTGGAGCTTGCTGGCAGACCCAGTGTTTGTGTACGTAACAACTCCACGAAACTCCCTCCTGTGTTTCAATCTGCATCCTGCTGGGCTTTGGAAACATATAAACCTTGTGATAGTGGATCTGATCTTTCAAATTATGGAACTTGGATTTTTTTTCTTCTTTTCTAGCAAAGCAAATCAGATTGTGCTTTAAGATGAATAATGAGGAATCCAAGGGAAAAGGTTTTCAGGATCTCTGAAAAGAGCAATTAAAAATAATGAGCATTGAGAAGAAAGCACTATGCTGGAAGAGAAATCAGCCTGGCAGAGCACTTCAGCTCTCCTTTACCTCATATACCAGACCACTCAGAGCAGTATTATACCTCTGAAAGGCTTTGCCTTGGTGGAATGTGCATGTCAAGAAAGGGAAGGGAAAATAATAAAACTTTCTCTTTTTCCTTTTGTTTTCTTTTTTTTTTCAGATTTTATTGATTTTTTTTAGTTGTCAACATTCACTTCCACAAGATTTTGAGTTCTGAATTTTCTCCCCATCCCATCTCTCCCCCCACACCAAGATGACATGCATTCTGAATACCTTTTCCCCTAATCTGCCCTCCCTTTTATCTCCCCAGCCCTTCTGTTATCCCTTTCCCCTTCAATTTTTCTGTCAGGCAGGATAGATTTCTGTGGCCTATTGCCTGTATATCTTATTTCCCAGTTGCATCTGGAAACAATTCTTAACATGTTTTTAAAACTTTGGGTTCCAATTTTCTCCCTTCCTCCCTCCCCACCCACCCTCACTGAGAAGGCAAGCAACTTGATATTGGTCATACATGTGTAGTCATGCCAAACACTTCTATAGTGGTCATTGTGTGAAAAACGAACTATATTTCCTTTAATCCTATCCACCCCCCATTTATTCTATTCTCTCTTTTAACCCTGTCCCTCCTTAAAAGTGTTTGCTTCTGATTATCCCATCCCCCAGTCTGCCCTCTTCTCTATCATCCCCCTGTTCTCTTGTCCCCTTTCCCCTTATTTTCCTGTAGGGTAAGATAGATTTCCATGCCCAATTGAGTGTGTATGTTATTCCCTCCTTAAGCCAAATCCACTCATTCCCTCTCACCTTCCCCCACTTGGCCTGCAATGTAAAAACCTGTTATTATCTGTCTTATGTGAGATGATTTACCCCATTCTACCTCTTTCTTTCTCCTCATCCAGTATAATCCTCTCTCACCACTTAATTTTATTCTCCAGATGTCACCCCTACATCTTCAACTCACCTTGTGCCCTCTATCTCTCTGTCTGTCTATCTATCTATCTATCTATCTATCTATCTATCTATCTATCTATTTATCCATCTATCTAGATATAATTTTTTCCCCTCCAACTACCCTACTACTGACAAAGATCTTATAAGTTACAATTATCATATTTCCATGCAGGAATGTAAACAGTTCACACCTTAATAAGTAATTTATGATGTCTCTTTCCTGTTTACCTCTTCATGCTACTCTTGAGTCTTGTATTTGAAAGTCAAATTTTCTATTCAGCTTTGGTCTTTTCATCAGGAATGCTTGAAGTCCTCTATTTCAATGAATATCCATTTTTACCCCTGAAGGATTATACTCAATTTTGCTGGGTAGGTGATTCTTGGTTGTAATCCTACCTCCTTTGACCTCCAGAATATTATATTCCAAGCCCTCTGGGCCCTGAATGTAGAAACTGCTAAATCTTGTGTTATCCTGATTTTGTTTCCACAATACTTGAATTGTTTCTTTCTGGCTGCTTGCAATATTTTCTCCTTGACCTGGGAACTCTGGAATTTGGCTACAATATCCCTCATAGTTCTCCTTTTGGGTTCTCTTTCAGGATGTAATCAGTAGATTCTTTCCATTTCTATTTTGCCCTCTTCTTCTAGAATATCAGAGCAATTTTCCTTGATAATTTCTTGAAAGATGATGTCTAGGCTTTTTTTTTTTTTGGTCATGGCTTTCAGATAGTCCAAGAATTTTTAAATTATCTCTTCTGGATCTATTTTCCAGTTCAGTTGTTTTTACCAATGAGATATTTCACATTGTTTTCTATTTTTCATTCTTTCGGATTTGTTTTACAGTGTCTTAATTTTTCATAAAGTCATTAGCTTACATTTGCTCCATTCTAATTTTTAAGGAAGTATTTTCTTCAGTGAGCTTTTGAACTTCTTTTTCCATGTGGCCAATACTGCTTTTTAAGGCATTGTCTCTCATTGGCTTTTTGGACCTCTTTTGCCAATTTGGTTAGACTATTTTAAGGGGTTATTTTCTTCAGTATTTTTGGGGTCTCCTTTAGGAAGCTGTTGATGAGTTTTTCATGATTTTCTTGCATCACTCTCATTTATCTTCCCAGTTTTTCCACTACTTCTCTTATCTGCTTCTCAAAATCCTTTTTAAGCTCTTCCATGGCCTGGGACCAATTCATGTTTTTCTTAGAGGCTTTTCATGTAGGAACTTTGACTTTGTTTTCTTCTTTTGAATGTATGTTTTGATCTTTGTCACCAAAGATAGATTCTATGGTCTGGCTTTTTTGTGCCTTTGTTTCCTTATGATCCCAGCCAACTAATTGACTTGTAAACTCTTTGTCAAGTTGGAGGTGAGCTTCCAGTGTGGAGAATGTACTGTCCCAAGCTTTGGGGGTTTTGTGCAGCTATGTTCAGAGATACTTCTAGGGAACTGTAAGGTTTCAGTTCTTCCAGGGTGGTGTGATCAAGGGTGAGGTGTTTACTCCTTTCCTGGCTTGTGCTCTGATCTATGAGTAACCACAAGCGCTCTTTTCTTTTTTCTTTTTTTTTCTTTTTTTAATTTTATTAATTTATTTTGATATATCAACAATCACTTCCATATGCTTTTGAGTTTAAAATTTTTCTCTTCCTTCCTCCCCACCACTCACCCCAACATGGCATACAATCTGATATAGGCTATACATTTACATTCCTATTAAACATATTTTCACATTAGTGAAGTTGTAAGTAAAAATTAAAACCAATAGGAGAAACCATCAGAAAGAGGAAACAAAACTCAACAGAAGAGAAAAAAAATGATAGCAATTCAATTTCCATAGTTCTTTCTTTGGATGTGGATAGCATTTTCCATCACGAAGCTTTTGGAAATGTCTTAGATCCTTGAATTGCTGAGAAGGGTTAAGTTTATCAATATTAGTCATCGAACGATGTGGCTGTTATTGTGTACAATGGTTCTCTTGGTCCTGCTCACCTCACTCAGCATCACACCATACAAGTCTTTCCAGATTTTTCTGAAGTCAGCCTGTTCATCATTTCTTATAGCACAATAGTATTCCATTACATTCATATGCCACAAATTGCTCAGCCATTCCCCAATTAATGGGCATCCTCTCAATTTCCAATTCTTTGCCACCATAAAAAGAGCTGCTATGAATCACAAGTGCTCTTTTCTGCCTTGGAATTATGAGGACAATTCCCTCTCTACCACCACTACAAGCTCTACCATGCCAGTGCTCTCACCCCAGGACTGCCACCCAGAACTATAACCCAGGACCAAGCACGGCCAAAGCAAGAGAATCCTTCCTCCGCACTAGCAAAGAGATCTCTGCAATCCCCCTCTGATCATCCACTCAATTCCCCCTCAGTCTGAGGGCCAGAAGCTCAGGAAGGAGGTGCTGCCCTCCCCGGGGCTATGCAGGGTACTGGGGCTGGAAATGAGCTTCTCTGTCACCATGGTCACAGACTTTTCCTACTGACCTTCTAAGTTTTCTTTGGTGTTCATGGGTTGAAAGTCAGGAAATCACCACAGCTGCCTGTGATTCAGTCCCCTGAGACTTGTTCCAGGTTTGCTGAGGCCTATTTTGCTTTGCACCCACACTGAACTCCATTCCTCTCCCTGCCTGGCATGACAGACCTTTCCAATCAACCATCCAGATCGTCTTGGGCTGGAAATTTGTTTCACTCTGTCTTTTTGTGGGTTCTACTGCTTTAGAATTTGTTTAGAGTCATTTTTTATAGGTATTTGGAGGAATTTTGAAGAGAGCTCAAGCAAGTCACTGCTTTTACTTCACCATCTTGGCTCTGCCCCCATATCTCCCATCTTTAAGGAAACTTTGCCTAAACCCTCACTACCCTTTGAGCAATCATTCTATCTTACCTCCTTTTCCCACCCAAACTCCTTGAAACATCTGGCTGAACTTTCTCCTTTCCTCTCTTACTCCCTCCTTGGTTATTATTGCCTTGTTTCAGTTGTGTCTGACTTTTCTAGACCCCATATGAGGATTTCTGAACAAAGATACTGGAGAGGTTTGCCATTTTCTGCTTGTTTTAGAGATGGTGAATTGAGGCAAACAGTTAAGTGACTTAAGTGACTCAGGATTACACATATAGTGTCTGAGGCCAGATTTGAACTCATGAAGTTGAATCTTCCTGATTTTAAGCCCAGTACTCTTTCCCTGGGGAACTTTGTAGCTCCACACTCCTTAAGAGTTTATATCCTGGTTTTCATCCATCCTTACCTGAAAGTGTTCTCTGCAGAGTTAGCATTGACGCTTTAGTTGGATAATCTGATCATCTTTTCTCAGTCCTCATCTTAACTGACCTCTCAGCTCCATTCAACAGTCTTGACCTTGGTCTTCTTGATCTTCAAGAAGAAGCCTTTCAAAAAAAATAAATAAATAAAATTTAAAAAAAGAAACCTTTATTGGTCCACTTTCTCTCTTTGTTTTCTTGAAATTTACCGTATACTATGTGCCTGCTATTTGCCAGGCACAAACACTTTATGAACAATATCTCATCTCATCCTTACACTCACTCTTTTGTGTAAGTCTTACTGCCACCATTTTACAGTAGAGAAAGCTGAGATCAACTAACTAGCAAATGTCTACGGCCAGATATGGATTCAGATTTTCCTAAATCCAGGCCTGGAACTCTATCCACTGTACCTCCTTTCTTCTGATCATTGAAGTAGGTATGTCTGTATGTAGCCATGTTTGTAGTTATTCACAAATTTTTCCTGTTTTCCTTTTCCATTCTTGGAATTCCAAGAGTCTATAAGTTGTTAGGCTCATACCAGATGCTTAACAAAAAGCTCATTGACCTGCTGCTTTCAGTAAAGAAATAGGGAAATGAACTCGTTGGTGGGGGGACGGACTGCTGACCTTGCTTTGTACACCCAGCATTTAGCACAGTGCCTGGCATATAGTCAGTGATTCTTGAATTGGTACCAGTTAGTCCCTAGATCATGAGCATGGGAGCCATTCTCTTCTATTCTGCATTTAAAGATCTGACACTGTCAATGTTATTCTAAAAGTGTCCCATTTTTTTTGTATTAATTTATTTGATTTATCAGCAATCACTTCCATACGCTTTTGAGTTGAAAATTTTTCTCCCCCTTCCTCCCCCCCATCATCCCCAAGATGGTGCACAATCTGATATAGGCTTTACATTTACATTCCTATTAAACTTATTTTCACATTAGTGAAGTTGTAAGTAAAAATTAAAACCAATAGGAGGAACCACCAGAAAGATGAAACAAAACTCAACAGAAGGTAAAAATAAGTGATAGCAATTCAACTTCCATAGTTTCTTCTTTGGATGTGGATGTCATTTTCCATCACCAGGACTCTGCAGATGTCTTAGATCCTTGTAATGCTGAGAAGGGTTCAGTTTAACACTATTAGTCATCATATAACGTGACTCTTATTGTGTACAAAGTCCTCTTAGTTCTGCGCACTTCACTCCGCATCAGACCATGTAAGCCTTTTCAAGTTTTTCTGAAATCAGTCTGTTCATAATTTCTTATAGCACAATAGTATTCCATTACATTCATATACCACAACTTGCTCAGCCATTCCCCAATTGATAGGCATCCTCTCAATTTCCAATTCTTTGCCACCACAAAAAGAGCTGTTATGAATATTTTTATACATGTGCATCCTTTTCCCATTTGTTTGATCTCTTTGGGATATAGCCCTAGAAGTGCTATTGCTGGATCAAAGGGTATGCATATTTTTGTAGCTCTTTGGGCATAGTTCCAAATTGTTCTCCAAAATGTTTGGATCATTTCACAACTCCACCAACAATGTATTAGCGTTCCAATTTTCCCACATCTTCTCCAACATTTATCATTTTCCTGATTTGTCATGTTGGCCAATCTGATAGGTGTGATGTGGTACCTCAGAGTTGTTTTGATTTTCAGTTCTCTGATCAATAATGATTTAGAGCATTTTTTCATATGGCTATAGATGGCTTTAATTTCTTCATCTGAGAACTGCCTCTTCATATCCTTTGACTATTTATCAGTTGGGGAATGACTTGTGTTCTTATGAATTTGTCTTAATTCTCTATATATTTTAGAAATGAGGCCTTTATCAGAGAGACTGGTTGTAAAAATTCCCAATTTTCTACCTTCTTCCTAATCTTAGTTGCATTGGCTTTGTTTGTACAAAAACTTCTCAATTTAATGTAATCAAAATTATCCGTTTTGCTTTTCATAATGTTCTCTGTCTCCTGTTTGGTCATGAATTCTTCTGTTGTCAATAGATCTAGTAGGTAAACTATTCCTTGTTCTCCCAGTTTACTTATGGTATCAACCTTTATATCTAAGTCATGAACCCATTTTGACTTTATTTTGGTACATGGTGGGAGATTTGGGTCTATGCCTTGTTTCTGCCATACTCTTTTCCAGTTTTCTCAGCAGTTTTTTTCAAAGAGTGGGTTCTTATCCCAGAAGCTGGGGTCTTTGGGTTTATCAAATAATAAATTACTGTAGTCATTGACTACTGTGTCTTGCATATTTAAACAATTCCACTGATCCACCTCCCTATTTCTTAGCCAGTACCAAGCAGTTTTGATGATTGCTGTTTTATAATAGAATTTAAGATCTAGAATTGCCAAGCCACCTTCCCCTGCATTTCTTTTCATTAGTTCCTTTAATATTGTGGACCTTTTGTTTTTCCAAATGAATCTTGTTATTATTTTTTCTAACTCTATAAAATAATTTTTTGGTAGTTTGATTAGTATGTCACTGAATAAGTAAATTAGCTTAGGTAGGAGTGTCATTTTTATTATGTTAGCTCGTCCTACCCATGAGCAACTGATGTTTTCCCAATTATTTATGTCTGATTTTATTGTGTGAAAAATGTTTTGTAATTGTGTTCGTAGAGTTCCTGGGTTTGTTTCGGGAGGTAGACTCCTAAATATTTTATAATGTCTACAAAGTTTAAATGGGATTTCTCTTTCTATCTCTTGCTGTTGGGCTTTGTTGGTAATATATAGAAATGCTGGTGATTTATGTGGGTTTATTTTATAGCCTGCAACTTTGCTAAAGTTGTTTATTATTTCAAGTAGTTTTTTTCCTTGATTCTTTAGGATTCTCTAAGTACATCATCATGTCATCTGCAAAGAGTGATAGCTTTGTTTCTTCTTTGCCTATTCTAATGCCTTCAATTTCTTTTTCTTCTCTTATTGCTAAAGCTAATTTCCAGTACAATATTGAATAACAGTGGTGATAATGGACATCCTTGTTTCACCCCCGATCTTATTGGAAATGCTTCTAGCCTGTCCCCATTACATATAATGCTTGCTGAAGGTTTTAGATATATGCTATTTATTATTTTAAGGAAGACTCCATTTATACCTATGCTTTCTAGTGTTTTTAATAGGAATGGGTGTTGTATTTTATCAAAAGCTTTTTCTGCATCTATTGAGATGATCATGTGTTTCTGTTGGTTTTGGTGTTGATATGCTCAATGATGCTGATAGTTTTCCTAATATTGAACCAACCCTGCATTCCTGGTATAAATCCTACCTGGTCATACTGTATTATTCTTGTGATAAGTTGCTGCAATCTATTGCTAGTATTTTGTTTAAAATTTTTGCATCTATATTCATTAGAGAAATTGGTCTATAATTTTCTTTCTCTATTTTGACTCTTCCTGGTTTAGGTATCAACACCATATTTGTATCATAAAAAGAATTTGGTAAGACTCCTTCTTCACCTATTTTCCCAAATAGTCTATATAGTATTGGAATTAATTGTTCTTTAAATGTTTGATAGAATTCACATGTAAATCCATCTGGCCCTGGAGATTTTTTCCTAGGGAGTTCATCAATGGCTTGTTCAATTTCTTTTTCTGAGATGGGGTTATTTAAGTATTTTACTTCCTCTTCTGTTAATCTGGGCAATTTATATTTTTTATGTATCCATTTCACTAAGATTGTCAAATTTGTTGGCATATAGTTGGGCAAAATAATTCCTAATTATTGTTTTAATTTCCTTTCCTTGGTGTAGCTTCACCTTTTCATTCTTGATACTAGTAATTTGGTTTTCTTCTTTCTTTTTTTAATTAAATTAACCAAAGGTTTATCTATTTTATTGTTTTTTTCATAAAACCAGCTCTTAGTTTTATTTATTCAATAGTTTTCTTAATTTCAATTTTCTTAATTTTTCCTTTGGTTTTCAATATTTCTAATTTAGTGTTTAGTTGAGGATTTTTAAGTTGTTCTTTTTCTAGTTTTTTTAGTTGTATGCCCAATTCATTAATCTCCTCTTTTTCTATTTTATTTATGTAAGCATTTAGAGATATAAAACTTCCCCTAAGAACTGCTTTTGCTGCATCCCATAAGTTTTGGTATGTTGTCTCATTATTGTCATTCTCTTGAATGAAATTATTGATTGTTTCTATGATTTGTTGTTTGACCCAATCATTTTTTAGGATTAGATTATTTAGTTTCCAATTATTTTTTAGTCTATCTTTCCATGGCCCTTTATTACATATAATTTTTATTGCATCATGATCTGAAAAGGATGCATTTAATATTTCTGCCTTTCTGCATTGGATTGTGAGGTTTTTATGCCCTAGTACATGGTCAATTTTTGTGTATGTGCCATGTACTGCCGAGAAAAAAGTATATTCCTTTCTATCCCCATTCAGTTTTCTCCAGAGGTCTATCATACCTAACTTTTCTAATGTTCTATTCACCTCCTTAACTTCTTTCTTGTTTATTTTGTGGTTAGATTTATCTAGTGCAGAGAGGGGGAGGTTCAGGTCCCCCACTAGTATAGTTTTGCTGTCTATTTCTTCCTGTAACTCCCTGAACTTCTCCTGTAAGAATTTGGATGCTATACCATTTGGTGCATATATGTTTAGTAATGATATTACTTCATTGTCTATGGTGCCTTTTAGCAGGATGTAGTTTCCTTCCTTATCTCTTTTTTAGATCTATTTTTGCTTTTGCTTTGTCTGAGATCAGGATTGCTACCCCTGCTTTTTTTACTTCAGCTGACACATAATATATTCTGCTCCAGCCTTTTACCTTTACCCTGTATGTGTCACTCTTTTTCAAATGTGTTTCCTGTAAACAACATATTGTAGGATTATGGTTTTTAATCCATTCTGCAATCCATTTCCATTTTATGGGAGAGTTCATCCCATTCACATTCACAGTTATGATTGTGTCTTTTTCTCCATCCTTTTTGCCCCTACTTATGCTTTTCTTCCTCCTTTTTCCTTTCCCCCCTTCACTGGTGTTTTGCTTTTTACCATCGCCTCCTTCAGTCCCTTCTCCCTTTTATTATCCCTTTCCCTTTTCTTCCCCTTTACTCTTACTGCTTCTTCCCTCCCTGTTTTCCCTCCCTCCCTTTTCTTTCCGCCCTCCTTTTTCTTTCCCCCATCCCTTTTCTTTCCCCTTTTCCCTACTACTGCCTATAGTCAGGATTACTCAGGACCTTGCAGCTTCTACATTAAAAGATGGTAGGGCGTGGAACATGATACTCTGTGAGGCAAAGGAGCTTGGAATTCAGCCAAGGATCAATTACCCAGCAAAAATGAGCATCATTTTTCAAGGGAAGAGGTGGATATTCAAAGAAATAGGAGACTTCCAAACTTTCCTGATAAAGAAGACCAGAGCTCAACAAAACATTTAATCTTCAAGTACAGGACTCAAGAAGGACATAAAAAGGTAAATGGGACAGAAAGATACAATATGTTGTTAATGGAGGGGGGGTGCTGTTTGAACCCCTACAGGGGTATATGACACTTGCAACCCTTGAGAACTGTATCATTATTACACCATGTTAAATGATCATACATAAAGAGGGTGGATATTAGTTGACTTTGATGTAATGATAAAAAAAATCTAATCAAGTGGGTTAAATTGATCCAAGTAAGTGGATCAACCTGATCTTAGAAAATGTACTGAGAAAGGAGGAGGCAGACAAGGGTAAATTACATTACAGGAAAAGGCATAAAATCCTATTACAGCAGAGGGAACAAAGGGGGGGGAGCATTGTTTGAACCTTACTCTCATCCGTTTTGGCTCAAGAAGGGCATAACATAATCAGTTAGGTATAGAAAGGGTCCCATTTTGAATGGAGGCTGGGAGCTCTTCAGAATGACTTGGCTTAAATGTGTAAATGCCATACAGGATATTGCAGGTGGAATTTTCTAGTTTTCCCAAACCATTTCATTATTGTCTTTAGGCAACTTCTTTCCAAGGCTGGTAAGATTTGATGACCTTGCTCATAAGAAAGCTCCAAGATACGGACCTGCTGAGTTCCCAGAGAACTTCACAGATAACAGAGTATTTATAGGCTCCTTTGTCCATCTTTCTGGGGAAGCTCTCCCTTGTACTCCTCTTCTTGGCAGATCCCCTGACAGACATCCCTGGGATAAGGGTCTCTGGGTCCCAGGGATCATTTCCCGTGTTTCAAGGCTCTCTCCTTGGAATAAGTGTTGGTCATCTGAAAGGTGACTAAGGACACAGATCCCTCAGTTATCAGTTGAACAGGCAGTCCTGGAGAGAATCTGTGAAAAGGAGGAAAGAGGATCACTGAAGGAGGATAAGGTCAAGTGAAGGCCTTTTAAAGGTGTGGGGGGTATTTGGGCATTTTGTGTATTCCCTTAGCTGTTCAGTGCATTGAGGGTTTCTTTGGCCAAAGACTCCGGGTTCTTCGATGTCATCTCAGTCTGTCTGGAGAGTTGAGTGAAGACAAAGAGTGACTGATTCCTCGAATCTGTCCTTTCCTTTTATTTTCTTGCTGGAGTAGATTCCATCAATGTTAACTGATGGGTGCTTGTATATACTCTCAAATCTAATAATTTTGTCTCATGAAAACTCTGTAAGTGCAGGGACCGTATGTTGGTTAAACACGTTATCTTCCCTAGAGTCTAGGGAAGTCTCACACAATGAGAACTTTTTTAAAATTAATATTTGCTGAGTGAATGGCCCCATGACAAGTAATTTAGTGAAGCTCTCCTCCATAGCTGCATCCACATCAGAAAAACCACTTTTCTACATTCCAGCTAGTTCCAAGAAAGGAAGAGGGAGAAATATTTATTCATGTAATATTTATTAAGAATCTTCTAGGACAATACTCTGGTATGGACACTAGAAAACATACAAAGGTCAATAAATAAGATGTGAGTCCAGTTCTGAAGGAGCTTGCAATCTAACGGGATTAGGACATTTAGAATAGCAAACATTTATTTTAAAATTTAAAAAAAAATACTTTACAAATATTCTCTTATTTGATCCTCACAACAACCCTTGGAGGTAGGTGTTTTTATTATTCCCTTTTTACAGATGAAGAAATAGAGGTAGGCAGAGGTTAAGTGCCTTGCCCAGATTGCACAATGCGTCTGAGGCTGGATTTGAATTCAAGTTTTCTAGGCTCCATCCAGGTCCAGATCTCTACCCACTGAATGACCTAGCTGCCTAAAATATATGCACAGATAAATGCAACATAAATGGAATGTAATAAGTACATAAGAAAAGTATAAAGTGCTATGATGTCAAATAAGCGAGCCTAGCAAAAAGACAAAAAGGCATCTAGATAGCCCTTAGATCATTTTTTCCTTCATTTTAATCAGTGTAGCTTTGTCCTTTTACCTCCATGCTTTATCTCCATGATCAAGTATTCTCCACTTTCTTCCCTCTTCTAGTTTTCAAAATTCATTTCCAAAATCTACTTTCATGAATTCCTTCATGTTAAATTGTTGGATTTTGTCTCTTCTAATCTTATTTTTATTTGAAAACTCCTGGTACCCTGCTCTATCTCAAAACTTCTAAGTAAGTTTCCTAAAAACAGATATGGCTCTTATCACCTATGCCTACCGTGCTTTCTCTGAATGTGAAGATCCTTCTTTGACAAACAGCTGTGAAATCAGTCCCCAATGGGATTTTTTTCTGCCCATCTTCTCATATTTCAAACTGTTCATAATATGCATGCGACAGACACAGAAATTTAACTCAATTCAACAGATACTTAGTATCTAATTTGTATATGATGCTGTCCCAGGACCTAAGAACACAAAGAGAAAAGCAGACTAGACCCTAGTCTCAAGGAAGTCAGATTCAGAGTTGGTGCACAGATAAGTAATTACAATGCCACACAAAGGAGGAAGAAAACGTTAACAATTGGAAGCATAAGGAAAGTCTTCACAGAAACTTAATTGAGACTTAAAGCAAGGATTCAGAGAAGTCATGCTGAGGAGGGAGTGGATTCAAGGCATCAAAGATGATTTTGTCAATTGCATGGAAGCAGGAGGATGGAATGTAAAGTTGAGGAGGCTAGGGGGTAGGTGTCCAATGAGCTGGAACATAGAGTATAAAATGAATTCATGTAGGATAAGACTTAAAAGTTATGTGGGAGCCAGATTAACAAAAAGCTTAAATGCTAGGCCAAAGAGTTTGTACTTCATTCTAAAGGCAATGGCCCACTGAGAGCTTTTGGCAGATAAGTCAGATGATTAGATACATAAATTGTCCCCAAAGTCTTAGTGCAGTTTTAACATTGAATAGGTTTAGATTAAATAAGTTTTAGTAAGCTTAAAACTCTACTAAGACTTTTTGAAAACCCTACATAGGCAACTGTGTAGAGAATGGATTAAAAAGGACTGTTGTTGGAAACAAGAGGATCACTTAGGATATTATTACAATAATACAAGCAGAAAGTGATGAGGTGTCAAACATGGGTGATGATTGTGAATGGAGAGAAAGGGAAATATTGGAGCACTGTTATTGACTGATTACAAGATGTGGCAACTGATTTCATATAGGTGGCAAAAGAGAGGGAAAAAAGAAGAGTCAAGGATGATTCTAAGATTTTAAATATAGGTGCCTGAAAGTGTAGAACCAGAAGTTTGGAGGAGAGATATACCTTCTGTAGAAATATAAAGTGCTGTTGGATATGTGCTGAATTTGAATCATGGAATATTTAGGGAAAACTATTCTCCACGTAGTTGAAAATGTAGAACGGAATTCAAGAGGGAGGTTATGTCTGGCATTGCATATCTGGAAGTGATATAAATAGAAATAATAATAAACCCCATGATTCCTGAAGACAGAGTATAGAGTGGGAGAAGGACCAAGGGTAGAAGGACACCTATATTTAAGCAGTGAGGAGTGAATGATGTCTCAAAACAGGTAAGGCAAAAGTAGATAAGAGAAGAACCAGGTGGAACTATTTTCATTGAAGTTAAGAGAGAAGAGAGAAAGTAATACTCTATAGTGTTTAAAAGCAATAGAAGTATGAAGCAATATTGGGACTGAGAAAAGACAACTAGATGCAAGAGATTTCACTGTAAACTGTATTGGATTTGGAATCAAAAGTCCTATTTTTAAATCTTGACTTTGCTGGGGTCTACTGCCATGCACCACATAAGTACAACAGACTCATTCTCTGATACCACCAGGGTGAACACAGGACAAAGTTCTTCTTGCTGAATTGGACCTATTCCAAGACAAAAATCTTTTTTTTTTTTTGGCTAGGCAATGGGATTAAGTGACTTGCCCAGGATCACACAGCTGGTTAAGTGTTTAGTGTTTGAGGCCAGATTCGAACTCAGGTCCTCCTGAATCCAGGGCCAGTGCTCTATCCACTGCATCACTTCACTACTGACCTCTTAGATCAAGTCCATGACCTGAGTCTCAAACTTTATAAACTCCAGACTCCAACCCAAGACCTGTCTTTTAAACAAAAGACTTCTCACCTGTAGGATCAGTGCCTTAAGCACCAGATCCCTCTGCTTCTTACCTCAAGGATTCATGCAGGAACATACGGGCATAGAATGTCTATAAATGCACTGAAATTCACATAAGGGATTGCATCAGGCAAAGTTCTCTGCATGTGCTTATAAAAATTGGGCTGCAATCTTGAATGAGTGAACATGTCTTGTTGATTCTACCTACAGACCACCTTTTTCCATCTGTCCTTTTCTTTCCATCCACATGGCAACCACACTGGTTTAAACGTTCATCACCTTTCACTTGACCTATTGCATTTGCCTCCTAATTGTTCTTCTCCTCTACTCTCTCGTGTGTCCAGGCCATTCTTCACTAAGTTTCCAAAGTGATATTTCTGAAACTCAGAGCTGATCATGTCACTCATTTATTTACTCAACAAATTTCAGTGGCACTTATTACCTTTGAGATGAAATACAAACTCCTTCGTTTAGTCTTTAAAGCCCTCCATAACTTATTATAACCTATTTTTCCAGCTTTATTACATATTACTCAACTTCATATATTCTATGGTCCATCCAAACACGCCTCTCCTTGGTGATGATCATAAACAATACTTCTTTTTCTGTCTCAGTGACCCTGCATAGGCTGATCCTAATACCTGCAGCGAAATGTATTTGACTCAGCCTCTTAGAATCCCTAGTTTCCTCCAAAGATCAGCTGAAGTACTGTCTTCCACAATAGACATTCTTTAGCCTCCCCAAATGCTGGAGCCTTGCCCCTCTCAAATTACCTTGTAGTTATTTTGTACATCTTTAAATATATTTGTATAAGTACATGCTGGCTCCCCCGACAGAATGTAAGTTCCATGAGTAAGAATTCTTTTCATTTTTTTTTATTTTGTTATTTTCCAGGAAAGCATATAATGTTTAATCCAGAATATTTCCTTAATGAGTGCTTATTGATTGATTGATTGCCTATGTAACTTTGGACAAGCCACAACTTCTCTGGTTCTTAATTTCTTCATTTGCAAAATCTATCACACCATAATTTAACCATTACCAACTTCAAGTCCTATATATTTTCTCCTCTGTTTTTTTTTTTACTTTGATCTCTACTGGGTCCCCTGATCCCCTCCTGACTAATTCTCAGTCTTCTTAGATGAATCTGCAACCATGTCCTGCCCATTTACTTTACCTCCCACAATTTTTCATTGACCCTCTTATCTTTTTTCCTCTATACTTTTTCATGGATCATCATCCATGTCAGGCATCTAAACTGTAGAATTATAAGTAATTTCAGAAGAGGGGTGGGATCAAAACCCTGATCATAGTGGATTGAGAAATGAGTGAATAGGGAATGGTATGAAAAATAATTGACTCTTTCTGGTAGCTCTGCAATGACATGTAGGAGAGATACAAGATCATAGTTTGAGATCATGGCAATGTCAAGAGAAGGTGGTGGGTTTTTATATTTATCTGTTTTGTTTTGTTTTGTTTTGTTCTTAAGGCCTACATGTCTAGGGATCAAGGAAAAGAAACAGATTGAATATGAAACATGGAAGGAATGATTAGTGGAGAAAGATTTAGGAGAAGACTGAAGGGAACCATATTAAGAGCCTATGTAGAGGAGTTAGCCTTGTCAAATAGAGGAACCTCCTCTTTTTTACACTTTCATCTATCCCCAAAGTGTGGAGTAGGGAAGATTAGGAAGCTCATGATATAGGGTCATGATTTAGGGGTAAATTTTAGGGAAAGAGCACGATACAGTGAAGATTCTTATTAGACTTAGATTCAGAGGATTTGAATTGAAATTCCAGTTCTATTATTGACAACTTGCGTGACTCTTTTTGTTCTTCAGTCATTTCAGTCAGGGGGCAGCTAGGATAGAGGGGGCACAGTGGATAGAGCTTCATCCTTGGAATCAGGAGGACCTGAGTTCAAATCCAGCCTCAGACACATAACTCTCACTAGCTATGTGACCCTGGGCAAGCCACTTAACCCCATTGCCTCATCTAAAAAAAAAAAAAACTACTCATTTCAGACATATCCTCCTCATTGTGAACCCATTTGGGATTTTCTTGGCAAAGATAATTGAATGGCTTGTCATTTCCTTCTCCAGCTCATTGTATAGATGAGAAAACTGAGGCAAACAGGGTTAAGTGACTTCCCCAGGATCACATAGCTAGTAAGTGTCTGAGGCTGCACTTGAACTCTGAAAGATATGTCTTCCTGACTCCTGGATGTGCATTCTATTCACTATGCCACCTATCTAGGTCAGTCATTTAATTCTCTGAATTATAGTTCCTCAAAGTAAAATAGGAGGTTAGATTTGATGGTCTCTAAAGTCCATCCTACTGTGAAATTTGTGATCCTGTGATTTCTGAGTAAAGTGGGAAGGAAGTTAACTACTTCAGACAGAGAGAACTTGAGGAAAACAGAGGTTGATAACAGCTGCTTCTGTAGTCAGAGATAACTACTGAACCATAAGAAGACCATGTGGAAGCAGGCAAATAAAGGTGAAGTAGATGGAATAATTGAAATAGAGTTTGAAACTACAACAAAATTCAACACTTATTGAATACCTCTACAGAGTTCTGTATGATGGATATACAACTTCTGATAGGATGTGGACCTTGCAGTCTATAAGGGGAGATGACAAATGTAAAACAAATACAATAATAAATGATAAAATTCTATGTCATGTCCTTTGAGGAAGGGAGGGGCAAAGAAGAAAGTTTTTTTGCCAACTGGCATAACATGGATAAGATCACATTTGAGTAGGATGCCTAGCCATTTAACAGATGGAGGTCTCCTTTCCCTCCAAAATAAAAGTGCCTAGGTTTTATCTCCCTTCTCCTCTCATTAGCTTTTCTGAACTTTTGCACGGACACTGCCAATTATGCTCTTCCTATGCAACTTCTCGTCTTTAGCAAACTAGGCTCCATAGTGACAAGAGAATATCATAGTTGCAATGTCAAGAGCAGTTAGTGGGTGTCTTGTGATCATTCTAAAGGCTCAGAGTAGTGCTTTTGACCCTGGTCACATCCTTTTTCTAGCATGGGGATGGAAGAGGAAAAAAAAAGTATTTATTTTCATATCTGCTCTCTGGAAATGATACATGACCTTATGGTTTCAACAGTAGAATAAATAAGATGCTGTTTTGGGACAGCAACTAAAAGAGAGGTGTTCTGTCTCTTTAGTCATGAAAGAAATAGTCCATCCAACTAACAACACAGTGATTTTACTAACCAGCACCTGCCTGCGATTAGTAAATAACATGGTATGTGATTTTATGTGTCTGGAATACATATTGAAATGTCAACTACCTGCCACCATTCAATTCACGTATCAATATCAAATGCCAAATTTTAGGAGAAATGTTTTCCTCAGGCTTGTATTTTACTGTGAATTGAGAGAGGGTATATGGAAAGCAGTGCAGTGAATAGAAGTCGATTTGCCAAGTATATTGGCCTTCTCAAATGAATCCTCACAGCCACAGAAGATGTATGCCGGGTTCCAAGAGCAGTTTGAAATCTTGGCTATTGGAGCAAAAGTTTAAAAAATGTTTATAGTTTCCTACCAGTGATAATTATCTACTGCCTGCTGACACAGGCATTTTTCACAAATTGGACCTGTACCAGTTTCCTACTGCATATTTAATTACTGTATTAATTTATTCTCATTAGTGAGCCCATGATACAGTAAATAATTTAAATAGCTTTGACTGACAAATACAGTTGTATTAATCCTACACACAGTGGGGACTGGCTTGATGTGTCAAGAGTAGTAGTCTATAGCCCAGTGTATATGGTGCAATGTGGTTTTCCTGAGCAGAGTATTTCAATTAAGGAGCTGAGGTTTTTCCTTTGTTTGCGTGTTTGTTTTCATTTGCAAAGGAAGTATGAAATGCTCTTATATGATTTTTCTGAATCAACTGTATAAATAGTATCATTGCTGGCAACACTGATGAAGAGTAGAGTAGTAGTTCAGAAGGGATGAGTCTGCAGGGAAGGGAACAAGGATGTCCTTTCTCCTGCCCATTCTGTCCAAGGAAAGTTACTAGGAGTTATGTTGTTGTTCAGGTGTTTATTTGTATTGGAGTCGTTGTGACTCCACGGACCACAGTATGCTAGGCTATGTGAGGAAGATTTCAGAGGAAAATTCACTCCTATTGGTAATATTTTTTTTTAACCAGCGGCATCCCTGACCTTGGCCAAGAGTTGGGTGCTAGACATGCCCATAGGTAACATCCCTGGGAAGGTCTTACCCCCTATTATGTCCCTGGATATCATGCACAGATCTGGGCTGAACTCTTTCACTATGATTAAAGACCTACAGTTGAGGAGTCTCAACATTTCTACTGGCTCTAACTTTATATTTATTTTTGTTATGAAAGAGTAATATTCCATTATATCAAGGTACCACAATTTGTTTAAAAACTCCTCAAATGATGAGCATCTATTTTATTCCTAGTTATCTGCTACTATAAAAGTTGTGCTCTACGTATTTTGCTATAAAAAGTACTTTTTATCTAGAACTTCCATGGGGTATATGCCTAGCAATGGAATTTCTGTGTTGAAAGACATGCTCATTTTAATCACTTAGAATAATTCCTAGATGTTTTACAGAATGGTTGGAGCAATATGTTAGTATACCTGTCTTTCCACAACCTTGCCAACATTGATTATTCTTAACTTTTGTTGTTTGATCCATTATATTCCAAGGGTAAGAAACTATTGGATTTTTAAATGTAACTCAGGAAACAGTTAAATCATATAACAGATTTTTACGCATTCCCCTTCATCTCCAATGTGAATTTGATCCAAAGAGTTCAAGAGAGTTCCCTGGGATTTCATTTCAAAAATGTGCCCAGGTGAGCCTTACTTGCTACTTTATTCCTTTCCTGGTTCCAGTCCAGACTCTCTGGACTTCACCACCATTTCCCCATGTGGGAACCTTCTCCTTCCTTCCACCCAAGCTTTTCATCTCCCTTTAACATTGAATTTTCCTCCATTAGAATGTGAGCTCCATGAGTACAAGGGCTCACTAGCTTTTTATTTTTGTTTATATTACAAGCACTTAGAACAGTGTCTGCCACATAGGAAGCACTTAAACACTTGTTGACTTGATATTCATTTTGGCTTACCTCATGACTCTCTTTCACAGTGTGCTTGATTTCAGGCAGTTCATGAAGAATGGCCTTCAGAAAGACTGGCCTACCAAAAGAAGGACTTTGAATATGACAACGTGAACAAATGTAGAGGCAATAAGAAAGGTAGAGGAGAAATACGTATCCATTTGGAACTTTTTGTAGCATATGATGTTAGTTACTGTTCTAAAACTAGATCATTTCTGAAAATCAACTTTTGAAGTTCCCATTGGACTGAAATGTTTTGTCTTAGAATCAGCTTCTTCGGTTGACTAAAGGTATAATAATAATATCTCACATTTATATAGCACCTATTATGTGCCAAATACTGTGGCAAGCCCTTTACAAATATTATCTCATTCTATCCTCACAACAATCTTCAAAGGTAGGTGCTATCATTAGCTTGGTTTTACAGATGAAGAAACTGAGGTTAAGTGACTTGCCAAGGATCACATAGCTAATGAGTGTCTAAAGCCATCTTTGAACTGAGGTCTTCCTGACTCCAAGCCCAGAGCCCTATTCACTATGCAACTAGCTGCTCTCAACAAAGATGAATAAAATGGTAGTGTTTAAAAACTCTTAAAGTTAAAACCTTTATATTCAGGTATCCCATTCTAGGTTTAAATTCCAGAAAGGCAGTTTTGGGTGCCTATGCAGAAGGTGAATATTTATGCTGGGTGAATTTTGAAACTTGGTAATTACCAATGCAGACATGATAGCCTTTGATTGAAAACTTCTCTTGCCTGCCAGCTCCTTCTTCACTACATGCAGCTTCCAAATCAGATCCCATCTTCTCATCATCAAAGATGGAACTTTTTTAAATTATGTGGGCTACAGGGTATAGGAGGTAGGATATGGCACTTGAAGGTAACAAACTGTCCTTGCACTGCAATTTCAACATTACAGAAGTTATTAATGGAAAGTTGTGCTTCATGTCAAATTAATGTACCATGGAGTTAACTTTTGGCACAAAGCAAAAGTCACATACCTAGTATACGCCTCCCATTTATTAATAGCATGCTGAGAACTGCCAACCTCATTATTGCTATTATAAAACAGCAATTCACTCTGCAATGGCAGTCTGTTGAGTCTAAAATCCTGGCTATCTGAAATCATAGAATCATAGAACATTAGAGCTGGAAAGGATCATGGAGATTGTCTAATGCAACATCTACCTGAAGCATGAATGCCCTGTACTACCTACATGACAAGTCATTGGGTCACAGGATCATAGAGCTAGAACCTGAATGGGCCTCAGTGGTCATGCAATCCAAATCTCTCATTTCACAGGAAAGGAAACTAAGGAATAGAGAGGTTAAATAATTAGCCAAGATAGATAGTAAAAATTACACGTGTGATTTGAATCCATGCCTTTGGAATTCAGAGCTAGTGCTCTTTCTAGGGTCCTTTCTTGGCTCCTGCCTCCCACTTTTCAACTTCTTTTTGTGTGTTACCTTCCCTTAATTGATTATAAGCTCCTTGAGGGCAAGGGCTGTCTTTCTTCTTCTTTTCTTTTTTTTTTGTTTACCCAGAACTTAGCACAGTGCCTCATACATAATAGATGCCTAACACATTTATTGTATTGAATTATCATATAGTCTACCAAGTGCTAGAATCATTGGATCTCAGAATTAGAAGGACTCTCTAAGGTCATATATACCATATGTCAATAGGATGCCCATTGTTATACCCCTGACAAGTGGTTGTCCAGCCTCTACGTGAAGATTTCCAGTGATGGGAAAACCACTATTCTTCCCGAAGCAAATAATTCTATTCTTAGAAATCTCTAACTGTTAGAATGGGTTTCATTACATAGATGTGAAATTTATTTCTTTGCAGCATATACCTATTGTTCCTAATTCTGATCCTGAGTAAAACAGAACAAGTCTGATCCCTCTTCCAAATGGACATCTTTCAAATATGAAAGCAGCTGTCACATTCATCCTCCAACCTCTTTTTTCACGTAGCCTAAACATGTCTAGTCCCTTCAATCCTCTCTACATTATCCCAACAATGGGTCATCTCCCAACTTTCAAAAGGCTCCAGTAATGAGTGAGCTAGCTATTCCTCTACCTCCTCAACAGTGTGTCAGTTGGTATTACCCTTTTGGATACCTCTAACTATTAAGGATTTTTCTTCTGCTTAAATCAACTTAAAATTTGCCTTCCTATGACATACACACACATTAGTTCTTGTTTGGCTCTCTAACACTACAAATAGAATCCCATTTTGATGTGACAACCCAACTAAGAATTTGAATTTGAAGACAAAAATAATGTCCCACTTCCCCCAGTCATGTCTTTAATATATCTCAGTCATTGTCCTGTCTGAATATTTTATTTTGTTTTGATTTTTTACCCTGCCTAAATAAAATCCTGAGACAAAGACTGGAACATGAAGAAATAATTTTGTTCTCTGTCCCCATAGTTATTGCTCTCATTATGCTATGATAGATGCATTAACTTTTATTTTCCATTTGTCCTTAGTACCCTAGAAATGCCCTGAAAGAATGGAAAGAAAATATTGATTAGGGGACCTAGCGTGAGAGCAGAGCAGAAGGAAAGATAAGGGAATAAAGAGGGAGGGGATACTATGGGGTCCTTTTCTGGAAGAGGTGACAAAGTAGGGAGTTCTGATTCTTCAGGGATCATCAGGAGGACAAGAGGTCTTGGGGAATTAGGGAAGACTAACTTGAGATCATTTAGTTAGGCTAAATTGCTAAGGATCTACTGACATTAGGGGGGAAGAAATCATTGTGAACTGCTTGTCCCAATAAGCATTTTGAAGGTCTAATAGTGCCTCATTTTTCTAATAGAATGAACAGGATCCCATCAGTATAGGTGACCTCAGAGTCAGTGGTCTGTGTCATGAGAGGACTAAGCTGTTGGTATTATTCAGTATTACCACCAAAACAGGCTAAGAGAGACAAGTGGTCTGAAGCCAGAGAGTTCAAGCAATGGGAGCAGCAAATCCACAGGGCCAGGTTCAGGAGGTGGGTTGGGAGTGTTAAAAGAACAAGGCTTTAAGAGACATGTGTGTGGCATTTTGGAAGCAGTTGCTCCACCATGCTTCAGCATCTTTTGTGTCCTGGAAGATCCTTCTGTCCCTGCAACTTTTTCTCACTACAGATCCCTCTGCCGCAGTGACCCATTTCTCTAACTTCCCAGAATTGTTCCCAGAATACCCTTTTTAAGGGAAGACCCCCTTGGTCAACTTTAACTCCTTCGTTCCTTTCTGGCCCTTCATTCCTGACTCTCTGGAATTCTTTCTCCACAAGTTCCCTATCACTATACTCCTTTCTCTACCCATACCCCACTTTTTTTTCTTTTTATCCTCCTTTTATGTTATCCCTACACCCATTAGAATATAAACATTTCTAAGGCAGGGCCTTTCTTTCTTTTTGTTTCTATTTGTACTTGTAGCTCTTAGCATAGTGCCTGGAACATAGTAAATACTTAATCAATGCTTGTTGACCTGACTTGACTTGCTCTGATAGGTATTTGAGAGTTTTTCTTGCCTTTTTTTCCTGTGTCAGTCCAGGACTGTCTGCTCATCCCTCTTCTGCCCTAGTAAGCTTCACCACTTTTCAGAGATGTTGCTGGTTTCTGGCCAAGTACTTGTCCTTTTATGTCAGGGGACAGGCCTATTTCTGGATTAGGGAGTCTGTAGGGCGCCAAAAGTTACTTGGATTTGTTTGGATGGTCAAAAAGAATATAAAATTCTGAGGCCAGTTGAGTACTTCTGAACAAAATTGAGTTGGACTATACAAAAGCCATAGGATCCTATGTTTAGAATTAGCATTGACATTATAGGCCCTTGAGTCATTTTATTTATTTTAGCCTCAGTTTCCTTGTCTATAAAATGGAAATATTAATACTTGTACTATCTAGCACATGTTATTGTGATGAAAACATTAACAATCTCCATAAATATCAACTGCTAGGTGATTGCAAATAGCAAGATCAGCTCTTGCCAGTCTCCCAAAAGAAAACTTTAAAATCCACTGTCATGGGCATAGAAATTCAGGATTGGGAGCAAAAATGTGGGTTATATGAACAAAGAAGATTTGAAGCTGAATTATTGAGAACAGCAATTAACTTTAACTAAAACAATGTGCAATGGATTTTGACAAAAACAAAAACAAAAACAAAACTTCAGAACATCTAGATGATAGCTAAGTTTTAGTTTTGTGGAGCCATTTCCTCAAAACAATGCTATGAGGTAGTGGTACAAATAGTACCAACCTCATTGTACAGATAAGGAAACTGAGGCTCAGAAAGGTTTACTAACTTGTCCATATTCACACAGCTTGTTCTGAGGTGAAACTGAAGCCTGAGTTTCCTGAGATCAAATCTAATACTGTTTGCCCTGTACCGTTCATCATGCCTTCAAGATCAGTGTTCCAGTTCCCATGTTTATGTTTGCTGTTTTTATTACCACACCCCAGCAAACCATGTCGGCAGGTGGGATAACAAGGATAAGGATAACTAACAGACCTCAAGCCTATCAGTTGGTTAGGGGGATGTCTAGCCCAAGCATGTGAAGACTTTTCCTGGTGGAATGGGCTGATAAGAACAATTTGTTCCAACAGCCATGAAGGCAGCTGAAGCAGGCAGTGTGGAGTGCTTACAGCTTGGTCAGATATCAAAGACACCCAGGTCATCCACTGTATTCTGGGCCATCACCAGTCATCTTGACATACTCATTGAAATCCAATTCATGTGCAAGTCAAAGACATCACCCCTCAAAACAAAGGATGAACAACAAGTAAGATACATAGAAAAGGACTTTTAAACTAGTCTCTTTTTTTTTCGAACAGAGTTCAGTTCTTTCTCTGAAGGGTAGAAAAAACCTAAACTAAAAATTACCTTATTCCAATATTTAGAAATCAAACACTCTGCCATGGATACTAAACATTAATGGAGGCTCTGGAGGGATATATTATGGGATTTGGAAATGTTATCCTAAAGCAAACCTCATTTCAAAGGATGATCTCATGACTTGACAATTTACCATAGGAGGGAGGGGGTGAAAGAACTAAAGTGAAATGTAAACAGAGAAGGTTGGGGTAGGGAAAAAGAGGCTGCAAAGAAGAAAAATGCCAACTTCACAGAGGCCACAGTAAAAGGACACGAGAGTTTTCTACTGTTATTAAAGAAAGGAATACGTTCATACTCCGATTTTATCTGACTCACAGAATAACTGAATGTCAGAGAAGAAGGGACCTTCAAGATCAGGTTGGCCACCCCTACCACCCACTCCCCCACCCCCGCTCCATCTCCCCATCCCCCACAATTATTCAGAGGAGGAAAATGAGGCCTCAAGAGGTCAAATGATGTACTCATGCAGGTTGCTTGTTTTTTTTTTTTTAATCTGTTGTAAAATTACTGTGAATGTGATATTCAGACAATTTCTCCCCTGGATTGTGCTAAGATGAAGTTCTGAAGGATGGAGGCCATATTCCCCTGAATCAAAAGTTTTTATAGCTCAAAGAAGGTTGAGTTCATAAATTCTGACCTATTCACTTTACAGATGAGGAAGCAGAGGCTCAGGGAGAGGAAGGGATTTGTCCTGTTTCACACATCTCATGATCCTGTCTTTAGCATAATGCAACAGTAGGCACAACTAAGTATTTTAAAGTGTATCTGGGTGATGATGGTGATGATGATGTAATGATAAACAATGTGTTTTTGAGAGGTGAGTCCAGTGGAGATTTGCAAATAAAATGATCCAGAAGCAAGATAAGAAATCATTTGAAGGGATATGAAGGAATTTCACTCCCAGATAAAGCTTCAGGCTCTTAATCTGAACTACTTTGGGTTGTCATTGCTCACCAGACTAAGAAGTTAGGAGAACTGAATTCAAATGTCACCTATACTACTTATTAGCTCTCTGATGACTGGTAAGCCCTTTTACATTTCAGAGCCTCACTTTCCTCACATGCAAGTTGGATAATGATACTTGCACTACCTACCTCCCAGCTGGTGGTGAAGATAAATGAAGTAAAGGTTGTAAAGTACTTTGTGATCATCAAATGGTAGATACATGTGAATTTATTAGCCATATAATACACAGGTATTGCAATCCAGATTTTAAAGAGGAAGAGACCAAAGTTCTGACAAGTTAAGTGACTTGCCCATGATATGACTGCTAGTATCAAAAACAGGACTTGAACCCAGGTCTCTTAAGTTCAAGTCCAGCATCCTAAAAGCCCAACCATGTGATAATTAAGTTGGAAATAGATTTTTACATATTTATTGAAATATAGACTCACTTTCAAAAATCTCTTCCTGGATTGGTACATCTTTGTCACTTAAAAAAATAATTTCAGCTTAAGTAATTCATTGAACTTTTTCAATAAAAAGTTAACTACAGAATATCACAACACTCAATTCATTTCAATTCAACAGACGTTTATTAAGCATCTACTGTTTGCAATGAAATATGATTGGTGCTGGTGATTTACAGACAAAAATGAAATAATGCTTCCCCTGAGGAACTTAACAATCTTTAAAAAAAAAAGCAATTTAAGTTAGAAACAATACTCATTTAGGCAGCCTGTGGTTCCTGTTTGTGATAAATTAATCATGTATCATTGTCTTCCAATGGAATGGAAGTGCTGAGGATATGAAAAGAAAAGTGATAGTCTTTCATCTTAAGGAACTCATATTTTAACTACGTTAAACAACCCATAAAGGAGATGTCAGTTTCAATGAAGATAGAATAGATGACAGTATATTGTCTAGCAGGCTAGTTGGGGTGGGGGGGAGGAGAGCTCCTGGCTATATCTGATCAATGAATATTTAGAAGAGGGTAGTCATTCCAAGGGTCTGAGTTGGGCTCTCAGTTACCTCAGCAAAGGTGGGGAAGAGGGGGTCAGAATCTAGTCAGAATAAACATTTAGCAGTTAATAGAACCAAGAAAATGGATGTGAGGTTGAAGAATGGGAAGGATCCTGGCTGGCTCCTGCAACAGCAGCTGGTTATGACTCTATAATAAAAACAAATCACAGAATGTCAAAGCAGAAAGGGAATACAAGGCCATCTGGTCCAGTCCTCTGCCTCAGCCAAGGGAACATGCCATCCATTCCACAAAGAGTTGTGGATTCTTCTGTCATCATCCTTCTACATGAGACACACAGTTCTCTATGTGAGACATTTAAGCAGAAAAAAGAAAGATATGGTAGACATCTCTTAGTATAGTGCATCATAAATAGGAAATATTTTCTCTTGATTTAGTGTTGAGCACCAGTGTCCATCAGCATCCAACACCAAATTCTTTCAATCCCAAAGAACAACCAAGTGATATCAAACAGAATTTACTAGCCAGCGCTAATTGATCCACTGGATCCATTATGCATAATTATGCAAATGTGCATGAATACAATTTTTGAATGTGATTTTTAAATGACTTCTATCATGCATCATGCTCCAGCCTAGTTGCGCTCCGCAGGAATGTGCCAGAGAAGACTAATTAGCATCGTCACTTGGATAATAATTATTGTATTTAGGAGAAAATGTGAGATTCAATCTGGTGCTATTTTGCTGAAATAGCATAACTTGTGACTCACTACATATAGCAGTTATTGGCTGTGTGTGAACAATTTTTTTAATATTATTTTTCAAAATACAGAAAATCTCCTCTGGTAAGGGAAATTGAATGTGAAAACCACAATCTGTGTGGTCCATTATATAGTCTGGTGAGTGTCATCTGCTTAAATTGGATCAGGAGAACACGAATTTTCACTCTTGTTTTTGCTTGGTCTCCAGTTGGACAAATATAGGGCTTAGCTGAGATCTGTGAACTCCTAGACTAGGTCAGGAAAGAGATGCTACCACATTTTGGGGAGAGGTACCATTCTTTGCTTAGTTTGGTTAGATTGGTGTTGTTATATTGAGACTATTTATCTGGAACTTAAGTCATCTGTTCAATGTTTCACACAGTAAATATTCCCAGAGTATAAGGAAGTTATCTGGGACAGCTGGATGAGAAAATGTCAGCAACTGTTATAGAACCCCAAAGTGCATGCAACACACGTTAGGATGAAACCATTGTAGTCTATTCAGGTAAGCACCTACTGTAAAGCAGGTGAAAATTATACTGATCTGGGACTCCAAAAGTAATTCAGGACCAATTCAGTCCTTTGATCTATGTACAAAGCCACTCTTAAAAATCCTAGGCCAAAGCAAACTCTTTGAATTGTACTTTTTCAAGTGACTTGAGCTACCTTAATAATTAATCTTAAATTAACAAATCTAATCTTATAGACATTTTAAGTGTTAAGTACTGAAAATACAGAGGTATGATGAAAATCACAAAAGTTCATATTCTTTTGAGGACATTCAAGATATAAACAGCTCAATACATAAATGACCATTTGAGGAGAGTATTTATACACTAGGAAGATCAGGAAGAGATTCAAGAGATGCTACATGAGCTGAGCCACCAAGGAATCTAAGGATTACAATAAGCAGAGGATAAGGGTGGAGTACATTCCAGGCTCCAGGAACAGCCTATGTAAAGGCACAGGGGAGAGAGGAAGGTGATCAACATGTGGTAAGGGTTTTGTAGATCATATCATAAGAGGATTGGTTAAAGGAAATTAATATTTTTGACTGAAAAAGTGAAAACTGAAGTGGGGGTGATAATTAATTTTAAGCTTTTGAAAAAAACATTGTAGGGATTTGATTTGTTCTTCTTGCTTTAGCTTGGGCATAACTCAGAGTAATAGGACAAACTTTTAGAGATGTTGCAAGAACCACCATCTTTCCAGTCACATAGGTTAAACTTTGGAATTGTTCTCAGCTCTTCATTCTCCCTCACTCAATCAGTTCCAAATCTTGTTGATTCTATGTTTACAATATATTTCATGTTTGTCTTATCCTTTCCTTTGTTATTATTTTTAAATCATTTATCATTTTCAACATTCTTTTTTTAAAAATTTTAGTTCCAGATACTCTCCCTCACTTGTATCCTTCACCCACTCACTAAGAAGGCAAACAACATAATATCAATTATACATCTGAAATCACACAAAACATAGTTTCATATTAGCCACATAGTTAAAAAATAAAGTAAAAGAGTTATACTTCAATCTGCATTCAAAGTTCATCAGTTCTCTCTATGGAGACAGAATTATTTTTTTTTTTATCATAGGTCCTTTGGATTTAGTTTTGATATTTGTACTGATCAGAGTAACCAAGTCTTTCAGAGTTGATAATTACTATGATATTGTTGATATTGTGCACAGTGACAGTTACACAGTTCTCACTTCACTTTTCATCTGTTCCTATCGGTCTTGCCATGTGTTTTTTCTTCCTAAAACCAACCACCTCATCATTTCTTATAGCATAATAGTACTCCATCATAATCATAGGCTACAATTTGTTCAGCCATTCTCCAATTGATAAGCATCTTCTCAGTTTCCAGTTGGAAGGCACTTTTAACATTTATCTAATCTAACTCCCTCATTTTTGAAATAGGAAACTGAGTCCTTTGCCTGGGGTTTGTGATGTCATAATCCAAATTTCCTATCTAAATTAATCTACGGACTTGGTATTGTGCTAAGTCGTTACAAAGAAGAGGCATTTAAAACTGGAAAAAATAACAAAATTAATTTGGATAAACAAGAGGTCTAGAATATATCAAAAGAAATTGTGCTGAAAATATAAGTGAAGGAAGCATAGGATTACCAGACCTGAAACTATGTTCTAAAATAGTAGTCATCAAAAACTATTTAGTATTGATTAAATAATGAAAAAAGCAGATAGATGGAACAAACTAGGTAACCAAGGAGAGAAATAATTTAACATAGTAGGACAATGTTTGCTGAACAAAAGAGCTTAAATTATTGAAAGAAAGATTCTCTTTTTGACAAAAATTGCTAGGAAACTAGGAAGGAGTTTAACACACATACACACATATATAAAATACTTTTAGAACATCTTACATTATGCCCTAAAAATGTGTACATATTCTTAAAATGTTCACACTTTTTATTCTAGAGATTCTGTTGCTAATGATACACTACAAGGAGGTCATTGACATAAACATCAAGATTTTTATAGAAGCATTATTTGTCATTACAAAAGACTGGAAGCAGCATAGATGCCCATTGATTGAGAATGGCTAAACAAATTGTGGTAAATGGATACAATGAAATAGTACTGAGCTATAAGATAACATAAACATAAAGAAAACAAAAAAAAAATAAAAAGATTCATGTGAACTGATACAGAATGAAGTAAGCAGAACCAAGAAAATCATATACAAAACAAACTGACTATAACAATGCAAACAGAAATAAAAACAATCACAGAACAATAGAAAATTAATGGTATTAAATTGTAAAGAACAAGAATGACTATATTGTAGAGACATGAAAAGATAACTCTGTAAAGGGATGTGGTTTGCAAGTGTGGAATATTGTATTTTGTCATGTATTAATCAATTTTGTTGACTTTTTTTTATTAAAAATGATCTTGTTATAAGTAATAGCTCCCTGGGAGTGGCAAAGAAAAGACAATTAAGGATCTTCCTGATATAAAAAATTAAAGATTTCCATAAAAGGTAAGTAAAATGAATATATATCACTTAAATTTAAAAGAGAATGAGATGACCATTATTTACTACACCTGGAGGAAGATATTTTTAATTTATTATAAACTTGATGAATATCAATTGAACATTTACATATAAAACAAACAGAAGAAAAGAAGACCATAAAGCTGTGAATATCTATTACATATGTTTCATTTTTAATCATATAATAAATTTATCATGGAAGCAGCAATACTATGTGTATCTTTTTCTGAACTTCCTTCTGTTCTCTGTATTGTTAAATGTTTTATTAATACTCTTTTCCTTATTTTGTTTGTTTGGCATCACTATCACTATATATTTACTCTGTACTCCATAATAAAACCCCTTTGTAACAAATATATAGAGTCAAAGAAAACAAAGACCTACACTGACTGTGTCTGAAAATACATGTGTCATTATTCACTTATAGTCTATCAATTTTTGCCAAGAGGTACAAACATGATTCACCATCAGTCTTCTATATTTGTAACTGACCATTGAATTGATCAGAATTGTTAATCTTTCAGAGTTGTTTCTTTTACATTGTAGTAGTAATTATATAATTGTTCTTCTCAATGATCACATTGCACAATGCAACAATTCATAAAAGTCTTCCTAGGTTTCTCTGAATTCATGCATTTTATTATTTTTATGACACAACACTATTTCAATATACCAGAATTTGTCCAGGAATTTCCTAATTGACGGGCATGTAGTCTGTTTCCATTTCTTTGCTACTATAAATATATATTTTTTTACATGTAAGTCCTTTCTGTCTTAGATGTTCGGGACAAGACATATGACATGAAAGTTCTGAGATCTCTGGGTCAAAAAGTATGCAGTTTACTGATTTGGGGGACGTATCTGCATTTTTCAAAATGTTTGGATCAATTCACAGTTCTAGCATTAGTGAATTAGTGTGCCTTTCTGTTCATAGACCTTCCAACATTTATAATTTTCCTTTTTTATCATCTTTGCCAATCTTATATATTTATGATCAGAACCTTGGAGTTGTTATAATTTGTGTTCCTATTATTATCAGTAATTTGGTGTGCTTTTTTCATAAGACTGTTGACATTAAAGTATCTGCTTTTGAGAAGTACCTGTTAATAACCTTTGACTCTCTACCTAGCTATCTTCCTGTACTTGTGTCAATTCTTTATTGATTTTTAATATCACATCTTTATCAGACAAATTTCCTGCAAAGATCTTTCCCAATTAATGATTCCTCTTCCAATTTTAACTTTATTCTTTTTGTCTATTCATGAAAACCTTTCAAAATTTTATTGAATCACATTAATAACTATGATTTTTATTATTAATATTCTTCTTTCACAATCATCTTTTCCTTCCTGTCTTTGTCCCTTCCTCCTTTTTATTTGTTTTAATAATATTTTATTTTCCGGAGTACATATCAAGACAATTTTTAGCATTCATTGTTACATTAATTTCAGTTCCAAATTTTTCTCCCTCCTTCACCTCTCTCCTCTCTTTTAAAAATGGTAAGTAATTCAATATAGGTTAAATATGTACTATCCTATAAACCATATTTCCACATTAGTTACAGTTATGGAAGAAGAAAGAGATTGAAAGAAACAAACTATGAAAAAGAAAAAAAGGTAAGTAGAAAAAATATGCTTTGATCTGCACTCAGAGTCCTTCAGTTCTTTATTTGGATTTGGATAGCATTTTCTTTCATGAGTCCTTTGTATCTGTCTTGGATCATTGTGTTACTGGGTCATTCATAGTTGATCATCATACAATGTCACTGACTCTGTGTACAGGGTTTTCCTAGTTCTGCTCATTTCATTTTACATCAGTTCATACAAGTCGTTCCAGGTTTTTTTTTTTTCTGAAATCTGCCTGTTCATCATTTCTTATTGCTCAATAGTATTCTATTACATTGTATTATAGCTTGTTCAATCATTACCCAATTGATGAGCATCCTCTGAATTTTCAATATTTTGCTATCATGAAAAGGGCTGCTATAAATGTTTTTACACATGTATGTGCTTTTTAATTATCCATTTGGTATACAAACCTAGTAATAGTATTGATGGATCAGAGTATGCATATGCCTTTGGGCATAGTACCAAATTGCTATCCAAAATGTTTGGATGTGTTACCAACTATCAACAGTGCATTAATATCTCAAGTTTCCCACATCTTATCCAGCATGTGTCATTTTCCTTTTTGGTTATATTACCAATCTGATAGGTGTGAGGTGGTACCTCAGAGTTGTTTAAATTTGCATTTCTTTAATCAAAAGTGATTTAGAGCACTTCTTCATATGCCTTTAGATACCTTCAGTTCTTCATCGGAAAATTGTCTGTTCATATCCTTTGACTATTTATCAGTTGGGAAATAGCTTGTGTTCTTATAAATTTGACTCAGTTCTCTATATATTTGAGAAATGAGGTCTTTATCAGAAACACTTCCTGTAAAGATTGTTTCCCAGCTTTCTGTTTTCCTTCTAATCTTGGTTGCATTGGTTTTGTTTTTACAAAAGCTTTTTAATTTAATATAGCCAAAATTATCTACTTCACATTTTGTAATGTTGTCTATCTCATTTGGTGATAAGTTCTTCCCCTCCCCATAGATTTGACAGGCAAACTATTTCTAGCTCTTCTAATTTGTGTATGGTATTACCCTTTATGTCTAAATCATGCACCCATTTTACCTTATCTTATATGGTTTATGGTATATGGTTTGAGATGTTGGTTTATGCCAAGTTTGTATCCTATTGCTTTCCAGTTTTCCCAGCATTTTTGCTCAAATAGTGAGTTCTTATCCCAAAAGCTAAGGTCTTTGGGTTTATCAAACACTGGGTTACTGTGGTCACTGGCTACTGTGTCTTGTAGACCTAATCTATGCCACTGATTCACCACTTCTCTTCTTAGCCAGTACCAGATAGTTTTGATGATACTGCTTTATAATATAATTTGAGATCTGGTATTGCTAAGCCACCTTCTTTATATTTTTCCCCATTAATTCCCTTGTCATTCTTGACCCTTTGTTCTTTCAGATAATTTTTGTTCTAATTTCATAAAAGAATTTTTAGTTAGTTTGAATGGCATGGCACTGAACAAATAAATTAATTTATGTAGAATTATCATTTTTATTATATTGACTCAGCTTACCCATGAGCAATTATTTATTTATTATTGATTTTGTTTATGCAAAAAATGTTTTGGAATTGTGTTCATATAGTTCCTGGGATTATTTTGGCAGGTAGACTTCAAGTATTTTGTATTGTTTATAGTTATTTTGAATGAAATTACTATCTCTTGATTCTCATGTTTGATGGTCATTTGAAGAAATACTAATGCTTTATTTGGGTTTATCTTATATCCTACAACTTTGCTAAGAGTGTTAATTATTTTAAGTAATTTTTAGTTTATTTTCTAGGGATCTCTAGGAATATCATCATATCATCTGCAATGAATGATTGTTTTGTTTGCTTGTTACCTATTCTAATTCCTTCTATTTCTTTTTTTCCCACTCTTATTGCTATAGTTAATATTTATAGTACTATACTGAATAATAGTAGTGATAATGGGCATCCTTGTTTAACTCCTGATATTAGTAAGAAGGTTTCTAGGATGGAGCCAAGATAGCCAAGTAAAAGCTGTGACTTTCTGGAGCTCTCCCCGAAACCCCTCCAAATACCTATAAAAAATGGCTCTAAACAAATTCTGAAGTAGCAGAACTCACAAAAAGACAGAATAAAATAAATCTCCAGCCAAAGACAACCTCGAAGTTTGATCAGGAAGGTATATCACACCAGGATGGGAGAGGAGGGCAGTTCAGAGTAGGTACACAGGCCTCAGCAAACCTGGAGCAGGCCTTAGAGGACTGAGTCACAGGCAGCTGTGGCAGCCAGACTTCTCAACCTATGAACACCAAAGACAACTTAGAAGGTCAGTAGAAAGAAACAATTCAAGTACTGTGGAAACACAATGAGGATAACACAGAATTTAGCAGCTTTTACATTAAGCAGGGCTTGGAATAGATATTCCAGAGGGCAAAGGAGATAGGATTGCAACCAAGAATCACCTACCCAGTAAAACTGAGTATAATCCTTCGGGGGAAAAAATATGGTCATTCAGTGAAATAGAGGACTTTCAAGCATTCTTGATGAAAAGACCAGAGCTGAATAGAAAATTTGACTTTCAAACACAAGACTCAAGTGGAATATAAAGAGGTAAACAAGAGAAATCATAAGAGACTGTTGAACTGTTTACATTCCTGCATGGAAAGATGATAGTTGTAACTCATGAGATCTTTGTCAGTATCAGGGTAGTTGGAGGGGAAAAAAAATATGTGTAGATAGATAGACAGACAGACAGATAGATAGATAGATAGATAGATAGATAATGCAGGGTGAGTTGAAGATGAAGGGGTGAATTCTGGAGAATAAAATTAAGTGGTGAGAGAGGATTATACTGGGAGAAGGAGAAAGGGAGAGGTAGAACAGGCTAAATTACCTCACCAAAAAAAAAAACAGAAAAGAAAAGACTCTTTACACTGGAGGGGAAATGGGGGAAGGTGAGAGGGAATGAGTGAATCTTATCTTCATCAGATTTGGCTTAAGGAGGGAATAACATACACACTCAATTGGGTATGGAAATCTATCTTACCCCACAGGAACATGCAGGGGGGAGGGGAGGGAAGGGGACAAGAGAGCAGGAGGATAAGGAGATGGAGAGAAAATTTGGAACTCAAAATCTTGTGGAAGTGAATGTTGAAAACTAAAAATGAATTAATTAATTTTTAAAAAAGGCTTCTAGCTTATCCCTGTTACAGATAACACTACCTGATGGTTTTAAATAGATACTGCTTATTATTTTAAGGGAAACTCCCTTAATTCCTATGCTCTGTAGTGTTTTTAATAGGAATGGGTACTGTATTTTGTCAAAAGCTTTTTCAGCATCTATTGAGATAATAATGTGATTTCTGTTGGTTTTGTTATTGATAGGGTCAATTATATTGATAGTTGTCCTAATATTAAATCAACCTTGCATTCCTGGTATAAATCCTACCTGGTCATAGTGTAAAACCTTTGTGATATATTGCTATAATCGCCTAGCTAGTATTAGCAAAGTAAAAGAGAGAGAAAGAGAGAGAGAGAGAGAGAGAGAGAGAGAGAGAGAGAGAGAGAGGGAGAGAGAGAGAGAGAGAATTGCATCAGAATTCATTAGGGAATTTGGTCTATAATTTTCTTTCTTTGCTTTAGCTTTTATTGGTTTACATATTAGCATCATATTTGTGTCATAAATGGAGTTTTATAAGACTCCTTCTTTGCCTGTATTTTTTTTCCAAATAATTTATATAGTGTTGGAATTACTTGTTCTTTAAATGTTTGGTAGAATTCACTCATGAAACCATTTGGCCCTTATGATTTTTTCCTAGGAAGTTCATTAATGGCTTGTTCAGTTTCTTTTTTTCTAAGATGGGATTCTTTAGGCATTCTATTTCCTGATTTGTTAATCTGGGTAATTCATATTTTTGTAAATATTCATTGATTTCACTCAGATTATCAGATTTATTGGCACATAATTGAGCAAAATATTTCCTAAGATTGCTTTGATTTCTTCATCATTGGTGGTGATTTCACCCTTTTCATTTTTGATATTGTATATCTGGTTTTCTCTCTCTTTTTACATCAAATTAACTAATGGCTTATCTATCTTATTATTTTTTTCCCATAAAACCAGCTCTTATATTGATTTATTAACTCAATAGTTGCTTTTTATTTTACTTTTAATCTTATTAATTTCATCTTTGATTTTTCAGGATTTCCAATTTGGTACTCAATTGAGGCTTTTTAATTTGTTATTTTTCTAATTTTTACTTGCATGCCCCATTCATTGATCTATTTTGTTTGTTTGTTTGTTTTGTTGATGTAAGAATTTAGAGAAATAAATTTTCCCATAAGTATTGCATTAGCTTCATCCCCCAAAGTTTGGTATGTTGTCTCATTTTTGTCATTCTCTTTAACGAAATTATGGATTAAATAATATGATTTGTTCTTTTACCCACTTATTCTTTAGCATTAGCTTATTTAGTTTACAATTAATTTTTAATCTGTCTTTCCACTCCCCTTTGTTGAATCTAATTTTTATTGTATTATGATACTAAAAGAATAGAATTATTATTTATGCCTTTCTAAATTTGATTTTAAGGGGTTTTTTTGCCTTATTTCATGGTCAATTTTTGTGTGGGTGCCATATGCTGCTGAGAAAAAAAAAAACTACATTCTATTTTGTTCCCGTTCAGTTTTCTCTAAAGATCTGCCATATCTAACTTTTCTAATATTCTATTTATCTCCATTTTTTTCCTGTATATTTTTGGTTGGATTTATCAGGTTCTGAGAGGGGGCAATTAGAGTCCCCACTAGTATAGTTTTGCTGCCTATTTCCTCCTGTAACTCACTTAACTTCTCCTTTAAGAATTTAGATGCTATACCATTTGGTGCATATGTGTTTAGCATTGATATTACTTCATCGTCTATGGTATCTTTTAGCCAAATGTAGTCCCCTTCTTTATCTCTTTTAATTAGGTCTATTTTTGCTACTGCTTTGAGATCAGGATTGCTACCTTGTTTTTTTTTCTTTGTTTGTTGTTGTTGTTGTTGTTGTTTTAACTTCAGGTGAAGCATAATAGATTCTGCTCCAGCCCCTTACTTTACTCTGTGTGTCTCGCAGTTTCAAGAAATAAATGCTGTAAAGAACATATTGTAGCTTTCTCGTTTTTAATTCATTCTGTTATCCACTTACATTTTATGGGAGAGTTCGTCCCATTCATATTCAGAGTTATGTTTACTACCTGTGCATTTCCCTACATCCTACTCTTCCTCCTGTTTGTCCTATCTCTTCTTTCACACTTTCCTCTTCACCAGTGTTTTGCTTCTGTCTACCACTTCCCCCCATCTCCCCCTATTCTGTCAGTCCCCAGTCCCCTTCTTTCCTTAGTCTTGTCCCTTCCTACTTCCCTGCTAGGTAAGATAGATTTCTATATTTCACTGTTAGTGTGTAGTATTCCCTCTTTGAGTGAATACTGATAAGATTAAAGTTCAAGTGATGCCTGTTGCCCACCCTCCCATCTTCCCTTCCACTGTATTTTGTGTTTCTCTTTTGTGCCTCTTCATGTAAAACAATTTACCCCATTCTACCTCTCTCTTCCTTCTATACCCAGTGTACTCCTCTTTCTCATGCCTTAATTTTTTTATGCCATTCCCTCAAATTTACCTTATACCTACACACTGTGTCTATGTATATATGCCTTTTAACTGTATTAGTGGTACAATTTTTAAGAATTATAAGTATCATCTTCCCATGCAGGGATGTTGACAGTTTAACTCCATTTTCCTCCTTTCCCCCTCTTTAGACTTGTCTTGGATCTTGATATTGGAGATCAAATTTTTTGTTCAATTCTGCTCTTCTCTTTATGAAAGCTTGAAATCCTTTTATTTCATTGAATGATTATTTTTCCTTTGGAGTATTACACTTAATTTTTCTTGGGTAAGTGATTCTTGGTTATAATCCTAGCTCCTTTGCCTTCCAGAATATCATGTTCCATGACCTCCAATCCTTCAATGTTGCAGCTGCTAAGTCCTCTGTAATCCTGATTGGGACTACCTGATTTTTAAAATTATTTCTTTCTGGCCAATTGCAGTAATTTTTCCTTGACCTGAGAGTTCTCTAATTTGGCTATAATGTTCTTTGGAGTTTTTATTTTGGTATCTCTTTCCTGAGGTGATTGGTGGATTTTTTTCAATGTCTATTTTGCCCTCTCATTCCAGTATATCAAGGCTATTTCCCTTCATATTTTTTTAATATAAATTTATTTATTTGTAGTTTTCAACATTCATTTCCACAAGTTTTTGAGTTCCAAATTTTCACCCCGTCTCACCCTTCCCCCCACCCCAAGATGGCATGCATTCTGAATATCCCTTCTACTAGTCTGTCCTCTTTTCTTTCTCTTCCCCCTTCTCTTATCCCCTTCCCCTTCCACTTTCCTGTAGGGCAGGACAGACCTCTGTACCTTATTTCCTGTATTTCTTATTTTCTGGTAGCATGTGAAAACATTTTTTTTAAACATATGTTTTGAAAACTTTAGATTTCAAATTTTCTCTTTTCCTCCATCCCCACCCACCCCCACTGAAAAGGTAAGCAACTCAATACAGATTGTACATGGGCAGTCATGCAAAACACCTCCACAGCAGACATGTTGTGAAAAACTAACTCCATTTCTCTTAATCCTATTCCACCCTCCTATTTATTATATTCTTTCTTTTGACCCTGTTCCCCCTCAGAAGTATTTACTTCTGATTACACCCTTTTTCAATCTGCCCTCCTCTCCATCATTCCCCGGCTGTCTTATTCCCTTCTCCCCCTATTTTCTTGTAGGGTAAGACAAATTTCCATACCCAATTGAATGTGCATGCTATCCCCTCCTTAAGCCAAATCCTATGAGAATCAGATTCACTCATTCCCTCCCACCCTCCTCCATTTCCCCTCCACTGTAAGAGACTTTTCTTTTCTGCTTTATTTTTGTGAGATAATTTACCCCATTCTACCTCTCCCTTTCTTCTTCTCCTAGTCTAATCCTCCCTCATCCCTCAATTTTATTCTCCAGATATGACCCCTTAATCTTCAACTCACCTTCTATCTATCTATCTATCTATCTATCTATCTATCTATCTATCTATCTATCTACACATATATTTTTTTTCCTCCAACTACCCTAATACTGACAAAGGCCTCATGAGTTATAAATATCATCTTTCCATGCAGTAATAAAACAGTTCAATCTTAATAAGTCTCTTATGAGTTTCTCTTTCCTGTTTACCTCTTTATGTTCCTCCTGAGTCCTGTACTTGAAAGTCAAATTTTCCATTCACCTCTGGTCTTTTCATCAGGAATGCTTGAAAGTCCTCTATTTCACTGAATGACCATTTTTACCCCTGAAGGATTATACTCAGTTTTACTGGGTAGGTGATTCTTGGTTGCAATCAGTGTAGCCTAGGGCTACATTAAAGGGAGTGGAGTCTGTATGCCTTTGCATGTGGCTATGCTGAAGCTTTAGGTGGTTCTTGGAGCTGGAATCTGCTTGTTCCCTTGGCTATACTGAGGAATATGTCAGTGTGTGGGTCCTGGCATTGGCATTTGCCTGCTCCACTGCACTGAGGCTCAGTATCTACCACTGGTTTGCTGAAGTGGGACTTGATGCTGGCTTGCTGGGACACTTCCTATCCTGGACTTCACTCCCCTTTTACATGAGTGAGACAAACCTTTCTTACTGATCTTCCAAGTTTCTTGGGCTGAAAGATTGTTTCCCCCTGTCTTTTTGCTGGTTGTGCTGTTCCAGGTTTTGTTTGGGGGTACAATTTTATGGTTATTTGGAGGTGAATATGGGAGAGTCACGGCAATTTACTGTTTACCCCACCATCTTGGCTCCTGAAAGTTCCTCCCTCCCTTTTAAGAAAAAAAGGAGGCAGTTGAAAGGGAAAGGATGTGATCAACATCAGTAATCTGTAATTAAAGTGGTTTGATCCCACATTGATAGAAAAGTTCTTAATCTAACATTAGATAGAGGAGATTATAAATAATAAAATAGTTTTAACTTCTTAAAATTGAAACTCTTTTGCATGAATAAAATCAATGAAGATATAATTAGAAAAATAGTGGAATAGGGAAAATGCATCTAATATCATAAATGAAAGCCTGATATCACCAATATATAGGGAATTCACACATACATACTCCTACATGGACTGATATACAATATAGAGACAAATCTATCTGCCTAGATAGATAAGAGATGATAGCTGATTCTATAGAGAGATTTACACAGGTAGATAGATAGATAAAGATAAATAGAGAGGCAAACAGATGCAACACCAACTTAAATGGTTTCTTTCACAGAATATTTGTGAATGTTACTTACTATACCTTCAAAAGGGTAGGGAAAGAATTTTCAAAGGTTGATAGTTTAACTATTCTGGCACAGAGAAGCTGTTACAAATTAACTAATTTGTGTGTGTCTGTGTGTGTATGTGTGTACTGAGATTACACTAAGAAAACTTCTTTCCTGAGGAGACTTGGAGAGACTATAATTAATTGTCATGGAGAAAAAGCCTGTGAGAGACTTTGGGAGCTCACTGTTATCTTTAACAGAGATGAGAGAGATAATCTGAGAGAACTAAGCTTACCTCTCATTCTTTAGAGATGCCCTATGAAGAATATATTATGTGGAGAAGTACTGAAGATATTTCTTCAGAAACTATAAACAACCATCTTAAGAGGTGTGGTTTTGGAGTTTTGGATGAATCAGCAGTTATAGCAAATGGTTTGGAATGACTCTGGTTGTGACCTTTGTCACAGACAATGTATTGATAAAAATCATTTTTTAAATATATGTTTATTTAGCTCTCTACAGCCTTGACTTTGGTATAAAGCTTTCACACCTAGCTATTCCTCCTTCAGCGTGGATTTTTCTTGTTTCTAGCTTCCTGTTCTTCCACTTATGCATTCTATTGTCCTTGAACTTGGATTCCTGAGCTTGAGCATATGAGTATTTGAATCATTATTTTCCTTTGATTTTCCTTTAGTGAGAATGGCCTTACCCAACTTGTCATTATGGCCTCTCCTCTCTTCTTGTCTTGGGGACCTGGCATATGAAAGTCTGATACCTGCCCCTGACTCACTGCTATCCCTACAGGACTATGTACCCATGTGTACTGCAGGTTAGCTCCTCCTATAATGGAGGTGGTTGTTGGCTTCTCGTGCTACCCTAGACAAAACATTTTCTTCAAGCCCATCCTGAAGCAAATACTATTGAGAATCACTTCCTACCAAGGTTACATTGGGCTCAGTCTGTCATTCACCAGGGAACCTCATGAATCTCTAAACTATTTGCCCTTTGCAATAATATTCCTTTGTTCTCTCTTGAATTTCTAACACAGTCATTTATATTCAAGTTTCCATTTGAATATGGTCAGCTAATCCTGTATGGGGCAATTTCTCCTTAATAATCCAACTCTCACCTTTCTGGATCTCTCATTATTGTGATGTGTTTTATTCTTGCTGCCCCATGTCTCTGAGTATCTGCTGGCAGTAGACACTTCCTTGTTTAACCTAATGCTCTGAAAGGGCTTTTTTTTTTTTCACATTTCTTCACCTTTTGGATGAGGTTAGCAAAGAGATTTGCTAAGGGCATGTATGAATAAGTTATGTTGCTAAAGTCAGAGTGCAGTACTACACGTATAACCCCAGGCTTTGATTATAGTTCAGTGAAAGGCTGTATATGAAGTTAAGTCTCTTGCTATGTTTCTGCTACTTTATGCTTTGCAAATATTTTCACATTTCTTTGCTTTATTCTCATATGCTTCTTTTGCATGATGCTTCTTTTTCTTAAAATAAAAGTAACAGTAGGATATGAAGGAGGGCCTAGTGTAATCTTCCAGCTTTCACATAGTGTGATACTATCTAAAGTGTGAAAAATCATCTGTGATCAGATTTAATATGAACATAATCCTATTACTCTTTCTTTTTAATTTTTTATCCTAAACACAGGGAAAGACAAACTCAGGTGACTACTGAGATTTAAAATAAGGGCCTTCTCTAAATGACCTCTAAGGTTTCTTCCAATATAGATTTTTGATGACATGGAGATCCAATTTTGCTGATGTGTCGAGGTCTCCTATTTACTTATGATTTAAAATGGTTCATTAATGCCTTTTTAATTTTTTTTATACCACAACTGTTTTCTAATATATCTCTATGGTTAAATTCCCTCATAACAAAGGTAGAATAGTTTTAAAAAATAACCAAGATGAGCATGCCTAACACTACAGAAAGTATTCTATACCCATGGTGCCCCATCCCTCTAGTGAGAGGAAGGAACTATGTTCCAGCATTTGTTCTCTGTTACCTTAATACTGATGACAAATTATGAAATAGGTCATTTGTAATATCCCCTCATATGCTAGCTTTCGCCAGATAAAAACAAACAAACGAAAATATCCCCTGTAACAAAAAAGTTAGTAAGGTATTTTCTGTAAAGAAGAGCCAATGTTCTCACTAATTTCCTTCATAAAAATGGACATGTACAGCTTCAGGGGAAAAAAGTGTCAGAAACAAAAATGGAAGTTTTGGTGAGGAAAGACTGTGAGTCATATTAGAAGTACTCTGAAGGAATTTTAAAACATCTTAGTATTTCCCTTATTTCCCTTATGTCCTTGGTTTCTTCTCTCTTGCCAGTTCTTTGCAATGCCCACATTTCCATAGTGCTTTCAACCAATAAGAGATGACATTTAGATGTTGCTTCAAAGTTTGCAAAACGTTTGGTATATATGATCTCATTGATGTAGTGCCTTACAAAGCACTTTTTCACAACTTTACACTAATGAAACCAATCAATCATTAAGGATTGTTAAGTACCTACTATATTCCAGGCACTTTACTAGACTGTAGACGTGCAAGGACAAAAATAAAAGTCTCTGCAATGAAGAAATATTTCTTCCTTATAGTGAAACAACATGTATATACATAAGCGCATAAATGATTATTTATATATATGTATATGTATATTTGTAAAAATAAATATGTGAATTTATATCAATAGCTAGTATATTCCTTAAATACCATGTGTGAGATACTATTCTAAGTGCTGAAGATACAAATATAAAGAAACAATAAAAACCATACTCTTTGAAGCAGTTTGCATTATCATAGAGAATACAAAACATAAAGAGTAGCTGAGTAAAAAGAAGGGGAAAGGATACTCATGTTTGTACAAGATTGCTGGTGAAGAGGTGGAGAAGTCTTAAGAGTGAGTTGAACTGGTTGTAAAGTGAGCGTGGCTGGAGAAACTCATGAAATGGAGGTTTAGGCAAAGTTCTCATCAATCAAAAAAGCAGACTCTAGAGTGGAGAGATCCACAGTAGGGAAAGACTTCTCCTAGTAGTGGAGAGCTGATGGTCTATGTATGTGTGTTTATAGACCTAATTTGTATGTTTGTGTGTAGTCATAGTGCTGGATCTTGGGAAAAGGAGCACTTGTGTTATCTCTAGATATCTTAACACTACATGAGTATAATAACATTCAAGATGCCTAACTATTATATCTAATTTTCACTATATGGCCCACCTAATTTTTCAATATAATCGAGTTCCTTTTTGGTCAATAGAAGAGAATTTCACATTAGGTCTCCATTCATGTAAATAGTGAATTTCCTGAAGTAGTTGCGTGTATTTGAATTCAAACTATTAGAATTTAATTTTTTTTTAAATATAGTAATGGGTTCCAGCCCAATAGAAATGTGTAGTGCAATTTCAAATAATGCAACAACTTCAGGGGACTTTTTTTCTCACTAATCAAGATTTGGCTATACCAAGAGTTAAATTAATGGTTGTAGATATACCAAAAATATGTGATATTGAATCATTTGTCCACCACCCCCTTAGCATTTTGGCTCCAATAAAGGGACTGAATAAAATTCAGCATCATTTTATATTTGTTTTCTGGGTTGTCATGGCTGGTCAGATTTGGTGATGTATCTCTCAATATTTAACGCGGCTGGTTGCTAGAAGCACATTCAAATTCTGTCTCTAGTAGGTTGGTAGAACCTACCAGAGCTTCTGTTCCATGGATATCACTTTTAGGAATCCAAAGTCCCCTATACACTGCAACAAAGCATCTAAGTTGTGATCTGCTTCTGCAGTGATAGGATTATATCAGTAAAGTTATTTCCCTTAAAATTTTGTGCTCTGGTTTTCCAGAGATAAAAGGCGACAAAGATACCATCAAGGAGATGTTTGACTTGCAGAGAAGAGTAGAATGTTGTGTGATCAGAGTGGACACCAACAGTTCTGCATTCTATTTCTGAGGAATTGGAAGAACCAGAAGAAGGTTTCCCACTTTTTGGATCAATCTTCCATGGAAGGTTTTTAGAAAAATGTTAACAATAATTACAGAAGATTAAAAAAAAAGTTAATGGGATATGATCTATACTAGAGTAGGTAGTGCTAATGAAAATGAGACCTCAGGTCCTCTGAAATATTGCCTTGTTATAATTATTTGTTGGCATGTCTTCATAGAGAGGCAGCAGGGTGTGATGGATAGGGAATTGGCCACAGAGGAAGAAGATATCCCACTTCTGAAAAATCCTGGTCATATACCCTGGGCAAATTCCTAACCTCACAGTACCTTAGGCCACTTTTAAGATTAATTTGTAGAAAAGGTGCCAACCTGAGTGGGTAGAGGGAGTTTGTTCAACCAGGACTCCCCTACGCTGATGAAATCACAGGTCTAGTCCTTAGCACTTTTATTATATATACTTTCCTAGATCACAGTAAGGTCCTGATTAGTATGAATAACAAATCTGATCACATTATTTGAATTTACATTGTACGTTTCCACCAGGCTGGAACAAATAACTATATTGTACATAAATATAACTTTAAATAATAAAAATTCAAATACATGCAACCACTGCAGGGGATTTATTATTCACACTAATTGGGACCTAGTTTTATAAACTATTATATGAGGGGAGTAGGATAGTATATAGCCCAGCACTATTCCTACGCTTAATAAATGTGTGTTGTATTGAAATGAATTGTTGAGTTCCTTGGTTTGGATATTGACATTGGATCTACCAGAGTTCCTCAGTCAAATTTAAAAGACCTCTGTTCTTGTACAGTCATTTCATTTTCTTTGTGATCTCATTTGGGGTTTCCTCAGCAAAGCTACTAGAGTGCTTTGCCACTTTCTTCTCCAACTGATTTTACAGATTAGAAACTGAGGCAAACAGGATCAAGTGACTTGCCCAGGGTCACACAGCTACTGTGTATCTGAAGCCACATATGAACTCAGGATTTCCTGACTCCAAACTTGTTTGTTCTATCCACTGAACCACCTAGCTACCCTAAAAACAAAAACAAACAAACAAAAATCTTAGAAAGGAAAAAAGAACATTAATCTGGTATCAGGTACTAGTACTTTAGGATATCTTAGTCTATATAACTGCTCCTGAAGAGAACATTGTGGGAATGGGACACTATATTATGAAACATTGAAGGGAAATCAGAAGTAACAGGCCCATGTTATGGAATCTTAGCATCATCGATTTAGGGTGAGACATGACCTTGAAGGTGTCCATGCCCCTCATTTTTCTGATAAGGAACTTAAGGCAGAAAGAACTTAAGGGATTTTCCCATGGTCACACAGCTAGGTAGAATTTGAACTTAGGCCTCTCTGATTTCAAGCACAGTATCTTATCTATTAGACCAAGCTGATGCTTTTTTCCTTGGCAAGCAGGATGACACAGGGAAGTTCTAAGCACAACACTTTGATGAGGCAGATACTGTACACTCAGTATGGAGGGAAAAGCAGCACTGGGAAAAACCATGAAAAGGAAACAGGTGAGAGTATGGAAGACAAGCCACTGATTTCATCACTTTTCACTAATACAGGGGGCATTAACCACATCCATTCTATTCTATAATTCGTGGAAAGGCCTCTTTCTAAAGTCACAGAATCAAATACTGGGCAAATGACAATTAGGGATTTGAAACAATGAAAAATTCAATCACTCAGGTTCTATGGTGAACAGGATGCCCAAATTTTGATATGTCTGTTTCTACTCTAGTTTGTTCCACAAAATCAATTGAGTAAGCCCCAAGTTTGAGGGTGATATAGACACAGCCTTAGTTCAATATTTATCTTAAATTAGACTCCTCTTCATTTTTACCTTTCCCTTAAAGGCCAAGTCAAATCAACACTATTATACAGCACTATGAAGCCTTCTTTGAGCCTCATGTCAGGTTTCACCTGTTCTATACCTTTCAAATTCATTAAATTATGTAATATATTTCAGAGTTTTGTGTCATGTACCACTACTAAGCTAATTTCTATAAGCACAAGTATTGCGTCTTAGCTAAAATCAGTGTTTTCCTTCATCCTCAGCACAGGGCTGGGCTGTGCTTAATAAATATTTATTGCTAATGTTCAATTTAGCCTAGAAAGGTAGACACCTGAGGATACAAGCCAATAGATTTTCATTGTATTTCTTTTCTACATGTTTGAGGGAAGGTAGAAAATTGAAACATTTTTTCTGATTATTCTTTATGAAATTATTTTCTGGCCTAGATGAGCCAGGTGCTGCTTTTGCCTTATACCTCTATATACTCTTGCAAGTACAGGCCCTGAAGATGCCAGTTATTTTTTCTCCTTCTGCTGTTGACTCAGATCTAAACTTCTAGAATGACACTTTGCTTCCTACTCAACTCCTGTAAATATCGAAACTCTTCCCTGGCATGTTGCTGTGCAACTACCACTCAGCCTCACCTGCAAAAGGTTAGTCCAATATTCCTTATTATGGACTACAGGAGCCAGCTGGCAGCTTCCTAATGAGAAGCCCAGGGTTCTATATTCTGTTCAGCTTCTAAATATTTCTGTGATCCTGGGGGAAAAAGTTTCCCCTCCCAAGCCTCAGATTTCTTATCTAAAAAGTGGGAATAAATAAACTCAAAAGACCCTTCTAGATCTGAGATTATAGAAATAGGGAAGGTAGAAGGATAGGTAAAGCTTTAATGTTAAAAAAAAGTCTCCTAAGGTCTTGATCTATTTATTTTTCTAAGGTAGAGAATATAACAATAACTATTTCTGTCCACTGCTAAAATAAAAGCACTGAGTATAGAAGAAAAGTCCTGCTCCAAGAACTCAGTCCACAGTGCAATATTCCATAGCCCCGTGGCCAGCTGACATTGCCATGAGGCTCTGTGTCCTTTACTCTGCCGTAGTTCTGGGTGAAATTTTAAAAATGTTTATCTTGCATTTGGCTTCCTTCCCTTTGCCCTTCACACTATAGCTTTGAGCTTAGTTTCAGAAAGAGGAAGAAATGAGGAGATGGAGGAAATTAGAGGAAACTTTGTTTATTCTCCCAAAGTGCTCCCCAAGGAATGAACACTGTATTAAGACAGCGGAGGCCTTAATTGTGGTGGTGGATGACCTTTGTGAAGCTACTTCCCCTTTCTGGGACACAGTTTTCCCTTTTATAAAATGAAGAATTGGATAATATGATGTCCCAGGTTGGTTCCAGGATGAAAATATTGTAATTCCATCATGAGTCAGTCTTTAAATGTCTTACTCAAATCCTTAGAAATGAGAGGTCTTGTTGACCCACTTAATTCTGATTTTTAAAAGATTGATGATTTCACCAGTACAGGCAATCCCCTGCTGGATATGGTAACTGCCCTGTATCTTAATAGACAGTACTCCATGATTTGTTGTTCTCTATCCTCTGCACCTCACCCACCCCCCCACAATAGAAATAGTAGGTACCTAATAAATTAATGAACTTCAAAGAGGCTTTAAAGAAAAAAATTGAAAAATGATTGATGAGTATACTGGAGAGAGAATCCCAGGCTCAGCAATGGAATAGCCTTAGCTGTGTGAGCTTGGCAAGCTTTTCCTGTTTGGGTCTTAGTTTCTTCCTCTTTAAAATGAAGGGGTCAGACACCACGATCTCTAAGCTCCCTCTTAACTTTAAATCCTTTGATCTTATTATCATTTGGCATGGTCTTAGCACTCTTGTTCTGTGTATTGTAAGCTGCCAAGGATATGGATTGTGGCTCTTCCGTCCTTTGTTGTCCCTATAGCTCCTAGTGTGATGACCGCAGCAGCCAGAACTTCATTAATGCTCATTGAATGAATAAGCAATTCTGAGCACAGCATTAGGGCTTTTTCAGCACTAGCAGCTTGAAACTCAATATGTGCAAAAATGCAAAGACTATGATGTTTTGCAAGACAGGAGTCATTTGAAAATATGCAAGAGAGCATATTGTTGGTTTTGAAAATAGTCTGTAGAAGGCACCATGATGTTAATAATAACAGCTTATGGCTACAGAGAGCTCACATAACACAATTTCATTTGATCATCCAAGCAACCCTGGGAAGGAGATAGAACAGCTATCATTGCCTTCATTTTTGGAGGAGGAAACCAAGGCTTAGGAAGGCAAAAGGATCTGTCCAGTGTCATGCAGCTATTAAGGGGCAGAACTGTGATTTAAAAATAAGTCATGGGCCTCATAGTGTAGTAGAAAGAGTAATAAGTTTAGAGGACCTGAGTTCAAATTCTCTCCTGATAATACTCAGTTGGCTCTTGGCATTCACTTCTCTTGGTTTCTATTTCTTCCTTGATTAAATGAGAGCACTTGACTATATGAATGAAAAAATGATTGGGGGAAAAGCATTAAGTGATTATTATGTTGTGGGGATTCTAGGACTATGCACTTGGGATCCAAATACAAAAATAAAGACATCTTCAATAGTAATCATGATCTCAAAGTTAAAGTTAAAAGAGTTAAAATAAAAAGTGAAAAAGAGAGAAACTATACTATGTGTCAGCAATATTATTCTATATCATTTTAGATCATTTAAGATACTCAGTATAAAATGCTTGAGCATATACCTGTCAAAACAGACACAGGAGCTATATGTACATAAACATGAAATATTTTTTATACAAATAAACTCAAATCTAAATAATTGAAGTAATATTTATTGTTCATGGGTAGGTAAAGCCAATATTGTTTTAAAAATAACAATTTTTGCCTAACCTATTTATTCAGTGTCATCCCAATTAAATTATTTAAAATGTTATGTTATTGAGTTAGAAAGAAAATAATAACAAAGTTCAATTGGAAAAACAAAAGTTCAGGAACATCAAAGAAACCAGGGAAAAGAGATGTAAAGGAAGTAGATTCAGCAGTATTAGACCTTGAACTATATTAAAAGGTGAGAGCATTGTTGCAGTATAAAAGGGATAAGTTTGATTATTATAAGTTAAACTTTTTTGTATAAATAAAACCTATGTAGCCAAGAATAGAAGGAAGGCAGAAAATAGGGGAAAATCTCTCATAGACAGTCTCTCAGATGGGATGTGATTGGGTTGGAACATAGATGTGGTATAAGGAAATGAGCTGGTTGATTTTAAAAACAAAAACAAAAGCATGTAAAGGCTTAGAATTATGAAGGAAGATACTATCCACCTTTAGAGATATAGATGCTAGGAGGAAATAAGCATATTATGGTCTTATGTATATGTTTATGCTTAATTTCAGCCTTCTTTGGGTGGTGGGGGAAGGAAAGGGAGAAAAATAAAGTAAAAAGTGCACAGCAGAGAACAAATAAAACCAACAGTGAGGCAAGGCAAAGCTAGGCAGCTTGGAAAACAATGTGTAGTATTTATTATGTAGGTTTTCTTGAAATGGAAATTTATTGTTTTATATTGAATCTTCTCTTATGGTCTGCTGCTTACATATCATTGTTTTTACCCTTTTTTCATTTTGTATTTAAGTTTAAAATAATAAAAAAAAAAGAAGAGGGATCAAGAAAAAAAATACCATAAAGAAGAGAAAGGAAAAGGAGGAAGAAGAAGAGACATTCTCTGACTTGAAAATAGCTTTTACAAACATTACCTTCCTGTTTTAAATTCTGAGACAAGACAGTACAAGATTCCTTTCATTATACTACCTGACCTTTCTGTTGCACTAAAATGATTCTGCCATTTAAAATCAAAACCATTTCAACCAGGTATGAGGCAGGATATGATAACATGGTGGTGATTGATGAATTAACTTCTCCAAGTTCAACAGTTTTTGAAAATAGTCTGCTTCTCTTTGCAAGTGTAGAAACAACTACTTCTGCTGTCTCACTTGCATTATTTAACAATCTACAAATACTGTGTGATGCAGGGCCAATTAAGACATGGGCCCCTACCCAATAGGAGCTTATTTGCAAATAATTTGAGTTTGATGGCTATAAGATCAAATCTAAATTCAATGTGGTGTTCTTCTTATTATTTTATTAGGTCACTTAGATTCTTTTCCCCACCAGGCAGTCAGAAATGGAAACTCAGAGGGAAGTTTAGTTGTATTTATGTAGAGATGTGCTTAAAATTTTGTTTCACACCTCTTATCATTGTTTACTACATGTTGCTCACACTGTATGTGGAATACTATGCATTCCTAGGCCATAATCCAAATTCTATGCACACAGTTGTGTATGTCATGTTTACCTTACAAGGAAAGGAGATCAGGTGGTGCCAAGAGATTCATGACTCACCAATAAATTTTCTCTCTCTCTCTGTCTCTGTCTGTCTGTCTCTCTGTCTCTCTCTCTCTCTCTCTCTCTCTCTCTCTCTCTCTCTCTCTCTGTCTCTGTCTCTATCTTTCCCTGTCCCTGTTCCTCTCCCTCTCCCTCTCTATTTCTCTACTCTAAATTCATTCCCAAGCAGAGATATAACTAAGGTAAGATCACCTGCAATTTGCCTAGAGGTAGAGGCTAGGACCAGAAATTTGTCACAGGGTGGGAAATTTTAAGAACCTTTTTCAAGTGATCTTATTCCTTCAAATAAGAAAGCAGGGACAGAGTTAGTGCTGTGGTGAAGTATAGCTAGTGACAGGAAGATGAGAGTAGAAGCAGGAGCTAAGTTACAGTGGAACTATAGTTTGATTGTCTCAGGATGTTCCTACTGGGACTCAAGATTTGATCCATCCTGGAATGAGTTACACTTAAAATTTACCAATAGTGGGGGAAATGGTGACGTTAGAGCACCAAGAAGGAAGGATGCCCTCCTGGCTGTGCACCCTGGTTAACTGTTCATCAAAATTATAAGATAAATTGCGACTCCTTTGGAAAGAAGCAAGGTTCCTATCCCTGAAAGAGATAAAATTTCAATAACATGCCTGAACTTGGCTCTGATCCCCAAACCCACTTGCTCAATTCAAGCTCCCAGACTCTTTTCCCACCTGCCCTGTGTCTCTATCCACCCTCTTGTTCTCACAATACAGAGAATAATTTTAAACCATTTTATTGCCACATGCACTAGCCCTCCTCTTATTCCTGATGCCCCCATATAATCCCCAGGGAATTATAATCACTCTAATTTCCAGCCCTACTCCAAATCCTCAGGGTAAAAGAATTGGAGAGGAAACTTCCCCATACCTGTGTCTTTCCACAGTCTTTCAGGCCACTAGCATCCTAGATTCTTAATGATATGTGTCGATAATGATTATTCCTGAGAACTTGGGAAACTAACTCTGGGGGGTAGAAAACACTTGTCAATTACCTGCAATAAACACAAATTATTTCCTTGTAGTTTGAGCAGGTTTCAAAAACTGAAATGGCTATTTCTTATGCAAAGATATTATTCCATTCATAGGCATTTGGATTTTATTTTAAAGAAAAGAATTGAACCAATGAAGCATTAGTCTTAGAGTATATCTTTCCTGTTTATTACTAGAAGGTAACATTTAATTTCTGAATTGTAATGAGTGTATCTTTTTCTCAAACTAATTGAATTTGACCCAAGTGCAACTTCATAATATGAAATGAATAAGAGGTAGTTAGAAAAACCAAAGCAGGCCTTAACACAGTGCCCTCATCACATTAATATTTTGAGGCAATGAGTTCTCCAGCTGATAAATGATCTATCCCAAGGCATAATTATATCATTAGTGCTCAACAAAGGGGCTTGAGGTATAAAAAATTACAATGTGACTAACCATCATCTTATTGACCAATGGGTCAACAGAATAAAAAGACAAAGATGCTGAGTATGAAGACAGTGAATAATCCGTTGCTTATTTTGTCATCTTCAAATAATTTTAACCCCTACTATAGGTCAGTTCCCATTTCAATTACAAATGGACATCCTGTCCTTGTCATACAGAGGGCCAGGCATTCAGTCATCCTAAATTGCATTTGCCTGGTTTCTGGAATAGGTACTGTCAATCAGGATGTAATTTACCATTTAAATAAAACCAACCAGATATTAGTTCAAGAATGGCAATGTTAGTAGTTATTGACCAAATTAATGTCTCCTCTCCACATGAGCTGAGCCCACCCTAATTTCAAATCACCTTTTAAAATTCTGGCTAGCACAGAATTAAACTCATGAGATTTTCTCCGTACTCTGAAATGGTTTCATGAACCAGCTTCCCCAGAAACAGTACAATTCTTTTAAGAGATTGAGTCAGTGAGAAATTTATTTATTTTCCTTTCCTCTACTTGTAATTGATTCATTTAGAAAAATTTCAAGGCAAAAAGAAGCACAGTGTACTAGAAGAATCTTTTGTATTAAAATGATGTGGGTTCAAATCTCAGTTCTCATACTCTTTATATGTATAAATTTATTCAAGTCATTAACTTCCCTAGGCCTCAGTTTCTTCATTAATAAAATGAAAGTGTTGGACTCTCTGAGTCAGTCAGCAAATACGAATTTAATAATAACTAGCATTTAAATATCAGCTAGGTGGCATGGTGGATAGAGTGCCGTGCCTGGAGTCTGGAAGACTCTTCTTTGTGAGTTCAAATCTGCCTTGAAACTCTTACTGTCTAGGTCACTCTGGCCAAGTCATTTAATCATTTTTGCCTCAGTTTCCTCATCTATAAAATGAGCTGAAGAAATTTCTTTCAAGAAAATATGAAACAGAATCACAAAGAGTTGAACATGACTGAAAATGATTCAACAAAAACAACAACAAAGCATTTATATAGTACTTCAAGGTTTGTGAAGCACTTTATGTGTGTTAATTCATTTGAGGCTCAGATCAGACAGATGAGGAAATTGAAGCTGAGAAATTAACTGACATTGCTCACAGTCAGAGAGCAAATTGAATCTGGGTATGTTCTGACTCCAAGTCTTGTCCTATCCTTACTGTGCTGCCTAGAGTTTTTAGCATTTGCTATATACCAGGCATGATGCTAAGGTCAGGGAATATGAAGAAAGGTGAAAATAATCCCTGTTTTCAAGGAACTTATTGAAATGAGAGAAACAACATGTAAATAACTAAGTACACTCTAGATAGTTGCAGAGTATATGGAAAGTAATCTCAGAGGGCAAGGTACTGGGGGAGAGGGGGTGAGGTGGCAGTGGGAAGGTCTCCTGATGAAGGCAGTATTTGAACTGAGTTTTAAAGAAAGCCAGTTGAACCAAGAGGCAGAGTTGATTAAGGAAAGCATTCCAGGCATGGGAAATGTGCAAAGACACAGAGATAAGAGATGGTGTCAAGGGCAAGGAACAGTAAACAGGGCACTATAGCTGGATAATAACATGAAAGGAGACTGAAAAAGTAAAAAGGATTCATATTATGCTGACCTTTAGTGTCACTGAAATTTATATTTCGTCCTGGAGATAATAACAGCTTGCTACTGGACTTAATTGAGTAGAGAGGGTGACATGGTCAGATCTCTACTTTAGGAAAATCATACTGTCAGGTGAGTGAAGAATGGATTGAAACGAGAAAAGACTTGAGGAAAGGAAACCAAATAGAAAGAAACCAATAGTCTAGGAAAGAGGTGATGAGGAACTAAACTATATAAACTTGCACACCCTTTGACCTAGCAATACCCCTTCCATGGCTGTATCCCAAAGAGATAATAAAAATGGGAAAAGACCCACATGAATACAAATAGTTGTAGCAGCTCTTTTTGTGTTGGCCAAGAATTGGAAATTGAGAGGATGCCTATCAATTGGGGAATGGCTGAGCAAGTTGTGGTATATGAATGTAATGGAATACTATTGTGCTATAAGGAATGATGAGCAGGTGGACTTCAGAAAAACCTGAAAGCACTTATATGAACTGATGCTGAGTGAAGTGAGCAGAACCAGGAGAATGTTGTATACAGTAACAGCCACATTGTGTGATGACTGACTTTGATAAACTTAGATCTTCTCAGCAATACAAGGATCTAAGACAACTCCAAGCCTCATGATGGAAAATGCTATCCACATCTGGAGAAAGAACTATGGTGTTTGATGCAGATTGAAGCATATTGTTTGCTCTCTCTCTTTTTTTGTTTTGTTTCTTCTTTCTCATGGTTCTTCCCATTCATTCTAATTCTTCTTTACAACATAACTAATATGAAAATATTTTTAATAGGAATGCATATGTAGAGCCTATATCAGATTGCACATCACCTTGGGGAGGGTAAGGGGAGAGAAATGGAGAAAATTTAAAGCTCAAAAGCTTATGAAAGTGAATGTTGAAAACTAAAAATAAATTAATTAATTTTAAAAAATAACTTTGAGTTCCAAATTCTCTCCCTTCTTCTCTCTATGCTCATTGAGTAGGCAAGTAATTTAATATAGGTTATGCATGTGTAGTCATATAAAACATTTATTAGTCATGCTGTGAAAGAAAACAGACAAAAATCAAGAAAATGCAGTAAAAAAAAACCCTATGCTTCAATCTCTATCCAGACATCATCAGTTCTTTCTCTGGAATGGATAGCATTTTTCATCATAAAGTCCTTCAGAGTTGTCTTGGATCATTGTGTTGCTGAGAATGGCAGAATCATTCACAGCTGATCATCTTATAATGTTGCTATTACTTTGTATACAGTATATTTCACTCTGCATCAGCTTCTGTAAGTCTTTCCAAGTTTTTGTGAGAGCATCCTGCTCATCATTTCTCATAGCACAATAGTATTTCATCATAATCACATACCACAATTTGTTCAGTCATTCTCCAATTGATTGTCATCTCCACAACTTTTGACCCTTTGCCACCAGAAAAGAGCTGCTATAAATATTTTTTGGTACATGCAGGTCCTTTTTTTCCTTTTTTTTTTCTCTTTTGGGATATAGACCTGGTAGTGCCATTGCTAGGTCAAAGGGTATGCAAGGTTGTATAGCCCTTTGGGCATAGTTATAAATTGCTGTCCAGAATGGTTGAATCAGTTCACAACTCCACCAACAGTGCATTAATGTCTAAGTTTTCCCACATCTCCTCCAACATTTGTAATTTTCCTTTTCTGTCCTATTAGCCAATCTAATAGGTATAAGGTTGTAACTCAGAGTGGTTTTAATTTTTCAAATCAGTAGTGAGTTATAGCATTTTTAAAATATGGCAACAGATAGCTCTGATTACTTTATTTGAAAACTGCTCATATCTTTGCCATTTATCAATTGGGGAATTGCTCTTATTTTTTTTCTTATAAATTTGACTCAGTTCTCTGTATATTTGAGAAATGATGCCTTTATCAGAGAAACTTGCTTTACTATTTTTTTTTCTGCAGATACTGTTGCTAACTATTTCCCCTCCATTTCATTTACCCCCTGGTTTATTCTATTCTCTCTCTCCTTTCAACCTGTCCTTTCTCAAAAGTGTTTTGCTTCTGATCACCTCCTTCCCTAGTCTGCCCTTCCTTCAATCACTACTCCTTGTCTTATCCCCTTCCTCTCCTACTTTCCTGCAATGTAAGACAGATTTCTATGCCCACTTTAGTGTGTAAATTATTCCCTCTTTGAGCCAATTCTGATGAGAGTAAGGTTCACTCACATTCACTCAGCTCTCCCCTCTTCTGCTTTACTGTAAATCTCTTTTCTTGCCTCTTTTATGTGAGATAATTTACCCCATTCCACTTTTCCCTTTCCCTTTCTCCCAGTACCTTTCTCTTTGTCACTCATTTTTTTTAGCTATCGTCTCTTCATATTCAACTCATAGTAGCACCCTCTGTCTATATACACTTCTTCTAACTTTCCTAATAATGAACAAGGTTTTATGAGTTTCAAGTATAGTCTTCCCATGTAGGAATGTAAAAAGTTTAGCTTTAATATGTCTTTTGTGATTTTCCTTTCCTGTTTACCTTTTGTATGCTTCTCTTAAGTCTTGTATTAGAAAGTCAAAGTTTCTACTCAGTTTCTGATATTTTCATCAAGAATTCTTAAAAGTAGGGGCAGAGCAAATATGGTGGGGTTGATGCAGGGACTCTTCTGAGCTCTCCCCCAAATCCCTCCAAATACCTTTAAAAATGACTCTAAATAAATTCTAGAGCAGCAGAACCACCACCACCCCAGAAATAGAGTGAAACAAACCTTCAGCCCAAGACAACTTGGAAGGTCAGCAGGAAAGGTCTGTTGTGCCAGGGTGAAAGAAGAACACAGTCTTGTGCAGGCTGCACCAGTGCAGACTGGACCCCAGCAACCTGGAAGCAGGCCTTAGGATGACTGAATCACTGGTAGCAGTGGTGGTTCTCAAACTCTCAACACACAGATGCCTAATAACACCGAAAAGATCAGCAGGAAAGGTCTACTGTACCTGGGTGAGAGTGGAACACAGTCCAGCACAGACTATGCCAGCTCAGCCCTGGCCACAGCAAATCAGGAGCAGGCCTTTGAGTGACTAAATCAGCATTCTTACATGCAAAGCCTCCAAGAAAAATATGAATTTTCTATTCAGCGATGGCCTTTTCATCAAGAATGCTTGAAACTTCTCTAGCTCACTGAATACCCAGTTTTGGTGGGTAGGTGATTCTTGGCTGTAATTTTAACCCCTTTGCCCTCTAGAATATCATTCCAAACCCTCTGATCCTTTAATGTAGAGGCTGCTAAATTTTGTGTTATCCTGATCATCGCTCCATGATACTTGAATCGTTTCTTTCTGGAGGCTTGCAATACTTTCTCCCTGACCTAGGAATTCTGGAATTTGGCTAAAATATTCATGGGAGTTTTCATTTTAGGATTCCTTTCAGGAGGTTATTGGTAGATTCTTTCAATTTCTATTTTACCCTCTGGTTCTAGAACATTAGGACAGTTTTCCTTGATAATTTTTTAAAGATGATGTTTAGGTTCTTTTTTTTTTTGTCATGGATTTCAGGTACTCCAATAATTTTTAAATGATCTCTCCTTGATCTATTTTCCAGTTCAGTTGTTTTTCCAATGAGATGTCTCACATTGTCTTCTATTTTATTTTCATTCTTTTGGTTTTGTTTTATTGTTTCTTGATTTCTCATTATATCATTAGCTTCCATTAGCTGATTTATAAGTTTTAAGGATTTATTTTTTTTAGTGAGTTTTTGTACCTTCTCTTCCAATTTGCCTGATTTTACTTTTCATGGAATTGTTTTTTCTTCAGTGTATTTTTGGACAATTTGGCCAATTTGGCCAATTTGCATTTGGCTATTTATGCTTTTTAAGCCATTCCCCTCATGGGCTTTTTGGACTTCTTTTACCATTTGGCCTAGTCTGTTTTTTTTTTAAGGTGTTATTTTGGGGGCAGAGCCAAGATGGTGGAGTGAAAGCAGCGACATGCTTGAGCTCTCCCCTGAACTCCCTCCAAATACCTATAAAAAATGATTCTAAATAAATTACAAAGCAGCAGAACCCACAAAAAGACAGAGTGAAACAAATTTCTAGCCCAAGATAACCTGAATGGTTAATCAGAAAGGTATATCATGGTGGGCCTGGGGAGGAGTGTAGTTTGGCGTGGGAGTGCAGGCCACAGCGAACCTGACGCAGGTCTCAGAGGACTGAATTTCAGGCAGTTGTGGTGGTTTCCATTCTTCTCAACCCACGAACACCAAAGACAACTTACAAGGTCAGTGGAAAAAGTCTGTTTCTGCAGTAAGAGAGAAGCTATGTTTCAGCCCCACAGATCCTGACTGCAGCCCAGGGGCAGCTACTTCCTGAGCTTCCAGCCCACAGACTCAGGGAGAATTGAGTGGCTGATCAGAGTGGATTGCAGGGATCTCTTTGCCAGTGCTGAGGCAGGAATCTCTTGCTTTGCCCATGCTTGGATCTGGGTCACAGCTCTGGATGGTGATTCCAGGGCGGGGAGGATCGCTGGCATGGTGAAGTTTGCAGTGGCTGTGGAGAGAGAATCCTCCCCACAGTTCCAAGGCAGAAAAATGCTTGTGTACCCTTCCCAGACCAGAGCACAGGCCAGGAAAGGAGTAAACACCTCGCCCCTTATCATACAGCTTTGGAAGAACTGAATATTTACGGGTGCCTAAAAGTATCTCTGAAAACAGCTGTACAAACCCATGAAGCTTGGGACACTACATTCTCCACATTGGAAGCAGACCTCTACCTTAATAAAGAGTTTATAACTCAAGTAATTGTCAGGGATCATGAGCAAAATCTCACGAGAAGTGTATGACCGTAGAATCTTTTTTTGGTAACAAAGATCAAAACATACAACCAGAAGAAGATAAGAAAGTCAAAGTTCCTACATCCAAAGCCTCAAAGAAAATTATGAATCAGTCCCAGGAAGTGGAAGAGCTCAAGAAGGATTTTGAGAATCAAGTAAGACAAGTAGAGGAAAAACTGGGAAGAGAAATGAGAGTGATGCAAGAAAATCATGAAAAACAAGTCAACAGCTTCCCAAAGGAGATCCAAAAAATACTGAAGAAAATAACACCTTAAAAAATAGCCTAACCCAAATGGCAAAAGAGGCCCAAGAAGCCAATGAGGAGAAGAATGCCTTAAAAAGCAAAATTGACCAAATGGAAAAGGAAGTCCAAAAGCTTACTGAAGAAAATACTTCCTTAAAAATTAGAATAGAGCAATTGGAAGCTAGTGACTTTATGAGAAATCAAGACACTATAAAACAAATCCAAAAGAATGAAAAATTAGAAAACCGTGTGCAATATCTCATTGGAAAAACAACTGACCTGGAAAATAGACCGAGGAGAGAGAATTTAAAATTATTGGACTATCTGAAAGCCATGATCAAAAAAAAAAAAGAGCCTAGACATCACCTTTCAAGAAATTATTCAAGGAAAATTGCCCTGATATTTTAGAACCAGAGGGCAAATTAGAAATGGAAAGAATCCATTGATCTCCTCCTGAAAGAGATCCCCAAAGGAAAACTCCTAGGAATATTGTAGCCAAATTCCAGAGTTCCCAGGTCAAGGAGAATATATTACAAGCTGCCAGAGGAAACAATTCAAGTACTGTGGAAACACAATCAGGATAACACAAGATTTAGCAGCTTCTACATTAAAGGACCAGGCTGGAATATATATTCCAGAGGGCAAAGGAGATAGGATTACAACCAAGAATCACCTACCCAGCAAAACTGAGTATAATCCTTCAGGGGAAAAATGGTCATTCAGTGAAATAGAGGACTTTCAAGCATTCTGATGAAAAGACAGAGCTGAATAGAAAATTTGACTTTCAAATACAGACTCAAGTGGAATGAAGAGGTAAACAGGAAAAGAAATCATAAGAGACTTATTAAGGTTGACCTGTTTACATTCCTGCATGGAAAGATGGTAATTGTAACACATGAGACCTTTGTCAGTATTAGGGTAGTTGGAGGGGGGAAAAAATAAATTAAAAAAATATATATATATATATACACACCCACCCACACACACCCACACACACACGTGTGTGTGTATATATATATATATATACATATATATATACATATATATATATATATATATATGTATATATATATATACACACACATATATATGTGTATATGTATGTATATACACATATATATGTGTGTATTTTTATATATGTATACATATATATATATATATATGTATATATATATATACACACACATATATATGTGTATATGTATGTATATACACATATATATGTGTGTATTTTTATATATGTGTAAAGATAGATAGATAGACAGACGGACAGACAGACAGACAGACAGACAGATAGATAGATAGATAGATAGATAGATAGATAGATAGATAGATAGATAGATAGATAGAAGGCACAAGGTGAGTTGAAGATGAAGGGGTCATATCTGGAGAACAAAATTTAGGGGTGAAAGAGGTTTATACCGGGAGAAAGAGAATGGAAGAGGTAGAACAGGCTAATTTATCTCTCTCTCTCTCTCTCTCTCTCTCTCACACACACACACACACACACACACACACACACACACACACGCACACATCCAAAAAAGAAAGGCTCTTACAGTGGAGGGGAAATGGGGGAAGGCGAGAGGGAATGAGTGAACCTTATTCTCACAGGATTTGGCTTAAAGAGGGAATAACATACACACTCAATCGCGTATGGAAGTATGTCTTACCCTACAGGAAAATAGATGGAGAAGGAGACAAGAGATCAGGGGAATTACAGAGAGGACGGCAGATTGGGTGAGGGAGTAATCAGAAGCAAACACTTCCAAGGAGGGACAGGGTCAAAAGAAAGAATAGAATAAATGGGGGGGCAGGACAGGATTAAAGAATATAGAGCTAGTTTTTTACAACACGACTACTATGGAAGTGTTTTCATAACTGCACATGTATAACCTATATTGAGTTGCTTGCCTTTTCCATGAGGGTGAGTGGGAAGGGAGGAAGGGAGAAAATTTGGAACCCAAAGTTTTAAAAACACATGTTTAAAAAAATGTTTTCACATGCGATTGGGAAATAAGAAATGGGGTACAGAAATCTATCCTGCCCTACAGGAAAGTAGAAGGGGAAGGGGATAAGAGAAGGGGGGGGAAGAGATAGAAGGGAGGGCAGAGTAGGGGAAGAGATATTCAGAATGTATGCCATCTTGGGGTGGGGGAGGGATAAGAAGGGGTGAATATTTGGCACTCAAAATCTTGTGGAATTTTTTTTAAAAAGAAAAAAAATTTAAAAAAATTGATGGGAAAACGTTAACAAACGAGATTGAACTTTAAAAAAAGTTATTTTCTTCAATTTTTTTGCATCTCTTTTACCAAGACACTGACTCATTTTTCATGATTTTTTTGCATCACCCTCATTTCTCTTCCCAAATTTTCCTCCACCTTTCTTACTCGATTTTCAAAATCCTTTTTTGAGCTCTTCCATGGCCTGAGACCAATTCATTTTTATTTCCTGGAAGCTTTGTATGTAGGAGATTTGACTGTGCTGTCTTCTTCTGAGTGTATATTTTGATCTTCCTTGTCACCATAGTGACTTTCTGTGATCAGAACATTTTTTCTGTTGTTTGCTGATTTTCCAGCTAATTTCTTGACTTTTAACTCTTTGTTAAAGTAGGACTCTGCTTCCAGGGTAGAAATGCACAGTGTCCCAAGCTTCAAGGGTTTTGTGTGTCTGTTTTCAGAGATGCTTCTAGGGACCTGTAAGTTTTCAGTTATTCAGGTATGATCTAAAGAGAGATGTTTACTACTCTCTTGACCTGTGTTGTGGTCTGTGAGTGACCACAAGCACTCTTTTCTGCCCTGGAACTGTGAGGAGTGTTCCTGCTACACTGTGGCTGCAAGCTGTGGTGTGCTAGTGCTCCTCCTCAGTTTGGAACTGCCACTCAGGACTGCGACCCAGATCTGAGTATGGGCAAAGCAAAAGAATCCTGCCACAGTACTAGAAAAGAGACCCCTGTAATCTTTTAACCAGTTTTTGACCCCCTTACTCTCTGTGGGATGAGAGCTCTGGAAGCAGATGCTGCCCCTGCTGATTCAGTGGCTCTCAAGACCTGCTCCTGGTTTGCTGGGGCCCAGTCTGTGCTGTAGTTGCCTGTGCTAGACTGTGCTCCACTCTCACCCAGGTATGAGAAATCTTTCCTTCTGACCTTCTAACTTGTCTTTGGGGGAAATTATTTGATCCCACCTTTGTGTAGCTCCTGCTGCTCCAGGAATTTTTTTATGGAATTATTTAGAGGTGTTTGGAAGGGTTTTGGGGAAAGCTCAGGTTAGAGGCTGCCCTTTCTCTGCCATATTGGCTCCACTTTTGACTACTTGCTTTTCTTTTAAAACATATAGGGTATCCCCACCTTTTTATTTTCTTTTTAAAATACATGTTTTATATATTTCATTAGGTATTTCCCTTGTAAGTTCCCTCTCTGGAAGTAGATAGCATTTTTTCATCATGAGTGCTTTGGAATTGTCTTGGATCATTGTCTTCACCATAGTAGCTAAGTCTTTCATAGTTGATTATCTTTACAATATTGCTGTTACTTTGTCTACTGTTTTCTTCGTTCTGCTCCCTTCATTTTGCACAAGTTCATATAAGTCTTCCCAGCTTTTTCTGAAACCATCTTGCTCATCATTTCTTATATCATAATAACATTCCATCAAAATCATACACCACAATTTGTTTAAACATTGTCTAATCTCTTCAGTTTCAAATTCTTTACTACCACCATAAGAGATGCTATAAATATTTTTACAATTATGTAATTTTACCTTTTCTTTGATCTCTTTGGGATACAGGCCTAATTCTGATAATCCTGAGTCAAAAGGTATGTACAGTTTTATAGCTTTTTTTTTTACATAGTTCCAATTTATTCTCCATAATGGTTGAACTAGTTCACAACTCCACCAACAGTGCATTAGTGTCCCAATATTTCTGTATCCCCTCCAACTTTTGTTGCTTTCCTTTTCTTTTTGTGTTACCCAATCTGATAGGTATAAGGTAGTATCTCAGAGCTGTTTCAGTTTGCATTTCTCTACTCAATAGTGATTACAGCATTTTTCCATGTGAAAAATAAAAACATTGTTAATTGATATTTTTAATAGCTTTGATTTCTTCTTCTGAAAACTGCCAAGTCATTCTGTATATATATTCCATAGCACCTTCTGCACCCCTTCTAATAGTTGGAAACTGTTTTTAATAAGTTTTCTATTTTGAAGGCTAAACAACACTTATTCCTCCAAACCAAAACTTATCTGACTTGCTCTCCACTCCTCTGATCATTCTGATTGGCTTTGTCTTGACACTTTCCAGGTTGTATATGTATTTTCTGAAATGTAGCGTCTAGAAATGAAAACAGTATTCAGATGTGGCCTGATTATAATATAATATCTGCAGAGGTGTGTTGGAGTCAGCTGGAACTTGTGTACAAGAAACAATTGTTAAATTGTGTACAGCAACATATAGGGGCATTATTACCCACTTCATTCAACATACATAGTATAGGATATCATTGATTTGTTTTTGTTGGCTATTACTGAGTTTTTCATAGTACTTATTGCCTCACTTCATGTCCACCAGCTTGTCTTTGTCACATTACTGTTTGAAGCCAAATATAAACTTAATTAAATTTCATCTGAATTAGCTGGGCCTTTAAATCTAGCCTGAGTCTTTTTTGAATGTGAACTATACTATCCATGTTAGCTATTTCCCCAAACTTCATGAAGTCTTCAGATATGAAATATACACTTTCTGTACTTTCATCCCAGTCACTGATAAAAATTTTCAACAGCATAAGCCAAACGATGTACCCTTCAAGCTTTCATTAACAAATTAATGGCTCTTTTGGGGTCTGGTCATTGCGTTAGAATCTAGGTGAAAAAGGCTAATAATCACATAAAGTTCTCAGCTGGGGTCAGTAACAGTTGGGAGGAGTTAAAATGATACTAAGAATTTTATTTATCTGGCCAGGAAGACACCAAAACTGAAGTCATCTGCAGGAGCCTCTGGGGAGAGGGTTTTTGTACACAGCCTTGAGGAAGCTTTTTGGAGCATGTACCAAACAATTCCTGGTTAGGTTAGGCCTTGAATAGGAGAATTGTCAAGAGAAAAGGTGGAACAGTACATATTGTTGAAATTGGATTGCAATAACAAGAAGATTGCTTTTTATCAAGATAAGAGTTGGATGTATTTCTTTTTTTCTTTTTTCTTTTAAAAATTTTTTTTTCCATATGCTTTTGAGTTGAAAATTTTTTTCTCCCTTTTTCTCCCCCGCCCCACCCTCCCCAAGATGGCGCACAATCTGACATAGGCTTTACATTTACATACCCATTAAACATATTTTCACATTAATGAAGTTGTAAGTAAAAATTAAAACCAATAGGAGGAACTATAAGAAAGATGAAACAAAACTCAACTGAAGGAAAAAATAAATGAGAGCGATTCGACTTCCATAGTTCTTTCTTTGGATGTGGACAGCATTTTCCAGGGATGTATTTCAATAAGGACAAAAAAGGCGAGTGATCCTTGACCCAATTACTGAAGGCAATTAGTCTTGGAGTAAAATCCAAAGGCACTATCAGGGACACAATCTTCAAACTGGATGCCGTTTTCTTGATTTTCTTCTACTTCTGTCATCCATTTCTAAATCTGCCTGACTATACTTTTATTTCATTCGTATCTCTTCATTATATCACATGCATAGTAAGAGGGAATGCCAAAATCTTTGCAAAAAAAAAATCTAAGTATTCTACAGGTGCCATAACTAAGGTAAATTATGGGATTTAATGCCAGGTTACCAAAGATATAACATGTGTACTCCAACAAATGGGATGGAAAATTGAGATTGCCACCTACATGGCTAGAACAATTAGTTTAATATAAGATAACACCCATCTTTGAGTCACTATATTAGTGTGTTCAACTTCTTGTTCAACTAAATTTGTCTGAATTGTGTGTTTTATTTTAACATGATAAAAGAAGCATTGTGATGCAAGGGAAAGATGAATGACTTTGTGATTTGGATCCCAGTAATGACATTTATTACTTGTATGACCCTATTCAAATGGCTTACCTTCCTCTGGGCCTCAGTTACTTTACTTGTAAAACTTAAGGGTTGGACTAATTGACTTCTAAGGTGCTTCCAGCTCTAGATCTATATCACTATGGCCCTAATTACAAGGTTAATTTCAAGGCTTCCTGCTTAAGGTGTTCTAAATGCTATTTGCACCAGAAACTAAGATTTCCAGATGGAGCTTTACATTCTGTAAACCACAGTCCTCTGATCTACCAGTCTGGTTGTTTTGTGGGGGGAAAAAAATGAAGTTTTGTTGACATGACTTGTCCATGATGAAGCCATACTGAGTTTTTGGTGTCACTGCATCTCTTTTCTATGTCTTCATAAACCATTCCCTCAATAATGATGTGTAGAATTTTTCTACTTAAAGAAGCTAAACTGTCTTCTCTATAGTTTGAAAAATTTAGCCTTTTTCCTTAGAAAAAATGAGACAAAATTTGGGTCTCTGCAATTCTGCATTATATCTCCTTATCGTTATGATATTTCAAAGAATAGCAAAAATAATTCAATAATTGTAATGGACTCTCTGTGTGAATGCACATATATTTCATGTGAAAACTAAAATCTTTTTAAATTAATTAAACATGTATATCATATTCTTATTAGATACAAATGTTATTTAATTTATCCTGGAACTTTTGGTCCAGGACCAAAATTTAGGAATTAGTTTTTCATTTTGTTTTTCATTTCTCTCTTCCACTCCAGCTTATGTCAACAAAATTATTGAAAAGCAGAATTCAGAGATTTCTTGTTTCAACCAATTAGAGAAAATAAGTCTACTCTTCATGTGGTGATTTAGCAGAGTCCCAATCCAAGTTTTCTTCCATTGTATTTCTAAGTAATGGCAGCGTGCCTTCCTCAGGAGGGAGAGCCAAGTATTTCTTGGAACAAGAAAACTGAGGAATATTGCATTTGGCAGTTTTCTTTGTGCTCTCCATGATTTTTCTGATTGAGTGAATAGTGCTGTAGACAACTTTGTTTTCCTATTGATTAAGCTTTTCTCTTGGACAATAAAATATTACATACACACACACATTTATGTATATATACATACTTGTATATGTATATATGTATGTTTATGCATGCATATGTGAATATATGTATATACACCCCTATACACATAAACACACATATATCAGATTCATCTACAAAGTGCGGTGATTTTTTAATATAGTTTTGGCAGTTACCTTTGTGTTCAAAATGATTGAAAAGCAGATAAGGAACTAACTACCTCTCTAGAGAGCCCATTCCATTTTTGTAGGCTCTAATTTTTGAGTGGTGAGCAGCTAGGTGGCACAGTGGATAGGCATAAAGTCAGGAAGACTCATCTTTTGAGTCCCTATCTGGCTTCAGATACTTCCTAGCTTTGTGACCCTGGGTAAGTCACTTAACCATATTTGGCTCAGTTTCTTCATCTGTAAAATGAGCTGCTGAAGAAAATGGCAAACTACTTCATTATCTTTTTCCAAGACAATACCAAATAGGCTTACAAATATTTGAACATTACTGAATACAACTTAACAACAACAGCAAATTGCTAGGGATTTTTTTTTTCCTATTAACCTAAATTGGCTTCTCTAAAACTTCTATTCATTGCTCCTGGGTAGAAGGCCCTATGAGACAAAATACAGCACATCTACTCCTTCCTCTACATAAGAACCATTCAAATGCCTGAATATAACTATCATGTATCTTCAGAATCTCTTCTTCAGGGCAAATATGCCTTATTACAATAACTAATCCTCATATTTCATGAACGCAAGGCCCTTAAATCACTTCTTCTGAATACTGAATACATTGCTAATGTCCTTCTTAAACCATTGTGTTTAGAAGTGATTACAGTACTCGATAAGTTCTGACAAGGAACACGGGAATGGGCCTGTCATGTTTCTATTCCTGGAAGCTATGCCTCTTTTATTGTTGCCCTAAATGACATTTATTTTTTGACCACACTTTTTGAGTTTACAATCTACTAAAACTCTCCATATTTCTCAGAGCAACTAGTGTTTATCCATGTCCCCCATCTTATGCTTATGAAGTTCATTTTTTTTTACATAAGTGCAAGATTTCATATTTATCCCTGTTGAATTTTATCTTATTAGATTCAGCCTAACATTCTGGTTCATCAAGCTCCTTTTGGATGATGTCTGTAGCAGGGAGCTATATGGTTAGTAGATAAGACTGGAGTGAGGGACAGAAAAAAAGAAATACTAAATTCATCCTTTTTCAGATCATAATGAAATAAAAATTATATGTAATAAGGTGCCATGGAAAGACAGACTAAAATCAATTGAAAACTAGGTAGTCTAATCCTAAAGAACGAATGGATCAAACAACAAATCAAAGAAATAATCAATAACTTCATCCAAGAGAGTGATAATGAGGAGACAACATATCAAAACTTATGAGATGCAGCAAAAAGCAGTTCTTAGGGGAAGTTTTATATGTCTAAATACTTACATGAACAAAATAGAGAAAGAGATCAATGAATTGGGCATGAAAATAAAAAAAGAAGAAATGAAAAATCTCTAATTAAATACCAAATTAGAAATACTGAAAACCAAAGAAGAGACTAATAAAATTGAAATTAAGAAAAGTATTGAACTAATAAATAAAACTAAGATCTGGTTTTATGAAAAAACCGATAAAATAGATAAACATTTGGTCAATTTAATTAAAAAAAAAGAAGAAAACTAAATTACCAGTATCAAAAATGAAAAAGGTAAATCCACAACCAAGGAAGAGGAAATTAAAAAAAAAATAATCAGGAACTATTTTGCCCACCTATATGCCAAGAAGTTTGACAGTCTTAGTGAAATGGATACATATTTACAGAAATATAAATTGTCCAGGTTAACAGAAGAGGAAGTAAAATACTTAAATAACCCCATCTCAGAAAAAAAAATTGAACAAGCCATTGATGAACTCACAAGGAAAAAATCTACAGGGCCAGATAGTGAATTCCATCAAACATTTAAAGAACGATTAATCACAATAATATATAAACTATTTAAGAAAATAGGTGAAGAAGGAGTCTTACCAAATTATTTTTATGATACAAATATGGCTGTGATACCTAAACTGGGAACAGTTAAAACAGAGAAAGAAGATTATAGAAAAGTTTCCCTAATGAATATAGATGCTAAATATTTTAAATAAAATATTAGCAAATAGATTACAGCAACTTATCACAAGAAAAATACACTATGACAAAGTAGGATTTATACCACAAATGCAGGGCTGGTTCAATATTAGGAAAACTATCAGCATAATTGATCATATCAATACCAAAACCAACAAAAAACACATGATCATCTCAATAGATGCAGAAAAAGCTTTTGGCAAAATACAGCACGTATTCCTATTAAAAATGCTAAAGAGCATAAGAATAAATGGAATCTTCCTTAAAATGATAAGCAGTATCTTTCTAAAACCTTTAGCAAGCATCATATGTAACGGGATAAGCTAGAAGCATTTCCAATAAGATTGGGGGTGAAACAAGGATATGCATTATCACCACTGTTGCTCAATATGGTACTGGAAACATTAGTTTTAGCAATAGAGAAGAAAAAGAAATTGAAGGTACTAGAATAGGCAAAGAAGAAACAAAGCTATTTTTGCAGATGATATGGTGATATACTTAGAGAATCCTAGAGAATCAAGTAAAAACTACTTGAAATAATAAAAAACTTTAGCAAAATTGCAGGCTATAAAATAAATCCATGTAAATCATTGGCATTGCTATATATTACCAACAAAGCCCAGCAGCAAGAGATTGAAGGAGAAATTCCATTTAATGTTACTGTAGACATTATAAAATATTTAGGAGTCTACCTACCAGAACAAACCCAAGAATTACGTGAACACAATTACAAAACACTAGTCACACAAATAAAGGCAGATCTAAACAATTGAAAAAAAACATCAGTTGCTCATGGGTAGGCCAAGTTAATATAATAAGAATGACGATTCTACCTAAGTTGATTTTATTCAGTGACATTGCAATCAAATTAACAAAAAATATTTTATAGAGGCAGAAGAAATAATAAGGTTCATTTGGAAGAAGAAAAGGTCCAGAATATCAAGGGAAGTAATGAAAGGAAATGCTAGAGAAGGTGACCTAGCCATTCCAGATCTTAAATTGTATTATAAAGTAGCAATCATCAAAACCAATTGTTATTGGCTAAGAAATAGAGTAGTGGATCACTGGAATAGGTTGGGTACACAAGACATGACAGTCAATGACTATAGAAATCTACTGTTTGATAAACCCAAAGACCCCAGCTTCTGGGATAAGACTCACTATTTCAAAAAAAATGAAATTACTAGGAAAACTGGAAAAAAGCATGGCAGAAACTAGACATAGACCAAAATCTGACACCATATAACAAAATAAAGTAAAAATGCATACATGATTTAGATATAAAGGCTGATACTATAAGCAAACTGGGAGAGTAAAGAATAGTTTACCTGTTAGATTTATGGAGAACAGAAGAATTCATGACTAAACAAGATATAGAGAACATTTTGAAATGCAAAATAGATTATTTTGACTACATTAAATTGAAAAATTTTTGCACAAATGAAGCTAATGCATCCAAGATTACAAGGGAAGTAAAAAACTGGGAAAGAATTTTTACAACCACTATCTCTGATAAGGGGCTAATTTCTAAAATACATAGAAAATACTGTCAAATTCATAAGAATACAAGTCATTCCCCCACTGATAAATGGTCAAAGGATATGAACAGGCAGCTTTCAGATGAAGAAATTAAAGCCATCTATAGTCATATGAAAAAATGTTCTAAACCACTATTGATTATAGAAATGCCAATCTAATCGTCTCTGCGGTACCACATCACACCTATGAGATTTGCTAACATGACAAAAAAGGAAAATGATAAATTTTGGAGAAGATGTGGGAAAATCCTGCCTCAGGCATTTCCTAGCCATGTGACTCTGGGCAAGTGACTTACCTTCTGTTTGCCTCAATTTCCTCATTTGTAAAATGGGAGTAATAATATTACTACTTCTCATCATTTTTGAGAAGATAAAACAAACTAATATTTGTAAAATGCTTAGCATAATGCTTGGCAGGTAGTAGTCATTATTATGATTATTCCCTCCTCCTTTCATTATCCACTGTATGTAGCTACCACTATGGACATTGTGTTATTTTCAAACTTGATGAGCATGCTATAAATGATATTAACTAGTCATTAATAATGAACCATAGATATTCAGGGCACTCTACTATAGACATCCTGCCAATTCATCGAAGACTCTTTGTATAGATGAGGAAACTGAGGCCTCAGGAAATTGCATAACCAACTTCACATTGATATATTGATTCAGAATTGAAACCCAACTGTCGTGACCTCAAACTTAATAGTCTTTCTAGATAATAGCACATTATCTTGGTAGAGTATGAAATTATTATAAGAAAAGTTTAAACAAAATACTCTGAAAATTCCTGGACTAGATGGATAATTTCAAACTCATTTAGGCATGGAGATGGGGCTATGGAGGCTATAATTTTTTTTAAATTGAAAACTAAATTTCTATATTAAAAGTAGGCAATTGCATATTGAAGGTAATGAAGAAGTTATGTTATGATTAAAACATAGAAGAATTAGCTGTTTTTATAATGATTATGCTGAAGATATATTTCCATTTTGCTCTCAACTATTTAATCACCATTTTAAAAAGTAAATGTATTTAAGAGGCATTTTTGTGCGTGAGATTGATATTCTTTTAATTACCATCATAGTGGACAAACCGTAGGACACATTGCATTTTACCAGGCCCAGGTAAGAGTTATATCTAGACCAAGCTGAATCACTGGTTTTAATGTTATTTGTTGTTATCATTCACTGAATTCACTGCTTTCTTGTATTCTTTTTGCTCTACTAATAAGTTCTTTTAGAGTCATGCTTTGTGGCCTTGGGGACTTCATTTTCCTTCTCTGAGATAAGGTAGTTGGACTCAACGATCTTTAAGTTCTTTTCCATTCTATGACTGAGAGATTTAACATTAGTCTTCACCCATGACTATCACAGTGAAGATTTATATCTCCTATATCCATTTTTTTCTCTACCATACAATTCTGCTTGGAGGGATGATCATGCATAATGAATCTCAATTATGTTCTGTGTCTGCTAAGAAGGACTATGCATGGCTTTTATGCCTTTAATTTCATAAGTATACTGGCCACCACAGAAATTACTTAGTTGTATGGAGGGTGATTCTAGGATAGACTTTTGCAGAGTACTTTCTGAAAAACATACAACTCAGTCATGTTGAACGCCCAGTTGTCCCTTTCCTGATACCAATATTGATGCAACAGCCAGCTGCAATTCTTTTTTTTTAATTTTCCTTTCATTCTTCCTATCTACCATTTCCCCCTCTAAAGGTTGTTAGTCTTCTGGTGAAGATAAGCAGTAATGTAAATGTCAATAGTTTTTAGCAATTTCTCTTGATCCTATCCCACCCCCATTTATTCTTCTCTCTTTTGACCCTGTCCCTCCTCAGATGTGTTTGCTTCTGATAACTCCCTCCCCCAATCTGCCCTGCTCACTATCATCCTTCTGCTCTCTTGTCTGTTTCCTCCCCTATTTTGCTATAGGATAAGGTAGATTTCCATACCAAATGGAGTGTGTATGTTATTCTCTCCTTAAGCCAAATCTGATAAGAATCAGATTCACTCATTCCTTCTCACCTTCCCCCATTTCCCCTACAATGTAAAACCTTTTCTTGTCTGTTTTATGTGGGATAATTTATCCCATTCTACCTCCCCCTTTCTTCTTCTCCCAGTATAATCCTCTCTTACTCCTTAATTTTATTCTCTCGATATCACCCCCTTCATCTTCATCTCAGCCTGTGTCCTCTGTTTATCTATCTATCTATCTATCTATCTATCTATCTATCTATCTATCTATCTATCTATCATCTATCTATCTTTCTATCTATACAGACGTATAGATATTCTAATACTGACAAAGGACTCATGAGTTACAAATATCATCTTTCCATACAGAATGTAAACAGTTCAACCTTAATAAGTCTCTTATGATTTCTCTTTCCTGTGTACCTCTTCATATTTCTCTTGAGTCTTGTATTTGAAAGTCAAATTTTCTATTCAGCTCTGGTCTTTTCATCAAGAATGCTTGAAAGTCTTCTATTCAACTGAATATCTACTTTTTCTCCTGAAGGATTATACTCAGTTTTGCTGGGTAGGTGATTCATGGTTGCAATCCTATCTCCTTTGCCCTCTGGAATATCATATTCCAAGCCTGTGGTCCCTTAATATAGAAGCTGCTAAATCTTGTGTTATCCTGATTGTGTTTCCACAATACTTGAATTGTTTCTTTCTGGCTTCTTGTGGTATTTTCTCCTTGACCTGGCAGCTCAGGAATTTGGCTACAATATTCCTAAGAGTTTTCCTTTGGGGATCTCTTTCAGGAGGTGATCAGTGGATTCTTTCAATTTCTATTTTGCACTTTGGTTCTAAAATGTTAGGGCAGTGTTCCTTGATAATTTCTTGAAAGATGATGTCTAAGCTAATTTTATGATCATGGCTTTCAGATAGTCCCATAATTTTTAAATTCTCTCTCCTGGATCTATTTTCTAGGTCAGTTGTTTTTCAATGAGATATTTCACATTGTCTTCTATTTTTTCATTATTTTGGTTTTGTTCTACAATGTCTTGATTTCGCATGAAGTCACTAGCTTCCCATTGCTCTATTCAAATTTTGGAGAAACTGTTTACTTCAATGAGATTTTGGACTTCCTTTTCCATTTGGCCAATTTTGCTTTCTAAGGCATTCTTCAACTCATTGGCTTTTTGGACCTTTTTTGCCATTTGGATTAGGGTATTTTTTAAGTTATTATTTTCTTCAGTCTTTTTTGGGTCTGTTCTAGCAAGCTGTTGATTTGTTTTTCATGATGTTCTTGAGTCATTCTCAGTTTTTTCTCTACTTCTCTTATTGCTTCTCAAAATCCTTTTTGAGCTCATCCATGGCCTGGGACAATTCATATTTTCTTGGAGGCTTTGGATGTAGGAGCTTTGATTTTGATGTCTTCTTCTGGTTGTATATTTTGGTCTTCTTTTTCACCAAAATAAGATAATATAGTTCAGTCTAAAGGACACTAAAGTGAAGTACTGTCTAATCTGGTTTCTGTTGAACAGTTCCTTTTCCATGATATTCTTGCAGAGACTATAGGCAATTGGATTGCGGGTGCCACACCAAATTATCTGTCCAACATTTTAGGTTATTGATCCCTGAGGGAAAAGTTTGTAAATTCCTTCAAGAAGTAAGGAAACAATAAGGGAGAATTTGTCATTTAAGTGCAACTAGATTTGTGAGTTTCTAAATAAATGCCTCTGCCTCACAGCTCCCCCAAGGAATGAAACTTTACTGAAGCCCAGATGATGACGTTTTTGCAAGTGATTTTAGAACTTCAGGAATAACTTTGGATAACTGGTTAGATAACACTTCTTCTCAGCATGAGTGCAATCCCATGAAAAATTCTGGCTACTTAACTATTCATTTTCTATCCATATAATACCAACTATAAGATTTAACTAACATCTTAATTGAATTAAACAGAATACTTAGGCATTTAATTTCATTAAATAGTGATATTTTCACTGATTTTATTTCTGTCTTCACAAGAGAAGGATTTAAAGAAACTATTTGCTGTCACTTTTAACTTGACTTTTAAAGGCTTGATGAGTTGGAGTGAGGAGGATTGAGTTCAAGTCTTAGCCCCACCACTTGCTAGATTTTTCACTTTGAAGAAAGCACTTACTCTCCCTCAGTCTGAGGATCATGTGTGTATATTTTAATTTAGAAAACTTGGAATGATAATAATGATTCTACTACCTACACAATAGAGTTAGCATGAGGATCAAATAAGATAATATGTGTAAAAATGTTTTGTGAACTGTAAGATGCTAAGCAAAAATCAAAGTAAGATGATGATAGTCTAGTATTTAATAGTGTAATAATTCAGATAGTAAAGGTTTTGAAGAGCCTCAGTTTTTTATTGGATGAACTTAGACTTCAGAGCTGCTTGAATATTGTTGCTTTCATTCAGTTATTCTTTCAAGAAATATAGACAAGTGATGACAGCATTGCAAATGATATGTTGAATTTATTTTATACCTTAAAAATCAGACTGTATATAATAGTCACAGGTTCATACACGAACCTCTTTCTATTCTAGTTTCTATATACAGATGTTCTTTTTTTAGTTTTGAAGTTCAGAATGAAAATAAATAAAAAACTAAAAAAGTCATCCATCTACCCAAAATATTTGGATTTCTCCATGTTCTGACATGAAAACTTGAGATTGAGCAAGTACTAGTCAAAGATTGTCTCTATGAATAATTGCTCTAGACTCAGTCCTCAGTCATTGCAAAATTAAAATATGTCAAGTGTGAGCTACAGAAGCTTTTGTTTAAGACCTCATTGAAAAAAAGAAAAAAGAAATGGAGAAAAAGCAAAAATCCCGACAGAGACTGAACATGATTCTTACCCAAGGGAAATGCAAAAATCTTTGAGACTCTCAAGTGAAAGCTACTACCAGTGAAAAATCCCTGAAAGCAATAAACTGGTGGGAATGATGAACGAATGTATATCCTAACTCTTTGTTGCACTTAGTGACTAGAAGACCAACTTTCTATTCAACCACAGACACAGACACAGCTTCAGTTAAAGTTTTGCTTTGTCAGCTGACATTTGCGCAGGCATGTTGCTAAGAAGCATGTATGAAAAATGAGCTGCCTGGACACCCCATCAGTAATGGGGAGTACAAGCACTATAGAAAAAAAAAGGCAAAAACCATGTACCTGCTGTTTCATTTCTAGTCTGAGGCATAAACTTTCAGAGTTTCAAACAGAATGGGGAACCTGACTCTCAAAGAAGTAGAGGTGGGATTCTTCCAAAAAAGATTGTTTGAAAAGAACAGTTTATTCAAAGGGAGTCCTGAAAGAAGTTCAAGACTGTGGGATACCTCATGTTTTGAACTTTTGGGAGTCATGTACTCTTGTTTGAACACAAAATAAAATTTCAGAACTTTGAGCAGGTGATACAATGTAAGTGAGAGAGTGATTCACTTTGATCTGGTCTACCATGTTGATAAAGCCTCTTGAAACCTTCAGTCATAATGGATTCATAACAGAGATTCATAACAGAGAGGAAATTGAAAGGAAACGCCACTCCCTCTCAATTTTCCTGAAGTGTGAAGGACTTCAACTAGAATTTTTTAAAAATAGCAGTAGCATTGATTCAGATTGAACTGGGCAGAAATGTATTATATTGTATAGAGATTCTGGGCTATTATTTACTAAGCAAATGACTACCCATTAGAACAAACACGAACCCATATGAATTTAGAAATATTATTTATATACAGTATACTTCTCTAGATATGTACAGATATGGGAAAAGGATAAGGAAAGCAACTCTGCAGAGACAACATGATGGAATGGAACAAGATGAACTGTCTAAATTCATCAGTCTGCATATATGGCCACATGATTCCCTTCTTTTCCTTTCCCTTCCTTTCCCTCATTACAACAATGCTGTTACTGTGCACAATGATCTCCCTGTTCTTCTCACTTTGCATCATTTCATATGAATCTTCTCATGTCTTTTTCTATTGCTTTCTTTTGCTTTCATGAAAACATTCCCCCTATCATTTCTTGGAGCACAATAGTACTCCACCACAATCATAAGCTGCAACTTGTTCAGCCATGCAGCAATTAATCATCATCCCCTCAATTTCCAATTCTTTGCTACCACAAAAAGTACTACCATAAATATTTTTAAACATATTAGTCCTTTTTGTTTTGTTTGGTCTCTTTGGAACAGGGACCATGTGGTGACATTACCGGGTCAAAGGGTATGCCTAGTTTTATAGCCCTGTGGGCATAGTTCCAAATTGTTCTCTAGAATGGTTAGACTACCTTACTACTCTACCAACAATTCATTATTATATTTTATTTTTTCCTCATTCCCTCCAGCATTTCTGATAGATGTGAAGTGGTAGCTCAGAGTTATCTTAACTTGCCTTTCTCTAATCAAAAGTGATTTAGAACATTTAATTTTCATATTACTATGGAGAACTTTGACCTCTTCTTCTAAAAACTGCCCTTTTCCATTCTCATTTGTGTACATTTGACTCATTTTCTCTATATGTTAAGACATGAGGCCCTTATCAGAGAAAATTGCTTTAAATTTATTTGATATTACTGCTTTGTCTATGGTAGGAACCTTTTTTGCAAAATATAGTTTCCCTAATTATCTCTTTCAAGGAGGTCTTTTTTTTTTTTTGCTTTTGCTTTGTCTGAGATCATGATTTCTATCCTTGACTTTTTATTTAATCTGAAGGATATTAGATTCTGCTATAGCCCTCTATTTTAACTCCGTGAGTATTCTTCTGTCTCAAGTCTTTCTCTGGTAAAAAAAAAAATGGATTCTTGTTTCTAATCTATTTTTCTGTCCACTTCCATTTTATTGGAAAGCTCATCCCATTCACATTCATGGTTATGCTTACTAACTGTATATTTCCCTCCATCTCCTTTTTTTCTATTTATTCTTCTCTTTTTTCATCTTGTACCTTCTTGAAAGTCTATTTTCCTTCTAAACACCACCTTCCTTAGTCTGCCCTTCCTTTTATCATTCACTCACTTTCTTTTATTCCCTTATTCTCCCATTTTCCTATTGGGTAAGATAGGTATCCCTATGCGGCAGCTAGGTGGCACAGTGGATACAGCATAGGCCCTGAAGTAAGGAGGACCTAACTTCAAATCCAGCCTCAGACCAAATACTTGACACCTACTAGCTGTGTGACTGTGGGCAAGTCACTTAACCCCAATTGCCTAAAATAAAAAATTTTTAAAAGATAGATATCTCTACCTAACTAAATATACGTGTGTGTGTGTGTGTGTGTGTGTGTGTGTGTGTATTCTTCCCTCTTTGAACCAATTCTGATGAGAGTGAGTTTCAAGCAGTGCTTACCATTATCCCAAGTTTTCCCTTTACTGTAAAAGCCTTTCCTTGTATGCCATTTTACATGAGAAAATTTCCCCCATTCTACCTCTCCCTGCTCTTTTCTACTAGTACATTCCTTTTCTCATTCCTGTATATTTTAAGAGATCATTCCAACATAATCAACTCATATGATTGCTCTCTGGCTATGTAAACTCCTCTTAAATGCTCTAATAATGATAAAGCTCTTAGGAGTTACAAGAATTATCTTCCCATATAGGAATGTAAACAGTATAACCTTACTGATACTCTTGTGATTTGTCTTACATGTTTACCTTTGTATGCTTCTCTGGAATCTTCTGTTTGAAGGTCAAATTTTCTATTCAGCTCTGGTCTTTTTATTGGGAATGCCCCAGAGTCCTCTCATTAAGTATCCATTTTCCCCTAAAAGATTATACTGAGTTTTCCTGTGTAGGTGATTCTTGGTTGTACTCTTAGTTCTTCTGCCTTCCAGAATATCATATTCCAAGATTTCCACTCCATTAATGTGGAAGCATTTAAATCTTATGTGATCCCGACTTTGATTCCACAATAATTAAATTGTTTCTTTCTAAGTGGTTGAAATATTTTTTTTTCCCATGACATGGGAGCTCTGGAATTTTGCTATAGTATTACTGGGAGTTTTCATTTTGGGATCTCTTTCAGGAGATGATTAGTGAATTTTTCAATTTCTATTTGATCTTATCTCAGATATCAAGGTAATTTTCTTTGATAATTTCTTGAAATATGATTCCTAGGCTATGTTTTGATTATTGCTTTCTAGTAACACAGTAATTCTTAAATTGTCTCCAATCTGTTTTCTAGGTCAATTGTTTTATGATGAGATATTTTGCATTTTCTTCTTTTTTTCATTCTTTTGCCTTTGTTTTACTGTTTCTTGATGTCACATGAAGTCATTTGCTTCTATTTGCCCAATTCAAATTTTTAAGGAATTTTTTTAGTGAGATTTTATACTTCTTTTTCTATTTGGCCAATTCTGTTTTTTTAAGGACATCTTTTCTTCATACATTTTTGTGACACTTCTACCAAGTTGTTAATTTTATTTCTATAATTTTCTTGTGTCACTCTCATTTCTTTTGCTAATCTTTCCTCTACCATTCTTAACTTTTTTTAAAACTCTCCCAGAAATTCCTATTGGTCTTACATCCAATTAGCATATTTCCTTGAGTCTTTGGTTGTAACTTCTTCTTTGTTTTTGTCTTGGTCTTCTCTGTCACAATAACAACTTTTTTATGGTCAAGTTCTTTTGTCATTATCATTGTTGTTGCTTACTTTTCCTATTTATTTTTGACTTTGAACTTTTTTGTTAAAGTTGGGCTCTACTCACCTGCTGGTGGGCAGGCTGTCCTAGTCTCCAGGCTTTTTTGTGCTGCTGTTCTCAGAGCTAGTTCTGGGGATCTGCAAGTTTTTGGTGCCTCCAAGATGGAGTGATCTGGGGAGAGGTATGGTCAACACTCATCTGGTCTCTGCTCTGGTCTTTACCCTGGATGGTCCCATTTTCTCCTGCAGCCACAAGCACTAGCACTCTTCTTGGTCCTAGAACTGTGACCAGGTTACCTGATCCCCTGCAGCTACAAATGTTAGCTATCTTCTTCTCTCTAGAACTGCAACCCAGAGCTGTGTATGCACAATAGAGTTGTCAGTTGTACTCAATGCTAGAAATGGGTACATTTTTTTCTGTATGCCCAAGTTTTTTTCTTTTTCTTTTTCTGACAAATTGTCTGCTCTCCTTGCCGTTTCTAGGATAAGAGCTGCTGAAGTTACTCCTTTACCTACTGTTGTTGCTGCCATATGCATTCATTCTGGTCAGGTCTCCAACCTCGTTACACAGACCTCTTCTAAAAAAAAATTCTCACCCTGACTTTTTTTTTTGGGGGGGGGGCACTGCCACTCCAAAATTTTATTTGAGGAATTATTTTAAAATTGGCAGGAAATGTTGAGAGAATTCAGCTGGGTTGCTGACTCTAAGCATCCATAATCATTATATAACTATTCTCTAAGTCTCACTCTCATCAAAATGAGAATCACAGTATTGAAAGCTGAAAGGAACTTAGTGTTCAACTTGCTCATCTTACAGATAAGGAAACTGAACACTACAGTGGTTAAGTGACTGTTTTATGGTCACATGTAAGTAGTAAGTAGGAGAGCTAGGATTTAAATCTAGATCCTTTGATTCTAATTTATACCACATTGGGAATGTTAATGCTTGCATAATATATCTCATAAGATTGTTCACAGAAAAGCACTTTGTATAATTTCAAGAACCACATGACCATGAGTTGTTATCATTATACTTACCAATTTCTAGAATGCATGCCTTTACCTACTTACATATCATCATATCGCATTCCATTATGTCAAGTAATCATTTTTTATGTCTTTAGTCAATTGATATATGATTTCACTAAATTTTCCTGTGAGCAAATATAGGTATATACTCAATCTGTTGCTGTTGTTTCTTGCTTAACTTGTTACCGTGTCATTAATAATATTATATTACTTACCCAAAGGCCTGTAGACAAATTTACTCATTACAACATTGCTTGTAATATACACAATGTAGTTCTTCTCATTTCACCTTGCAATGGTTCATATAGGTCTTATGATGTTTCTGTTTTTCTTTCTGAAAACACCCCCTCATCATTTCACAGAGTACAATACTCCATCACATTCATATGCCACAATTTTAGCCATTCACCAGCTGATAGTCATCCCTTTCATTTCCAATTCTTTGCCACCACAAAAAGTGCTGCTATAAAATTGTTTTTATATATAGGTTCTTTTCCCATTTTTTTTATCTTTTCTTTTAGCATACAAATTTAGTAGTGGCATTACTGGGTCAAAGTTTTATAGTCCTTTGGGCATGGTTCCCAATTGTTCACATGACTTTCTCTTCCAGGAGCCAAGATGGTGCAGTAAAAAGGTAGTCACTCTTGCCCCTCCCCTATCAACCTCTGAAAGCCCAGAAAATATCACCCCAGGAAAAACCTGGAACAGCTGACCAGAAGAAAAATGGGGAGCAGCAGTCCACTAGCATGGGTACCTTGAGGGATTAATAGGAAGGGTCCCTCTTGCCCTCGGGGAAGGGGAGGAATACAGAATGGGAGGCATCCTACCAAGCTAGCAGAAAGCCCCACTTCAGCACACCAGGAGGAGAACCTGAAACCCAGGTGGTGGAGAAGGCAAACACCAATGCCTGGAGCTCCAAGTGCCTCAGTGAGGGCGAGGTAACCAGTGGAAACCAGCTCAGAAAACCACCAGGCACCTCACCATTCTACAGAAAACCAGTCTCCCAGTGCCTCAGGAAAAATAAGGAAAGCAGCACTACAAAGGGCCCCAGGCAGATAAACACCCTGCAACATCCATCAGAAAGGAGCTGAAATGAGACTTCCACTTCCAGGAGCCAAGATGGTGGAGTAAAAAGGTAGCTGCTCACACTGTCCCCTATCAAGCTCTGAAAACCCAGAAAATATCACCTGAGAAAAAAACCCTGGAACAGCTGAACTAGAAGAAAGATGGGGAATAGCATTGCAGCAGCCCAGCAAATGTCCCAGTGCATCAGCAAAAATAAGGGAGGCAGAACTACGAGGGGCTCCAGGCAGATAAGTACCCTGCCACATCATCTGACAGGAGCTGAAGAAAGCATCCTAAAGTCTTCCTAAAGCCCTGGCCTTGCTGGTTCCAGGCCAACACCAGGTGAACTGTCTGAGCCCTGTAGCCTCCAATTGTCAAGAAATCCTGAAGCCCAGGTAGTTGAGCACGTGGACCTCCCAGTGCCTCAGTAAGGGGGGGGGAACCTGTGAGGCCAGCTCAAAAAAACCACCAAGTACCTCAGCAATCTACCTAAATGGAATCTCTCAGTGCATTAGCAGAAACAAGGGAGGGAGCCCTGCAAGGGGCCCCAGGCAGATAAAACCCTGCACCACCCATCTAAAAAGCTGAAGAAAGCTAAAGGAAAGGAAAAGCAGGCAACCTAGAATTGCCTGAAAGTTCCAGCCTTGCTGATTCCAGCCCAACACAAGGTAAGCTGCCAGAACCTACAGCCTCAATTGCCAACATAAGAGCCCCAGCACACAAAGCCAGTGACCAAGACCTAGGCTCCCAACACAAGAAGTTTGGGTCAGTGCTTTCTGTTCCCCAGCAGGACAGCTCAATCTCTTTAAAGGCCAGGGAATAAAGAAACACCATGAGTAAAAAGAAATACCATAGATTCATATTATGAGAAGAGTGAAGATCAAGACAGAAATTCTGAAGAGGACAACATTGTCAACAAACCCACATCTGCAACCAAAAGGGAATATGAACTGGTCTGAAGCCCAAAAAGCCTTCTTAGAAGAGCTCAAGAAGGATTTTAATAGTCAAATGAAAGAGGTAAAAGAGTCCTTCAAAAATACAATTGGCCAATTGGAAAAAAAATACACTGAAGAAAACAAGTCCCTAAAAAACACAATTGGCCAATTGAAGAAGGAAGTACAAAAACTAACAGAAGAAAACAATCTGTTAAAAACTAGAATTGGACAAATGGAAACTAATGTCTCTATGAGAGAGCAAGAATCAGTCAAACAGAAAAAAAAAATGAAAAAATAGATGAAAACATAAAATAACTCACCAGTAAAACAACCTGACCTGGAAAATCGATTCAGGAGAGACAATTTAAAAATTATTGGACTACCTGAAAATCATGATGAAAAAAAGAGCCTGGACAGTATCTTTCAGGAAATCATAAAGGAAAACTGCCCTGAAGTCCTAGAACCAGAAGGGAAAATAACCATAGAAAGAACACCATCACCACCTGAAAGAGATCCCAAATTGAAACACCAAGGAATATAATAGCAAAATTCCAAAGTTACCAGATGAAAGAGAAGGTGCTGCAAGCAGCCAGAAAGAAACAATTTAAATATCATGGAACCACAGTCAGGATTACACAGGACCTTGCAGCTTCTACATTAAAAGACCACAGGGCATGGAACATGATATTCCATAAGGCAAAGGAGCTTGGAATGCAGCCAAGGATCAACTACCCAGCAAAAATGAGCATTTTTTCAAGGGAGGAGGTATTCAACAAAAATAGGAGACTTCCAAACTTTCCTGATAAAAAGACCAGAGCTCAACAAAAAATTTGATCTTCAAGTACAGGACTCAAGAAGACATAAAAAGGTAAATGGGACAGAAAGATACAATATGTTGTTAATAAGGGCTGTTTACCCCTACAAGGGAATATGACACTTGCAACTCTTGAGAACTGTATTGTTATTACACCATGTTAAAGGAGTATACATAAAGGGGTGGATATTAGTTGACTTTGATGTAATGATAAAAAAAATCTAATCAAGTGGGTTAAATGGATCCAAAAAGTGGATCAATCTGATCTTAGAAAATGTACTGAGAAAGGAGGAGGTAGACAAGGGTAAATTACATTACAGGAAAAGACAGAAAATCCTATTACAGCAGAGGGAAAGAAGGGGGGTGCATTGTTTGAACCTTACTCTCATCAGATTTGGCTCAAGAAGGGCATAACATAATCAGTTAGGTATAGAAATCTAACTTGCCCTATAGGCAGTAGGAGGGAAAAGGGGAAAGAAAAGGGAGGGGGGAAGGAGAAGGGAAGCAGTAAGGTAAAGGGGAAGAAAAGGGAAAGGGATAATAAAAGGGAGGAGGGACTGAAGGAAGCGGTGGTCAAAAGCAAAACACTAGTAAAGGGGGGGAAAGGAAAAAGGAGAAAGAAAAGCATAAATAGGGGTAAAAAAAGGATGGAGGAAAAGACAGAGAGAGTAATCATAACTGTGAATGTGAATGGGATGAACTCTCCCATAAAAGGAAAGGATTGCAGAATGGATTAAAAACCATAATCCTACAATATGTTGTTTACAGGAAACACATTTGAAAAAGAGTGACACATACAGGGTAAAGGTAAAAGGCTGGAGCAGAATATATTATGCTTCAGCTGAAGTAAAAAAAGCAGGGGTAGCAATCCTGATCTCAGACAAAGCAAAAGCAAAAATAGATCTAATCAAAAGAGATAAGGAAGGAAACTACATCCTGCTAAAAGGCACCATAGACAATGAAGTAATATCATTACTAAACATATATGCACCAAATGGTATAGCATCCAAATTCTTAGAGGAGAAGTTCAGGGAGTTACAGGAAGAAATAGACAGCAAAACTATACTAGTGGGGACCTGAACCTCCCCCTCTCTGCACTAGATAATCTAACCACAAAATAAACAAGAAAGAAGTTAAGGAGGTGAATAGAACATTAGAAAAGTTAGGTATGATAGACCTCTGGAGAAAACTGAATGGGGATAGAAAGGAATATACTTTTTTCTCAGCAGTACATGGCACATACACAAAAATTGACCATGTACTAGGGCATAAAAACCTCACAATCCAATGCAGAAAGGCAGAAATATTAAATGCATCCTTTTCAGATCATGATGCAATAAAAATTATATGTAATAAAGGGCCATGGAAAGATAGACTAAAAAATAATTGGAAACTAAATAATCTAATCCTAAAAAATGATTGGGTCAAACAACAAATCATAGAAACAATCAATAATTTCATTCAAGAGAATGACAATAATGAGACAACATAAAAACTTATGGGATGCAGGAAAGCAGTTCTTAGGGGAAGTTTTATATCTCTAAATGCTTACATAAATAAAATAGAAAAAGAGGAGATTAATGAATTGGGCATACAACTAAAAAAACTAGAAAAAGAACAAATTAAAAATCCTCAACTAAACACACAAATTAGAAATATTGAAAACCAAAGGAAAAATTAATAAAATTGAAATTAAGAAAACTATTGAACTAATAAATAAAACTAAAAGCTGGTTTTATGAAAAAACATAAAATAGATAAACCTTTGGTTAATTTAATTAAAAAAAGAAAGAAGAAAACCAAATTACTAGTATCAAGAATGAAAAGGGTGAAGCTACCACCAAGGAAGAGGAAATTAAAACAATAATTAGGAATTATTTTGCCCAACTATATGCCAACAAATTTGACAATCTTAGTGAAATGGATACATATTTACAAAAATATAAATTGCCCAGATTAACGAAGAGGAAGTAAAATACTTAAATAACCCCATCTCAGAAAAAGAAATTGAACAAGCCATTGATGAACTCCCTAGGAAAAAATCTCCAGGGCCAGATGGATTTACATGGAATTCTATCAAACATTTAAAGAACAATTAATTCCAATACTATATAGACTATTTGGGAAAATAGGTGAAGAAGGAGTCTTACCAAATTCTTTTTATGATACAAATATGGTGTTGATACCTAAACCAGGAAGAGTCAAAATAGAGAAAGAAAATTATAGACCAATTTCTCTAATGAATATAGATGCAAAAATTTTAAACAAAAACTAGCAAATAGATTGCAGCAACTTATCACAAGAATAATACACTATGACCAGGTAGGATTTATACCAGGAATGCAGGGTTGGTTCAATATTAGGAAAACTATCAGCATCATTGAGCATATCAACACCAAAACCAACAGAAACCACATGATCATCTCAATAGATGCAGAAAAAGCTTTTGAAAAATACAACACCCATTCCTATTAAAAACACTAGAAAGCATAGGTATAAATGGAGTCTTCCTTAAAAAATAAATAGCATCTATCTAAAACCTTCAGCAAGCATTATATGTAATGGGGACAGGCTAGAAGCATTTCCAATAAGATCGGGGTGAAACAAGGATGTCCATTATCACCACTGTTATTCAATATTGTACTGGAAACTTAGCTTTAGCAATAAGAGAAGAAAAAGAAATTGAAGGCATTAGAATAGGCAAAGAAGAAACAAAGCTATCACTCTTTGCAGATGACATGATGATATACTTAGAGAATCCTAGAGAATCAAGTAAAAAACTACTTGAAATAATAAACAACTTTAGCAAAGTTGCAGGCTATAAAATAAACCCACATAAATCATCAGCATTTCTATATATTACCAACAAAGCCCAACAAAGCCCAACAAAGCCCAAAGAGATAGAAAGAGAAATCCCATTTAAACTTACTGTAGACATTATAAAATATTTAGGAGTCTACCTCCGAAACAAACCCAGGAACTCTATGAACACAATTACAAAACACTTTTCACACAAATAAAATCAGATCTAAATAATTGGAAAAACATCAGTTGCTCATGGGTAGGTCGAGCTAATATAATAAAAATGACAATCCTACCTAAGCTAATTTACTTATTCAGTGCCATACCAATCAAACTACCAAAAAATTATTTTATAGAGTTAGAAAAAATAATAACAAGATTCATTTGGAAAAACAAAAGGTCCAGAATATCAAAGGAACTAATGAAAAGAAATGCAGGGGAAGGTGGCCTAGCAATTCCAGATCTTAAATTGTATTATAAAGCAGCAATCATCAAAACTACTTGGTACTGGCTAAGAAATAGAATGGTGGATCAGTGGAATAGGTTAAATATGCAAGACACAGTAGTCAATGACTATAGTAATCTATTATTTGATAAACCCAAAGACCCCAGCTTCTGGGATAAGAACCCACTCTTTGAAAAAAACTGCTGGGAAAACTGGAAAAGAGTATGGCAGAAACTAGGCATAGACCCAAATCTCACACCATATACCAAAATAAAGTCAAAATGGGTTCATGACTTAGATATAAAGGCTGATATATAAGTAAACTGGGAGAACAAGGAATAGTTTACCTATCAGATCTATGGAGAACAGAAGAATTCATGACCAAACAGGAGAGAGAACATTATGAAAAGCAAAATGGATAATTTTGATTACATTAAATTGAAAAGTTTTTTGCACAAACAAAGCCAATGCAACTAAGATTAGAAGGAAGGTAGAAAATTGGGAAAGAATTTTTACAACCAGTCTCTCTGATAAAGGCCTCATTTCTAAAATATATAGAGAATTAAGACAAATTTATAAGAACACAAGCCATTCCCCAATTGATAAATGGTCAAAGGATATGAACAGACAGTTCTCAGATGAAGAAATTAAAGCCATCTATAGTCATATGAAAAAATGCTCTAAATCATTATTGATTAGAGAAATGCAAATCAAAACAACTCTGAGGTACCACATCACACCTATCAGATTGGCCAACATGACAAAACAGGAAAATGATAAATGTTGGAGAAGATGTGGGAAAATTGGAACACTAATACATTGTTGGTGGAGTTGTGAAATGATCCAACCATTTTGGAGAACAATTTGGAACTATGCCCAAAGGGCTAAAAAATGTGCATACCCTTTGATCCAGCAATAGCACTTCTAGGGCTATATCCCAAAGAGATCAAACAAATGGGAAAAGGACCCACATGTCCAAAAATATTCTTAGCAGCTCTTTTTGTGGTGGCAAAGAATTGGAAATTGAGAGCATGCCCATCAATTGGGGAATGGCTGAGCAAGTTGTGGTATATGAATGTAATGGAATACTATTGTGCTATAAGAAATAATGAACAGGCTGACTTCAGAAAAACCTGGAAAGACTTAATGGTCTGATGCTGAGTGAAGTGAGCAGAACCAAGAGACTTTGTACACAATAACAGCCACATTATGATGACTAATATTGTTAAACTGAACCCTTCTCAGCATTACAAGGATCTAAGACATCTCCAGAGGCCTGGATGGAAAATGCTGTCCACATCCAAAGAAAGAACTATGGAAGTCGAATCTATCACTTATTTTTACCTTCTGTTGAGTTTTGTTTCATCTTTCTGATGGTTCCTCTTATTGGTTTTAATTTTTATTTACAGCTTCACTAATGTGAAAATATGTTTAATAGGAATATAAATGTATAGCCTATATCAGATTGTGTACCATCTTGGGGAGGGTGGTGGGGAGGAAGGGGGGGAAATTTTTAAACTCAAAAGCATATGGAAGTGATTGTTGATAAATCAAAATAAATTAATAAATTTTAAAAAGAGTATTTTCTCTTTGAACTGGGAGCTCTGGAATGTGTCTATAGTATTCCTGAGAATTTTCCAGGTCACTGTTCCAGGGTAGAGAGGAATCTACAATATGTAGAAAAATCTAAGTAAGTAAATAATCAATTCTGGGATCTCTTTCAGAAGGTGATCAGTGGATTTATTTGATTTCTATTTTACCCTCTGGACCTGAGAGATTGAGGTAATTTTGCTCAATTTCTTAAAACATGATGTCTAGAATTTTTCTTTGATTGTGGTTTTCTGGTAATCTAATAATCCTTAAATTCTCTCTCTTTCATCTATTTTGTAGATGGGTTATTGTTTTGATGCTATATTTCACATTTTCTTCCATTTTTTCATTCTTTTGACTGTTTTTTAAAAAAATTTCTTGATGTCTCCTGAAGCCATTGGATTCCAATTGTCACATTCTCATTCTTAAGAAATTATTTTCTTCAGTGAGTTTTTGTACCTGCTTTTCCCTTTGGTCTATTATGCTTTTAAATGAGTTTTTTTCTTCAATGAATTTTTGTGATTCTTTTACCATCAGTCCAAGTCTGTTTTTAAAGGTGGTGTTTTCTTAGTATTTTTGTGCCTCTTTTACCAGCTATTAATTCTCTTCGCATAATTTTCATGCAACACTCTAATTTCTTTTTCCAATTTGTCCTCTACTTCTCATTTATCCCTTTTTTTCCATCTCTTCCAGTTATGCTTGTTGGCCTTTAGTCCAGTGAGCATTTTTCTTTGAAGTTTTTTTTTTTTTGGTGGCTGTTTTCACATCATTGTTTTCTTCTGAGTTTGTTTTGCTCTTCCCTGCCAACATAGTAGTTTTTAATGATGTTTTGTTTTTCTTTTTCACTAATTTTTCTAGCTTATTTCTTGACTTTGAACTTTATGTTAGATTTGAGCTCTCTCCCTTGGGGGTGGGGAGGCATTGTCCCAGGCTTCACGCTTTTTCATGTTGCTCTTTTCAAAATTATTTCTGGGGGTCTGAAAGTTTTTGTTGCTTTCAAATTTTTATGATCTTGGGAGAGTTGTGATTACTACTCTCATGGCCTGTGCTCTGATCCTCACCGAGAAAGGGTCCCTGGTCCCCTGCAGCTACATGAGTTAATGCTTATTTTTGCTTTGAAACTGTAACCAAGGCCTCTGTTCCCTTGTGACTGATCACTAGCCTTCCCCTCCATGTTGGAACTACAACACAGAACTGCATGTGAGCAATAAAGCTGCTAATCAGCAGAACAGTACCCAGTGATAGCAAAAGGTCCCCTGTAATCTCTTTCTCAGCAGTTTTCTAAGTGCCTTACGAGTTATGGATTAAAAGTTCCCAAAGCTAGTACTGCTTCAGCCACTATAGACACTATTATATGTGTGGGCTCTGGAAACACTTCCTCCCCAGTGTCACAGACTTATTTGAATCTATTAAATTGAATTAATATTAACTAATCATTATTATTCAATCTAATTAAATTAAGTTTTCTTAGGCTAGAAAAATGCCACATTATGAACTTTTGTTGGCTCTTCCATTCCAAAATTTTATTTGTTGTTATTTTAAAGCTGTTTGGAAAGAAACATTGTGAGAGTTGAGCTTGGTGGGGCCCCTAATCTGCCATCCCCATTTCCACCCATCTATACTACTCTTGATCTGTGACCTTTGGCAAGTCTTTTATGTTGAATCATATATAGAGTTTGAAGTAAAGTTTTCTTTATGCATGTAATGAATGCCCTTCTCAATTCTCTGCCTTTTAGAATTTCTAGTTTTCTTCAAGATTCAGCTCATACGCCACCTCCCCCCAAAAAGTCTTTCTGGATCTTTAGTTATTAGTGTTCTCTCCCTCCAGAAATGAGAGTGCACATGTTTTCTCTATGCATGTACTTTGTTTCCATAGTATAAATATAGTCTACTTCTAGGCCAAGAACTTTTCCTTTTGTGTTTGTATGCCAAGTGCCTTGTAATCATTTGTGTGTTTGGATTATATTGGGCTGGATATAGTCCATTTTTCTGATTTCTTGAATGAGGAAACTGAGGCCCAGAAAACAAAAGCAAGTTGTTCCAGGTAACAAAATGTGTTGCTTTTTAGGACTCAATTTACTTAGGTCTTTTCTACTTTAACATTCTGTGATTATTTCTCACAATTTTAACAGAAATAAAGTTTCCTAGTACCCTACCTATCAGGTAAACTGTGTGTAGTACCCACTCTCGATTATACCAGAGAATTTTTTTATTTCACTTCCTTCTGTCTTTCTACATGTTATAAACTTAATAGGCAATGTGTTCTATTAGACACAATTGATCCAGCAGGAAACAGGAAAGAGCCAGTTTCTCCAAAAAGATACCTGCAGTGATCCTAGCCTTGATTCACCAATGTTTCAGTTGCTGAGAAACAGAAATACTGGCTGCTGTCTTCAGTAGCTATTTGTTTGTGTTCTGGGTAAAAGCTGACACTTTCATTTTTGCCATTTCTAATAGATAATGCTTTAGGCTTATAGAGAAGACAAAAGGATGTGGAAAGAAAGAAGACTGATATAGGGGAGATGGGAAGAACTAGGCTTAAGTCAGATTATTTTAACAGTTTAGCCACCTCTGCAGACCTTTTCTTGTCTACTTTATGGTCCCTGTGATGCCTCATAGGGCATGAAGGGTTAATACTTTCACTGCAGAAGAAGTATTTATGTGCATCTAGTGAAGAGAAGGGGGGAAATATTTTATTAGTTAACTGCTCCTGGGGAAAATTGATTCACTGGCTTTATGTGAGAAAGTAAATGTATCCCTTTAACCTTAAATCTCTGCATCAAGCTCTAAGAACTCCAATTATCTTGACAAAAATGATTTAACAAATAACAGAACAATAGGGGAGAGGAGGAAGGAGGGCTCTAGAAGGCCAGGATACTGCAAGAATTGGGCCTTAGGCACTAGCAATGGGAAGACTCAGGAATGAAACAAAAGAGGGTCCCAAAAGACAGGGTACTCTGGGAGATTTATCTGTAAGTAGTATCTCTGTTTCATGTTTAATAGTGATATATATTATAACAGTCTCTAAGAAGTGAATTCCAAAAAGGTATAAAGTTACAGCTAAAGGCACATCAATACATTTAAGAGGAAACAGTTACTTTTCAAGACTTTCTAAGCTTTGAGGTTATAGTAATACTGATTTGTTCCCAAACTTCATACCCTGAAATCTTAATCAAAAGACAGTGAAAAGAAAAGCATCTGCTAACTTCTCTTTCAGAAGAGAAGTTTCTCTCTAGACCTGCATTTTGAACCTATTGGACATCCCTGCTGAATGGCCCCCTGGTACCTCAAAATCCACATGGCAGGGACTGCTAGATGGCGCAATGATAGAGCACTGGCCCTGAAGTCAGGAGGTCCTGAGTTCCAATCCAGTCTCAGACCAAACACTTGACACTTACTAGCTGTGTGACCCTGGGCAAGTCACTTAACCCCAGTTGCCTAAAAAAATAAAATAAAATAAAAAATGCCACATGGCAACAATACATAGTCCCACCAAATTAGCTCTCCCTGAAGACATCTTGGTTTTTCTCTTTATTTACATTAATGTCAGCTTTATTCTCCCATTAAACCACCAGTAAAACTTTAGGGTCTTGTTTAACTGTTCTTTCTTTTCTTCCCCCTCCCCCACTGAAAGAAATTCAATTAATCATCAAAGCACTGTATTTGGTGTCTTCATATCATGGATTTAAATCTAGACAAGACCAGAGATCATTTGAGTCCTCATTTTCATTTTTACATGTGAGGAAAATGAGTCTCAGTCACCCAGTTAGTAAGAAGGAGAGTTGAGATTCAATGACAGGTTCTCTAATTTCAAATACAGGAATCAAAGCACCAGGATTTGAATCCTAGCTGTTCTGTTTCCTACTTGTAATGATATTGGAAAAGTTACTTAATCTCTATCTCTGTCTCTTTCTCTCTGTGTCTTTCTGTATCTCTCTGTCTCTATATGTCTCTAGCTCTGTCTCTCTCTCTTTCCCTTCTCTGTCTTGGTTTGCTCATCTGTAAAATAAGGAGGTGTACTAGATGATCTTGAAATCTGTAATCCTACAGCTGGATGGGAAACCTACTTACTAATCTTCTTCCCATATGCAATGTCATTTGCATCATAGCTGCTCATCATTCTTTCATTGAAGATCCTTCACTTGCCTAATAAAGAGTAAATAAATAAAATCCAGTAATAAAATTAATAACAAAAATCTAAGCTCTTCATCCTGCCATTCAAAAGCATCTGCCTGGCCTTAACCCACTCTTCCAACTTTATCTCATGCTCTTGACTCTCAGATGGACTGTGTTCCAATCAAACTAGAAATACTGTTCCCTCAACTTAAACCCTGCTTTTCTGTCCCTGTGCCTTTGCTCATCCCATTCTCTGTTCCTGGAATATCTTCTCTCTCTATCTCTGTTAAATTCCTACTCAACCTTCAATACAGATCCAGATGCCACTTCTTTCTCTGACATCTGATTTACCTTCTCTGTTCTCTCCATCTCACCCTGTTGAAAATATTTACCTTCTAAGCAGTTTCATAACATGATATGTTTCTTTTGTGTGCTTTTTTCTAATTTACATTATTTTTGTGCACATCTTTCTTCCTCACTAGATTTCTTTAAATGGAGATTGTATTCAATTCCATCTCTATAATCCCAGTGCCTACAATGTAGCCTTGATCTAAAAACTTAGCTCCCTGAATTTATTTGTAGCTATTAAGTTTAGGTCAGTACTCAATAAATGTTTTTTTGAGTCAAATTGTATTGATTTGAATAGTACAATTGTCTTTCAAAACTAAAAAAATCATTCCAAGTCTCTACTTTTGAACTTACCTGTGTTTTTATCCAGGTGACAATTCACACTGGAATATTGCTTAAATGGAAGGGTGAAGGTATGGAAAAGGTCCTTCATAGAAGTGTGCCTGAAAAAAACTACTCATATCCAAGCTACGAATGGGAAATAAGGGCATGAGAGGCAGAAATTCCAAAATTGGCATGGGTAAGTTCATCCCTCCCAAGGAGTTTAGCAACCCTAATAAATAAGAAAAAAAGTAGAGTGAATGAAATAAGACATGAAGGTTTCTACTTGAATTCTAAGTAAAGCTTGAGTTCATTGCACTTTATTTTAGAATAGTAGACTTGTTTGAAAACAAAAGGACTATGTGAATAAAATGTTAAATTGACCAAGCAGCACAATCTCAGTCACTGGCAAAAGTCTCCCCACATATTGTTGCTTTGGTGATATTTTATTTGGGAGGTGCCCAGTCTACAAATTCATATTGACAACAACTAGAAAATGAACAAACTACATTAATGGCAATTAAGGGTTGTAGTATCCCTTTCCTCACCTCAGATAATTCTGATCTTACTTGAATGGGCTCAAACTTGGCTCACCTGTGGGGAATTTAGCTAATCTAATTCTTTACTCTGGAACTAAATGATTGCATTTTCTTAGTTTGAGTTACAATTTAATAGAGTCATAGCACCCCAGAGATTGGATGGATGTGGAAGTCATCAAACACCAAGCAGTTTCATGAGAAAACTAACAAACAGAAACATGCTGTCTGTGGAGTCCAAGGACCTGGGCAGTCTTGTCTCTGCAACTGGTTGTCCTTGAGCCATAATCTTGAAAATAAGAGGCTTTGCAACCAAATTATCAAAGGTAGTAAAGGATGGAAATATGCAACATTGGAATTAGCTCCAGAAAGACAAGACAATATAATGCAGGATTAACTGTGGCCTTGTTCATCTGTTCTGGAAAACAGTTCAGTACTATCCCCCAAAAAGTTACTAAACTCATACTAATTGACTTGGAGACATCGTTACTGAAAATTCAAATATATATCAATGTCTTCATAGCTTTATTACTTTTTCTCGTAAGAAAAAGCAAGGTCAGCAGGAGGAGATGTGCCTATTGAATGGTGGAACAAATTGTTGTCTATAAAAGTACAGTGAGAGTTGATAGTGACCTATGATTTTGTTTGTTTGTATAGGGAACTCTCAGGTAAGGGAATTCCTCTTTTAATTCAGCTCAGAACCTTCTCTGTCACTTATAGTCATAGAGAGTTGCTGAGGGTACTGAAAAGTTAGGTGACTTGCCCAAGATCACTCAGACAAAAATCATGACTTTCTGACTTTGAAGTCAGCTCTCAATCCACTACCATGTACTGCCTCTATTTATTCACAGTGGGATATTGCTTACCTGCAAGAATGTAAGTATAGAAAGATCTTTTGTGAAAGTGGTAGGTCAGTGATTGCTTGGCTGCTTAGCTACTCAAATATAAGCTACTAATGTGTATTTAGGGCTTGAGAAATGGAAATTTCAGGATTCAGATATTCACATTCATCTTGCACAGGGAGCTTAGCAAAATCAATACAAAAATGAATTAGTTAACACATGGAGTTAATGATTTATTTTTGATTGAGAGGTTGTTTTATTTTTTAAATGGAAGAAAACTATTCAAAGACTAAAGGAAATATTTCTAGGGAACAATAGGATTATATGAATAAAATATAAACTGATGATGTCAATACAATAATACAAATGTAATGAAATAGTGTTGGACTGTAAGGAATAACAAATATGAGGAATTCAGAGAATATGGAAAGACTGGTATGAACTGATGCAAAATAAAGGAAGTAGAACTAGGAGGACAATATACACAATGTACCAAATTATGCAACCAAAGTTAACACTGATGCACTGATGGCTTCAGATGGTTGATGTTAAAACAGAGTTAATTCTTTGCTCCTTTTTTAAGGAAAGGCAAATTATAAGTATGTCAAAATGTATGTTCTATCACTTGCAATTGCTAAATTAGATAGGTTTATTTAACTTTCTGTTGATATCTTGCTTTATTTTTGGTTTAGCTTTTTTTTTTTTTTGAATATGCAATAGGAATTATTGAGAAGTGATTGCTATGTTAAAATGGCCAGAAACTCTTGAGGGCCTTCTCTTCCTAGACTGATTTCTTTGTGAAGGAAAACAAGGCCATCTTTTGCCATGATTCTTGCCTAGCCTTTAATCACTGAAACGATATTGTCTCAGACAAGCTGAGACCTAGGAAAAACCTTATCTTACAAAGGCTAAGATCCTCCACTGTATCCAGGGCCATAACTAGCCATCCTGACCTATGTCTTGCCACTGGAATGCAATGACTCTGGAGGAGAGAGTAAAGCTGATGACTTTGCACAGCCCTGCCTCACTTAAGTCCATTTACTTGCAAATAAAAACATCACCCTACTGATGTCATTGGTCCTCTTCAAGAATGGAGTATGAACAACAATTAATTCACTATCTCATGTACTAAAAAATATGCTTTTTCATCCCTCCTTAAGGCTCCCATAGCTACCCCTTCCCTGATCCTTGCATCTGAGAATATTTCCTTATATTTTACTGAGGCTATTCACCAAGAGATTCCTTTTTTCTCCTTCCCCTCATTTCATATTGCTCAGATGCCTTCTGCCATAACTCCTTTAGTCCCTTCTCACATAGGTAGTGCTTCTCTTTTCTAAGGTAAACCTTTTTATATGTATAATTGACCCTGTTCAATCCTGTCTTCTCCAGCAGATTGTCCTCATTATTATTCCCACTATCTCATTTCTCCACAATCTCTTTCTTCTTGATACTCCTCTATTGTTTACAAACATGCCTATGTCTCTCTATCAAAAACAAAACAAAACACCACCAGACCAATCAATCCCTGCTAAATATCACTCTGTATCTCTCCTCTCTCTCTTCCCTTTTGTGGCTGAACTGCTTGAGAAGGCTGTCTACAGTATGTGCCTCCACTTTCCTTCCTCTTAACTTTCTACAGTGTGCCTTCTAACCTCACCGTTCAACAAAAACTCCTCTCTCCAAAGTTTCTGGTCTCCTAACTGACAGATCTAATGGCTTTTTTCCTTAATTATCATCTTTCTTTATCTGTGACCTTTAACACCACTGATCAAGGTCTTCTTGCTATTTTCTTTTCCTTATATTTTTGTGACACTGCTCTCTCCTGGTTCTCCTCCACCTGTGTGAATGCTCATTCTCAGTCTCCTTTACTGGACCTTGACTTTGGTCATTCCTGCTAAAGGTGGATTCCCAAAGGACTATATTTTCCCCTCTTCTCTTCTCCTGCTATACTATTTCACTTGGTGATGTCATAAGCTCTCATTGATGCACTTGTCATCTCTATATCTCATATCTTCTTATTAAGCTTTAATCTCTCTGATGACATCCAATTTTGCTTCGCCAATTATCTATTGAACATCTTGCCCATAGGCATCTTAAACTCATTTTTACTCATCTTTTCCCCCAAACCCTTCAGTCTACCTAACTTTCCTATTTTTGTTGAGTATACCACCATCTTTCTTGTCACTCAGGCTCACAACCCACATGTCATCCTTAAATCCTCACTCTTTCTTGCCCTTTCTCCTCATATTCAATCTGCTGCTGAGGCCTATTGGTTTTACCTTTATAATCTTTTATATATGCCCTTTCCTCCCCCCCTTTCATATATGGCAACTCCCTGGTGCCATCATTACTTGAACTCTTCTGGATCATGACAATGGCTGCTGAATAGTTTCCCTATTGAAAATCTCTCCTCACTCTAGTACATCCTCCCAAAGTGATTTTCGTAAAGTCCAGGTCTAATGATGTCAGTCTCTACTTAAACTCTGGTGGCTCCCTATTATAGCATCAAATATAAAATCCTTTGTTTGTTGTTCAAAACCCTTATTACATTGGCTCCTTTCTACCTTTCCAGTCTTCTTATACCCCTGGACAAACTTTGTGATCCAGGGTTGCTTGCCTTCTTGTTGCTCCTCACAAAAGATACTCCATCTCACAACTCTGGGCATTCTCACTGGCTGTCTCCCATTCATTGAATGCTTTTCCTCCAAATCTGTTTCCAGATTCCTCTGGCTTTATTCAAGTCCTAGCTAACATCTTGCCTTCTACAGGAAGCCTTTCCTGATTGCATATATCATGTTTGTTCATCATTGTTTGCATGTTTTCTCTCCCATTAAACTGTTACTTCCTTGAGTGTAGGGACAGTCTTTTGCCTTTCTTTGTATCTTCAAGGCTTAGCACAGTGCCTTTCACACAGTAAGCACTTAATATTTATTGACTGACTTAGAACCAAAAATCTTACCTCTTCTTTCACCAACCAACTGTGCCACTTGAGCAAATCATTTCTCCTTCTTTAGTCCCAATTTTCTCATCTATAAAATGCAATAGCTGAACTGTATGTTCTCCAAGGTACTTTCTAGGTCTTAATCTATGATTCTGTAAATATCTCTACAATAAAGTTCTAGTTGTTATCCTTAAAGCTTTGCCATTAAGATTTCTACTGAGATGGGGAAGCTAACTTAGCTCCGTAATGAGCACATTCAACTTTGAGTTACCTTTCTTATTAAGAAGTTTCTTCTTACATCAACTAAAAATCCATTTCCCTGTAACTTCCACCTATTGTTTCTAGCTCTCTTCTTTGAAACCAAGCTGAAGGAGTCTACTCAATTTCTAAACTTCCTCTGTAAAACAGAGATAATAATACTTGTTGTACCTAACCTATAAGATTGTTTGGATGAAAGTACATTGCTTACTTTAGAGTATTATACTGTATAAATGTAAGTTATTACTATACATTGTAAAGGTCCCTGTAACTTTGTTCAGTGAGCGAGCATCTTTCATTCACAGAAAGGTACTTGGAGACACAAGATGGACTCCTTTATCTTCTAGCCACTTCATCTACTGAAGTTCTTATCACTTTAAAGAAAAAAGAAAAAAAAAGAGGGGCAGCTAGGTGGCATAGTGCATAGGGCACCACCCCTGGAGTCAGGAGGACCTGTGTTCAAATCCGGCCTCAGACATGTAACACTTACTAGGTATGTGACCCTTGGCAAGTCACTTCACCCCATTGCCTAGTCAAAAAAGAAAAAAGAAAGAAAAGAACTTAAATGATTTATTATGAACTTAACATTTAATATCAATACACTTATTAAGTTTGTACTGAAACTATTTACATTTAAATAAATGCACCTCAACAAAAATAAACAAACAATAGATTTTTTTTTAGTCTCTCATTGAGTTTTTATCTTACTATGAGTTTTTTTCTGTTTATTCTCATTACTTATATTCTTACATTTTCACAGTTAGATGTAAAACCCATTAACATGGTCCATTATCACAGTTATCTTAACATTCTAATTAAGACCTAGCTATATTCATGACAATCGAATTTTGGGGTTGACATCTTACCTTGTCACATAAGCATCCACAAACTAACAGGATGATCTTAATCTGAGGAAAAATGACATTGAAAAGTACACAAAAGCCATTTCTGGCCAAGAGAAGGTTCTGCCTAAACCATCCAAAATCCTATAAGATCTGATGATTATCAAAAAGTAACAATTATCTAGTCTAATTTGTCACTTCAAGCTCAGAGCATACCCTAAATTGCTCTTTTGGTTCTGTTTCTTCATTCTGCATGAATTCACATAAGTCTTCGAAGGTTTCTTTGAAACCATGCCCTTTGACATTTTTATAGCACTATAGTGTTCCATCATATGAATATGCCATAATTTGTTGTGCCAGTTGATGGGCATATCTTCCCTTATAAGGAACCTTAAAACCATCGTGTTTAAAAATAACCTACATATCCATCTCACAAGCTCTTTTTCTACCTTTCCTATTTCTGTTTTTTTCTTTTGTTTTTGTTGTTTTGCTTTGTTTTGTTTTGTTTTAATGAGGCAATCGGGGCTAAATGACTTGCCCAAGGTCACACAGCTAGTATGTGTCAAATGTTTGGTCTGAGATCAGATTTGAACTCAGTTCCTTCTGACTTCAGTGCTGGTGCTGTATCCACCATGCAACCTAGCTGCCCCTCTCCCCCTCCTATTTATGATAAAAGCTCTTCCATCATTGTATATATCCAGCTCTAAAACCTTAGTTATCCTTTATTATTTCCTCTCCTTCACTCTCAATATCCAATTAGTTATCAAGTCTTTTTGATTTTACCTCCTTAATGTCTTTCACATCCGTCCCCTTTTTCTGTACTCATATAAACACCACTGTAGTTCAGGTCCTTATCACCTCTCTCCTAGACAATATCCTCCTAATAGGCCTCCACGTCTCCAGTCTCTCTCCTTTCTAATTTCTCCTTCCACAGGTACAAAAATTTTCTTTAAGACCACATATGGACAAGTCACTCTACTATGTGAAAATGGCTTTACTGCTTTCAGTATCAAGTTTTACTTCCTGTATATGAGATTTAAAGCCTTTCACTACCTGGTTCCAATTTAGCATTTCTAAGATCATCATTGTATACATTAGTGCTCTTTACACATTCTTTGGTCCAGCCAAATTGGCTAACTTGCTGTCCCTATATAAAATTTTCCATCTTCTACTTCCTTGTTTTTGTACACAGGCTATCCCACAAGTCTGTAATGTACTCCTTCTTCACTTCTACCTCCAAAGAACCCATAGTCTCCTTCAAGATTCTTCTCAATTGTCACTGCCTACATGAAACCTATCCCAGTTGATAACTCCCTCCCCAATGAGCAAATTACTTTGTATTTATTTCATTTTCTATTTACATTTCTGTGTTGAAAATGTAACAGAAAATAAAATTCTTGTGGAAAAGAAGGATTTGTTTCATTTATGTTTTTTGCAGTGCTTGGATAAAAGGTGTTTAATAAATGCCTGTTGAATGAATGAATGAGTTCACTATGCATGTGTCCTATGCCACTTCTAGACTATGTGCTATATGAAGGTGGCAGCTAAATCTCATTCCCCTAACAACTAGTACAATGCTATGCACACCTGGGTGCTTAATAAGTATGTATCAAATTGAATTGTATTATGTCATAAGACAAAACTAAGAGTCTTAGATTTCATTTCCACAGAAATGATAGGAAAAAAAATTCCTTCAAATATCTTCAAAGGAGCCAACAGACAACCCACTTGGTTGCCTACATGATAAAATGCTACAGACACACAAAAAAATCAACTTTAGCTCAAATCTGAACTTAATTACTGCAATCCAAGAGAATAGGATTCAATGTGCTCAGTCATGATTTTCATTATTGAATCATAAAAAAAATCAGCCTGAAAGGGATCTTAGAAATCATCAAGGCCATCCCCCTTATTTTACAGATGAGGAAACTGAGGCTGTCACTTGTTCAAAGTTATTTATCTAGTTAGGAGCAGAGCAAGACAAGAACATGGGTCTCCCATTAAACCACCCTGCCTCACAGCAGTAAAACAGTAGAGGACAACTGTTTCTCTGTTGGAATGCTGTGACTATTATATTCAGGACAATACTGCCTTCTTAAGCTAGATAAAAGCAATGGAAAAATTGTATATAGTAGTTAACACATTTATTCCTAAGAAACTCCTGCTACATATTTTCCCTACCATACCAGAATTAGCTATCTATGCCTCCAAAAAGGATATAACTCAAGGAACAAGGCCTCAAAATTAGTACATAATGCTGGTTCCAAATGTAACCTTCAGACATCACTGAACTAGTTAGTGTGGTATAGCTAATGAGTCCTGGACTTGAATTCAGGGTATGTGGTTTCTAAGGTTGCCTCTGCCACCTACTCAGCTTAGCTCTGTGACCTTGGAGAAGTTTCTTAAGACAGCTTTGGGTTCCTCATGTATAAATAGAATAGAGGTAATAATGATTTCACTATCTGCTTCAAAGGATTTTGAAAAAAAGTGATTAGCTAACCCTAAAGAACTATAGAAATATAAGCTATTGTTAATAAAAATATTCATGAGCTCAACATAGCAGAATATGGCAAAAGAAAACTCTTTTGGCTAATAAACTGTCTCAGAAGCTTCTGTTTGTCCATCTCTCTTCACATTTCTTTTTTTCTTTAAATGGACATAGCATGGAACCACTCTATGTATTTATGATTTGTCATATCTGTTTCATAGAGCTTTATGTTTCTTATTCTTGATTTTTAAAAATGGATGAGCAAAACATTTTATATTTCTCTCCTCAAAACCACTCCCAAATAAATCCTTTTCATATAGACATGCCCTTCAATTGATTTCCCTCCCACTATGAATAAGCATAGCTATGACTTGTTATATAAAGATATGAAAATCCCACCTCAAGGTTGAAAATTATAATTTATCTCCCCCTCTTCATCTCCAGTCTCCAGATTTGGGGGAAAACTTCCTGTCACTGAATTACTTAGCTTCTGTCAAGAGCTAGTACTGAAACTGGATAATCTATTAGCCTGGAAGACAAACCCCAGTTTATTCCAGCCAAACTGGTACATCTGGTCACTTTCACAATTTACTGTATTCTATGTCTCTGATCTTCAGGTCATTTGCACTGTCAGAATTCTTCCTCATCAGGTAGGGTGCTGACTTCTGGCTCAAGGCCATCACTACCACTTCCAGGGGTCTCTTGGAAACCATGCTGGAAACAAAGCAGCAGTCTCTGGAGACCACCATACTAAGCATACACAACAGGATGCTGGGTTCTAACGGTGTGGTGGTATGTCAGATGGGATATAAGACACTGAAATGGTGTCCATATCCACCACCATAAATAAGTCTCAATGCTCAGATGTGATTTACTAGCTAGGAATGCAGTCTTAGATGGTATCCTATAAATATCTGTTACCCACACAACTGTCATTATTTCTTATATAATATTGTCCTTGCAAATTAGCAGTATTTATGGGGAACACACCCAGTGCAAAGCACTTTGTCAGCTGCTTTGTAGAGACCCAAAGAAAATATAAAAGAGGCCAAGCCCTGTTTCCTATTTTGGAAGGGACTCTCAGCTGCATGTTCTTGTTAACTCCTTCTGCCAGAATCAGTTTCCATTCAGAAGTCTCCTTCCTTAGGTCTGTCAATTACATGAATAAGGCACCAAGTTCAAACGCCTTGGAAGAGTGGCAAAGACCATTTAAGGGGTAAGGAGCAAATAACTTCAGGAAGAACTTTTAATTAAGTGAGATCGATCTCATTTGTTACTTAATTTAATATTTAAAGAACCTGTAATTTAATCACAACTTTTCCTTGCCTTAGTGGTTGGTCATTTTGAGTTGCTAAGGCCAAAATACAAGTTTCCCCTGATTCCCTCCAGCTCAGTCATCTCCCTCCTAAATTACCTTCCACTTAACTACTTTATGTGTATATACTTAAATACTTTATATTCCTGCTACATGTAATTATATATAATGTGCTCATATGTGTTATATATGTGTATAGAATACATATGTATCTGTCTTCCTTATTAGCAAGTAAACTTATTAGAGATGCAAGAAAGAGAAAAAGGACTAATTTGTAAAAAAATATTTTACTTTCTATAATAGCAAAGAACTTGGAAATTAGGGATTGTCTGACAATTTAGAAATGGCTGAACAAATTATAGTATGTAAATATAATAGAGGGCCATTGTGCCATCAGAAATGATGAGAGGAACAGTCTCAGTGAAACCTGGGAAGATTTATATGGGTTGTAGAGGGAAGGGAACAGAATGAAAAGCACATTTTATATAATAATAATATTGTTAAAAAAAAAACTATGAAAACTTTAATCAATCCAATGATCAGCCCTGATTCCAGATGATCAGTGATGTAGCAGGCTATCCACCTTTTGACAAAGTGGTAGTGCATGCAAGATGCGGTATGACATATATATTTTGGGTGTATGGCCACCAAGGGAATTTTTTTTTGCCTTTGACTATGTTTGTTACACATATTTTGTTTTATATTTTTTCTTTTTTTTTCCAGTGAGAAAGGGTAATGAGAGAAAATCAACTTTTATTCATTAAAAAATTGATTTTGAATAAAATGAAAATACTTTAAGCTTATTGTGATTAGGGATTGTCTCATTCATTATACTTGTATTCCTAGTAGCCAGTACGTAATAAATACTTAATAAACCTTTGTAGATTGATTGACCTAATGTCAGCCTCCAGGGGGAAGGGTCTTCTCTGTACTTAGACACTCTGTAGTTGGGAATCATGCTTATAGATTACCTGTTTCAATGAGACCTGTAAGAAGTTGTCCTGCTGGCATACATAGCCTTGGGACCACCAAAACCTATTACAAATAATTTTAATTCTGTTCTTCTAACTGGAACAGCAGTGTGGTAGAACTGAAAGAACACTAGATTGAAGTACTGAATTTGGTTTCAATGGACTTGAGTTCAAATTCTGATTTTGCTACTTACTCCCTGTGTGACCTAAGGCAAGGCAAGTCAAATCAAAAAACATAAACAAGTAGCTGCTATTTTCCGGGCACTGTGCCTAAATGCTGGGCATATAGGGAAAAAAGGGAAAGGGGAATTAATTTAAAGAAAAAATCTAAAGTCCTTGCTCTCAAGGAGCTCTCTATTGGGGGAAATAATATGCAAACAATTATGTACAAAGAGTTATATACAGGATTACTTACAAATAATATACAGAAAGAACTAGCATCAAGAAGGACTGGAGAAAGTTTCTTGAAGAAGGTGGGACAATAGCTGACATTTGAAGGAAGCCAGGGAAGTGATGAGACAGAGATGAGGAAGGATGGTGATGATGATAACAATAACAACACATTTCCAATCTAAGCTGTTCTAAACCGGTTCAATTCTGTGGCCACACAAGAATTAATAATGGAGACAAGATTTGGACCCATTTACTGCAAGTCCAAAATTTTTGCCACTGCTCTACAATAGTTATTTCTGGAAAAAAATAATGTATGCAAGACATACATATGTATAATACATAAACATATACATAATATGCACATATAATACAGTATACCTTGCACATGTATACTGTACACTTCTCATATATACTAAATATATAATGTGTATACATGATATATTGCATTAGTATGACATTATGATGACATGATTGAACCTACATCATATGTCATTTATTATTTATGAATTATGTTTCATATAACTTTATATGTATGCCTATGTAGGTACACACATATGTATAATTATCATTATATACATCTATATTGTGTGTATGTCTATCTCCGTATCTCTATCTCTATATAGTTTTATTTATGTATGCATATATGCATGCATGTATGTATGTACATACGTACATATAGTCACTGAGGATGAACAATGACTTGGCTAAGAATTAATAGAGAGAAAAGATGGCTAGATTATTTTAAGGAAGTTTTGCAATACTTTTGAGAATCCAAATTTCATTCTCCCATAAAAGCTCATTTTGTTGTTGCTGCTGCTAATAATGTCAATGTTCTCTGAGTGCTTTTTTTTTGTGGAATACCATGATCTACAAAGAATACAATTGCAAATTTAAATAAGTGGCTCAAGTGAAGACAATAAAGTATGACTTCTGAGGTTAAATGATAACACATTTATTAACTTTGGTCATATTAAATATGATGAATAGAATCAATAGGATTTGACAGCTGATTAGAAGAGGAAGGTCAGGGATAGAGGATGTGATCCAAGATGGTGTTCATTGATTTGAGACATGATAAGTTTGAAGCATGTTTACTTTCCTCCTAGGAGAAAAAGAAAGGCAAGTGGTGCAGGGAGGAACTGTTACTTTTTATTTTACATGATGATTTCAGAGTTCAGAGATGATTTCAGAGCTCATTTCTAAACCATATCTCAATTACTTCTGTTTGTTCCCTCAGAGGCGATGTCTTTTCTTCTCCTCTAGTTTATGTAAGGATGCTAACGTAGGTTCTGACTCATTTTGAGCCTTAGATACATACAGACCATGGTGACAGCAGTTGTTCCAGGTTAGCTTTGCTGCTCTCTGGCACTGCATCTACAGTTACGGCATTTCTTTCCAAGCATAGCCAGAGTAGATAGTTGTCTACAAAGCCTGATGTTCATGTCTTAAAGCCTCTTACCTAACATATCTCATTTTGATTCTGTTTAAAATCTTGGTGTTTTAAGCAGCTAGTATTTTTATTTTTATAATGCATGTATTAGAGGAATGTGGGAGGCACAAAACATCTTGTCCTTATTTGCATTTTTTTCTAGTAAAAATCAAGCAGATTTCTTCATTTGCAAACAATTATTTTCATTGAACTGCTTTTTTTCTCATTCTTTGCACTGAACAAAGATGGGGAAGAGCCTGGGTTGTTTGATGGAGGGAAAGGAAAGAAACAAAGGTCACACAAGGCAGCCTACATTGCATGGCTAAGAAAGTTGTCAAGTGATAAATTCATTTCAGTCACCAAACTGGACCAAAGTTGCTTCTTTTCCCCTCAGCTTTAGCCTATTGGGGATCTCTGACGATATGCATTCTCAAATGGTTCCTAGCTCGTGGGGAACTTAACTCAATCTCTGTTTCTTCAATCCATAATTGGCAACTGAGTATTCAAAACTTTCTTAATGTTTTAAATTCTGCTCTTCATTAATTTCTTGTGAACCAAAAAATTCCACTTGTCTATCACAGATTTTAAGGCTTAGCAAGCCATAGACAAGATAGGAAGGGGGCATTTCCCTCAAGCTATGTATAAAGGATTAAATCTCCTAATTTCAAAAGACTTTTCTATTGCTTTGGAAATGGAACAAATTCCTCCAAAGTCTCTTTGAGTTTGCCCCACCTACCCTACATATTATTACAAATATTATATAAAGTGAGGACATGTAATGAAAGACCTGCATTCAAGAAGTCTTTTGATATATACTGGTTGTGGGATCCCAGGCAAATCATAACTTCTCAATACCCTAGGCAGCATTTTTTAAGACTTGAATGAGTGGGTGGTCTGTTAGCAATGGTGGGAGGAGTTAGCAATCTGAAAATTCCTTACACTAATGAAATCACCATTTTGGACAAAAAGATATAATATAATAATGGTAACAACAACAACAAAAAATCATAACAACAATTCTGAAATCCTACTTCATTCCTCACTGTGGTATGGAGATGACTCTGGTTTTCAAAGCCTGGCAGGAACCACTGAGCTGGAAATGCTTGAAGGAGGAGTCAACCAATGAGCAGTATTTCTTTCATATAAGTTAAATATGGAGAGGCTGATCACAAGCGGACCATACACTGGGAGATGATTTTTTTCAGTGTAGAGGTTGGGATTTGTTTTAGTTGAAGGAAGCCATTTTAACAAAATCAGTATTGCTAATTAAAGTATTGAATTAAAGTATTGAAGTAATGTAAATATTTCTTAAGATTATTGTCACATCATGTAGTGCCTTATGAGCCTAATCAATCAGTAAGCATTCTTTTAACACCTACTTTTGAGAAATAAGAAACAGAGACATGCATATACAGATGGGTACAGACACAAATTATCCACTTCATCTATATTTCAATCTGCCTTGCTTAGGGATCTTATGGGCATGTGTATGAATGTATGTGTATGTGTTTATGAACACATGTGCATGCATGTATGCATGTACATAGTACAAAATAAAGTTAATTTTTAAGGGGAGGGCACTAACTATGGGAGGGACAGGAAATACTTCATGCAGAAGGTGACCCTGGAGCTCAAACTTGAAGAAAACCTGGGATTACAAATAGCTTAACATATGCTGTCTCATCATATCCTCATGGCAATGTGAATTAGATCTGTGGGGTTAACAACAATTGCGTTTTTATTTCCATTTTACAGATGAGTAAAGTGAAACTCAGTGAGAAGAAAGAATTTGTCCAAGGCTACTCAGCCCAGTAGCCAGGAGCATCAGCTAAATTTGTAACTTAGATCCACCACACACTAGTGCTGGTACTATTTACAGGACCCCCTACTACCACCAATCAGGAACAGAAGGGGTTGAAGCAAATCAAGGTAGATCAGGTGGACCAGCTTACAGTCTCAACTGAGTCATTGACAGGCCTATCTTTTGAGAAAGAAACCAAGACTGATAGCAGTAGACTTATCTGTTGATGCACTGACTGGGTGGCTGGTCATTAAATGGGCTGAGTCAGGGCTTGTAATGAGGTGAATGCTTTAGAATATGTGGCAAACTGGCTTAGCTCTAACCTATATCCATCCAATGCCCTATATCAGCTCAGAGCATGTCTGTCCTTGGTTTTCTTTCAAAGCACTCTTTAGTAACACACACATTTCCTCTAGAGGCTGGCAGAAAGTAATGCAATTAAAGCATGAAACCTAAAAACAATGTTTTGTTCCTTAATAGAAAATTCTGCATTGCTGTTTAAGGACTCCTTATCTGGCAGCAGCAACATGACATTTCAAGGTAATGTGACTGGCACTTGGGACCATAAATCATCAATGATGTTCTTAATGTGATTAATTATGTCTTATTGTTTGCAGCTTTTTCATATTTTGAAGCTCATGTTGAATCACAAGAAGAGTATAAGAAAAGGAATTAGTTACAAGTTAGTATCTGTTTACTGTAATACAGAAATCAGTTTGGAGGTATGACCTGTCTCCCCACATTTTCACTGATTCCAGGAACAAAAGCAATCAGTTATATTTTACATGGTTCTTTATTGGTACAACACATATTACACAGAACATTTTATTTGACATTTGCAACCACCCTGTGAAAGAAGTAATATACTTATTATTATTCCCATTTCATAGATGAATAAGGCTTAGAGAAAGTTAGTGATGTGCACAAGATTACCGAGCTATTAAATGGTATAGGTAGAATTTGAACCTATGTCTTCTGATGGGAAATCCATTGTTCTTTAAAAGATACCATGATGCAAGAAAATAGAAATGACAAAAATATAGATTCTAACTTTCAGTTGAATCCCTAACTCAATTATCAGCAAAGAGGATATCAGAGCCAAGCTAGACTGAAGATGTTCAAATATAGCTACAAGAGGAGCAAAAAAGAGCAGACAACCCATGAAGACTCAAAGGGAATGTTTATATGTATCATGGTTCATTAGTACTCTGTTAGAAATCACTTGGCAATTAATCAGTTCTGTCAGTCCACATGAAGAAGCATGAGAAAGGAACAAATTAAGTTCAAATTGAATTCTTAATATATCAACTTTTGGTATGAAGTTGTCAATTGGCATAATTCAAAAAACCACTGATTTCAGATAGTCTGTCCCTTGCATCAAAAAGCATCAGAGCCAGAGGGATCCTTAGTGATGATTTAGTTGCACCTCTCATCTCACAGATGAGAAAATAAACCCAGAGAGAAAGGATTCCCCCAAATTGCTCACAGAACTATTGACAAATATGGAAGGAGACTTCAGATCTTCTGATTACATCTCCAGGATTCTTTCTACCATGTTTTGCTTTCTCTCAAAGTTAGTCTGGGAGAAATAGAATTATAAACATTAAATTAAAAAATGCATGTTTCTGAATAATTTTGGCTTATACACTGGCTCTCTATCGCACCAAAGGATGGATATAATTCTCCAACCCAAAAAAAATAAAATAAAATAAGATGTTACCTATGAAAGATAGAGTAGTATATCAATGTCAGATTTCCTATTAAAAAACAAACAATAAATCTGATTCATATAACTCCTAAAGGTTTACACAGAGCTGTCCCTACAACAACCATCTGAAGTAGATTGTATAAGTATTAATTTCCTCATTTTACCTATAAGACAACTGAGGCCTCAAAAGCTGAAGTGACCTGCCCATAGGCATATGGTACCAGGTTCAAATTTGAACCAGGAGTTCTTACCTCAAAATCCAATGCTCTTCCCATTAGGAAAAGTTGCCAGAAAATAAAGATGTGGGGCAGTTCCAGAAAGATCAGATCAGCCTCTCTTAATGGTTCCACCTGTGCCCTTCGCAGCTCATTGAAAACTTCATATATAGAAGGGGTCTGACCCAAGAAAATTGCATCACCACATAGTTTGCTTGTTCTGTCCAACTGTTCTTAGCTTGGAGGAATAGTGAGAAGTGCCCTGGGTGATAATACAGGTACTGAGGATATAAAGATGGTCACCAAGGACCATCTCTACAAAGAGTTTCACCTCAGATTGCTATAATTTATAAATGATCATTTCTTGCTATATAACCTGGAAGAAGTCTCTGCTGAACCTGGGCCAATATCTATTAGAATACATAATACACCAAATGTGGAGAATAGGAAACAAATCAATGTACCCTTTTTTCCAGCTTTTCTGTTTACAGAGGTTTAAAGATTCTGTACCTGGGATGATGACTGAAGGCATTTGTTAATAAAAAGAAAGGTTTTCCCCAAGCTAAACTTGGGACCAGTGTTTTCATATTTTTTTAACTTTCCAATCTCTACTTCTTGTAACTTTTAATTTGTAGAGTGAAAGATGAAGTCAGGGGCAATTAAGCCTCATTTGGGGTATTATTCAATTCTTGCTCTCCTGCTATCCCCTAGACCTGAGATCTCCCTGAATTGGAAATCCAGATCTGCAGAAAGAGCCTGGTTTTTGCCTAAAACAGAATGAAAAGTCAAACCTCATCCCCCAGAATTCTAAACAAAACTCTCCTGGAGTGGGGAGATAGGAGGAGAAAGCATTGTGGAAAAAGCAATGTTTAGCATCAGAAGGCCTGTATTTGAATATCTTCTCTGCAATTTACAACTCATGGAAACTCTCAGTGCAATGAAAGACTAGAATACAGCTGGAATTCAGTTCCTAACTTAAATGCTTAACTAGTGGTACAGCCAAGACCAAACCCCTCTGCACTCACTTCGCTCATTTGGAAAACAACATATTTGTATTGCATCATCTCAAATGCCCCCTTCAGGCAGGAGGATGTTGGTAAATGTTTAAGAACTTGCTGTGCAGGGCAAAACAAACAAACAAACAAACAAACAAAAATAAACAATGTTTACAAGTCACAATTTAAAATTTAATCTGCATTACTTTTCTCAATCACTTTTTTTAAGTCTAGAAAATCAACAGAGCCATAAGTCACAAGCTATTTTGTAGAATCTGCTGCTTTCTGAAATGTATGTTCTCACAATGAATATTTAACAACCGCCTTTTGCAATGTGTTTCAAGCTAGCTCCAATACACCTCTACTTTCAGCTCTACATTTATGATTCTGTAATCCCAGGCACTTTCCCTCTCCAATCCTGTTGCTTATCTATAGAATAAGGTAACTGGGCTAGTTAATGCCCATGATTCCTTCTAGCTCTAAAATTTATGAGCCTCTTAGAACTGTCAGTGGTAACAAGTTTTTCATTGAAGGAATTATTCTATCTTCTGCCTCTGATTCTTGGTTTAGGCTATGCCTTAGACTTGAAATTCACTTCTTTAGCATAACTACCTATTAGAATATTCTTTATCCTTTTAAAATCTGTATTTTTTTCAAAACTAAATGAACTTAACATAGTTTATTAGTGACAGATAGCTAGGTGGTACAGAGGATAGGGAACTGAGATTGGAGTCAGGAAGTCATGAGATCAAATCTGCCCTCAGACACTTACTAGCTATGTGACCTTGGGTAAATCACTTAACTTGTGTTTGCCACAAATGCAAAATGAGGGAAACACACACACACATACGGGATATACACACATACATACATACTCATAAAATAGATATAGATATAGAGTAGGCAGTCTATATCCATCCAGACATCCGTCTATCTCTCTGTCTGTCTGTCCATCTATCTATCAATTTATTACAGCTAGGTGGCTCAGTGGATAGAATATTGGGCCTGGAATCAGGAAGACTCATCTTCATGAGTTCAAATCTGGCCTCAGACACCAGTTGTGTGACACTGGACAAGACGCTTAACCCTGTTTGCCTCAGTTTCCTCATTTGTAAAATGAGCTGGAGAAGGAAATGGCAAACTACTCTAGTATCTTTGCCAAGAAAAACTCAAAATGGGTCACAAAAAATTGGACATAACTGAAAGAGCATGGCAACATCTATCTATCTATCTATCTATCTATCTATCTATCTATCTATCTGTCTGTCTATCTATCTGTGACTGAATGTTTTACAACTAGCTCACTTAACTCATTAGATATACTGGCTGACTCTAGACACTGCCCAGATGAGCTTCATATCCCATTCAAACCTCCAATCTTCCACTCAGTTTAGCTCCCCATTTGCCTGCGACCAGTGAGCTCTCCTCCTGATCTGGATCATCATCCTCCATACGGAACCTGAGACACGGATCTCTAAAATTGAATATTTCTGAATCCATACCTCAGACAATGGAGAAGTTAATTCATTCCTTCTTGGACCTCCCCTTTTAGGGCATAACCCACTTGACTGGTGATTGTATGCAAGCTAGTTGACTTAGCTCACTATATCTACTGGATGGCACTAAACACCAACTACACCGTAGTTTAACTTCAAAATTTATCTAACCATCTATGAATGAGTACTCCATTGGGATCCATGCAATTTCAAGGAAAAAAAAACCTGAAGCATATTGGGAGGGCTCAAATATAGGATTTATTTTTAATAGAGGAATGAATGGGTTGTAACCAGAACCACTGGTGCAAATACAAATGTCAGTATGTCAGTTAGACCACAAATCCTTTAAAATTGCTAAAGAAGAATATTGTTATCCATATCAATGTTTCCTGATGTCAATAAACTTCTTGAGATATATTACCAGATGATTGGCATATTTATTTCTGTATGAAAAGGTAAAAATAATTTAATAATTATATTTGCAATTTTAAAAATTAATTTAGTTATTTTCTTGAACAATTCCAAATTTGTTTTCAGAACATTTAATTCCTTAGATCACACAGCAGTAAATGAGCTTGCTATCTTACCTTCAAAAACTGTTTCCCATATTGCTAACTTGATGTGTATGATGTTGTACTGCCAACTAAGTTACATATCTTTGATCAATGATTTCGGACGTTTTTTAAGGTACGTATTGATAGATGATTGATATGTCTTCTTTGAAAATTGTTCTTATTCATTGCACACAGTAACAGCAACATTATGTGATGACCAACTCTGATAAACTTAGCTCTTCTCAGCAATGCAATGACCTAAGACAATTCCAAAAGATTTATGATGGAAAATGCTAAACACATCCAGAGAAAGACCTATGGAGTCTGAATGCAGATTGAAAAATACTATTTTCTCTTTTCTTCTTCCTCATAGGTTTTCCCATTTGTCCTGATTCTTCTTTCACAACATGACTAGTGTTGAAATATGTTAATATGATTGTACATGTATAGTCTATATCAGTTTGCATGCCACCTTGGGGAAGGGGAAGGGACTGGAGAAAAAAAATTGGAACTCAAAATCTTATAAAAGTGAATGTTGAAAATTATCTGTACATGTAAATGGGAGGGGGAAATGAAATACTATAGAAAAAGAAATCTTCTTACCCTTGAATGTTCATCTATTGGCAAATGGCTTGCAAAAGGTAATTTCATGTTCAATTAGGGAGTGAAAACAATGCAGACTTTTGCACTACATTAGGATACTTGGATCTCTTAGATCTATAGAAAAGGTGAATAGATCTAAATCTGTCTGAACAAAAGGATATCTCCACACCACAATGACATATTTGAGTATAATTTTAGAAAAGAGACTTTATGCTTGAGAAAATGCTTTATGGACAAGAATGTTCGAGGAATTAACAATTTTGGTGAACTGATTTTTTGGGTGAAATCAGGAGGTTACCCACCACCCCCCAAAAAAAAAACCACTTTTCATTCCAATCCTTGTTGAGAAACTTATTAAAATCTAGTGATTCACTTTTTTTCCTAAATAAATCCAAGTTATTGAACATAATTTAATCTTTATCAACTGAGAATGTTTTAGGATCTTACAAACAATGATCAGCTTCAAGACTATGGATAGCTATGGTAGTACAGAAGGTATAGGATATCAACTTCTATTTGTATTGAGCACAAATAAGATTCTGAAAGTTCGTTTTTTTTTTCCTTCTTGAAGCAATATAAATCATGGAAAACATGATACAATAGAAAGAAGGTTCTATTTGGAGCTAGAGGACATGAGTTTAAATCTTACCTCTGAAACTTTCTGTGTGATTCTAAGCAAGTCACTTAAACCTCTTAAGACTTAGCTTCATCCTCCACTAATTTTTTTTTTTGCCAGAGAGCCATTTATCAAATATTAACCAGCATATCTCTGTCTAAAAGCCTTGAAAATGTATCTAAAATATCATTGCAGACATGCCGATTTAGATACTAATTTACTCTGTGACTTTGAACAAGTCAGTCTCCCTCCAAGTCTTACTTTACTTCCCTATAAAATGGTAATAGACTAAGCCCTCTCTAAGCTCTAGTCTTGCTTGTATGTCATATTTATTTCTAAACATTATAGGAAAGTAGACAAAATACCACTTACATGTGTCCAGGAATGAAGCATCTTAATAAATTGATTAATGTTAAAAAAAATACAGATTCAGGCATCAAAGGTGAATACATATCTGTAATGGGAAGCAATGCAACGTGGCACCATTATCTAAAGCATTTAATCCCATCATTATCACCAAAATTACATTTTCCATGGAACTGAAAGATCCCTTGGTGCCCAGGAAAAATAAATTCCTTTCCCATTGCTCTCTTTAGTGTGATATCAGGCCATTCACACTAAAGTAAAGAAGCCCTGGTACTTAGTCTTTTATATAGCCCCAGCAATGGACATGCATTACTCGGGTGGCTATAAAATGAAATATAATAGAACAACACGAAACTTGATTCTATAACAGCTATTGAATATTTGAACAATCTTCCCTGCCAGTTTGCTATACCTTGGGTATTAGAGGACCACCTGATTGCATACATACCAGTTTTTCCTCACAGAAAACAGATACTATTCTGGAATCTTTTGTTGGAATTGAAAAAAGCACCTATATGACTGCAGTCAGTAGACCTGGGTTGTAGACACAACTTTGCCATGCACTAACTACATGACATTAGGCAAATTATTACCATTCTGAGAATCAATTTCCTCCTAAAAATGAACAGAGCAGACTAGATTATCCGTAAGGTCTCATTCTAAGCTCTATCATTCTATGATTCTATAATTCTGTACAATAATTAGCCCTGTTAAAAGATAACCCAGGAGTAGTTGAAGGTTCTTTAAAATAAAAAAAAATATACAGAGTAAATATAATCAATAATAATTGAGGCAACTACATGGAGCAGTGGATAGACTGTTGGACCTGCAATCAGGAAGATGTAAATTCAAATCTAGTCTCAGATACTTACTAGTCTTGTGTCCTTGGGCAAGTCAGTTAACCTAGGTCTCAGTTTTTTCAATGGTAAAATGGAGGTGATAATAACAACTATTTTCTATTTTTGTCTTAAAGATCAAATGGCATAATATTTGTAAAATACTTAGCATTGTTCCTGGTATATAGTAGTCACTGTATAAATGTTATTAGTGTTGTTGTTATTAATATTATTTTCATTAAATTATTTTCAGTACAATGTTAGGAACCAATACACTTTTCTGCCTTCTACACTTCAGAAAAAATGAGAATTCAGAAATAGAATTCATGAGAGCACATAGTTATTTGGGGATTTTCTGTCAACCAACATAGCCCATTCCTGAACCATTCTAGGTAAGTGGGAGTTTATCATGTGTTCAATGTGGCTATTCAATAGTATTTATCCCTTTATTTATCAAATCCTGAATTTGTTTTTCAGGTGTATTAAACTAAAGGAAGACATATTTCTTCATGTTGTTTGATTCAGCATGAGTTCTATTTCTTCAGTAGTGCTAGGAGAAAAAATATTATTTTCTGTGCTTTATGAAAGTGGTTGACAGTGATGTTTTTCATTACACAAAACACTGAGGGGTAACTCAGGTACGAGTGCCTACAAAAAGAAGTTGATTCTATTCTCTGTTCCACTGATTTACAGTGAACATAATTCCAAAGACAAAATGGTTGAAGAGACGGGTTGTATATTCCAGGGGCAGTTTTTTCAATAACATTTCTAAATAGAGCTATCTGCATAAGCACCATGATATAAGATGGATGGGCTCACATTTTCATGATGTAGTATTATTAAGTATGAGAATATACTCCTAAAGATCAACTCCAAAACCATGTCTGCCTTCCAAGGTCAAAACCTGAGATGAACCAGATTGGAAATGGAGTGCAGGGGAAAGATAATTCTAATTCAACTTAATTTGAAAAATATTGATTAAGCTCTTATTATGTGCCAGGCACTGTGATAGGTACTAGGAAAATGAAGGTAAAACTGAAAGAGTCCCTGATCTCAAGGAGTTTACATTCCATGGAATTTGGAGAAAAGGATTTGGAGTCAAAATACCTGAATTATCACCTTTTTAAAGATCCTATCTTAATGCTCTTAGGCAAGATACCTTTCCTCCCTGGGCCTTGATTTCCCTCATTTCTAAAATGAGAGTTGGTTTGGGTACTCACTAAGGTCCCATGGAGATCTAAATGTGGTGTTTTCTTTAAATATACTTTTGAAGAAGTGTGCGCAGAAAATCACAATTTATCAAGCACAGCTTTTGTCATTGTTTCTCTGCTTCCAAAGGGACTTCATTTTCTGCAATAAAGTTTTATAAAATTGTCTTAAAATTAGGAAATGTTCCCTTTGATGTGTGATTTTTAAAAAAATCCCAAACTAAAAGATATTAGCATTTGAATATTCCAGCTTCCTCACAAGGGCATTGAATTCATTTGTCATTTACATACTTTCTGTATCTGTAGCAACATCAGCATGATTATCTATAATGGAATTTTATAATTTTGTACAAAAATAATCATCTTAAAATAACAGCATTCTGCATTAATAGAATGACGTCTAACAGGAACCATTACAGTCTTTTATGAACTCCACATAAAATTAAATACATTTTTAAATGTGATGTTTTTGTACATCTCTGTCTCAGGATATTCTTTTGGGAGCCTTCCTGATCTAAGGAGAAGCTCACAGCTGATGAGAGTAGAATGGAATCAGGAGAAAGGAAAGGTAAAGGGATAAAACACTATTGTAAATAAATGTCCTAGTAACACAAGGAGCAAAGTTGTCAACAAATAGCTTGGGAAGATTTACTTAGATGTTGGCCTACTTCTGCATATGAGTTTCTATATAAGAACATGCATAGAAATATATATTTGATACAATATTTCATTAGGCTTGGGATCTTATTGATGTAACTGTTCCTTAGTTGTCATAGAGGACAATATATTTATTCTTCCCAATTCTTTTTTTTTCTTTTTTTAAATTTTATTAATTTATTTTGATTTACCAACAATCACTTCCATATGCTTTTGAGTTGAAAATTTCTCCCCCTTCCTCCCCCCGACCCTACCCAAGATGGCACACAATTTGATATAGGCTTTACATTTACATTCCCATTAAACATATTTTCACTTTAGTGAAGTTGTAAGTAAAAATTAAAACAAATAGGAGGAACCATCAGAAAGATGAAACAAAACTCAACAGAAGTTAAAAAGAAGTGATAGCGATTAGACTTCCATAGTTCTTTCATTGGATGTGGACAGCATTTTCCATCCCGAGGCCTCTGGAGATGTCTTAGATCCTTGTAATGCTGAGAAGGGTTCAGTTTAACAATACTAGTCATCGCATAATGTGGCTGTTATTGTGTACAAAGTCCTCTTGGTTCTGCTCACTTCACTCACCATCAAACCATATAAGTCTTTCCAGGTTCTTCTGAAGTCATCCTCTTCATCATTTCTTATAGCACAATAGTACTCCATTACATTCATATACCACAACTTGCTCAGCCATTCCCCAATTGATGGGCATCCTCTCAATTTCCAATTCCTTGCCGCCACAAAAAGAGCTGCTATAAATATTTTTGTACATGTGGGTCTTTTTCCCATTTGTTTCATCTCTTTGGGATATAGCCCTAGAAGTGCTATTTCTGGATCAAAGGGTATGCACATTTTTGTAGCCCTTTGGGAATACTTCCAAATTGTTCTCCAAAATGGTTGGATCATTTCACAACTCCACCAACAATGTATTACTGTACCAATTTTCTCATATCTTCTCCAACATTTATCATTTTCCTGTTTTGTCATGTTGGCCAATCTAATAGGTGTGATGTGGTACCTCAGAGTTGTTTTGATTTGCATTCCTCTAATCAATAATGATTTAGAGCATTTTTTCATATGACTATAGATGGCTTTAATTTCTTCATCTGAGAACTGCCTGTTCATATCCTTTGACCAGTTATCAGTTGGGGAAAGGCTTGTGTTTTTATAAATTTGTCTTAATTCTCTATATATTTTAGAAATGAGGACTTTATTAGAGAGACTGGTTGTAAAAATTCTTTCCCAATGTTCTACCTTCCTTCTAATCTTAGTTGCCTTGGCCTTGTTTGTGCAAGAATGTTCCAATTTAATGTAATCAAAATTATCCATTTTGCTTTTCATAATGTTCTCTATCACCTGTTTGGTCATGAATTCTTCTGTTCTCCATAAATCTGACAGTTAAACTATTTCTTGTTCTCCCAGGTTACCTATGGTATCAGCCTTTATATCTAAGTCATGAACCCATTTTGACTTTATTTGGGTATATGGTGTGAAATTTGGGTCTATGCTTAGTTTCTGCCATACTCTTTTCCAGTTTTCCCAGCAGTTTTTTTCAAAGAGTGGGTTCTTATCCCAGAAGCTGGGGTCTTTGGGTTTGTCAAATAAAAGATTACTATAATCATTGGCTGTGTCTTGCATATTTAACCAATTCCACTGATCCACCTCCCTATTTCTTAGCCAGTACCAACCAGTTTTGATGATTGCTGCTTTATAATACAATTTAAGATCTGGAATTGCTAGGCCATCTTCCCCTGCATTCCTTTTCATTAGTTCCTTTGATATTCTAGACCTTTTGTTTTTCCAAATGAATCTTGGTATTATTTTTTCTAACTCTATAAAATAATTTTTTGGTAGTTCGATTGGTGTGGCACTGAATAAGTAAATTAGCTTATGTAGGGTTGTCATTTTTATTATGTTAGCTTGGCCTACCCATGAGCAACTGATGTTTTCCGGTTATTTAGATCTGATTTTATTTGTTTGAAAGTGTTTTGTAATTGTGTTCATAGAGTTCCTGGGTTTGTTTCAGTAGGTAGACTCCTAAACATTTTATAATGTCTACAGTAAGTTTAAATGGGATTTCTCCTTCTATCTCTTGCTGTTGGGCTTTGTTGGTAATATATAGAAGTGCTTATGATTTATGTGGGTTTATACCACAGCCTGCAACTTTGCTAAACTTGTTTATCATTACAAGTAGTTTTTTACTTGATTCTCTAGGATTCTCTAAGTATATCATCATGTCATCTGCAAAGAGTGACAGCTTTCTTTCTTCTTTTCCTATTCTGATGCCTTCAATTTATTCAATAGTTTTCTCAATTTCAATTTTATTAATTTTTCCTTTGGTTTTCAACATTTCTAATTTAGTGCTTAGCTGAGGATTTTTAAATTGTTCTTTTTCTAGTTTTTTTAGTTGTATGCCCAATTCATTAATCTCCTCTTTTTCTATTTTATTTATGTAAGCATTTAGAGATATAAACTTCCCCTAAGAACTGCTTTTGCTGCATCCCACAGGTTTTGATATGTTGTCTCATTATTGTCATTCTCTTGAATGAAATTCTTGATTGTTTCTATGATTTGTTGTTTGACCCAATCATTTTTTAGGATTAGATTATTTAGTTTCCAATTGTTTTTAGTATCTCTTTCCATGGCCCTTTATTACATATAATTTTTATTGTGTCATGATCTGAAAAGGATGCATTTAATATTTCTGCCTTTCTGCATTGGATTGTGAGGTTTTTATGCCCTAGTACATGGTCAGTTTTTGTGTATGTGCCATGTACCAAGAAAAAAGCATATTCCTTTCTATCCCCATTCAGTTTTCTCCAGAGGTCTATCATACCTAACTTTTCTAATGTTCTATTCACCTCCTTAACTTCTTTCTTGTTTATTTTGTGGTTAGACTTATCTAGTGCGAGAGGGAGGTTCAGGTCCCCACTAGTATAGTTTTGCTGTCTATTTCTTCCTGTAACTCCCTGAACTTCTCCTGTAAGAATTTGGATGCTATACCATTTGGTGCATATATGTTTAGTAATGATATTACTTCATTGTCTATGGTGCCTTTTAGCAGGATGTAGTTTCCTTCCTTATCTCTTTTGATTAGATCTATTTTTGCTTTTGCTTTGTCTGAGATCAGGATTGCTACCCCTGCTTTTTTTTTACATAATATATTCTGCTCCAGCCTTTTACCTTTACCCTGTATGTGTCACTCTTTTTCAAATGTGTTTCCTGTAAACAACATATTGTAGGATTATGGTTTTTAATCCATTCTGCAATCCATTTCCGTTTTATGGGAGAGTTCATCCCATTCACATTCACAGTTATGATTACTATCTGTGTCTTTTTCTCCATCCTTTCCCCCCTATTTATGCTTTTCTTTCTCCTTTTTCCTTTCCTCCCTTCACTAGTTTTGCTTTTGACCACGCCTCCTTCAGTCCCTCCCTCCTTTATTATCCCTTTCCCTTTTCTTCCCCTTTTCTTACTGCTTCTTCCCTCCCTTCTTTCCCCCTCCCCTTTTCTTTCCCCTTTTTCCCTGCCTATAGGGCAAGTTAGATTTCTATACCTAACTGATTATGTTATGCCCTTCTTGAGCCAAATCTGATGAGAGTAAGGTTCAAACAATGCTCCCCCTCCCTTCTTTCCCTCTGCTGTAATAGGATTTTGTGTCTTTTCCTGTAATGTAATTTACCCTTGTCTGCCTCCTCCTTTCTCAGTACATTTTCTAAGATCAGATTGATCCACTTATTTGGATCCATTTAACCCACTTGATTAGATTTTTTTTATCATTACATCAAAGTCAACTAATATCCACCCTCTTTATGTATACTCCTTTAACGGTGTAATAACAATACAGTTCTCAAGGTTGCAAGTCATATTCCCTTGTAGGGTTTAAACAGCCCCCCCTTATTAACAACATATTGTATCTTCTGTCCCATTTACCTTTTTAAGTCCTTCTTGAGTCCTGTACTTGAAGATCAAATTTTTTGTTGAGCTCTGGTCTTTTTATCAGGAAAGTTTGGAAGTCTCCTATTTCTTGAATATCCACCTCCTCCCTTGAAAAATGATGCTCATTTTTGCTGGGTAATTGATCCTTGGCTGCATTCCAAGCTCCTTTGCCTTACAGAATATCATGTTCCATGCCCTCAGTCTTTTAATGTAGAAGCTGCAAGGTCCTGTGTAATCCTGACTGTGGTTCCATGATATTTAAATTGTTTCTTTCTGGGCTTGCAGCACCTTCTCTTTCATCTGGTAATTTTGGAATTTTGCTATTATATTCCTTGGCATTGTCAATTTGGGATCTCTTTCAGGTGGTGAGGTGGATTCTTTCTATGGTTATTTTCCCTTCTGGTTCTAGGACTTCTGGGCAGTTTTCCTTTATGATTTCCTGAAAGATACTGTCCAGGCTCTTTTTTCATCATGATTTTCAGGTAGTCCAATAATTTTTAAATTGTCTCTCCTGAGTCTTTTCCAGGTGTTGTTTTACTGATGAGGTATTTTACTTTTCATCTATTTTTTCATTTTTTTGTTTCTGTTTGACTGATTCTTGCTCTCTCATAGAGACATTAGTTTCCATTTGTCCAATTCTAGTTTTTAACAGATTGTTTTCTTCTGTTAGTTTTTGTACTTCCTTCTTCAATTGGCCAATTGTGTTTTTTAGGGACTTGTTTTCTTCAGTGTACTCTTCTGTTAGTTTTTGTCCTTCCTTCTTCAATTGGCCAATTGTGTTTTTTAGGGACTTGTTTTCTTCAGTGTATTTTTTTTTCCAAATGGCCAATTGTATTTTTGAAGGACTCTTCTACCTCTCTCATTTGACTATTAAAATCCTTCTTGAGCTCTTCTAAGAAGGCTTTTTGGGCTTCAGACCAGTTCATATTCCCTTTTGTTGTTGCAGATGTGGGTTTGTTGACAATGTTGTCCTCTTCAGAATTTCTGTCTTGATCTTCACTCTTCTCATAATATGAATCTATGGTACGTTTCTTTTTACTCATGGTGTTTCTTTATTCCCTGGCCTTTAAAGAGATTGAGCTCTCCTGCTGGGGAACAGAGGGTACTGACCCAAGCTTCTTGTGTTGGGAGCCTAGGTCTTGGTCACTGGCTTTGTGTGCTGGGGCCTCTTATGCTGGCAATTGGAGGCTGTAGGTTTCTGGCAGCTTACCTCGTGTTGGGCTGGAATCAGCAAGGCTGGAACTTTCAGGCAATTCTAGGTTGCCTGCTTTTCCTTTCCTTTAGCTTTCTTCAGCTCCTTTTAGATGGGTGCTGCAGGGTGTTTATCTGCCTGGGGCCCCTGCAGTGTTGTCTCCCTCGTTTCTGCTAATGCACTGGGAGATTCCTTTGTGGTAGAGTGCTGAGGCACCTGGTGGTTTTCTGAGCTGGTTTCCACCGGTTCCCCCTGCCCTCACTGAGGCACTGGGAGGTCCAGGTGTTGTCTTTTCCTATTCTACCACCTGGGCTTCAGGATTTCTTCACAATTGGAGGCTGCAGGGCTCTGACAGCTCACCTGGTGTTGGGTTGGAATCAGCAAGGCCAGGGCTTTAGGAAGCCTTTAGGTTGTTTTCTTCACCTCCTTTCAGATGAATGCCTCAGGGTACTTATCTGCCTGGGGCCCCTTGTAGTTCTGCCTCCCTTATTTTTGCTGAGGCACTGGGAGACCGTTTGCTGGGCTGCTGCACTGCTGCTCCCAGTCTTTCTTCTAGTTCAACTGTTCCAGGGTTTTTTTCTGGGGTGATATTTTCTGGGTTTTCAGAGGTTGATAGGGAGAGTTAGAGCGACCACCTTTTCACTCTGCCATCTTGGCTCCCAGAAGTGGAATCGGCCTATTCTTTACAATTCTGTACAATTCTTGTCCATGTCTTTCTGTAAATCCTTTATTGATATCTACCCAGAATGCTCTAAATCTTCCTAGAAGTCTTTCAAAATGTCATGGGTACCACTGCAGTGCTACAATTGTTCCTTTTGTATCTGCCTTTCTCAGTACATGTGACTCTCCACTTTCACACCTTTCCTTATCTAATCTACTGCTTCTTGTTGATTCTATCTGTGCAACATCTCTTGCATACACTTTTTTTCTCTCTTCACACTGTGCTGTGTCTATCCAGGTCCTCATCACATCCACCTGGACTATTACGATAGCCTGTTGGTTCATCTGCCTGCTGGTTAGTCTCTCTGTCATAAATCTCTCCCCACTCCAGTGCTCCTCCACTCAGCTATCAAAGCGATCTTCCTAAAATGCAAAACTCATCATTGGCAAGCCTCCCCTCCCCCCAATTCAATAAACTTCAGTGGCACCCTATTGCCTCCAAAATCAAATCTATAATCCTGTTTGCCTTTTAAAGCCTTTTATAACTTTACCCCTTCTCACCTTTCTGGGCTTCTTATACCTCACTCCCTTCAAATATTGTATTATCTATGACCTCCTTGCTGTTCCTCATACAAGACACTCCATCTTCAGATGTTGCACAATTTTACTGGCTTTGCCTAAACCTGGAATTTTTCCCTTCTTCATCCCCACTTCCTGACTTCTTTGGTTTCCTTAAAGTCTGAGCTAAAATCCCATTTCCTGCCAGAAGCCAGTCCTTTGTCATCCTTAGTGGTAGTATCTTCCCTATGAGATCATGTCCAATTTATCTTTTAAATATCTTTTTTTTAATATTCACAGTTCTTTGCAAGTTGTCTTCCCCATTAGAGTGTGAGCTTCTAGAATTTTTGCCTTTTTCTGTATTCTCAGTGCTTAAAATAGTGCCTAGCATATAGTAGAGCTTAATAAATGCTTTTTTGGCTGCTATAGTTCACCCAACTCTTTTTCCATATAACCATGTTTTATTGATGTGTTATACAATGTAACCATTGTAAAAAAAATCAATGAGTTACACAAAGTCACCATTGTAAACGTGCTATAGTCTATGAATGCCCATGATTAGCCTCTCCATCATATTTTGGAATGTCTTAATTTCTGTTTCTTTGGAGATAGTATTGTTTTATGACTCGCAAACTTATAGAATTACCAGGGAAATAATGTTTTTTTAAAAAAAGTGTGCTTTTCAGGGAGAAGCTTGTGATCATTGAAAGCATTGTGTCATTTTACAAATATCATCCACTTCATTCATCTACTTTATTCAGTTATAGGCTCAGATTATTGTACATCTGCAATGGCCTTTGGAGGCAGGTGTGTGGTTAACCCTGAATTAGTGGACTTCCCATTCAACTACATAACATAATTTGGGGAAATAAATGTTCTTTATTCACTTTTCCCTATTTTATGGACAGCTAGGCTGAGTTTTTTAGATTGCCCTTGAATTTCAACAAGGAGACCTGAAAGTGTTCTTAAAATGTATTGCGATCAATATAATGTTATGTTCATATAGGAGGATACAAATGGCGTTCTTTTTGGACTTTAAGTTTTGCAAAGCAATTTCCATGCATTATCTCATTTTAGCCTCACAACAAACCTGTGAAGTAGGCTTTGCATGTACCATTATCCTCATTTTACAGATGTGAATACTGTGGCTCAGAGAGGCTGTGGTTTGCTTAGGGCACATGCCTTGTAGGGTAAGTTGTTGATGATTGGACAGCAGTCTTACCTTTTATGTTTAGTTTAGTCATTTTTAAGTCATGACTGACTCTTCAAGACCCTATTTGGGCTTTTCTTGGCAACGTACTGGAGTGGTTTGCCATTTCCTTCCAGCTAATTTTACAGATAAGGAAATTGAAGCAAATGATTTCAAGCAACTTGCCCAGTGTCACCCAGCTAGTGTCTGAGGCCAGATTTGAACTCAGGAAGATGTCTTCCTGACCGCAGGCCCAACAATCTATCCACTGTACAATCTTGGCACAATTAAAGTGAGTATTTATAGGTAATTTAGAAATTGTGTAACTCAATATTCTTTTTCCCTTATTCTGTCATTCATCTATCATTGTTAAGATAGGGTATCACACAGAACTAGGGTCCCTTGATGTGTTAGAAGTTGATTTTTGTTTCTGAAAGGATAGATGGCTATGAAGGTCCAACTTCAAAATTTTTGATTCTATGGTTGTGTATTTTAATCCATTTCATAGGTCAATGTGGCCAAAAAGTTAATCATCTGGGGTCAACTTAGGCTAGGTTTCAGGTAACAGATGGAGATCACTAGGACCGTAACTAAAACCTTTCACCTTGGTAAAACCTGACAATGACACAACTTTTGAAAACCTAGGGGTACTTCTATGCAAAAATGAGCAGTAGAACATGACTTTTGTGGATGGTATAACATAGGCATACTTGCATAGACATACATGCCTCATACACTGAACTGAAAAACTCAAAGCATTTAATGAATACTCAAGATTTATCCTGACAGCTCTACAAATTAGGGAAGTATATCATTTTCATGTATCACACAGAAGCAACCAGATGAAAGAGTCACACACAGAGGATTATAAAGTAAGGTTTACTAATTGCATTCTAAGGGTAAGCCCAATGCACTGTCCAGTGCAGACTCTACATCATAACAGTCACAATAATCAAGAATTAAAGTCCCCAAACAGGTTAAATGAGTCATTTCTCAGGACCATCTCAGTCTCTAGGGATAAAAACAAACAACATCTGTAGTAGTCTGTTGTCTAGCAAATACGTGTATCTAGCAGTTCACCAGAGGGAGCAGGTTTTGATTTTGGGGGAAAGAGGCAAATGAGCTGCTCTCTATTTTGACTCATTGCTGTAAGGCTTCCAAACAAGAGCAATCAATATTTTCCTTTTGAACCAGACTCAATTGATTGAGTGACCAACAGTGTTTGAGTCACTTAATTCACTTTGTCTAGGGTTGTTTATTTGTTCCCATCAGACCTTTGAAGTTATGTGAGATTCAACTTCACTGAGCATCTTCTCTCTCTCTCTCTCTCTCTCTCTCTCTCTCTCTCTCTCTCTCTCTCTCTCTCTCTCTCTCTCTCCCTCTCTCTCTCTCTCTCTCTCCCTCTCTCTCTCTCTCTCTCTCCCTTTCTCTGTCTCTCTCTCTCTCTCTCCTTCCCTCCCTCCCTCTCTCAAAAACCCTTCATGCAAAGCAGATGATGGGCATTCTGCCTCGGTTCACTGGATGGCATTTCTAATTATCAGAATCAGGGATCACATTAACTTAAGGAGGCCGTTGTACCTTTGTCATTCTTTTATATCTGATCTCTGACATTTATTGATAACTGGTGACTTGGGCATCGGGAGAGGCTCTGTGATTCAGAGAGAAGAAAAGAAAAAAAGAAAAAGACTGGGACAGTGTACTTGATCAATGTCACTACCAGTGTCAAGAGATGGTCATTACTGCCCTGCAGATTTATTGCTTAGGTCAAAGCAAATTACTTTCTCTTTCCTCCAGCTCTGGATGCCTATGTTTTTAATCTTTCTCCTACTTTCCCATGCTCAGGGCCAAGTTATAGGCACCTCTGGAATTTGTGGGTGAAGTTAACATGAAGAATGATGAATCAGACTTCTGATTCAAAATACCAAAATAACAAACTCATAGAAATTATAGTACTTGAATGATCCTTGGGGAAAAAAAATAAACAAACACCTCACCTATAAATCCCTCTGTGAGTAATTTGCAGATAAGTAATAAATGCTTGGTCCCTCTCCATTAAAACTTGAAACAACTTTCCATCCCCATGATGTCACTTCTCTGGTTGTAAATGAATATGCTATTTATTTATTGAATTAATGGATCTATTAAGTGTCAGATAAAATTATTGACATGTCCATTAATATTGATTCATAGTAACATTACTGATCTGTGATTTCAACCTCCTAAAAAACAGAAACTCTATTGGTGAACTCATAACTCTAAACAAAATCATTGAGTTATTGTGAATTGTAATGTCAGCTGTTATCTATCACATATCTCTATCTTCAGGAAACACTGGGCTGACTAATTGCAACAGCCTCCTAATTGATATCCCTTTGTCAAGTCTTTCTCTTTTTCGGTCAATTCTCTACATAGCTATCAATGTAATATTACTAAAACACAGGGCTTACTATGTCACTCCTCTGCTCATTAAATTCTACTGGCTCTCTATTACTTTTGTGGCATTGAAATCATTCACAACCAGCCTTCTGCCTATCTATCTAAGCTTGTACATAACTCTCCTTCACATAGTTGGTAGTCTATCCAAATTGGTTGGGTTGCTGTTCCTCACAAACTGCATTCTATCTCCTACTTCCATGCCTCTGCAAAAGAGACCATATTGCCAAGGACATAACCTCCTTTTTACCCCAGACTCTTAATAACCATAGATCCTTTCAGAACTCACCTAAAATGCTGCTGCCTACATAAAGCTTTTCTTCATCCTCTTGGATGCTAGTGTATCTCCCCTTGCTCCCCAATTACATATATTTGTTGTATATATGCTTATTTTTGTACATGTCTCTATCCCTAAAAAACAAATAAATAAATAAATAAGCAAGCAAACAAATAAATGAATGAATGAATAAATGAATGAATAAATAAAGAAATGAATGAATGAATAGATAGATAGATAAATGAACAAATAAATAACTAAATACATAAATAAGTAAATAAACAAACAAATAAATAAACAGATACATGAATGAATGAATAAATGGAATTAGCTTCTTGGGAGCAGGTACTGTTTAACTTTTGCCTTTTTGTCTACAGCACCTAGCACAGGGCATGGCACACGGAATGAACTTAATAAATTCATTTTGATTATTGACAGAGAATTAAATTTATTTTCTGCTTTTAAAAAACTCTAGGATGAAAAAAATCTAATTCTTACTAAATTCTTCCATTTAACAGAGATCTCATAATCTATTACTTCCTCATAGTGTCTTAAATTCTCCCTCCACTAAATTAAACTCATACTAAACCTTCCATAAAAATAAAGAAAGAAAGAATAAATAGACATAACCTTTGATGACGGTGAAGGCATTTTTTAGTCTTTTCTTTACTCTGTTAAACAATTCCAATTGTTTTCAATGTTTCCTCACAGGTTTTACTTTGTAAAGGGTCACCTGTTTTAAAATTTCTTTTGGCTTCCTCTAAATAGTTGATTTAATGATTATAATAGTTTTCTAAAATTTTGAAGCCACTATTGCTTATTTCTATTTAAAATAATTCTAATTAAAGGACTTTTTAAAAGGTTATGAATTTTAAAAAAAGGTAGGCCTCCTTTCAAGAACAGATTCAGAAAAAGTTTCTGGGTTAAGTAATGAGAAGAAATGGCTATCTTAAGAAATTCTATGCAAAATAAACTTTTAGGGCAGTGAGAAAGAAATGCAAGAAAAATATTTTCCTGTTTTGAAATAGGTTTATTTGCACACATACACACAGATATATGTTTATATATCTGTGTGCATGTGTGTGTATATGTATATGTATACATATATAATGTGTATATATATATGTACACACACACACACACATATATATATACATATATATACATATGTATATATATATATGTACACCCATATATGTGTATGTGTGTGTATATAGACAGAGACAAATGCAGCATGTGGCAATTTCATGCATGACTGTATGAGCTTTGCCTCAACTCCTGGAAAATGTCTCCCATATTAAAGGGAGAAGGCATATAGGGGCTTGAATCACCATAAAGAGGGATGAAGGAGAAGGCAGACTTCTCCTACAAAAAGAAGTTCAGATCCCTTAGAGCACAATAAATGGAAAATGTTTATTGCTGTAGCACTCTAAAAGTACTTAACTTGAACCTCAAAGTGTCTGTTTCTTAGAGCTCATTCATTATTGTCATTACACTATTCATAAGCAAAATTATAGCTGATTTTTAAAACTTTTTTAAACTATATATCTTTTCCAGGATGGAAAAATAGATTGATTAGACTGTGTGTCATTCTCATTTATCTATGTCTTAGGAGCCCTGAGATAGTTAGCCTATTCAAATACCCCTTTCTATACAACTATTTACTGAAGAATGTGACACAAATGATCCAGTCTTATAGGGTTGACCTTAGAAATGAAAAATTTCAGGTGATACAAGCACTCTTCTGGTTGTGACCAGTTCTAACTAGAGATTATAGCACTCTGTGTAGAGAAGGAGCTCAATCTATATTTCAGATGAATTATTAATGTTAATGTTTCCCAACATTATGTGCATACTCAGCTCAGCTCAATGTCCCCCATTTTTTTTGTTCAAACTTTGTGTCAAACTATGTGACCCATTTAAGCTAAATTCTAGACTCTAGCCACATTTTGAAGTATTTTAGTCTAAGAAAGGTATGAAGAGGATGGAGTTATTCCTTCAGTAGAAACATGAAGGCTTTTGCTTTGAAAACAAGATATAGTCGTGGTGTAGGGAAGTTACTGGCAGACTGCATTACAAGATAAGGTCAGGCCCTGGTACTTACTCATGAAAAATGCAGCAGAATAATTTGGATATTTTATTCAAGATCATTTGGAAATGCATGACAATGACTTTACCATGAATTTCTGCAGTAGAATGCAGAACAGGCAATCTAAGCCCCTGACTCACAGTAAGTGTGGGAGACAATACAAAGTTAATGGCTTAAATGCAGATCATCATTGTGTAAAAGCCTGTTGGTACATCTTCACAAAATTCAGGCTTCAGGAAAAGAAAGTCTGCCTTGTTTGTCTGTTCAAAGAACAGCTTTACTTCTCCCCAAATTATAAATATACATGTAGGTATTTCAGAATATGGGATAATCTGTAGAGTATTACAATACTAAAAAAGAGCAATTTTTTGACTGAAAATGTTTTCTGAAAGCCCAGAACACTTTAACACAAATTTGTTCTCAAGCAAAAAGACTTTTCTCAGTTGCGATCCACCTTTCTTTTCTTTTCAAACTTTCTGGTGGATGTTATTAAAAGCACTTGAACTTCAGGGGATTTAGCCATAATGAAATTCTGCATTCGTTGAGGTTTCTTCTTCTCTGGGTCTTATTAATATTTCAGAAACATGTTCCACACAGCATGTTTCCTTTGGAGAAACAACTGAGAAAAGCCCTGAAGTTTGAGTCCTAAAACCTGCATTGGAACCCTGGGGAAATGGAACTGTGTTATTTGAGGATTGAATGATAGTTATTTTGGGAGAAAAGAAAAGCCCAAGCAAGATGTGCCTGTGGATGAGAAGTGATTGCTGGGAAACTGCTTCCAGATGGAAGTTGATATTTCCTTTTAAAAATGTATTCTGTGATAGGAAGGGACAGTTCAATCAATCTAAAAGCTAGAAGCCACAACAGCATCGCCCAGTCATATCAGAACATCACCGTATAGTTCCTGACAATATTATGTAATTTCTTCATAAGAAGATCTATTTTAATATATGTTACACACAAAAAAGTTAGTTTTCCAAGCACTTATCTGTTCAGCTTGTAAAAGGTTGCACAAAAGTTCCATTTGAAGCCTCAAGTATTAGGTATGAATAATGAGAGCTATTCAATAATGGGAGAGACTGCTTCAAGATGAAGTAACTTGGAAGTCCCTACAAAGCAACTGTTTAGATTAGTCAAGTGGTTGATCTAAATGACTTCCCAGATATCTTTGAATTATGAAAATCTAGGCAATTTTATTCCTGCAGAATTTGTGGCATTTTAGCATTTTATGCTAGAGAGTTATGAACAGGAGGTTACATGCCTGGGTTGTCTCACCAGAAATGGTCATCTCAACTGCATTACTCCAGTGTGGTTTCTCAAATACGTGCCTGCCAAAGGACATGTAGAATTGCAGAATCTCTGAATAGAAAAGAACTTCAGAAGCCTCTAGTCCAATCCACACCTAAGAAAAGATTCCATCTATAGTATAGATGACAAATGCTTGCTCTTAGTGAAAGGGAACCTGTTAACTCCTGACTCAGGTTCATTCTGTTTTTAGCTCTAAATGTTAAAAAAAAATATTTCCTCGTGTCAAGCCTTGATTTTCCCTTTTGCCATTTAAATCCATTACTCCTCGTTCTGCCTGCTGGTATCAAACAATATAACTTGATTCCCTCATCAAGGTAACTTCAAATATTTCAAAATAGTTAACTTGCCCCTCTCCACCCTGTCATCTCTTTTCCAGGCTAAACATGAACACATAATTCAAATAATTCTCTTATAAAATTAATTTAGGATTCTGCACTACCTTAGTCAATATCACATGTACATTTTGCAGCTTAAAAATGGCCTTATTAAAATATGGCCCCCTGAACTGAACATAATATTCAAAATATGGTAAGACAGGGATTGGATAAAGGAGCACTCTTAAGTCCTCATTTTCAGAAGCTATGCCTTTGTTATTGTGGCCTAAAATCACATTAGTGATCACTTAGGGAGCAGACAGCTGGTTCCAAATTCAGCTTGTGGCATCCTACTGAGGAAAGCTTTGGGGTGGAGCCAAGATGGTGGAGTGAAAGCAGTGACTTGCTTAAGCTCTCCCCCAAACCCCTCCAAATACTCATAAAAAATGGCTCTAAACAAATTCTGAAGCAGCAGAACCCACAAAAAGACAGAGTGAAACAAATTTCCAGCCCAAGACAACCTGGATGATTGATCAGAAAGGTGTATCACACCAGGCGGGAAGCGCAGCGCAGTGTGGCGTGGGCGCGCAGGCCACAGCCAACCTGGAGCAGGCCTCAGAGGACTGAATTGTGGGCAGCTGTGGAGGTTTCCAGACTCCTCAACCCACTAATGCCAAAGACAACTTAGAAGGTCAGTGGGAAAAGTCTGTTTCTGTCGGTGCTGAGAAAGGAAGGCGGGGTCTCAACTTCATTTCCCAATTTCATGCCCCTGGTGGGGGGCAACTGCTTCCTGAGCTTCTGGCCCACAGACTGAGGGGGAATCCAGTGGCTGATCAGAGAGGAATTGCAGGGATCTCTTTGACAGTGCTGAGGCAGGAATCTCTTGCTATGCCCGTGTTTGGATGTTTGTCACAGTTCTGGATGGTGGTGCTGGGGTGAGGAGGAATGCTGGTGTGGTGCAGCTTGGAGTGGCTGTGGAGAGGAACCCCTCCTCAAAGTTACAGGACAGAAAGGAATACTGGGTGGTCACAGGCCAGGAAAGGAGTAAACACCTCGCCCCTTATCATACCACCTTGTGAGAACTGAAAACTTACAGATGCCTACAAGTATCTCTGAAAACAGCTGTACAAATCCCTAAAGCTTGGGACAGTACATCCTCCACATTGAAAGCAGACTCTTACCTTAACAAAGAGTTTAAAACTCAAGTAATTGGCCGGGATCATGAGCAAGCAGTGCAAAAAAGTCAGAGTATGTTATCTTACTTTGGTGAAAAAGATCAAAACATACAACCACAAGAAGATAACAAAATCAAAGCTCCTACATCCAAAATCTCCAAGAAAAATATGAATCAGTCCCAGGCCTTGGAAGAGCTCAGAGGGGATTTTGAGAAGCAAGTAAGGGAAGCAGAGGAAAAACTGGGAAGAGAAATGAGAGTGATGCAAGAAAATCACGAAAAACAAGTCAACAGCTTGCTAAAGGAGACCCAAAAAAATACTGAAGAAATTAACACCTTAAAAAATAGCCTAACCCAAATGGCAAAAGAGGTCCAAAAAGCCAATGAGGAGAAAAATGCCCTAAAAAGAAAAAATTGGCCAAATGGAAAAGGAAGTCCAAAAAACTACTGAAGAAAATACTTCCTTAAAAATTAGAATAGAGCAATTGGAAGCTAGTGACTTTATGAGAAATCAAGATACTGCAAAACAAATCCAAAAGAATGAAAAATTAGAAAACAGTGTGAAATAGCTCATTGGAAAAAGAAGTGACCTGGAAAATAGGTCCAGGAGAGAGAATTTAAAAATTATTGGACTGTCTGAAAGCCATGATCAAAAAAAGAGCCTAGACATCATCTTTCAAGAAATTATCAAGGAAAACTGCCCTGATATTTTAGAACCAGAGGGCAAAATAGAAATTGAAAGAATACACAGGTCTCTTCCTGAAAGAGATCCCCAAAGGAAAACTCCTAGGAATTTTATAGCCAAATTCCAGAGTTCCCAGGTCAAGGAGAAAATATTACAAGCAGCCAGAAGGAAACAATTCAAGTACTGTGGAAACACAATCAGGATAACACAAGATTCGGCAGCTTCTACATTAAAGGACCACAGGGCATGGAATATAATAATCTGGAGGGCAAAGTAGATAGGGTTACAACCAAGAATCACCTACCCAGCAAAACTGAGTATAATCCTTCAGGGGGAAAAAACGGTCAATCAGTGAAATACAGGACTTTCAAGCATTTCTGATGAAAAGACCAGAGCTGAATAGAAAATTTGACTTTCAAATACAGGACTCAAGTGGAACATGAAGAGGTAAACAGGAAAGAGAAATCATAAGAGACTTATTAAGGTTGAACTGTTTACATTCCTGCATGGAAAGATGATATTTATAACTCATGAGACCTTTGTCAGTATTAGGTAACTGGAGGAAAAAAATTGTATGTATGTATGTATGTATGTAGATAGATAGATAGATAGATATAATAGATAGATAGATAGATAGATAGATAGATAGATAGATAGATAGATAGATAGATAGAAGGCACAGGGTGAGTTGAAGAGTAAGGGGTCATATCTGGAGAATAAAATTAAGGGATGAGGGAGGATTATACTCAGAGAAGAAGAAAGGGAGAGGTGGAATGGGGTAAATTATCTCACATAGAAAAAACAGAAAAGTCTTTTACAGTGGAGGGGAAGCAGGGGAAGGTGAGAGGGAATGAGTAAATCTTATTCTCACAGGATTTGGCTTAAGGAGTGAATAATATATACATTCAATTGGGTATGGAAGTTTGACTTACCTTACAAGAAAATAGGGGGAGAAAGGGACAAGAGAGCAGGGGTATGATAGAGAGGAGGGCAGATTGGAAAAGGGTGTAATCAGAAGTAAATACTTCTGAGGAGGAACAGGGTCAAAAGAAAGAATAGAATAAATGGGAGGGCAAAATAGGATTAAGGGAAATAGAGTTAGTTTTTCACAACATGTCTACTATGGAAGTGTTTTGCATAACTGCACATGTACAACCTATATTGAGTTGCTTGCCTTTTCAATGAGAGTGGGTGGGGAGGGAGGAAGAGAGAAAATTTGAAACCTAAAGTTTTAAAAATGTTTTCACATGCTATTGGGAAATAAGAAATACAGGAAATGGGGTACAGAAGTGTATCCTGCCCTACAGGAAAATAGAAGGGGAAGGGGATAAGAGAAGGGGGGAGAGAAAGAAAAGAGGATGGACTAGGGGAACGGATATTCAGAATGCATGCCATCTTGGGGTGGGGGGAGGTTGAGAGGGGTGAAAATTTGGAACTCAAAAACTTGTGGAAATGAATGTTGAAAACTACAAATAAATAAATTTATATAATACAAACAAACAAACAAGAAAACAAACAAACAAAAAAAAAGAAAGTTATGGGAATGGGGGAGCCTGTCTAGAGGCTTGGATAGGAAATTGCTTTTAGTTTATATTTGACAATTTAAAAAAATTATGTAGGGTACATTGAGGGATTATTTTTGTCTATTCTGATTAATTAGAATCCCCATATTTTATTGGGTAATACCTAAGGTGGGCATTCTTTCTAATACTTATGAGAAACAAGTCTTAGTTGAAATGAATGCCCTTGATATATCTCAAACTCAACAATTTCCAAAACTAAACTCATTATCTTTCTCCCCAAACCCTCTCCTATTCCAAACTTTCTTATTTCTATCCAAGGCACCATGATCCTTTCTCTATTTGAGAAGATGTCCCCACCAGTTATACTTATTTTAAGCCTATCTCAGTTAATAACCCTGTGGAACACTCTTCCATCTCTGTCCCAGTGACATTCTCATGCTGGTAATGTCACCTCTAAAGGTTCCTTCTCTGATAGGTGAGTTTTGCTTTCAATCTTCCATTTGAGGAAGCACTCATATTAGCCATTCTCACTTCAAATCTGGTTCATGCCTAGATTTCTCTACTTTGCTCTGAGAATTTTCCCCTATGTTTTTCCCAAGCTTTTCAGCTCAGGTCCTTGAGAGTAGTGACTACCTGTTTGCTTTTATTTGTATTCCCAGCAATTATGGTGCCAGGGACATAGTAATCTCTTGATAAATGTTCGCTCACTTGCTGTATCTATCTATTTATCTATCTATCTATCTATTACCTTAATTCAGCTCTTCATCTCCTTATGCTTAGACTATTGCAATATTTTCCTAATTGGTCTCTCTGTTTCAAGAGTATTCTTACTCCAGGCCATTCTACTTCTTGCTAAAAAGAGATTTTCCTAACTTGTAGAGGTGACCATGTAATTCTTTTTCTCACTCAACTCCAGTGGCAACCTATTGACTCAATGATAAAATATAAACTCCTCAGTTCAGCTTTTAAATCTTTTCTTCACTTTATCTTTCCAGTCTTATTGGATATTACTCCTTTCCTAAACTCTGCAATCTAGACATAGTGGATTGAATCAGATTAATCTAAATTGAACCATTTTACACTGGATCAAACTGGCTCAGTTAAAAATAAAATGAATTAAACTGGTTTAAACCAATTTAGACAATATTGAACCAGTTTACACTGGATTGAACCTGTTTAAACCGGTTCAGACTGTATTAAACTTGTTGAAACTGAACAAAATCTGTTGAAAATAGATTGAATTGCTATAAACTGAATTGTCAGTTTAGATGAAATTGAGCTGGTTTCAACAACTTTAGACTGGGTCGAACTAATTTACTGCATTGAACTCATTTAAATAAGTTTAGTTCTACAGATGATGTCACCACTTTGAGCTTGTAAATTTGTCCATGAAATGGGGTTTGTAATAGCTTTAACACTAATCTTCCAGGATTGTCTCAAATCAAAGTAAAATCATGTATGTAAAACATTTTAAACTATTCTATATTAGTTTGTTGAAGATTGATATTTACAGTGATGGCCATGAAGAGATAGCAGGAATAAACAGATTTCACTGGTAGACATGTTGAAATCATGAAATATTAGAATTGAAAGATAATTTAGAGGTCATCTATTCTAACCCTATTTATTTTGTAGATGAGAAAACAAAACCCAAATAATTGAAGTGACTAGTCCAGTCACACTGCTAATTTCAGAATCAGAAATGAAACCTATGTACTGTTTGCTAAACAATACTTAGTAACCTGGTACTTAGGAGGCTGAAATTTAATCAGGCCTCTTTGATCAAGATCCCATGGTCTTTACTGTATACTAGACTGTTAATTGAAATTGAATGAATAATAAAACTTTGGTTTATAGAACAAAAATGAGTTAATAACTTTTCTCCAAGAACACACAATTTATAAGTGAGTTTAAAAAACACATGTTATCATGCTCAACTCCTCCCCCCATGTATGACTAAAGATCACCTAAGTAGAAATTATCTATGTTTATATATTAATTTTAAGACAAGTTTTAGAATAATATTTTTAATTTATTTTATTAATTTATTTTGATTTATCAGCAATCATTTCCATATGCTTTTTAGTTTAAAATTTTTCTCCCTCTTCTCCCCACCACCCTCCCCAAGATGGCACACAATCTGATATAGGCTATACATTTACATTCCTATTAAACATATTTTCACATTAGTGAAGTTGTAAGTAAAAATTAAAACCAATAGGAGGAAACATCAGAAAGAGGAAACAAAACTCACCAGAAGAGAAAAAAAAAGATAGCTATTCAACGTTCACAGTTATGATTACTAACTGTGTCTTTTTCTCCATCCTTTTTCCCCCTGTTTATGCTTTTCTTTCTCCTTTCTCCTTTCCTCCCCTCACTTGTGTTTTGTTTTTGACCATCACCTCCTTCAGTCTCTCCTCACTTCTATTATCCCTTTCCCTTTTCTTCCCCTTTCCCTTACTGCTTCTTCCCTCCCTTCTATCCCCCTCCCTTTTCTTTCCCCTTTTCCCTCCTACTGCCTATAGGGCAAGTTAGATTTCTATACCTAACTGATTATGTTATTCCCTTCTTGAGCCAAATCTGATGAGAGTAAGGTTCAAACAATGCTCACCCCCTCCCTTCTTTCCCTCTGCTGTAATAGGATTTTCTGTCTTTTCCTGTAATGTAATTTACCCTTGTCTGCCTCCTCCTTTCTCAGTACATTTTCTAAGATCAGACTAATCCACTTACTTGGATCCATTTAACCCACTTGATTAGATTTTTTTTTATCATTACATCAAAGTCAACTAATATCCACCCCCTTTATGTATACTCCTTTAACATGGTGTAATAACAATACAGTTCTCAAGAGTTGCAAGTGTCATCTTCCCTTGTAGGGATGTAAACAGTCCACCCTTATTAACAATGTTTTGTATCTTTCTGTCCCATTTACCTTTTTATGTCTTTCTTGAATCTTGTACTTGAAGATCAAATTTTTTGTTGAGCTCTGGTCTTTTTATGAGGAAGGTTTGGAAGTCCCCTATTTGTTGAATATCCATCTCCTCCCTTGAAAAATCATGCTCATTTTTGCAGGGTAGTTGATCCTTGGCTGCAATCCAAACTCCTTTGCATGGAATATCATGTTCCATGCCCTGTGGTCTTTTAATGTAGAAGCTGCAAGGTCCTGTGTAATCCTGACTGTGGTTCCATGATATTTAAATTGTTTCTTTCTGGCTGCTTGCAGCACCTTCTCTTTCATCTGGTAATTTTGGAATTTTGCTATTATATTCCTTGGCATTTTCAATTTGGGATCTCTTTCAGGTGGTAAGTGGTGTCTTCTTTCTTTGGTTATTTTACCTTCTGGTTCTAGGACTTCAGGCAGTTTTCCTTTATGATTTCCTGAAAGATACTGTCCAGGCTCTTTTTTCATCATGATTTTCATGTAGTCCAATGATTTTTAAATTGTCTGTTCTGGATCAATTTTCCAGGTTGGTTGTTTTACTGATGAGTAATTTTTTTTCATTTTTTTTGTTTTTGTTTGACTGATTCTTGCTCTCTCATAGAGTCATTAGTTTCCATTTGTCCAATTCTAGTTTTTAACAGATTGTTTTCTTCTGTTAGTTTTTGTACTTCCTTCTTCAATTGGCCAATTGTATTTTTAAGGATTTGTTTTCTTCAGTGTACTTTTTTTCCAATTGGCCAATTGTATTTTTTAAGGACTCTTCTACCTCTCTCATTAGACTTTTAAAATCCTTCTTGAGCTCTTCTAAGAAGGCTTTTTGGGCTTCAGACCAGTTCATATTCCCTTTTGATGTTGCAGATGTGGGTTTGTTGACAATGTTGTCCTCTTCAGAATTTCTGTCTTGATCTTCACTCTTCTCATAATATGAATCTATGGTATGTTTCTTTTTATTCATGGTTTCTTTATTCCCTGGCCTTTAAAGAGATTGAGCTCTCCTGCTGGGGAACAGAGGGTATTTATCCAAGCTTCTTGTGTTGGGAGCCTAGGTCTTGGTCACTGGCTTTGTGTGCCAGGGCCTTTTATGTTGACAATTGGAAGCTGTAGGGTTTTGTCAGCTTACCTAGAGTTGATCTGGAATCAGCAAGGCTGGAACTTTCAGGCAATTCTAGGTTGCCTGCTTTTCCTTTCCTTTAGCTTTCTTCAGCTCCTTTTAGATGGGTGCTAGAGGATGTTTACCTGCCTGGGGCCCCTTGCAATGCTGCCTCCTTTGTTTGTGCTAATGCACTGGGAGATTCCTTTGTGGTAGAGTGCCAAGTCACCTGATGGTTTTTTGAGCTGGTTTCCACCGGTTTCCCCACCCTCACTGAGGCACTTGGAGGTCCAGGTGTTGTGGTTTGCCTGCTCTACCACCTGGGCTTCAGGATCTCCTCCTGGTTGACAGATGCAGGCTGTAGGGTTCTGACAGCTTACCTGGTGTTGGGTTAGAATCAGCAAGGTGGTGACTTTAGGAAGACTCTAGGTTGCTTTCTTCAGCTCCTTTCAGATGAATGCTGCAGGGTGCTTATCTGCCTGGGGCTCTTTGTAGTATTGCTTTCCTTATTTTTGCAGAGGCACTGGGAGACCCGCTTGCTGGGCTACTGCACTGCTGTTCCCCATCTTTCTTCTAGTTCAGCTGTTCCAGAGTTTTGTTTTGTTTTGTTTTGTTTTGTTTTTCCCAGGGTGATATTTTCTGGGTTTTCAGAGGCTGATGGGGAGGTTGAGAAAGACTACCTTTTTACTCCACCATCTTGGCTTTTAGAAGAGGAAGTCTAGAATTATATTTTAAGTACTACCGACTAGGCACAGATTGATGCCTTCTACTTTCTTTTTAAAATAAGATGTTAATGTCTTGTTTTTTTTAAATCATCATAGTTTTCTCCAGTACCTGCTCACTATTCTGCCCAAAGAGCCATCTCATTGAACAAATTGTATTTTTTTAAACTGTGAAAAAAAAAGGAAATAGAATGTACTGTAATGACTACAGGAATGTGTGTATCTCTCTTAGTCATTGCTGCTCATATTCTTACTACAGTCCTCCTTAGTCAACTTACATTTCACCTGGAAGATGGTCATCTACCCAAGAGCCAATGTGGCTTCAGAAATGCCCAAGGAAACGTTGACATGGTGTTTGTTGCCTGACAATTCCAGGGGAAATGCCAGGAGCAGAATAGAAGTCTGTATAGAATGTTCTTTGATCTAACCAAGGTTTTTGGTACCAAGGTCAACTATTACATGGATGATAAACTATTTAACTTGAAAAATCTACTATCTAAGACTAAAGTGAAGGGAGAATTGATGTGTGACTTTTGTTTGCAGATGATTGTACACTCAACAGAGCTTATGAAGTTGATATGCAACAGAGTATGAATCAATTCTCTGCTGCTTGTGCTACTTGGGATCTAATAATTAACACCAAGAAAAAGAGGTTCTCCACCAGCCAGCACTATAACACCCATATGTGGAACCATCAGTTATAGCAAATGAAGAAACTTTGAATGTTGCAGATAAATTCACTTACTTTGGCAGTGTATTTTTCTAGAGCTGTATACATAGATTATGAGGTTGACTCATGCATTGCTCAAGCTAGCTCAACATTTAGGAGGCTCTAAAAGAATGTGTAGGATGGAAGAGGTATTACCCTACCTACCAAACTGAAGGTGTACAGAACTGTTGTGCTGACCTCATTGTTGTATGCCTGTGAAACCTGGGCAATCCACCAGAAAATTGAACTGCTTTCATTTGAATTGTCTTAGGAAGGTTCTAAAGATTACCTCGCAAGATAAAGTACTAGACACTAAAGTTCTTTCCTGAGCTGGACTGCCAGGTATTCAAATTCTACTGTACAGAGTTCAACTCTGATGAGCTGGCCATGTTGTTCAAATGCCAAATGTATAATTCCATAAAAGACTATTTTACAGAAAACTCACACAAGGCAGGGGGTCACGTGGTGGTCAGAAGAAGGGATACAAGGACACTCTCAAGTTATTGTGAGTCTGATTGTGAGACAATGGAGATACTGTAGAAGATTATTGAGCATGGTGTGCCCAAATCAAAGAAGGCACTATGTTCTATGAGCAAAGGAGAATTGCAATAGCTCATAAGAAACAAGAGATGAACAAATTTAAACATCTTCCTCCCAAATAGTCATGTGAAGTATTTGTGCCTGACCTCTGGTAGAACCTTTTAAACTCATATTGATGTGATCAGCCACAGCCAGACACATAGTATCTTGACCCCAACATCATGATGTCATTGTGGTCCTCTTTAAGCATGAAGGACAAATAACAACAACAGTCCTATCACCCAAGTACCTTAGGTCATTTTCTGTTCCTTCATCCCTGTCTCAACTGATAAGGTAACTTTACTCCTTATGAAGGTTAACCTCTCTGTTTGTTCAAGTGATTCCAATTCTATCCCATCTCCCCCAACATTTTGTACCTTTTGTCATCCTCACTTTTTCACTTATTTTCTTTTTTTGTGAAAAAATATTTTTATTTCATTAAATATTTTCCAATTACATAAAAATTGAGACTTTTTTTTTGAGTTCCATATTCGCTCTTTCTCTCTACAACCCTAACCCCCTCCCTGAGAAGGCACAAAATTTGATACTGATTCTCTCTGGAGGTGGATAGTATTTTTCATCATGGATCCTTTGAAATTATCTTAAATCATTGTCTTGTTCAGAATAACTAAATCTTTCTCAGTTGATCATCACAATATTGCTATTTACTGTGCACAATATTTTCTGTTTTACTTCTGGAGATCCTCACCATCTTTTCTTTGATCATAAGCTCTTCCCTTGTCCATAAAATTGACAGATATATATTTTCCATGCTACTCTAATTTACTTATGATACCACTTTTACATTTAAATCATGTATCCATTTTGTCCTTATATTGGAATACGGATTGAAACATTAGTCTACACTTAGGTTTTTTCAAACTGCTTTCTATTTTTCCCAGCAATTTTTGTCAAATGGTAAGTTCTCACTCCAAAAACTTGGGTCTTTGAGCATATGAAATATTAGATTACTATAGTCATTTACTACTGTGTAGTGTGTACCTAATCTATTCCATTGATTGACTACTCTTTTAATTACCACTTTATAAAATAGTGTGAAATCCAGCACTGCTAGGTTGCCTTCCTTCACATTGTTTTTCATTGATTACCTTCATATTCCTTTCTTCATTCCTAATCTTATTGTTAAATCATCAAGTTTGTCCGCATTACAAATAATGTTTGCTGATGGTTATAGATAGATACTACTCATCATTTTAAGAAAGACTCCATTAATTCCTATGTCTTCTAGTGTTTTTAATAAAAAATTGGTATTATATTTTGTCAAAGACTTTGACCTTATTCACCACTCTCTCTTACTTGATATTCTCTTCTCTTTAGGTCTTCAACACACTAATCTTTCCTGATTTTCCTCCTGCCTATTTAACCACTCTTTCTCTGTCTCCATTGCTAAGTCCTCTTCCAGATCATACAGTCTAACCATATGTTTACCTCTGGGTCCTGTCCTGTACCCTCTTATCCCTCTATACTGCTTCACTTGGTAATCTCAACACCCATGGATTTAATTACCATATTTATGCTGATTATTCTCAAACAACTTTCCCTATTCAAATATCTCTGCTGACCTCCAATTTCACATTTCCAACTGCTTTTCAGATATCTGGAATGATATGTCTAATAGAAATCTTACAGTCAGTGTGTCGAAAACAAAAATCATTATTTTACCCCCTTAAATTCTCCCTCTGTCCTACCTCCCTTACTGCTGTAGAAGGCATCACCATCCTCCAGGTCCCCCTAGAATAGTAACTTGGGAGTCATCTTGGATTCCTCATTATCTCTCACCCCCAAGTTATTGCCAAAGCCTACTGACTTCATCTTTCCAATATCTCTTGAATATATCACCTTTTAATTTCTGACATGACCACTAATTTAGTGAAGGCCATCATCACCTCACACATTGATTATTGTAATAGCCTGCTGATGGGTCTCTTCCAATAGCCTCCCCAATCCATCCTCCATTCAACCACTAAAGTGGTTTTCCTAAAGTACAAGTCCAGTCATGTCACTCCCCTATTCAATAAACTCCAGTGACTTCCTATTGCCTTCAGGAGGAAATACAAAATGCTTTGTTCAGCTTTAAAAGTCTTTCGTACCTAAGCCCTCCTACTTTCCAGTCTTCTTATATCTTACTCTCAAACATGTAATATTTGATCTAGTGACAATGGCCTCTTGATGGTTCCAGGAACTATACACTATATTTCTTGGCTCCAGTCATTTTCTTTGGCTGTTCCCCACTCTTAGAATTCTCTGACTCCTCTACTCTGGCTATTGTCCTCCCTGGCTTCCTTTAAGTCTCAACTAAAATCCCACACTCTATAGGAAGCCTTTCCTAACTTTTCTTGGTTCCAGGGTCTTCCCTCTTTTAATTATTTCCTATTTATTCTACATATAGTTCATTTTGTATATATTTTATTGTGTGTTGTCTCCCCCATTAAATTGTAAGCTCCTTGAGGCAGAGTCTGTCATTTGCCTCTTTTTGCATCCTAAGTGCTTATCATAATGCTTGGCACAGAGGAGGCACTTTATGTTTATCAATTAATTGATTGATCATTTCTTATACCACCATAATATTCCATTACATTTATGTACCATGATTTATTTAGTGTTTCCCCCAATCAAAGGGGATCTACTTTGTTTCTAATTGTCTGTTATCACAAAAGGTGCTTCTATAAGTATCTTGGTATACATGAGGAAATTCTTCTTATCAGTGATGTCTTTGGGGTGCAAGCTAAGTGAGGGAGTCTCTGGTCCAAATGACATGAACATTTTAGTGACTTTATTTACATAATTTAAAATTGCTGTCCAAAATGATTTTCATTTCACAGTGCCACCAATAACGCCTATCATTCTAAAACACCTCCAAAATTAGCTTTTCTCATTTTTGCCAATTTGTAGTGTGTGGGGTGAAAGCTGAGAGTGATTTTGATGTACATTTCTCTTCTTATTAGTGATTTAGAACATTCTTTCATATGCCTTTGAATAATATGTAATTATTCTTTTGAGAAATATTTGTTCAGATCCTTTGATCACTTATCTATTGAAGAATGGCTATCAGTCTCATATGTATTTATTGTTTATATATCTTAGGTTTCAAACCCTTATAGATATTTGAAATAATTTTCCCCACTTGACCTCTTCCATTTTTATATGAGGTACATTTTTTTCTGTTTAGAAAATTTTCAGACTCAACTACTTAAACTTATCTATTTTATCTTTTGTAATTGCCTCTATTACTTATTGTACTAAGGATACATCTTCCACCCATTGCTGAGAGAGGTATATGATCTGCTTCACTTCTAATGTTCTTTTTATATTATGATCTTTAATATTAAGTTCATGTATCCATTTAGAATATATTTTGGAATATGGTATAAGGTATCAATCTAGCCCTAATTTCTGCCAGACTGTTTTCCAGTTTTCCCAGAAATTTTTTATCAAATATGGAAGGTTTCCCTAGGTCATTTATGTTTTCCGCTTTATCAAACACTAGGTTATTGAAATCCATTTTCCCTTATTGTTCATTCTCTGACTCCCTTTAATCACCTCTTTTCACTCTTGGTCATTCACGATTTAACATCCCAGATCTCTGCCACAGGTGACATTTGGAGGAACAGAATTGTCTCCTGCTGCATGATGAACTCTCAGATTTAGTGGACTACTACACAGTCCCTCCCCCCACACCCACATAATATACAGTCCCTTTCCCACTGTTTCTCATTTCTTTGCTCCAGTAGGGCAGAGAGTTGCTCCACTGGTACTGTGACTATGTAGAAAGATTTCTATCATTTGGGGTTTGGATTTCTGAGGTTCCGGTAGATGAGAGGGGCTTGGTATATAAAGTTGACCTCTATCACAATCTTAGATACATACTTTGCCCCATTATTTCTATTCCTTTGTTCTCCTATGGACCTTTTTTTTCGGTATAAAATGCTGTAATGCTGCTGGCTATCAAAGCTTTGGTAAATTTCTGCAGTTTAGAGCTTGAATCTCTATGGCATCAGAAAAAGGAGGAGTGATCAGATGAGGTTGTATTTTGTTGCACACCAGTGGACTGAGTTGGTTAGTACAGCCTTGTTGCCAAGATTATGGTGGATAGTAGGGAAAGAGTATTGAATAAATGTGTTAGGTGTAAGCTTATGGAGTTTTTAACCTTCTTTTAGATTTTTGGTATCCTAGACTGTGGAGAGTGAATTTGTTTTATTTTTGGTGCATAATTTCTGTGCTGCAGAAGGCTGAGACATTGTGAGGATAAGATAAAATGTATAATTCTCCATCTTGTTCATCACATGACCCCAACATTTTGTACTTTCTGTTTTTAACAGCTCTTTATCAACACCAAACTCAATCCTGACTGAAACAATCTACATTACTCATACATGATTCATTGAGCCAATTCACATACTTACTACCCGTCCTAATAATGCTGTATATTGCCTGAAAAGTCTTACTCTGGAGACTCCAGAGGCATCACATTTTATATATCTCCTTTCTTTTTTCCAGAAAGAAGATATTTGACTACTGCTGCTATATATGATTAACAAAACCAGCATGATTTCTCAGTAGGCTAATTGGGAAAATTCATTTTGAGGGCCTCCTAATTTTTCTATAAGACAGCTGTCATGTGATTTAATGTAGTAAGGCATCAGTGATTGGTGGCTCTTTACCCAGGTTCATGACTTTATATTGCATGTCTAAACTATTTTCCATGCCACCTGGATTTCTGATAGAGTACTGGGTTAAATGAGGCATAATTTGATGTACCTGAAACAGCTTAAACTCCCATACTAAATTTTATGGTAACCTCCAAGATAGTTACCTCTAAAATAGAAACTCAGGCACAATAACCTTTGATAGAACATAATAAAAATTATGCATTTTTCAAGCAAAGCACTTAATTGTTATTTACAAATAATTAGTAAGTAAACAGGAAAATAATCTCTCATACTACACAGGAGATTAGGGTTTTATCTCTGAATCAACACTAGGTAAACCTGGGGACATAATTCTAAGAGAAACTCATATATAACAGCAAAGAAACTTTCATTCCTGAATCAGAGAGTAGAGGAGAAGATTTGGCCATGTTGCAGCTCTTCTCAGTTTGTTCATGGCAGTTGGCAAGCTATGACCTTAATAATAGCAGATCATTTCTTCTTCCCAGTTCCCTCAGCTTATTCTTGGCAGCCAGCATTGTCTGCCCCAGATGCTGTGCTTATGTTTCTCCTTCCTAGTAATCTCTGACTCTTCAGTCTTTTCTTCTTGCCATATACCCTAGTTTTTGCACATATTGTAGTAACTCAGCACCCTAGGCAACAGCATACTAGAAAATGAAATCCTGATTGAACAGGTTGAACAATGTTGACATATACTAGTAGCATACTATAAGCTCTTCAAATGATGCCAAACTTCTCCCTTAAATTAAAAAACAATAAATACTAACTTTCATTTGTTATGGTTTGGCTATGCATCATGGAATACTAATGTCCCAAAATACAGTCATGTCTATCATCTAGGTATAGAACAATAAGGAGTTTTATAGTGTATGTGAGAACCAGCTTGTTCCTGGAAGTTTGAGATATATATATATACACATATACATATACATATACATATACATATACATATACATATACATATACATATACATATACATATACATATACATATACACATACACATACACATACACATACACATACACATACACATACACATACACATACACATACATATACATATACATATACATATACATATACATATACATATACATATATACATATATACATATACATATATACACATATGCATATACATATACATATACATATATATACATATGCATATATACACATATACATATATATACATATATATTAATACAGCTTAACATCACATTAGATTTGTTGGTGTCAAAACACACAATTAATTCATATTGAACTTGAAGTCCATTAATATTCCCATTTTTTAAACAATCCACTTTCCTTATCTTACACTTAAATCAATTTTATGAACCCACTTTTAGGAATTTACATTTATTTTCATGTTATATTCAGTACAATGCTCTACCCTCTCAGAAATGGTTTAGATCCTAACTGCTAAAGAATGATAATTCTCCATGTTAATTATTCCTCCTAGCTTTGTTTCATCTACACATTTGCTAGCTATGCTATTTATACCTTTAAATCATTTAATAGAATAGTTAAGCTGCTCAACACCAAGCACAGATCCCTGAGATACTCAAAGCAAGACATCATGTCATGTCAACATTGTACAATTTATAACTAACTCTTAGAGTCTTGCCATTCAACCAGTTCAGAATATTTTCTAATTGTATTATCATCTAGCCCTTATTCCTCTCTTTTCCACAAGAATAGTATGATATGTTTTGCTAAAATCCAGATAAACTGTATCCACAAAACCTCTCTCATGTACAAGTTAATAGCCATGTTTACAAAAAAATGAAATAAATTTAATCTGGAATGACTTGACACTTGTTGGAACCATTTTGACTCTTTGTTAATCTTTCTTTTTAAATATACTCACTAAGCAACTCCTCAATAATCACTTCTTGATTTTTTTCCCCAGAAATCAAAGGCAAGTTCAGTATCCTATAATTTGCAGAATCTTATCTCTACTTTTTTTGTGTTTTTTATTAAAATTGGGACATTTGTTTTTCTCTAGTCTTGCCATATCTCTCCCATTCTCCATGATAGTTCAAACATCATTTAGAGTGCCTCTAAAATCACATCCTTTAGTTTTTTCATTACCTAAAGATGTAGTTCATTTGGGCCAGCAAGTGTGCTATTGGATGTCCAACCTGTGGAGTTCATCTATCAATGCATTTATCTTGAGCAGTGAGTTCAAATAGATGAGTGGGCCTAATAGGAGGGAAAAGTGGGTTGTATTTCCACCCACAGAGCACTTTTAAATGACTCCAAGCTTCTTGAAAGAAATATCCATCAGTTTAGGACACACATACTTTCAGCATTGTTGTATATCTGCAAATCATGGAATACCACAGTCTCCAAAGAATTTAAAAATGTATTACCTTAGGGAGATTCAGAAGCCCATGATCAGCCTGAGTAGGCTGAAATACAAAGAATTACATGGGAGAAATGGTTTAAAGGATGGCATCAAATAAATATATGAGCAAAAAAAAAAAGAGGAGTGAATTGGACAAAATAAGGGATTCTAATGAAGAGACCACAAAATGCATTGAAATTCTCACTATATCAATCAATCAAGAGTCATTTGTGAAGGAGCTAAAGCACTATTATAAGCAAGGACACTCTCAAAAGATATTGTGGAAGGTTTGCTGCCTATTTGATGGACCTCTTGGGTCTAACATACGGGAGAATGTAAATGAGGATTCTCACAAAGTAGACAGGCACAAATGGATTGTATGGGTTGAAGGGAATTAAGATGGTAGTTGTGTGAGTGGAGAGAGGGGTTTGGGTTTCAGAGATGCTGTGGAAATAGAATCAACAAAACCTGGTAACTGATTTTCTATGGATAGTGAGAGAGAGGATAGCTGTGAGGTTGCAAACCTGGATGACAAAAAAATAATTTCTTGAAAGAAATAGGGAAATTAGAAGTGAGATTAGGAAGAAAGAGAATGAATTGTGTTTTGGATATGTTGAGTGTTAAGTGCTACGGGACATCTAAGCATAGATTACTAGCAAGTAAGAGGAGATGTGGGACTAGAACTGAGAAGAGAGACAAGAGTTGGATATGTAGATTTAATAATTATCTGCATAGAGACAATAGTGGATAAACTAATGTTGTTCAGTGGTAGAGTTTAAAAACTACTAACTTTGGAGTAAAGGCTTTGTATTCAAATCCCACTTTTGGTACAACCTGTGTGACCTTGGACAAATCATTTTATTTCCCTGGGCTTCTCTTTCCTCTTTCCTTGGACTTAAAGGACTATGAGCACTTTCTTAATAATAACCTGGGATCTTGAGACTTTGATGTGGTTCAAATTCTAGGTCTGGAACATGGGGATAGGATACCAACAGTTTTTGCCAAAAAATACAATGCTTTGAGACAACTTTTCCCATTTAGAGACATCCAGAGTGGGTTTGTCAGTGTCCTGTGAATACCTCATGAGGAAATGAAAATGGTTTTTTTTTGTAATTTTGAAAAATGACATAGTATTTATTTTCAGATAAACATTAATTCAGCAAGGCACTTTGTTTAAGAAAAAGGGGAGAATGCATTTAAGAAAAATAAGGGAAAAAATCCTAATACTTCATACAAAAGTAGCTTCCAGTTTTTCTATCGCCCTATCTTTTATTTCATTCAGTACCTAAGGCCCAAGAATGAAAACTGGTGAATTGAACTGTATATTGCTAATATAATTATGATGCACAAATGAGTCTGTATTTTTCTTGTCAGAGGCTAAGAAGGGGGTTGTGAAAGTTATATTTTACTCAACAAGGATTTCAGGGAGTTTCACTGGGCCTGTTATTTAGCCTGCGTGAGTGGTGATTGTGCAGACAGGTGATCTAATGGAGCAGGAAAAGTTACACCTAAATTGCCAATTTCACTTTGCAGGCATTTGGCTAGATACATTTTCTCTTGTCCAATAGGCCTGATGGGAGGAGCCCAATCTTAGCAGAAGTTAAGAAGCTATGTCACTGACTAACTTTTTGGGCATCAAGAAAGTACAGCGTGGACATTGGTAGATTATGTGGCTCATAGATTTTTTAATTGTTTTTTTTTCTTTGTTACAATATCTTGTGTGTGTGTGTGTGTGTGTGTGTGTGTGTGTGGTCACAAATAAACAGAAATTACTGTTTTTGTTTTTTAAAGACATTAAAAAGCTTGTCTTTTAAAAAGAAAAAGGAAAGGTTTACTCCATTTTCTACTTTATAAATGAGCAAGTAAATGAAAACTGAATTAAATTTATAAAAGGAATGGTGCTTTAAGCCTAATAGATGACCAAATTAATGAAAAAAAAACATTTAAGAATAGTGGTAGATAGGATTTATATAGTACTTTGAGGTTTTCAAACTATTTTTCCTATGTTATATCAGTCCATGTTCACAATAAAACTGTGAGATCAATATTATTATGAATTTCATCTTACAAAAGACAAAACCAAGACCAAAAGAGGTTAAATTACCTGCCCAGGGTCATCCCACTCCTGACTCCAGGTCTTACTACATACCACCACATCTAGCTTCTCTAAGAGCCCAAACACAATACTAAAACTTGCAAAAACAAACACGAAAGAAAAGATGATTCTTTGCCTCTCATGGAATTAAGAAGAAGCTAGATGGTTCCTTGGACAGAGCACCCGGACTCTGAGGCAGGAAGACCTGAATTCAAATCTGACCTCAGACATTCACTAGCTGCATGACTGGGCAAGTCACTTAACCTTTGTTTACCTTAATCCACTGGAGAAGTAAATGACAAATCACTCCAGTATCTTGCCAAGAAAATTTCATACTGGGTCACAGAGTCAAACACAACTAAGTGATTTAACAAGGGGGAAATAATACATTGGAGGAAGAAATATTTTGGCTTTGAAGCTTACTAGGATTTTCTGGGAGTTGACATACATTCCGAATAACATTGCCAGGAATGGAAATTAAAGAGGAGTAGGGAGGGAATGTAGGCACAGGCACAGTCTCTGGTTCAAGTGGCAAGGTTCTTTTCAGTTATATGACATCAAAGCAAAGTGAAACATATCAGTAGAAGTTGGCCAATTATTAAGCATTCACTCATTAAGAACTCAGGGGAGTCAGTGCAAAAAAGGGTTAAGTCCTTTAGGACATGGTAGCTTATCTAGACAGGTATCCATTGCACTTATACTTCCTTGTCTCCTGTAGGGGCTAGATATTCTTCCACATTGCTATGACTTTATATTTCAGTATTCCTTGGGTCTTTCCTCTCAGGTAAGTGACTTTCTTTTCAAACCAGGCCTTGAAAGAAAAAGGCAGATTCACACTTCAATGCCAACCCAGAGTGCTGCTGCTTCATCCACTGTTACTGACTCGTTTACATAGATAGTCCCCCATAAAATTATCTTCACAGCCCTGAGAAGTTGTATAAATGAAACAATAACTCTCTATCATAGCTCCCAGTTCCTCAGCTAAAGATCAGTTTTTGGAAAATTATCACTATTTTAATTTTATCTCTCTCTCTACCCAGGTACCGCTATTACCACTCTCAGTACTCCATTCCTACACACAATTTAGCAATGGGGAGGGTTAAAGACTTCATCACAATTGCCAAATTAAAAGACAAAGTAAGCATTTGAACACAAAACAGTAAAAGAATTTTTAGGGAAAAAAAGAATAAGGCTTCTCAGAAACAGGGAAAGGATATCAGATTTGTACATTCTCAAAAGAAAGAGTGATGAAAAGAAAGAAAAGGTTGAAGGAAAATGATTGCTTCCAATCCTGTCTCCAGGAGTATCAGTGATATAGCATGTGTCCCAATACAGGTCAGGAAGGATGCACTTTGTCCTTGACCTGGACTGGCAATGAAAATCTTATGACTATAATGCCTCTTTCACTTCAATAGTAGCTACATCTCCACTGTTGCCCCCAGGCATTTCTAAGTGACTCTTGGGTCTTCTGGGCCTTTCTCCTTCCACAAATCCAGTGGGTTAAGGGGGAAAACCTATTAATCAAAGGCAAGCCTTCCAGGAGTCCCAAGGTCCCAACAGCTTAAGAAAGAGAACATTAGAATATGGGGAATACATAGTCCTAATACCCTTAGCAACTCTTGGAAATGGTGTGCCCAAGACAGAGCTACACTTTGGTGAGATTATAAAATGAGAACCACTGTCACTTACCACAAAACTAGTGTCACCAAGAATCCTTTGCCTATGAGAAAAATGCCTAAAAAACCAAAGAATTTGATAAATGTAGGGCCTATGAATTTAGAAGATAAGACTTATGTCAGACTCTTCATGACCCCATGGACTATAGCAGTCCAGGCCTTTCTACCCTACATTATTTCCTGAAGTTTAACCAATTTCATGTTTGTTGCTTCCATGATATTATCTATTCATTTCATCCTCTGTCATCCATTTTCCTTTTGTCTTTAATATTTTCCATCATCAGGGTCTTTTCCAATGAGTTTTGTCTTCTCATTATGTGGCCAAAGTATTTAAGCTTCAGCTTCAATATTTGACCTTCTAGTGAATAGTCTGGATTATTTTTTAAGTGTTGATGGGTTTGATCTCCTTTGCTGTCCAAGAGACTCTCAAAAGTCTTTTTTCTAGCACCATAGTTTGAAAGTGTCTATTCTGTGCCACTGAGATTTCCTTGTGGTCACAACTCTCACAATTGCTATTGAAAATATTATAGTTTAAGAGTATATGGACTTTGTTACCAAGCTGATAGCTCTGATTTTTAGTATGTTGTCCAGATTTGCCATAACTTTCCACCCAAGGAACAAGCATCATTTGATTTCATGGTTGCAGTCTCCATCTTCAGTGATCTTTGAGGCTAAGAATATAAAATCTGATAGTGCTTCCACTTCTTCTCCCTCTATTTGCTAGGAAGTGAGGCGACAAGTTGCTAAGATTTTGTGTATACTCACACACACACACACATATACATGTATACATATATATATATATATATATAAAGATATATAAAAATATACATAGACATATAGACATATATATATAGACACACACATGTATATAGACATATTATACATATGTGTATGTATGTATATATATATATACATATATACATACACACACACACACACACACACACACATATATACATATATTTGAGATTGTTGATATTTCTCCCAGCAACTTTAATTTCAGCTTTTGATTCATCCAGCCTGGTATTCTGCATAATGTAGTCTGCATGTAAGTTAAATAAATAAGGTGACAAAATATAGCCTTGTCCTATTTTTTTTCAAATTTAAACTAACCAGTTCTTCCATGTCCAGTTCTAACTCTTGTTTCTTGATCCACAAACAGGATCCAAGTCCATTAATACAACTTTTATTCAATAGTAATTTAGAGCATTTTTATATGAATATAGGTAGTTCAATTTCTCCATCTGAAAACTGCCTGTTTATATCCTTTGACCATTTACCAATTGGGGAAAGACTTGTATTCTTATATATTTGACTCAATTCTTTATATACTTTAGAGAAGAGGCCCTTATCAGAGACAGTGGCTATAAGCATGGTTTCCTAGCTTTCTGTTTCCCTTCTAATCTTGGATGCTTTGGCTTTGTTTGTACAAAAACTTTCTAATTTAATGTAATCAAAATTATCCGTTTTACATTTCATAATGTTCTCTATCTCCTGTTGGGTCATAAATTCTTCCCTTCTTCATATATTTGATAGGAAAACTATTCCTTGCTCTCCTAATTTGCTTATATAGTTTCATTCTTTATGTCTAAATCACGTACCCACTTTGACCTTATTATGGTATTTAGTGTAAGATTTTGGTCTATGCCTAGTTTCTGCCGTACTATTTTCTAGTTTTCCCAGCAGCTTTTATCAAATAGTGAATTCTTATCCCAGAAGCTGGAGTCTTCGGGTTTATCAAATAGTAGATTACTATAGTCATTTACTACTGTGTATGCATATCTAACCTATTCCACTGATCCACCACTCTATTTTGTAGCCAGTAGCAATACAGCAATGATTGCTGCCTTATAGTATAGTTAGGGCTAGGCTACATTCTCTGACACTTCTTTTCATTAATTCCCTTGATATTCTGGACCTTTTTTTCTTCCAGATGAATTTTGTTATTATTTATTTTTCTACTTCTATAAATAACTGTTTATAACTCAGTTTGATTTGTATGGCACTGAATAAGTAAACTAATTTATACAGAATTGTCATTTTTGTTATATTAGCTTGGCCTACCCATAAGCAACTGATATTTTTCCTATTATTTGGATCTGACTTTATGTTTATGAAAAGTGTTTTGTAATTGTGTTCATCTAATTCCTGGGTTTGTCTTGGCAGGTAGGATCCCAAATATTTTATGATGTCTGCAATAACTTTAAATGGAATTTTTCTTTCTATCTCTTGCTACTGGTCTTTGTTAGCAATATATAGAAATGCTAAAGATTTATGTGAGTTTTTTATATCCTACATCTTTCCTGAAATTGTTCCTTATATCAAAGAGTTTTTTAGTTGATTCTCTAGGATTCTCTAAGTATACATCAAATCATCTGTGAAGAGTGGTAGCTTTATTTCTTCATTGCCTATTCTAATTCCTTCAATTTCTTTTTTTTCTTTTAATTGCTAAAGCTAACATATCTAGTAGAATATTGAATAAAAGTTGTATTAATGTACATCCTTTTTTCACCCCTGACCTTACTGCAAATGCTTCTAGCTTACCCCCGTTAGAAACAATGCTTGCTGATGGTTTTAGATAGATGCTACTTATCATTTTAAGGAAAACTACATTAATTGCTATGCTCTCTAGTGTTTTAAATAGGAATGGGTGTTTTATCTTATCAAAAGCTTTTTCTGCACTTATTGAAATAATCACATGATTTTTGTTAACTTTGTTAATGATCTGGTCAATTATGCTGATAGTTTTCCTAGTATTGAACCAGCTCTGCCTCCTGGTATAAATCCCAACTGGTCGCAGTATATTGTCTCTGTGATAAGTTGCTGTAATCTCTTTGCTAATATTTTATTTTAAATTTTTGCATCAATATTCATTGAGGAAATTGGTCTATACCCTTCTTTCTCTCTTTTAGTTCTTCCTGATTTAGGTATCAGCACCATATTTCTGTCATAAAAAAAGAATATGGTAGGACTCCTTCTTTGCCTATTTTTCCAAATAGTTTACATAGTATTGTAATTAATTGTTCTTTAAATTTTTGGTAGAATGCACTTGTAAATACATTTGGCTCTGGAGATTTTTTCTTAGGGAGTCCATTGGTGGCTTCTTCAATTTCTTTTCCTGAAATGGGGTTATTTAACTATTTTATTTCCTCTTCTATTAATCTGGAAAATTTATATTTTTGTGAACATTCATCCATTTGACTTAGATTGTCAGATTTATTGTCATAAAGTTGGGTAAAATAGCTCCTAATTATTGTTTAATGTCTTCTTCATTGGTGGTGAATTCACCCTTTTCATTTTTGATAGTGGTAATTTGATTTTCTTTTTTTTTCATTTTTAATCAAATTAATCAAAAGTTTATTTTATTATTTTTTCATAAAAATCAGCTTTTAGCTTTATTTATTACTTCAATAATTTTCTTAATTTTAGTTTTATTTATCTCTTCTTTGATTTTCAGAATTTCTAATTTGGTATTTAATTAGAGATTTTTAATTTGTTTCATTTCTAGATTTTTTAACTGCATGCTCAATTCATTGATCTACTCTTTCTTTATTTTATACATGTAAGTATTTAGAGATATAAAAATTTCCCAGAAAACTGCTTTCACTGCATCCAGTAACTTTTGGTATATTGTCTCATTATTGTCATTCTCTTGGATGAAGTTATTGACTGTTTCTCTGATTTATTGTTTGATCTACTCATTTTTTAAGATTACGTTACTTAATTTCCAATTAATTTTTAGTCTATCTTTCCATGGCCCTTTATTACATGTAATTTTTATTGCATCATAATCTGAAAAGGATACACTTAATATTTCTGCCTTTGTGCATTGGATTGTGAAGTTTTGATGCCCTAGATGGGTGGGGAAGCCTGTGGCCTCAAGGCCACATATGGCCTTTTAGGTCCTAAAGTGTGGCCCTTTGGCTGAATCCAAACTTCACAGAACAAATCCCCTCAATAAAAGGATTTGTTCCCTAAAACTTAGACTCAGTCAAAAGACTGTACCCAAGGACTAAAAGGGCCACATATGGCCTTGAGGCTTCAGGTTCCTCACACCTGTTCTGGTTTATGTTCAATTTTTGTGCCATATACCACTAAGAAAAAAGTGTATTCTTTTCTCTCCATTAATTTTCTTCAGAGGTCTACCATATCTAATTTTTCTAAAACTCCATTCATCTCCTTAAATACTTTGTTGTTTATTTTTTGTTTAGATTTATCTAGTTCTGAGAAGGGGAGGGTGAGATCCCCCCATTAGTATAGTTTTGCTGACTATTTCTTCCTGTAACTCACTTAAATTCTCCTTTAAGAATTCGAATGCTACACAACTTGGTGCAAATATGTTTAGTATTGATATTACTTCATTATCTATGGTACCTTTTAGCAGGATGTAGTTTCCTTCCTTATCTCTTTTAATTAGATCTATATTTTATTTTACTTGGAGAACAAGATTGCTGCCCCTGCTTTTTTTTTAAAATTTCAGCTGAAGCTAATATATTCTGCTACAGCCTTTTACCTTTACTCTATGTGTATTTCTCTGCCTCAAATGTGTTTCTTGTAAACACCATATTGTAGGATTGAGGTTTTTTATCCACTCTGCTTACATTTTATGGGAGAATTCATCCCATTGACATTCACAGTTATTATTACTAACTATATCTTTCTCTCCATCCTATTCCTCTCAATCCTGTTCATGTTTTCTCTTTCCTTCCTTCCTTTCCCTCCTCACTAGAATTTTGATTCCGACTACTGCCTCCCTCAACCTGCCCTTCTATTAGCCCTCTTCCATTTTCTTACCCTTTCCCCTACTACTTCCTATAGGGTAGGATAGATTTCTATACCCAACTGTTTGTGTAGGTTATTCTCTTTGAGTCAAATCCAATGACAGTAAGTTTTAAATAATGCTTGCCTCCCTCTTTTCTTTTCCTATACTGTAATAGGTCTTTGTACCTCTTCTGTAATGTAATTTAACCTTTTCTGCCTCCTCCTTTCCTCTTCTCATGGTACACTCCTTTTTTATTTTACTCCTTAATTAATTATTTTTTTAGCATCACATCAAAGTCAACTTACTCCCACACCTTCCGTCTATTTATATTTCTTCTAAATCCCATAATAAAAATAGAGTTCTCAAGAGTTACAAGTATTATCTTCCCATGTAGGGATGTAAACAGTTTAACCTTATTTAATAATATGTTTATTTTTTTCTTTCCTATTTACCTTTTTTATTCTTCCCTTAAGTCTTGTATTTGAAGATCAAATTTTCTGTTAAGATTTTTTTTCCATGGGAATGATTGAAAATCTCCTATTACATGGAATGTTCATCTTTTCCCCTGAAAGATTAGGCTCAGTTTTCCTGGATATTTTTTTCTTGGTTGTAATCCAAGCTCCTTTGCCTCCCAGAATATCATATTCCAAGCCCTCTGATCCTTTAATGTAGGCACTGGTAAATGCTGTATAATTTTGACTGTAGTTCCATGATATTATTTCTTTTTTCAGCTTCCGTATTTTATCCTTGACCTGATAATTCTTGAATTTGGTTACAATATGCCTTGGAGTTTTCATTTGGGGATCTCTTTTAGAAGATGATGGGTGAATTCTTTCAATGAGTATTTTACCCTCTGGTTCTATGATACCAGGACAATTTTCCTTGATAATTTCTTGCAACATGCTGTCCAGGTTTTTTTTTGATCATGGCTTTCAGGTAGACCAGTAATTCTTAAATTGTCTCTCCTGGATCTATTTTCCAGGTCAGTTATTTTTCCAGTGAGGTATCTTACATTTTCTTCCATTTTTTTCATTCTTTTAATTTAGTTTGACTAATTCTTGATGTCTAATGGAGTCATTAGCTTCCACTTGCCCAATTCTAATTTGTAAGGAGTTCTCTTCAGTGAATTTTTGTACCTCCTTTTCCATTTGGTCAATCCTACTTTTTAAGTAGTTGTTTTCTTCAGTGGATTTTTTTCTCATTTGGCCAATTGTATTTTTTAAGGAATTGTTTATTTCAGTCAATTTTTGTCCTTCCTTTTCCAAGCTGTTGACTCTCTCTTGCATACCTCTCATTTCTTTTCCCAATTTTGCTACTACCTCTCTTATTTCACTTTTTAAATCCTTATTGAGCCGTTCCAGAAAGGTTTTTGGTCTTGAGACCAATTCATATTTCTCCTTGAGGGTTTGGATATAGGTATATTGACAACGTTGTCCTCTTATGAATTTGTGTTTTGATCTTCTCTATCACCATAATAATTTATTTTATGGTTAAAATTCATTTTTACTTCTTTCTCATCTTGTTGCCTTTTTCCTGGCTTGTCAAGTTGAGATCCCCTGCCAGAGCACAGAGGGCACTGTCCCTAGCTTCTTGTGCTGGGGGCCAGGGCTCTCCTTGCTGGCTTTTTGTGATGGGGCCTCAGGTGAAGCAGATGGAGGCTGTAAGGGTCTGGCAGCTTACTTAGTGTTGAGCTGGGGTCTTAGTGGTGGTGTCTGATGTGTACTTAGGCCATGTGGGTTTTTCTGCATTTCCCTAGAGCTGTGCTAAAACACAGGGAGATCTGGCCACATAAGGATGCCCGCCTACCTGGACTTACACCAAAGCAGGGAGCGGTCTGACAGCCAAAGGATATACATCTACCTTAGGCTGCATTGAAGCAGGTAGAGGTCTGACTACTGGAGGATACCTGCCTGCCTGGTGCTGCAATGAAACAAGTAGTGGTTCTCTGAGCTAGAGTCTGCGAATCCCTGGTTATGCTAAAGCACTTGGGGGGTCCTGGTGTTCATGTTTGCATGCTCCACCACACTAGGGCTAAAAACTTCTTACTGGTTTGCTGAGATGGGACTTGCTGCTGCCTTGCTGGGAAGCTTCCTGTCTTGCAATGTGTTCCCCTTTACCTGAGTGAGATGACCTTCCTTGCTTATCCTCCAAGTTTCCCGGGCTAAAATACTGCTCCACCCCATCTTTCCACTGGCTTTGATATTCTGGCTTGCTGTTTTATTGGCTGTTCAGAGGTCAATATGGGAGAGTGACAGTGATTTACTGCCTACTCCACCATCTTGTCTCCTGGAAGTCTTAAAAAAATCTTTTAGAATTTTAAATACATCAGCTGGAATTCTATCACCTTCACTCACCTTATTGTTAACAGTGCTTCTTACAGCTGATTTGACTTCATTCTCCAGAATGTCTGGCTGTAGATCAGTAACCACACCATCATGACATTTGATACTGTTAAGATCTTTCTCATATAGCTCTTCTGTATATTCTTGCCACCTTAACTTCTTCCATTTCTGTTAAATCCCTAGTATTTTTGTCTTTTATCATGCCCATTTTTGCATGAAATGTTCCTTTATTATGTCTAATTTTCCTGAAGAGATATCTTGTCTTTCCTATTCTATTGTTTTCTCTATTTTTTTTGACACTAGATTGGAAAAGATCAGTTTTTGTCAGATTCCTAAAGAAAGGCAGTGCCAAAGAATGTTCAAATTACCAAACAATTGTAATCATTTCTCATACCAACAAATTGTATGTCACAGTAGTTTGGGAGAGTAGTCTTATACTTGTAGATGTAGCGGAATGAAATAAGTGTCAGTGACTGCAGTTAGAATGTGACCTGAATGTGCATTCAGATGATGAGAGAGATAGAAAGATAGAAGAAAGAGAAACACAGAGACACACAGACTCAGAGACAGAGAGAGTGGAAGACAATGAGAGATAGAGGGAGGCTGGCAGACAGAAAAAAAGACAGCATTTTGGATAAAATACTTAACTTAGAGTAAGAAAGACCTGAAATAGAATCTTCTTTCAGATATTTACTAGCTATGTGACCCGGAGCAAGTCACTCAACTTCCCTCAGTGTCAATTACCTCATCAATAAAATAGGGGCAATAATAGCACCTATTTTGTGAGTATCAAAGTGATAACACATGCAAAACACTTTACAAATATTCAAGCACTATATAAATGCTATTATTATGTATTATCATTGTATTTGTTAAACTTTTGAATACCTATCACATAATTCAAAACATTTATCTCCTTCCTACAGCAAAACCCACAATGACTGGGAGATAAAGAGAAAGTCTTCTTTGACAAGAAACATTTGCATTTCTCTTTGCCCCATTTAAATGATATGGCTATTACTTCTAATAATAACAATAACTGACATTTATATAGTGCTTTAAGATTTGCAAAAGACTTTATAAATAGTATCTCATGAATTGAAAAAGAAAATGCCAAGAAAACCCTAAATGGGGTCACAAAGAGTTGGACATGACTGAAACTACTGAGCAACAATTTCCTGACTCCAGATCTAATACTATTCGCTGATTTTAACCCTGTAGTTCACCAAATTATTTATGGTGGTGAAGAATGATAAGAATAACTATTCCTTGAACATAGTTTATAGATAGATAGATAGATAGATAGATAGATAGATAGATAGATAGATAGATAGACAGATAGATAGATAGATAGATATACTAAATAAGTACAGGATACCTCCAGAGTCTTCTGGGAATCCTTTTAGGTATATTTATGAAAAGTCATGGCCTTGCAAGATAAGAAAGTTTGAGGGCTTGAAAGCTATACAACTTAAGGGAGTGTCTACACCAATAAGATCATGGAACCATCAATGTATTGAAATGAGTATTGGAGGTTCATTATTCCTATTGTACAGATTTTAGTTCAAAAGTCTGGTTTTAAAATGGAAGCACAAATGTATTCTGACAAGAAGCAAGAAGTCTATGTTTATTTTATCTTGTGCTGTTGATCCATTCTGCCTTCTGAAGATTTTTCTAGAGTTTTTGCAAATGTTACATTTAATATGTGTGTGAGAATTATTATGATACAACAGTACTGCAGGATCATTAAGTGAAATCAAATTTATGCATTAGATTTTGAAAGGGAAAACTGACCAATAAATGCTCTGTCTGAGTTAAATTTGAATGTTTTAGAGTGAAATAAAATTAATGAAAGTCAGCTATTTCCTAGCCAGGAAAGAGGCGGCCTTATGCTTTTATAACATAGGTCAAATTCACAAAGTAATAAGGATAGTGAAAAGTGAAGAGGAATATGTCAGATAGACATTCAGACAGACAAAGAGGCAGATACAAAGAAAGACAGAAAAAGCAGATGAGGGAGAAAGAGAAAAGAGGGAGTGGAATGCTAAACATATGTAATTGTTATTTAAGTAGTGATATCCACGCACATGCATTCATTTGGCAAATAATGCAGGTCTGGGCCAAACCCAGGGGGTTGTGGGACTGTGGTAAGTTATGCCAAATACAAATTCCTTTACTCCATTAAGAGTAGGTAGTAATCTTCCTGAGGAGTTAACTTTTTTTTTTTGTGCAGATGTCTGTGGGAGGAAATAAAAAGGGGGAGTATTTAAAGGGATGATATAGCTGCCTTTGAGAAAAGCTCACAACCAGGTTGTGACCCATTTCCTTACCTTTCTATTCATTGATCACAGACATCTATGCCTCTCTTTTGTTCCTAGGATTTACAGACCCCATTTTGGAAAACACTGGTGTAAAGACCTAGTAAAAGTAACTGTGGATATTGTGGATTAAAATAATGACTGAAAGCATATCTAAATATACTAGGTGTGGATGAAAGGTTCCCTTTCTATTCGGTCTCCCATCCTATATCATTGTACTGACAAGCAAGCCATAACAACAAACAGCATAATATTAATAACAGTTGTGTTTTGTTAGTATTTCTAATAATCTGAGGAAGGTTTATGGAAAGCTCTATAATTTTGATTAAAATCTGATCTGTTTTATAGATAAGTATGAATCATGATCTTCATCTTCATCATTTTCCTGTGTAGGTAAAGTCACCTGTGAGGAGAAATAAGAAGCTCAGTGAAGACCAGAAATGTATTGGAAAATCACCTCTACAGCTGATTTAGCTGAAAGCAAAAGTAAAAAGAAAACAGAGCCAAGATGGCAGAGTAAAGGCAGGGCTCATCTGATCTCTCAACACCCTCCAAACACCTCTAACAGATGACTCTAAACAAATTTCAGAGTGGTAGAAACCCCCAAAAGACAGAGTGAAATACTTTTCCAGCCCAAGGCAACTTAAAAGGTAGGCAGGAAAGGTCTTTTGTACTAGGAGCTCAGTCCAGGGCAGGTTGCACCAGCACAGACCAGGGCCCAGCAAACCCAGAGCAGGCCTCAGGGTGACAAAGTCTGTAACAGTAGTGATAGTTTTCAGAATTCTCAGCACACAGATGGTAAGGAGTTCAGACAACAGGTCAGAAGAAGAGTTACAAGGGGTTTCTTTGCTGTCACCAAGGTCAGGACTCTGTTGCATTGCCCATACTTGGATCTAGGTCACAGGCCTGGGTCTTAGTCCCAGTGTGAGGAGAAGTATTGGCACAGCAGAGCTTGTGGCCACAGAGTATCTGGGACTCTGGTCACAGTTCCAGGGTTCAAAAGATTTCTTATGGATGCTCACAAACGGGTGCACAGTACTGGGAGATCATACCACCGTAAAATAGTAAAAAACCTTACATATCCCCAGAATTACCTACAAAAACAGCTGCACAAAAAACCTGAAGTTTCACTCAGCTCCCCATCCACGTGAAAAGAAGAACCTCACTTTAGCATAAAGTTAAAAGTCAAGAAATAGTTGGGAAAATGAGCAAGCAACAGGAAAAAAAAAGATCTGACCATAGAAAGTTACTATAGTGACAAGGAAGATGTAAACACACACTCAGATGAAGACAACAAAGTCAAAATTCCTGCATATAAAGCCTCAAAGAAAAAAATGAATGGTCTCAGCTCATAAAAGAGCACAGGAAAAAGATTTTTAAAATCAAGTAAAATAAGTAGAGGAAAAATTGACAAGAGAAATGAGAATGATGTAAGAAAATCATGAAAAAAGTCAACACCTTGGTAAAGGAGGCACAAAAAAAAAAAGTACTGAAGAAAACTTTAAAAAACAGGAGAGGCCAAATAGTAAAAGAGGCACAAAAATACAATGAAGAGAAGAATACCTTGAAAAGCAGAATTGGTCAAATGGAAAAAGCTATACAAAGTTTGCTGAAGAGAATTCCTTAAAAAGTAGAATTGGCCAAATGGAAAAGGAGGTATAAAAACTCACTGAAGAAAACAAGTCATTAAAAATTGGAATTGGGCAAGTAGAAGCTAATGACTTTGTGAGACATCAAGAAACAACTAAACAAAATCAAAAGAATGAAAACAATATATAAAACAATATAAAATATCTCATTCAAAAAACAACTGACCTGGAAAATGTATCCAGAGGAGATAATTTAAGAATTATTAAAGTACCTTCAAGTCATGATAAAAAAAAAAAACACCTAGATATCATCTTTCAAGAAATTATCAAGGAAAACTTCCCTGATATTCTGGAATGCAAGGATAAAATAAAAATTGAAAGAATCCACCGATCACCTCCTAAAAGAGATCCCAAAATGAAATTTCCAGGAATATTATAGCCAAACTCCACACCTCCCAGATCAAGGGAAAAATACTGCAAGCAGTCAAAAAAGAAATGATTCAAATATAAACAAGCCACAGCCAGGATAATACAAGATTTAGCAGCTTCTACATTAAAGGATCAGAGGGCTTTGAATAAGATATTCTGGAAGGCAAAGTAGCTAGGATTACAACCAAGAATCACCCACCCAGCAAAACTGAGTATAATCCTTCAGGGGGAAAAAATTTAATATTCAATGAGATAAAGGATTTTTTTAAAATTTTTTTATTTAATTTTTTTTATTTTTTCCATATGCTTTTGAGTTGAAAATTTTTCTCCCTTTTCCTCTCCCCAACAAAAAGATGGTTCACAATCTGATATAGGCTTTACACTTACATACCCATTAAACATATTTTCACATTAGTGAAGTTGTAAGTAAAAATTAAAACCAGTACGAGGAACCATCAAAAAGAGGAAACAAAACTCAACAGAAGGTAAAAAGAAGTGATAGCAATTTGACTTCCACAGTTCTTTCTCTCAATGTGAACAGGATTATCCATCCTGAGGCCTCTGGAAATGTCTTAGATCCTCATAATGCTGAGAAAGGTTAATAGCTCTATCTATAGCTGTATTTTAGCTATAGCTATATTTTAAAAATGCTCTAAATTGGGGTGGAGCCAAGATGGTGAAGTGAAAGCAGTGACTTGCTTGAGCTCTCACCCAATCCCTTCCAAATACCTGTAAAAAAATGGTTCTACACAAATTCTAAAGCAGCAGAACCCACAAAAAGACAGAGTGAAGCAAATTTCCAGCCCGAGACAACCTGGATGGTTGATCAGAAAAGGTATATCATGCCAGGTTAGCAGAGGAGGCAGAATGCGATATGGGCACTCAGGCCACAGTGAACTGGAGCAGGCCTCAGAGCACTGAACTTCAGGCAGCTGTGGCTGTTTCTAGACTTCTCAACCCCCTAACAACAAAGACAACTTAGAAGGTCAGTGGGAAAAGGCTGTTTCTGCAGTGAAAGTGAGAGAAACTAGATCCCAGACTCAAGTCCTGTGCTGGCCCAGGGTGGTGGCTACCTCCTGAGCTTCCAGCCCACAGACTGAGGGGGAATGGGGTGACTGATCAGAGGGGTATTGCAGGGAACTCTTTGCCAGTGCTGAGGCAGGAATCTCTTGCTATGCCTGTGCTTGGATGTGGGTCACAGTTCTGGGTGGCCATCCTGGGGCGAGGAAGAGCACCGGTACGGTGGAGTTTGTAGTGCTTGGGTAGAGAAAATTCCCCTCACAGTTCCAAGACAAAAGACTGCTTGTGGTCCTCAGAGACCAGAGCACAGGCCAGGAAAGAAGTAAATACCTCACCCCTTATCACACCACCTTGGAAGAACTGAAAATTTGCAGGTTCCTACAAGTATCTCTCAAAACAGCTGTACAAACCCCTAAAGCTTGGGACAGTACATTCTCCACATTGAAAGCAGACTCTTACCTTAACAAAGAGTTTAAAACTCAAGTAATTGGCTAGGATCATGAGCAAGCAGCACAAAAAGAGTCCAATTATATTAACTTATTTTGGTGACAAAGAAGATCAAAACACACAACCAGAAGAAGACAACAAAATCAAAGCTCCTACATCCAAAGCCTCCAAGAAAAATATGAATCAGTCCCAGGCCTTGGAAGAGCTCAAAAGGGATTTTGAGAAGCAAGTAAGAGAAGTAGAGGAAAAACTGGGAAGAGAAATGAGAGTGATGCAAGAAAATCATGAAAAACAAGTCAACAGCTTGCTAAAGGAGACCCAAAAAAATACTGAAGAAAATAACACCTTAAAAAATAGCCTAACCCAAATGGCAAAAAGGTCCAAAAAGCCAATGAGGAGAAGAATGCCCTAAAAAGCAAAATTGGCCAAATGGAAAAGGAAGTCCAAAAGCTTACTGAAGAAAATACTTCCTTAAAAATTAGAATAGAGCAATTGGAAGACAGTGACTTTATGAGAAATCAAGACACTGAAAACAAATCCAAAAGAATGAAAAATTAGAAAACAATGTGAAATATCTCATTGGAAAAACAACTGACCTGGAAAATAGATCCAGGAGAGAGAATTTAAAAATTATTGGACTATCTGAAAGCCATGATCAAAAAAAGAGCCTAGACATCATCTTTCAAGAAATTATCAAGGAAAACTGCCCTGATATTAGAACCAGAGGGCAAAATAGAAATTGAAAGAATCCACGATCTCCTCCTGAAAGAGATCCCCAAAGGAAAACTCCTAGGAATATTGTAGCCAAATTCCAGAGTTCCCAGGTCAAGGAGAAAATATTACAAGCTGCCAGAAAGAAACAATTCAAGTACTGTGGAAACACAATCAGGATAACACAAGATTTAGCAGCTTCTACATTAAAGGACCGCAGGGCATGGAATATAATATTCCAGAGGGCAAAGGAGATAGGATTACAACCAAGAATCACCTACCCAGCAAAACTGAGTATAATCCTTCAGGGGAAAAAATGGTCATTCAGTGAAATAGAGGACTTTCAAGCATTCTTGATGAAAAGACCAGAGCTGAATAGAAAATTTGACTTTCAAATAAGACTCAAGTGGAACATGAAGAGGTAAACAGGAAAGAGAAATCATAAGAGACTTATTAAGTTGAACTGTTTACATTCCTGCATGGAAAGATGATATTTATAACTCATGAGACCTTTGTCAGTATTAGGGTAGTTGGAGGAAAAAATTATATGTATATAGATAGATAGATAGATGATAGATAGAGGCACAGGGTGAGTTGAAGATTAAGGGGTCATATCTGGAGAATAAAATTAAGGGATGAAGAGGATTATACTAGGAGAAGAAGAAAGGGAGAGGTAGGATGGGGTAAATTATCTCACACACAAAAAAACAGAAAAGGCTCTTAGAGTGGAGAGGAAACGGGAGAAGGTGAGAGGGAATGAGTGAATCTTATTCTCATAGGATTTGGCTTAAGGAGGAATAACATATACACTCAATTGGGTATGGAAATCTGTCTTACCCTACAGGAAAATAGGGGGAGAAGGGGACAAGAGAGCAGGGGATGATAGAAGGAGGGCAGATTGGGAAAGGGGTAATCAGAACCAAATACTCTGAGAGGGACAGGGTCAAAAGAAAGAATAGAATAAATGGGGGGGTGGGATAGGATTAAGGGAAATAGAGTTAGTTTTTCACAATGTGTCTATTATGGAAGTGTTTTGCATAACTGCACATGTATAACCTATATTGAGTTGCTTGCCTTTTGATTGAGGTGAGTGGAGAGGAAGGAAGGGAGAAAATTTGGAACCCAAAATTTTAAAAACACATGTTTAAAAAATGTTTTCATATGCAACTGGGAAATAAGAAATACAGGAAATGGGGTACAGAAATCTATCTTGCCTTACAGGAAAATAGAAGGGGAAGGGGGTAAGAAAAGGGTGGAGAGATAGAAGAGGGGGCAGACTAGGGGAAGGGATATTCAGAATGCATGCCATCTCAGGGTGGGGGGAGTGGTGAGATGGGGTGAAAATTTGGAACTCAAAATCTTGTGGAAGTAAATGTTGAAAACTAAAAATAAATTTATATTTAAGAAATAAAGATGGCTCAGAGGGTATTCAGAATACACACTGTCTTGGCATTGTGGGAGAGATGAGACAGGGAGAAAATTTGAACTCAGTCTTGTGGAAGTGAGTGTTGAAAACTAAAAATAAATAAATTAATGAATCCTAAAAAAAAGAAATAAGGAATGCATTTTGAAAAGATTTCTCTAAATTGAATAAAAAATATGAGTAAAAAATGAAAAATAAATAAATAAAACTAAATTTAAAAAACAATAAAGGTGGCTCAGAACTTTCAAAAAAATCACTCTAAATCACTATTGATGAGAAATGTAAATTAAAACAACTCTGAACTACTACCTCATACCTGTCAGATTGGCTAATATGAAAGAAAAAGAAAATAACAAATGTTCAAGGGGATGTGGGGAAATTAAAACAATAACATACTACTAGCAAAGTTATATACTGATTCAACCATTGTGGAGAACAATTTAGAACTATGCCCAAAATGCTATGAAAGCATGCATACTGTTTGCCCAAGCAATACCATTACTAGGTCTGTATCTCAAAGAGTCAAAAAGAAAAATGAAAGGACCTGTGTGTATATTTCCAGCAGCTCTTTTAGTTATGGTAAAGAATTGGAAATTGAGGAGATGTCCATCAACTGGGGAATGGCTAAACAAGTTGTTATATGTGAATGTGATGGAACACTTATGCTATAGGAAATGAGGAGCAAGATAATCTCAGAAAAACAGAAAAAACTTACATGAACTGATGCAAAGTGAAATAAGAAAGTTAAAAAAGTAAAGTGAAAACCCTTTCCTTCGTGTGTTAAGTTAAATTGAGTTTATTTTAATAAACATGATTTGTATTTATGAATATAGCTGTGCATATATATAAATGTACATAAATTGTGTTTTATGTGCATAGTTGTTATCTAAATATATATGTATGTACAAACAAGATAAATGTATATGTGTATAAGTATAAATGAATACTAATATATGTATATGTGTATATCTTGTTTATGTGCACACACACATATAAATATACAAACATGTGTATGTATAATAACAACACCTATTTCCCAGGGTTGTTGTGAAGACCAAATGAAACAATTTGAAGCATTAACACAGTGCCCAGCACATTGTAATCACTATGTAAATGTTAACAATTATTATTAATAAAAGCATAGGGTTGTTGTGAGGATAAGACTTTACTCATTGTTGTCCTGGAATAGACTGAACTTCATTTCCTTTTCTGTAAAATAAGAATAATAACTTTTGCACTGTCTACAGCACAAAGTGGTTGTGAGGAAAATGCTTTTTAGGTTTGAAAATACCATAAAAATATAAGGTAACAGTATTAACGTGGGATTAAGTAAGATGGAACAAGGAGTTTTGGTTAAAATAGGACCATTGTCTTCCCGAATGAAAGTCAAGAAGTTCCAGGCTGAAATTTGAGGAAATTTCCTGGAGCATTTTAGTTATGTTTCTTTTAACAAGTGGGTCTACATCTGACAGACAGTAGGACAATGACACTATAGGACATACAGCTTTTCTCTTTGGTCCCTAATCAAGGGAGGAACTGGGCAAAAGAGAAAACTATGGTGGATTTGAATTTAGAAAATCTGATTTCAAGCCTAATTCTGCAATTTGTTGACTATCAGACCATGGATAAGAAATTTGCCCTTTCTGAATTTTGATTCCTTCAAATGTAAAACAAGGTGTATTGGACTAGATGACCTCAAAAATCCCTTGAAACTTTGATGATTTTATAAAACCAGGCCACATTTTTCCATCTCATCAACAAGAAAATCATCAGAGACTTTGTTAAAATCATGATTTATTATTTTAGGTATATTTAACTGATCCACTTCTATAGTAACTTTATTTTTTAAAAAATGAAAATAAAGCTAGTTTGACCTACATTGTTTCCAGTGAATCCATGTTCCCCAGTTGATCGTGTCTTCTTTTCCTAAAGGCTGTACTTAATAATCCTTTTGGAAAGCAGTTTGGAATGATGTGAATAAAATGGTTATACCCTCTGAACCAGAGACTCCATCACTAAGTTTTTATCCCAAAGAAGTCTTAGTAAGAAAAAAAGTCCTTACAAGCTATAAGATATTTATAGAAGCATTTTTTTTGTGATAGAAAAGAATTGAAAACAAAGTAGATGTTGTTCAATTGGTAAATGGCTAAAAAATTGTAGTATATGGATATAATGGAATATGGCTCTGCTCAAAAAATGATGCGTGTGATGAATGCAGAGAAGTATGAAAAGAGCTATATGAACTGATACAGATTGAAGTAAGCAAAGGCAAGAAAACAACATATACAGTGACTACAGCAATGCAAATAAAATGAACAATGACACACCAAAAAATTAATGTAGATGTATCAAAATTATAAAGAGAAAGTAAGAATTAAATGAAAAATAAGGAGTAGATTTTCCCAACCTAACCCTCCATGGAGTTGGAAGGTCCTCAGGTGTTGCACATTGCACATGGTTTTTTCGCACTTTTTCATTGTATCAATCAGTTTTATTGGCTTCTTTTTTTCCTCTAAAAAAGTACTATTTGTCATATGGAATGGCTCTCAGGGAGGAGCAGGGGTAGGGGCAGAGGAAGGGATACTTATGAAAACTATTGTGATACAAGAAACAAAAATAAATAAATAAAACATTCTATTTTTTCTGGTACATGTATCTAATTAGTACTGTCTGTCCCTCTAATTGAATTCTTACTGGAAGGCAGGGCAATGAGTTCTAGGACTTCTGTTTAAAGAAGGACCTCAGCAAAGTTTCCTACCCCTCATTTTCCACCAGCTTCAATGTTTTTGGACTTCTTTAGTACCCTCTCTCTCATGTCTCCACACTCAATACCTTCCTTCTCCCCTTTCAGCTTCCTTTAATGTATTTTCTCCTCATTAGATTGCAAGCTCCTTGAGGGCCAGCATTGTCTTCTGTTTTATTTGTATTTGTATCCCTAACATTTAGGACAGTACCTGGTACATTATAGGCACTTAATAAGTTGACTGAATGACTACAATCCATTCTCTTTATTGCTGTCACATTAATGTTACTGTGATATGGTTCTGACAATGTTACTTTCATGTCACTATTGTTTATGGTTACTTCTACAATAAAATATAAAGTCTGTCATTTAAAGCCCTTCACCACATTACTGAAACCTACCATTCTAGACATTTCACAATAACCCCCTACCCCTGCATTGATGCACTCAATGTTTCAGTTCAACTGGTATTTACTGTTTTCTGAACTTGATATCCCATCTCCCCTCTTTGTTTTTGCACAAGTTGACCCCCATTACCTGGAATTTATTACCCCTTTATCTATGTTTCTTAGACTCCTTAGCTTCCATCAAGGGTTATTTGAGGTGTTCCCTCTGACAAGAAGCCTTTTCTGATCACCTGCTTCATCCTTCACAATTATTAGTTGTCTCTCCTTTCTAAAATGGTCTCTTATTTACTTACCCATATACATGTCATATCCCCCAATTTGAATGTTTTTTGAGATGAAACATCCATAGGTGATTTTTTTTCCCTACCTGCTATCTCCTTCTCATTAGAAATACTCAGACAAAGCAAAGATCTATTTGTATTTAGCAAATATATTTTGCTTTTCTTTCTAAAAATTAACTTTCACAAAATGGGAGAAACGTGGTCTCAGCATTTCAGGTAAATCAATTTATTTCCTTGAATTTCTGTTTTCTCATTTATGAAATGAGGGTATTAATCTTTCCACATTTCCTAATTGGGTAGATGGGGAGGATGTTGGGTAAAGTTTATAGCACTATAGAAATATGGAGAATTATTATAAGACAGACATTGTGGTAAAGTGGATGGTACACTGGACTTGCATATCCCAGATCTAACGCCTACTAGCTGTGTGACCATGAGTTGTATGTCGGCTTCACCATTCTGATCCTGTTTCATCACTTGTAAAATGTGGCCAACAATATTTGCACTATTTTCCTGACAAAATCAATATGAGCAAGATGTTTTATAAATTTTAAACCACTATAAAATTTTAAAATTTAAACCACTATAAAATACATATGTGATTTTATTCACACTTGTAAAAAATTCCACTAAAAGTGGCATAAATATGAATTGTAATGGTAAAATTAATTGTCTTTGAAAAATAAGGAAATTATTTTTGGAAAATACTGGGAATGGATTTACAAATGTACCTCCTATAATGTGTGTCATACCATATGTGTGAGTATTTTTTTTTTCATATCTAAGGAATGGAGTTTAGAGATTCTTTTTAAGTTCCCATTTTTTAGGTCTCAGTTAAATTTGAAGAGAAACAAAAAAAAAACTTTAGAAATCCTAAGCATACTATTCAAAGCAAGAAGTGAATGTGTTTTCCTAAGTAAACCTCTGGGACATTCAAATTATGATAACTGATTTAAAAAAAATAAAGATTTTTTTTCACATTTAGTGCATGTTTAGATGCCAGGATAATCCCCAGATTTTACTGGATTAAAATATCTGTCATTTACTGAAAAAACGTGTGCTAAATATTTCACTTTGATTTTCCTCTGGACTTCCTTCTCCTTTTGCTCATTTTTGGAATCCTCTACTCCTATTCCCCAATTAGGAATTTGTAGTTCAATGGCTATCCTTGTTACAGAACATCAGCCAAACAATTCCAGAGACTGTGTGTCTGGTGCGCACTCTCATGTCAAACACCATTTTGTTTCTTTCAGTTTTGCAGAAAGTGACACCAAGAAGTTGTGATCTGCTCTGGGGAAATGAACACAGAGCCTGCTTTGATGCAATGCAAAAGCTAAAACTTTCATGCATTTCTCAAGAAAGAGCAGTTCACAGCCAGAATTCTTTTATCCTTTAAGAGTGATAGAGAAAGAATGAGCCTGGGATTTTCAACACTAAAGAATAAGCACTATGGAAAGGTTTTCAGAGGTTTAGATGATACAGACATATTTGAAAATGCATGCTGTTTGCATTTAAAACATACCTTCAGAATGGAGAACAGTAGCTAATTTTTGCAAAAGTTGATAATAATTAGTTTCAGGTGCTATGGTGTGCTTTGCAAAAGTGATTCTGTTTCATTCATTATTGCAAGAAGAAACAGATAGAGGTTGGTTTTCCTGGCTAAAGAATCCACCCCCTATTGATTACTGTACTGGTGATCATGCTTTTCATACATAACCTGACAGGTCATCAGAAAAGCAACAGAGTTTGTCTCTTGATCAATACTCAAGGCCTTTCCAATAAGGCAGAACTTACTAGAGCTCATGCTCTACTGTAAGAGGCTCTAAGATCTCAGGGTCACCTTCATCCCATGAAAAGCTACCATAGAAGGACTTTAAGGAAAAAAAGTCATAGCATCATAGAGTTAGAAGGAACCCCAGATGCCATATAGAACACTCCCTCTAAGTTACACAGGTGAAAAATGAAGCTCAGAAAAATTAATTGATTTGTCCATGGTCTCCAGGTTAGTAAGGATTGGAACCTAAGTTTTTTGACTCTAAGTCCAGTATTCTATCTATTCTTTTCTGTTATCATAGAAGAGATTTTTTAAAAATCTCTTTTTTGGCATGATCCACACAATGTATATACATATTTCTCAGGTGTTTACTTGAATATAAGCAGCATGTTAAACATTTTTCCCCATTATATGTATTTTAAGTGTCATTCTTTGGCTCAACCTAAAGATTTTCTCTCCACATTTACCTGGGTTCAGTTTAGTCAATAGTAGCAGAATTAACCTCTCCTTTATCTGAATTCTTTTTTTTTTAATTGGGGCTATCTCTATTCCTGGAGGCTCCCCAGATTTGTGTAATCTTAGTGTAGAGGCCAGATCATCTTAGCCCACTGCACCTCAAAAGTCCTGAGTTTATTAAAATACACCATTCTTTGTGTGTTTTTGTTTCCATTTTTTTATCCTCAACCTATGACTTCATCAGTCTGTAGAACACCTTTTGTAGAAAATCAGGTTTTTGTTCTTGTTTGTGTTTCTTTGCTTGTTTGTTTTTGCTGCAGATGGGCAATTTAGGTGTCTTAGAAAGTTGTGCTGAGATTTAAGTGACTTTTCCATGGTCCCACACACATATTCTGTGTTGAGGATGATGCTTAAATATATGCTTTCAAGGACAACTTTTTATTTACTACCAAATGGGACTGGAAGTCTTTAATAAATGTGTTTCATTCTACATTGAAGCATAGTTATTTGTATCCATTTTTTTTCTGTATCTGTTTCTTAAACTTCCTGTTCCTTGAGGGACAGTATATTTTGTCAGTTTTCATCTTAAGCTCAAGTAAAATGCCTTGTATGTAGTTGAAGGTTAATCAGTAACTGGATTAAACTGGTTTAAACTTATTTATGCTGGTTTGACTAGGTTATACTGGTTTGAACTCTTTTACTGGTCTGAACCACTTTGAAATGGTTCTAACCAGTTTTAAACAGTTGTTCTGAACTGTTTTGAACTGGTTTAAACTTCTCTGAATAAGTAACTGGTTTTGACTCAAAGAAACTGGACTGGACCAGTTTGAACTGGTTTGAACCAGTTTAAACTGGTCTGAACTGGTTTTAAACAGTTTGATCTTAACTGATCAAACTAGTTTACACTGGTTTTAATGGAATCATTGTTGAACTGGATAATACTTGTTAAGGCAGGTTGAGCCAATGAATAAATTGATGTACAATGTGTGCCCAGCATCATGCTACTGGTTTGTGTGTCCCTGTGAAATTTAAATAGTGAAATGCACAAGATATATAATTCAATTCAATTAACAAGTATTTATGAAATACCTACCAAATACTTGCTGAATAGATACAAAACATTTAAGAATGATACAGGATAATCAAATACTTAGTTGTGTGGCCCAGTTAGCTGTAATTCAGGAGTTAAGATAAAAAGAAATATCCATTGTGGACCAGAATAATGGGAATGAACTTCCAGTATGAGTGGAACTTACATGGATCCCCAAAGAAGAGAATGATTTATATTAGTAAAACTGAGAAGAAGGCATTATATTCTCGGGGGTGGGAGGGTGGTAGGATTGGTAGATAGAGAAGACGATAGGGAATGGAAGTATATCTAAACAAGGATGGTGTCAAAAAGGATATCAATCTGACTAGAGCTGGGAAGTACAATGGGAAATAAATTTGGATAGCTGACAGGGAGCCAGTTTATGTAGAGCACTGTAGGCTAGGCTAAGGCATTTGCATTTCCAACATTGGTAATACAAGTAACAAAACATTTAGTATTGGAAAGAGAACATTCTTTTGCTCTTTGGTGCTGGAATTTTGGGGCCTGAGTTCCATAAGTATCCATTATTAGATAATAGGCTCTCCTGCTTATTATCTAATGACCTAAGATAAGCCTCATTCTCCTTAGTCCCAGTTTCTCAATTAGTAAACTTAGGATGTTGGACCAAATGTCATCTGAGATCAACTGGATAATAGGCTTAAAGTTAGAATGGACCTTGGAAGTCATTTGTTCCTATCCAACATTTTACAGAAAAGAAACAGAAATCAGAAAAATTAAAGTTACAAGTCTATAGGTCATAGAGCTTAGATTTGAACTCAGGCCTTCTGACTCCAAATCTAATCTTCTTAGCATATGTTCCCTTTAGCTCTAAATTCTATGATCCTGTGAATGAATGCATAACTTTTTAAAATTACATTTTCCTGGCTCCTCACTAGTCTGGTCTAGTTTAGCAGCAGAAATCCTACCTGCACTATTCCTAGGGTCATTGGATCAGAGATTTAGAAGAGGAAAAGGCTTTAGAGGTTAAGAAATTCAAACCTCTTCATTTAATAGATAAAAAATTGATTCTTGATAAATTAAATGGCTTGCCCAGACTCACATAGTTAGTAAATGGTAGAGCCAGGATTCTAAGCCAGGCTTTCTGACTCTTCACATAAAACCACTTTGACCATTATTGTGGTCAGATTCATTTTTAAAAATTCAGCCAAACCAAGTGTTGAAATGGACTGCCTGACTGCTTCTCTGACTTCCTTGACCACTGTAACAATCTGCCTACTTTCACATGCAGACATAACCCCAGTAGCTACCATGAAGGACTCTTTCCCTGGGAATACTTCCTGGTGTTCTGTGCCAGCTTCCCTAATTGCTAGGTAATAGATTCCTAGATACTGACACTGAGGAAACTGTCTCACCTCAAGTCTGCTGATGTTATCACCTGTCTTGTGCAGCTGAATACATGAACACCAGTGATGATATCAGACAAAATCAGCACAACAAACATTAAAAAAAAAATAGCTGGAAAGAGTCAGTTGTATGCATATCCTAAAACTGAAAGCCTCTTACACATAGATTCACATTTTGAACAAAAGCTAACTCTCACATCTGTTTATTTTGGATGCCAGGCCTACTCCTGGCTCAGAGGGGGAAAAAAGTCTAGTTAGTGAGCTGTAACTGCTTTTACAACTCCGAAGGTTAGAAATCAAAATCAGTTTCCACAATTTCGGCTTCTTCACATCCACATGTGATTAGAAATAAAGTGGATGTTCTTTGTAAACGGAATGTTTAGTCAATTAATTTTAAGTCAAAGAATATCTGAAGTAGAATCTTAAGATTTTAGAGGAGGAAGGACCCTTTCTATACCCTACAATGTTCTTCCTATTGACCCTTGCCTTTTGGAACCCATTACCTTTCATGATCAACCCCAGTTTCTCTTCCTACAGGAGGCTTTCCCTTATAGCCCAAATTATGAATGCTCACCCCACTCAGATATACTTATCTTTTTTTATATATTTTACATCTACTTATCTAAATGCAGGTTTATTTTCCTCCAGTAGAATGTTAGCTCCTAGCACCTCTTGTGTGAGGTCTTGCTGAGCCAGGGCTGTTCATGTGCCTTTTGCTGTCCATCTTCATTCAGCTTTCATCTGTGACTCCAGGATGTATGTGTGTACCTGTGACTCCAGATAGCATGTATGGTGGCCACACCCCAGTAAACCATCTTTGCAGATGGACTAAAGTAGGTTGAAGAAAGCCAACAGGTTTCAATCCTATTAGTGAGTTAGTTAGATGTCTATCCCAAGTGTGTGAAGACTTTCCCCAGCAGAATGGGGGAATAAGGACAATTTGTTCCAATGGCCATGAAGATGGCTGAACATGGCGCTGTGGAGTGCTAAGAGTTTGGTCAGGCATGTGAGATGCCACAGTCATCCACTGCTTCTCAGGCATTGCCAATCATATTTACTTTTGTCTCGCCTTTGAATTTCCATGACTCCAGAAGAAAGACTGAGGCTGACTATCTTGCAAAACTCTGCCTCACTTAAATCCAATTCACTTGCAAGTCAAGACATCACTTCTGGTGTCATTGGTCCTGTTTGAAAAGGAAGGTTGAATAACCGCTCTATGAGAGCAGAGACTGCACCATTGGTATAGGCCCAGCACCTCCCTGAATATCTGGCATATAGCAGCTGCTTAAGATATGATTATTGAATGGAATGAAATCTAACCCAACAACCCCTTCATTTTACAGATGAGGATGTTAAGGCCACAGGAGTGGAAATATCTAAGGGAAATCACATAAATAGCAAAAGGCAGAGCCAAGATTTGAATCTAGCATTAATTCCATATCATATTCTCTTCTCCATGCACTAAGTTCCTATTTAAAACAGAAATACTTTTGCAAGACAGGTTATCCTCCTCTAATTTATTCTGTGTTTTAAATCTATAATTTCTGCTCTCAGGTTTATGTTAAGATGTCACTTTATCATTTCAGTAAGATAATTTCACCTCCCTTCCTATTCACTTTTTTCCCCTGCCTCATATGTGGAACCAGGGGTGTAATAGAAAGAACACTGAACCGGGAATCAGAAGACCTGGCATAAATCCCAGTTCCACCATCTAATAGCACCTGTACTTTCAGATGTCAGTTTTAATGGCTGCATGAGGCAACTAGGAGGGCACAGTGGATAGAAGGTTAGACTTAAAGTTTGGAATATCTGGGTTCTGATATTCCCTGATTTAATAGCTGTGTGATCCTGAAGAATTCACTTAATTTCCTTTATCCTCAGTTTCCTTATCCATAAATGGGAATAATAATAATAGCACCTACCTCAAAAGATTGCTGTGGAGATCAAATGAAATAACGTTTATAAAGCACTTTGTGAATCTTAAGTCACATTATAAATACCATCCATTACTGACAGGTCAAACCATATCTATCCTTTTTCATACCCATTATGATCTAGTACCTGATGCTGTCACCCTTCCTAGTGTTTCACAGAATATCCTAAAAGCATGGAGTTAGAAAGGACCTCAGAAACCCTCATGTGTCCTTGGGTAAGTTGCTTTGAAAGTAAGCTACTGGACCAGTATGTGACACTGCATGCAGTAGGGAACACAAATGCATATTACAGAGAGAAACAGATACAGAGAGATGGTCACCTGGGGGAGGAAGCATCCTCAGGGAGCTAGCTCTGGCAATTGTGGTCAAAGTTGGAGGCCAGCTGATCAATGCACTCACCATTGTTATACCTGGAATGTATCCAAGAGGACCCATGTGAGGACTCAACAGAAAACAAACATACTTCGGTTTTTCAGTTCTAGGACATGTAAGTTGTCTTTGCCCCAGGTATATTCTACATGTATGCTTCATAACCACTACATTTGTTTCATCTCAGTCTTCCTGCTGCTGCATATTATAACTTATAGGACTTTTTTTTTTGCGGGGGAGGATCAGGGCTGGAAATATTTTGAAGAAATTCTTTTTACTATCAATTTTACTATCTTTACCTAGAAATAATTATGTCTCTTTGCTTTGAGATAATTAGCTGATTGTTAATGGGGAGTATGCCATGAGTTTTAGTATGGACCTAGAGGGTTACCCCTAGAACTTGAGATAGCATACATCTAGGGACCCAACTCATAACAGCAAGTACAATATAGGGGAGAATTGCAGGGGAGGTGTTGCCTAATACTCCTAAAATATGGGCCAATTCAATATATTTAAACGGACTTAAACTAGAAACAAGCTTTCTTGTCTCCTAGTTCAGTGGTCATCCCACACTCTCATAATCCTGGGAGTCTACATCTACCCCATACTCTTCCATTATTTGAAAGGTTGGTAGAAGCCCAAGAGACAAAGACATGAAGAAGCGGTGGAGAAGGTTTTGAAATAAGGAATTTAAACTTGAGTAATGCTTAGCATATAGTCATGTGCATAGTGAGGATAACTAATAGGATAAAGACAGTAATTTCCTTCCCCTGGTTTTATTTTTTTTCTCAGATCTGTATTTGGAGAAATAGATGGTAACCAAAAGAAGTGATCATTTACATTCTTAAGACAAAGAGAACATATATTGATTTCACAAAGTCTGCAAGAAGAAAGTAATTAAATCTATCTCTACATTTTATCTTTCCTTCCTTTTGCATTCCCATATTTTAACTTAAATATGACCATATTTCCTCTTTGACTTCCCACTATCCTCTGAGTATCTACTAATAACTAATACTGTAATTGGAAGGCATTTATGTCTTCAGCAGTAGCCTCCAGAATAGACTCTCTTGTTTGCCTAACTGTATCTATTCTGCCAATCAGTATCTATCTGATGTTGCCCTGGTGTTCTCATAATCTCTTTCTCTGAGGGAGCATGGCACATCTTAACATCATATTATAACTGGCTAAATTCCATGATGCATGCAGGGAAAACAAAACTTCTGATGAAAATGCTGATTTTATCTGGCCCCTTACTAAAGGGCTAAAAAAGTAATCATTAATATACACCCCAAAGACAAGGTTGCCCTGCTCCAGTCTCTCAGCTTTCTAATCTTGTCATATAAATGCAGTCAGATTAATCTTCCCAAAGCATAGCCCAGATCATGGCACTCCCCTGCTCAGAAACCTAAGGAGAAATGTCCAAGCTTCTTAGCCTGGCATGCAAGTCTCTCCAGGAACTCTCCAGTTACTACTTAACTAACCTTGTTATCATCTAGCACTCTCCTTGTGAAGCCCCAGCCAAACTAGGCTCTTTGTTGCTCCCAAACATAGCCCATTGCATTAAAGTGGTAGAGCGCAGTTGTTTCAGTCATGTCTAACTCCATTTACCATTCCTCCTCTGGCTCATTTTATGGGTGAGGAAATGGAAGCAAACAGGATTTAATGACTTGACCAGGGTCACACAGCTAGTAAGTGTCTGAGGCCATATTTGAATTCAAAAAGGTGAGTGTTCCTGATCCCAATTTTGGTGCTCTGTGCACTATGGCACCACCTAGCTTCCCTAAAATACCAAAGAATTTTTCAATGACACTTCCTATTTGATGTTTAATTGATAGGCTAATCAAAACTGCATGGTATTATGGCAGTCATGATTCAATAAAATTCTCCAGTGACAAAAAGATGTTGGTCTTGTTTTTCATTTTCCTTATGCACTGGGGAGATAGCACGTAGTATACTACAAAAACTCACAAAAATAAATTTGATTCCTATCTATTATGAGTTTGGTAATCTTACAAGTCATTTACATTTTTAGATCTCAGTTTCTTAATCTATCCAGTGAAAGGATTTGACTAGATAATCTCCACAGTAAATTCCAGTTCTAAGTCTTGTAATCTCTGAAAATATTTGTTATGTATTTTGTGTATTTTTAAATTATTTTTCATATTGTTTACATATCATTCCCCTTCTCCTCATTTTCCCTCCACCCTGATCCCACAAACCATTGGAATATGGGCTTCTTGAGAGCAGGAACTATTTAATTTTTCTCTTTGAATTACCATTAATGAACATATAATGAACTTTTGATAAACAGTGGTTGAATATTGGACTACTGATAGACTCAAAAGTTGTTCTCATCTCAGATTTATGCATTTATAAAGGTCTATATTCATGGGCAAAGGTGACCAGTCCCTGGGTTCACTCTGCAAGGCAGTGTATCTGGCCATGAGGGCAATTACTTGGTCTCATGTGTGGCTCCACTTGCAAGAGACCCCAATTGCCTTGCCAAAAAAAAACAAAACAGAAAAACAAAAACAAAAACAAAAAATAAACAAATAAACAAATAAACAAAACAAAAAAAAATCACCTTCCTGATGTCATTAGTCATCTTGAAGAAGGAAAGGCAAATAACAATGGCTCCCTTTTGGCTCTAGGATAGAATGCAATCTCTTTACATTTAAAGTCCTTCACAATCTGACCTAAATCTTGTTTTCCAGTAACTTTCATGTTAATCCTATTAACTTACTCTATGTTCTAAACATAATAGGCTATTTGCTATTCCTTGAACTTAGTATTCCATCTCCTGGCTCTGTATTTCTGCATAACTTTCAGCATCTTTCCCTACCTCCCCCACATAGCTGGAATATATTCCTTCCTTAAAACTGCCTCTCAAAATCTCTACATTGATTCAAAGGTTAGCTCATTATCCACCTCCTCCTAGAAGTCATTTTTTTCTTTAATTCCCCCTATTTGTTAATGTTCTTATATGTTCTACATTTGTGTCTGCCTCGAAGCTTATAACTACGTTGAGACTAATTACTAGTTTTTCATTTTATCTTTGTATCATTAGCACAGTCTCTTGCACATATTAGGCATTTGCTAAATGCTTGATGGGTTAGAATTGTCCTAAGATATACCAGATTCCATTTTCTTGTCCCTAACATCAAACACCATGCTTTCATTTTGAATAGGCTGCCCTCTAACACTCATAATGTGGCCACTTACTATCTGTATGACCTTAAGTAAGTTACATTACTTCTTTGGGCCTTAATTTCCTTGTAAAATAATATCTCCAAGTTCTCTTCCAGTTCTAAATCCCAAAACAACATTCTACCTTGACTTGTTTCCCCTATGTGAAGGCACCCTCCTGTACTGTGTATCAACTTCTGAGTAATAGAATCCATAGCAGGGAGCCTCTCAAAGCATTCTTTCTGGTGTCAGGCTCATGCTTCAATTCCAGGAACTCTGCTTCCCAGGAGAACTTATCAGACCAAGTAAACATCTACACTGGAGGCTTTCATAAAATATTAATCATTTAATTTGAGTTTTTCAAGGCATCCAACCTGGCTTTAACTGTTTGACAAATTCATATGTCATTTACTAATAACAGATTCCCCATGGCCTGCCCTATGCCACACAAAGAAGAGAATGTATCAGAAACCTGAGCTTCACTACATTCTCTCCAAGATGTTTGAAAATGCACTGGAGAGACAGCCTCTTAACCCAATTTATGCATTTCAGGCCTTAGGTAAACAGGGATACCCTTCTGGTACCAGATCAAGGATACTGGTTGAATAAGATTTTTGTTTCTTTGTCTGGTGCTCACCTTCTTCAGGTTTCTTAAAGAAGAATCAGAGTAAGAAGGAGGAGGAATTCATTTTGGGGACAGCATATTGGAGCTTGATGCCATGATAATTGAGCACCCTATAAGATAGATAATCTATTTGGGAGATACAAAAAGAAAAGATGAAACATATATAAATAGCTATTATCTTAAACAAAATATAAAATTGTTGATCCAATAATCTAAATTCCACTAGTTAAAAATAGAAATCCTGGACAAAGGTCATGGGGATGAGATAGGGGATAGATGGGAGATATGAATAGTTAGAACAGATATATCTAAAAGGAGTTGCTGAGAACATCACTGGTCACACAGTAAAACCCAAATTGTAACTGTCATTCTCACATGAATAATTATCCCACCTCTGCTTGAAAATGTTCAGTGACAGGTAGATCAGTGCCTCCTGGGGAAGTCAATGGTGTTTTTGGACAGTTGATTATTAGGAATTTTCCCTTATATTAAGCTGAAATCTACATCCTACTAAGTTCTACCATTGGATCCTTGTTCTTCCTGCTGGGGCCAAGCATAGTAAATAAAATTTCTCTTACACAGTCCTTCAAATATTTGAGATCAACTATTTTTCTCTCCCATGTCTGAAATATCTCTTCTCAAAGCCAAATATCTCTTATTTTTTTCCCTATTGATAGATGAAATTGTCCACATCATCCTGATTCTCTTCCTCATAATGCACTTTAGTTTGTTGACATTTCTAATAAAAAGCAGTGTGTTGAATTTAACACTAATCTAGATCAGGTCTATCCAAAGAAGAGCTCAGCAGAACTATTACTTCTCTTGTTTGGGATGTTTCTATTGTTTAATCATTTTCAGTCATGTCCATCTCTTCATGACCTATTTTGGGGTTTTCTTGGAAAATATACTGGAGTGGTTTGCCATTTCTTTCTCCAGCTCATTTTACAGATGAGAAAACTGAGGCAAACAGGGTCAAGACTTGCCCTTGGTCACACAGCTAGTAAGTGTCTGAGGCTGGATTTAAAGTCAGGTCTTCCTGACTCCAGGCCCAGCACTCTCTCCACTATACCACCTAGCTTCCCAATTTGTTCAGGACACTAAAGTCCTACTAATATAGGCTAAAATTACATTTGGATTTGGGGTTGTCATATAAGCTGATATAAATCATGTTGTATATTAAAATCCAAAAGGGTTTTTTTAACATGATTTCATTCTGAATTTGTGTATTTTGTATATAGTATGTACATATAGGTCTGACCATATCACTCTGCAATTCAGTAAACTTCACAGGCTCCTTATACTCTGAGATCAAACCAAAAGAAAAAAAACAGCCTCTTGTGGGCTTGAAAAATCCTTCATGGAGGGGCAACTAGGTGGTGCAGTGGATAGAGCACCAGCCCTGAAGTCAAAAGGACCTGAGTTCAAATCTGGCCTCAGAACAAACACTTGACACTTACTAGCTATGTGACCCTGGGCAAGTCACTTAACCCCAATTGCGTAAAAAAAAAATCCTTCATGGCTTGCCCCATTCCTTTTTCCAGTTTTCTTACACTTTACTCCTTCCCATCTGCTCTACATTTCATTAACTATGACCTCCTTGTTACTGTTCTTTGAATCACATACTCCATAACTCAAATGACTCTCCTCCATGCCTGGAATGTTTTCCCTCTTCATCTCTTCTACATAGCTTCTCTGGCTTCCTTCAAGTCTTAGCTAAAATCCCACTTTCTGTGAGATTGTCTAGGTCTTTGTCAATGTTAGTCTGTCAGTCAATAAATATTTATTAAGCTCCTACTGCATGCCAGGTACTGTGCTAAGCAGTGGGGATACAACAAAAAACACAGTTGTTGACTTCTGGGAGTTCACAGTCTAATGAGGAAGACAAACAGCTATGTACAAACAAGATATAAACAAAATAAATCAGTGCCCACCAAATTAGCATTATTCATTAATATATCCCCCCAAAATGTAGTATCTTGAATTTAACACAATAATCCAAACAGCATCTTACTAGGACGTAGTTGACCAATACATTCTAAACAAATTATCCACTCCATATCTTTCCATCTTTTGCTGAGAATAACTTCTTGCAAATGTCCATCCAATGGTTTGCTGAAATCCAAGTTTGCTCTCCCAAACAATCTCATCTTCTCAACAACAAAAAAAGATATAAAATTTGTCTCAATGGCATTTTTAACAATATGAGTGAATAAATGAAAAAAGTGAATAAAAATAAATAAAATTAAGCATTTACTAAATACCAAGAACTATGCTAAGAGCTGAAAATACAAATACAAAAGTAAAGACAATTCCAGTCCTCAACAAACCTACATTCTAAAAGAGGAGATAACATACAGAGGGAAGTGTTTGGTGAAGAAATTTTGATTTGGAAAGTTATGTAACTTAGGTTCCATGGACTGAAGCACAGGGGAGGAAATTGACATAACTTTTATAGAAGCAATGAAAAAGTTGATTTGATTTTCATTCCATAAATGAAAAGCATGATGGTGCTGGCTGGTAAAGAGATGAACAGATAGTGAAGGACAACTGGCAGGAATCATATCTAAATAAAATGAATGCCAGATAAAACTAGCCATTAGGACAATAGCTTCAGGGGAAGAGTTCTGGAGATGACAGGGTTAAATATTCCTGGCTGTGGTTTCTGGTCCAAGGAGATGACAAAGGAGTTATAGAACATGATGTCTTTAGTGATTACTTCTTCTTTTTCTAAATGTTCTCAATGCATTCATTAGTAATTTTTTTCAGATTTTCTGAAGTATTTATTTTTGGAAAATTGGGCAATTTGACCACAGCTTATTCTCTAGTATCTTTCCCTTCCCCCACAGTTCCTTAGAGATAATTGACAGTAGATCAGCCATATTTACCAATACTCTCAGTGCCCTTGGTTATGGTTTATTTGGGCCTGATCATATGAACTTATCAAAGTCAACCAGTTGTTCTATTGTTCTCTTTTCCTACACTTTGATTCAGTCCTGGTTAATCACTTTTTCCCCCTTCTCCTCTACATTTAGAAGATTACCTGCTTAGAGAGAAGACAAACAAAGTATAGGAGGTGTAGTTTTGCCTTCTCTCCATTGTATATGATTATCATTCCATCTATCCAAAGTAGGAATCCTGCCACTTCACTGATTTCTTTCTTGCCCTCCAACATAGTTTTAGAGTATTTTTTGAGACAGCCAATGTTTATATAAGGCCTTTGTATGTAAATCAGTAGAGGAAAGCTCAGTCCTTACACCAAGAAGAGCATGGAGGCTATTCTCTTCTTTCTGCTCTGTAGATTGAGAGGAACTGAATGCTTGATGAAAATAAATTATATTCCAATAATCAATCCTGTGGGCTTAGGCTGTATCAACAGTAAGGACTGAGTAAGGGGTTCTGAATGAGAAAAGTCATTTACATGGGTGGCTTTTAGTCAGTCAGTCAATCAATTACCATTTATTAATCACCTTCTGTTTGTGAAGCACTACATAAAGTAGTAGGGATAAAACTAAAAGACAAAAATCCATTTCTATTCTCAAGGAATTCAGCCTAATGAGGGAGATAAAATGTGAAAAATATGCAAATAAACTGCATACAGGATCAGTTTGGGGGGTAGAGTAATCATAAAGAGGGGGGCACTAAGTTTAAGAATGACTAAGAAAGGTTTCTTGCTGAAAGTAACATTTTATCAGACAATTGAAGGAAGCAAGGAAAAGCTGGGAGGAGGAAGTGCAAAGAAGGGAGAGCATTCCAAACATGAGGGGCAGATGTAGAAAATGTTCAGTTTTGGGAGATGGGATATTTTGTTCAATAAAAGAGGTGGCCAGTGTCATTGGGTTGCACAATGAGTCAGGGTGGAAGGAGTGTAAGATGTAAGAAGAAGGGAAACATGGTGAAGAAGACTAGATCATGGAGGGACAAAGTTGTTAATTGCTTAATTATTTAAAGCAGTTTTTTAGTTGATTCTCCAAGTATATGTGATTCAAGACAGTTCCAAAAGACTAATGATGGAAAATGCTATCCATATCCAGAGGAAGAACTATGGAGTCTGAATGCAGATCAAAGAATAGTATTTCCACTTTTTTATGTTTTCTTTCTCATTGTTTTTCCCTTTTGTTCTGATTCTTCTTTCACAACATGATTAATGTGGAAATATGTTTAATATGATTGTACATGCATAACCTATATCAGAATACTTGCCATCTTGGGGAGGAGTTGGGGAGGGATAGAAGGAGAAAAAAACTGGAACTCAAAAATCTTATAAAAGGGAACATTAAAAACTATCTTCACATGTAATTTGAAAAAAATATTAAGTGGCAAAAAATATTGTAAGATGATCAGCTGTGAACTAGCTATCCTCAACAATACAATGATCCAAGACAACTCTGAAAGACTTATGCTGAAAAATGCTATCCATCCCCAGAGAAAGAACTTATGGTGTCTGAATACAGATTGAAGCACACTATTTTATTTTATTTTTCTCTATTTTCTTTCACAACATGACTAATACAGAAATGTTTTGCATGACTTACACATGTATAACCTATATCAAATCGCTTGCTTTCTCAATGAGGGTGGGGATGGGGCAGGAGGAAAGAAGAGAATTTGAAACTCTACATTTTAAAAACAAATGTTAAAAATTGTTTGTACATGTACTTGTGGGAAATAAAATGCTAAATAAATTCAAGAAAAAAATGGTGTAAAAAAAAAAAGAAGGATGAGCCGGATGCTCTCAGAAAAACCTAGAAAAACTTACATGAACTGATGCAAAGCGAAATGAGAAGAACCGGGATGACGCTGTACCCAGTAACAGGAAGGTTTTATGATGATCAGCTGTGACTGACATCTCATCTTAGCAATACAATAATCCAAGACAATTCCAAAGGACTTATGATGAAAAATGTTACCCATCTCCAGAGAGAGAATGGATGAAGTCTGAATGGAGACCAAAGTATACCTTTTCTTTGCTTTCTTTATTTTTCTTGTTTTTTTTTTCTGCATTATATTTCACAACATGACTAATGTGGAAATATGTTTTGCATGACTGCATATGTATAACCTATATAAAGTTGTTTGCCTCCTCAATGAGAGATAGAGAGGGAGAGAATTTGGAACTCAAAATTTTTTAAAAAGCAAATGTTAAATTTTGTTTTTACATGTAATTGGGGAAAAAGAAAATATCAAATTAGGTTTGAAAAGACAAGTATTTTGGCAGCTGAAGAATGGACTATATAGTAAGGAGATACTTGTGGCAGGCACAACAAACAACATGTTAGTGAGGTAGCCTAGGCACGGGGAGATGAAGGCCTGCACCAGGGTGGTGGCAGTGCCAGAAGAGAGAATGGGCATATATGGGGATGAAGGTGAGAGAATGACGGATTGAGGATGACACCTAGTTTGCAAGCCTAGGTGATTGGGAAGAAGGTGGTATCATTGACAGGAATAGAGAAGTTAGAAAGACAGAGAGGATTCAGAGGGAAAAGGTGTTCTGTTTTGGACAATTTGAGTTTAAGATATCTACAGGAAAACCAGTTTGAGACTCCTAAAGGGCAGCTGGAGATGCAAGACTAGAAGCCAGGGAGAGAGGTTAAGGCTGGATAAGGAGATCTGAGAATCATTCATTTGCATAGAAATTATTATTCAAACTGTGGGAGGTAATGAGATCACCAAAGGAATAGTATAGAAGAAAAATAGAAGAGCATCCAGGACAGTCTTTTAGGGCAGAGGTGTCAAGCATACTGCTGGCAGGTTGCATGTGGCTGGCAACATTTTTTGGGTATGCCTGAAAGAGAATAAATACAATTGGGAAATACTTAACAAAATTCATAAAAATACAGTAAAACATTTATAACATATTTTTAAACTAAGTCAATATTCAGCCTTCAGGAATCCTTATGCATGGATAAGTGGTCCCAGTTTCTATTTGAGTATGATACCACTGTTTTAGGAAATAAAAGTGATGGATAAATTAGCCAACTGTAACTACTAGAGTCTATGAGTGAAAGATAAGTGGACAAAAGAGTGTGAGTTAAATCAGGGCCTATAGAACAGGTGACAGAGGAGCAGTGTTGAGCATATAATGTGAAAGGTTCTAAAGGCATTTCATGCAAGAACAAAGAGAGCCCCAGCCATAGAGAGAAGAGAGAGATGACAGTGAATTAACATTAACTCTATATAAATGATATAGTATGTATGGTAATTTGAAAACTTTAAGCTATAATATATATTATATCCCAGAAGTCATCATTATCATCATTACTATCACCATCTTCTTCCTCCTCATCATCATTTTAACCAACAGCAAATGCATTGGAATTAATGTGGATGTTTTCTCTACTAACATGAATTGGAATCTAATTATAACTTGTCAGACTACTTGCAACAGTATGCCCCCAAAATTAATTATCAGTCTACCCAATGATGATTCTTCCTGAACTTAGGAAGGTAGACCTTCATATGGCAAATATATAGTAATCTGCTAGCCCTATTGCTAGCCTTTTTCAACTTAGAGGTACAGCCAGAGTATGGGATATACTAGCATAGCAGTCAAGGACCTAGAATCATATCCATGACACAATGAAACATTAGAGGAGGATGTATATGTAAAGTTACATATAGTTATAAATAGAAATATGAGCTAGGATCATCTCACCTAAATGCACAAAACTTTTAACAGCAACATATGTAAATTTAAGGCAAATTGTTTCAAAAGCAAAGACATTTTCAAGAACGAGAGTTGTGAATTAAATGATTATAATGCTCGTACACTTACATTGTTAAAAAATGTGAATTAAATTTACTTATGGTGTCAAATGACTATTGTAATTAAATGTCTCCACATTAAGGACAATTGTACTCTGGACTTCCCACTTCCCCTTTAGCATCTGCTACCAATTTGAAAGACTGTTGAACTTTGGTTTAGAAATAGCATCAGGTAGACCTATGTCAGATGTGATATTTTCACGTCTAATTTAGTCTGTTTCATTCAGCTAGTGAAGACGTGCACAACCATCAAGTTCCAGTGACTATTTCTTGTGAAAAACCACTTATTTTATGTACACAGGGTGAGATGTACATGAGCGCTGATGTTAAGTTTTTCATTACTGAGAATCAAAATAGAAAAAAAAATAGTTCAAGAAATCTAATGCCTTTTCTCTTCTTCAGTCAGTGCATTCTATGGTTTCATATGCTGAAGGAATGAAGTAAAGCATACAGACCAAATTCAAATAGATTATGAAAATCCTGAAAGTCTGTCCATGAAGATGAAATACATAAATGCACATCCTGAATTTGGAGGGGAAAAGGTTGATGGTGATTATAGCACCCATAAATAAACATGTGAACCATGAGTAAGGATGTTCTTTTAACTCACAAATGAGAACCTCTTTAATCAGAGTGGAAGAATCGTGTGAGGGTGGAGAAGTAAGTTGGTGAACACTTCCCACCTACAATCATTTTTCTGTAACTCATTTGAGGCAAATTGAAGCTTGATTCATAAATAATAATATTCTTCTGAGCTGGATTTGTACCCACAGAACAAAAAGCATTTTCATAATCTTCCTGGACAGCCAGTTTATTCTGATGTTAAACTTACTGTCATCTTGCCTGAGGCATTCTGATGAAACAAAATTGCTCTCTACAACTCAAAATAGTCCCCCAACTCTACATAATAATACTATTTTAGAGCTGGAACTAGCTATAATACATTTACCTAGAAATAGTTACCTTGTCAGTCAATATTGAGGGAATTTTGTGCATGGGGCAGCATTAGAACCTAGCAGTCAAGGGAGAAGACTTTTTGCTGCATAAGATTTGAAATGTTTTATGAGACTTTTTTTTGTTATTAATATACTAACAAGAGCTAAAGCAGGATTTGGGCATTAGTCAAAAAAAAGGTTTTCGTTGTTCAAGTGTTGAGCATGTCTTAATGATTATCCTCATAATCATAAAGTGAAATTAGTAGAAGTAACTTAATGATGCAGATAGAGAGCAAATGAATTTTATAGGCTAAAGGGAATGAGCTATCACCTTCAGACTTAGTGTATTTTAATGTCAAACTTTCCCAAATGTGCTTATTGATAAGTTTTGACTGCTTTTTAATGTATGAATCCATGGAAAATTTCATTTCTGTTGAGTTCAACTCCATGAGGCCTGCCCTAATCCTCCTAGGAGGAAAGAATATAGTCCTCCTCCTCTGAATCTCCATAGTCCTTTATCTGTCTCGTTTTTATTGTGTTCCATATCTTACCATTTCTCATGGTTATGTTTATGCATCCAAGTTTGCTTCCTATTTGTGTTATCCTTTATTATATATGTGATGATGGGAAAGTCACTTAATTACTTACTGTGGACAAATGAAGGGGTTGGACTAGATATAATCTAGATGAGCAATCCTTTCCAGATAAAAATCTTATTAGATTGTGAATCTACACCCTTCTTAGATCACCATCTCCATGAAAGCAGGCACCAAGCCTCCTTCTGTGCCTAGCACAGGGTCTTTTCAAAGGAAACTTTCAATAAGGATGTTAGTCTAAATTGAATTCAATTTGCATAAAAGATGAGAGGGCTTGGTGAGGGTATAGTGCTTTAGAAATTGAAATTATGATGTTATATAATGTGATATGTAAACCCTACAAAGGCTCTATGGCTTGGTGGATAAAACATTGGATCTGGAATCAGAAAAAGCTGGGTTCAAATGTCTGCTCAAGAACATACTTGTCATAACCCTGGAAAGTCACAACACCTCCGACCCTTAGTTTTCTTAACTGTAAAAGTAAGGTTAAAAATGACAGTTACCTTACAGAAGTATTGTAAAGATTAAATTGAATATAAAATATAATAAGCTGAGCATTATATGCTTCATAAATTTCACTTTAAAAATCTCATTATGCTATATAAATGTGATTGCTTTTGTAAAAGAGTGCCTTGAAAAGCCCTCTGAATATTTGGATTAGCTTCATCTGCATATGAAATCAAAACAAAACCAAAACAATAATTAACATTTATATAAAACTTATTGTGTGTTAGGTACTATGCCTTATAATTATTATCACATTTGATCTTCACAACAACCCTGAGAAGTAAGTGTTAATATTATTATTGCCACTCATAGAGGCAGAGATTAAGTGACCTGTCCAGGGTCACATAGCCAGAAAGTAGCTGAGACTAGATCTGAACTTAAGTCTTCCTGACTCTGGGCATGACATTTTATCCATTGTGCTACCTACCTGTCCTGTGGTTGCCTAACAATTAAAAAAAAAACTGACAAGAAAATGACTTTTTCCAAATTAGCTTCTCATTGCCTTTTTTTCACCTGTTCATCTATAAGGGAGAACAAAAGAGATTTAGAGCCTGAAAACTGGGTAATCTCCAACTACAGAACCTTTTTTGTTAGTTAAAAGGCCAAAAATTAAAATAATTAGTGGCTTATAATCTAGCCTTCAGAGAATGAAAATTGGAACATATCCCAAACACTCATTATAAATTAGATCAAAATTTGTAACAGAAGGATTCAAATCCTTTGACCAAGTAGAGTCTAAGGAAAGCACTAAGCTTGAGTGCACTAGCCTAGTTAGGCTGTGGCTACTCTTTGATTTAAAGGTTTGACATCTAGGGGCTAAGAATGTCCTGCTAGCAAGATGAAAAGCATCAAAGCCAAGCTTCTGAGTGAACAAGATATAAAACTTAATTTGAAGGAAGAGTTTCTAATGGAACCTAAGAAAAAAAAATGTCTTTTTAAAATTTTTCTAACAGAGGTGAAGAAAGCTTATAGCCTTTATGCTAAGAAAGTATAACAATACTTGCTTTTCCCCAAGGAAGATATAGTCAAAGATTCCAGCTAAGTATGAAGTTGGCAGTGATAGAATACAGCTGAATAACATCTGACCAAGATTACCATCCCAATTGATCCATGTCCATTGAAAACTACAAGACAAGCATGGTGGATCTATACAACGATGTCTGTCAGTTCAATAGGTAACAGGCCTGTTCAGAATAGCATGATGACCTCACCAGAAAACAATAGCAGACTTGTAAAGATGTGAGTTGCTCTGCCATGTTTATGGCTTTTTCATACATGTTCTCATGGGCTGAAGTGTCTCCAGGAGACACAACATTATTATACAAGGTAATAAAACCTAAATATACATCCTATATTTATATTTATATTATGGTAGGTAATTATATAAAATCCTCTTCTATAAAGTCCTCCTTCCATGCCTTATTTTGAGATGAAGATAACTGAACTTCTTTGAAGGTTGTATCAGTGTAGTACAAGCTCTAGAAGTCCAGAGCCGAAAAGGCTTTGAGTATAGATCAATTGATGGTGTTATCCAAAAATCAGCTTAGAACACTTCAGAGAGATTCATTGCCAAGGGTTGAATGCAAAGAAATATATTTTATTTATTAATTTTTTTTTTTGGACAGAAGAATCACAAAGACCATCGTCATAAAACAGATTGCCATCTGCTCTAGTAAAGGGAGTATCTAAAACAATGAAATCATAGATCCTATTGTTATTGAAATGTATCATATCATTACTGTTATTCATACTTTTCCATACTTCTGTGGCTTTAAATCTTTAACCATCTTCACTGAACCCACTGTGATCTCAGTGTTAGAAATTTCAGTCCAGAAAACACTTAGCCTTCCACCACTTCCTTTATGACTCCAAACATCACCATTAGATATCTCTTATTTAGACCTGTTTTCATTGGCTTTATCAGCATAGTAAATATTTTACTTCTTCTGAATTTTCCCTCTGGGAATTCTCCTTTTTGAACTGCAGTACAGCTTTTCATTTCAAAGGAACTACTGAAAATATCAGCTATTGGTGGGCACGAGATATTTGATATGCAGGATTAAAACAATGCATCTGATATGAGCAGAAATGCAAGTGTCCATGTGCTTGTCCTTGAAATTAATAAGCAGCTAGAAAGCTATGAAATGCACATGACATTGGCAAAACTAGAACCTCTCTGAGGATGATTCCAAAGTCCATATGTTAAAATCAGGGCACATGAATTTGTGTCCCCTTCACTCAAATAGGGTGAATATGGCTCCAGTCTGGCTAGCTGCTCTGGTTAAGTCAGACCAGATTAGCCAAACGCAGGAGAAGCTAAAACAAAGCATGCAGAAATGGTCACCAAACCAGGAGAGCCACTTAGAATCCTCATGTATTGTTTGGCTTGGGTTTCAAAAGATGGGGAAGTCTGAGCCCCTAGAGAAAGGTGAAGGGGGAGAACCCAGATGTGAAAATGTGATCTGTGACATGAGATGACAATAGACACCATGCTGTTTATTCAAAATAGAGGTTATTTATGAGTCAAGTCATGTTGGAGGTGTAGTTAACTCTTTAGAGGGTTGGCTATCCTGCAGCTCTAATAAGTAAAGCCTGGAGGCAAAGACAGTTATATTGTGTCATTGTTTCTGCCAGTATTTTCCAGATATCTAACTTTGATTCTTCTTTCCAAGACTTAGAAGGGGGCAGAGTGGGAGGTAAGGAGAATTCTTTCTTTTATGAGTTGAATTTGATGGCCATTGAGGTTTCTTCCAAATTCAATTCTGTAATTCTGTGGCATCACACATCACTAGGACAGAAGAGGTCTTCAAAACTCAGACCTGCATTTCTCTTCTATAGCTTTCATTCCAGAGCTTCCCCACTAATTCAATTAACTGAGTATTTCTTAATACCTACTGAAACAAAACCGTTTTCTGTCTTCAGGTAACGCTTGTTGTTCAAATAGTAAATTTGCAAGGTATTTTATGAAACTATTAAAAGGACATGATGAATTTGTAATACTATTTGATTGGAAGAGATATTCTCTAATATCTCTTCCACCTCAGTCATTATAGGCTTCTAGGATTACAGGCTTTAAAACAGTCTTATATTGCCTTTATACAATTTCCTAACAAATTAGAACATTTGCCATAGTGTGAAAACAACTTTTAGAGCTCTATTGAGTAAAACACAGGGTCATTAAATTGCCTAAGCTAGTCTTCCTCTTTACATACATCCCTGGAACTCTTCCTTCCTTCTTAAATGTTTGTCAACCACTTTGATACATTTTGGATCAATGCAAGTATTCTTTCCATAAAAAAACAAGTCAGTGAAGAATTTCTGCAGAAGTATTCTTCAGGTTTTACAAAATCAGTGAAGATTTTGTGTAATACATGTCTAATAAAATATACACATCCTTCCATAGATCTCCCATAGAGCCTTTTTTTAAAAGAATAATATTTCACTGAAATTAATATAACACTTGGATTTGCCATCCATGACCTTTTATTCTCATTCCATGATCAATACAACTTCTATTTTGGTCTTTTATGCCTGTCACTTCTTGTGGGCAAACCCTGGTTGGTAATATGTTTTAGTCTACGTATGTATCCACTGTTCTTTTCTCCATTGCCCTTATGATTACCTATATGTTTCTGTCCTCTAAGAACTGAGCATTTGTTTCATTATTCGCACCCATGTAGTATTACTAGGAAAGTATTGATGTTGAAAAGAAGTAGTTTTGTAACAGGGAACATGTGTAATCAGTAAAAGTACTAGGCAGTTTCTGAAAGGAAAACTACTCATGTCCTCCTATTTAATTCTAGGCTCACATAATCACCCATGGGCAATGCCTCTTCAAGATGTTTATACTATTCTACTAATCAATGGGCTGTCTATCTAGAGGCAACTCATAATCAAGGCAATATAAATTCTTCCTTCACTTGGTGCTTTTGCATAGGTTACTAGCAAGAACTCCACTGAATGATCACGGATGTCTTCCTAACTATCTAGCCACTGCTTTCTAATCTTCTGGCTTATCATCCCTCTTTAATTCTCTAAACAAGAGTGTCCTTGATGCCACTACCTTGACTTTTTTCTCTCCTTTCTCTTCCCTTCCCTTCCTCCCCTCTCATATTATAAATTTCTCAAGGTTCAGTTTTTATTACAATATTTTGATTCCCAAAGCTGTATATCTATCTTTAATCTCTTCACTAAATTCCACTTCTTCACTAAATTCCAGTTCTAAACTGCTGATTTTTAGATGAGCATCTCCACCTCAGTCTGACATTGGCATTTCAAATTCAATCTACTGAAAATGGAATTAATTATCTACAAACCCACTCTTTCTCTAAACAACCTTATTTTTATCAAGGCAATACTAACCACCCTGTGATTCAGTTAACAAATCTTATCAATTTTGTCTCTTTTTTTCACCACCTCTTGGCAGGACTACTGTAATAGTTTCCTAACTGATCTCTTCACAACCTCACCTCACCCATTCACTTTTGCACACTGTCACCAAAATAATATTCCTAAGGCACAGTTTTCTAACCATGTTATTCCCAAGTTCAACAGTCTTCAGAGGCTCACAATTATGTCTAGAATAAAATATGAAAAGTTCAGCCTGGTGTATTAGACCTGCCACAATTTGGCTTCAACCTAATGACTCTCCATGTGCTCTATATTGAAGCCACACTGGACTACACATTATTGCCTGACCTGCACATTAACAGAAGCCATACTCCACTCCTGGAATGCATACCTTCCTTATCTTCACCTCTCTTAATCCTTATCTTCCTGAAAGAAATAATTAATAATCAATTATTTGGGGAGATCCAGAGTTTGCCCCCCCTTTTTTTCTAAAGCCCTGATTTCATAAGTTCAGTCTCTTCAAGAACATTGTTAATAATTAGATAAGACTAACTTTCTTGTACAGATCCCACCCAGATGGATTAGCTATTGAGTTCTGCTCAGGCTTGTGCAGAGCTTAAATTCTTTGACTAGATTGCCCAAGGCTGGGTTTAACTTAAGAAGTAAATTACTTAGTCAAAAGTCAGGTTCAGCCCCTCATTATAATATTCATTCTCTCATTAATTATTAACCAATCAGAATTGAGTACCATCCTTTTGAACATTCTTCTTCCAAAAGGACATGTAAGCCATAAGCCCACCTGTCCTGATTATCTTTGGTCTAAGTGAGATATGGCCAAATGGCCGTCCTTTTATTAAAATGCTGGCATTATTAATAAAATAATGAAGTTACCCAGAAATTATGTCTCTCAAACCTTTTTAAATGCCACATACTACAAGGTTCAATTTAATGGTCTGCTTCTCTAGTAAACCTTCCCTAACCCTCCCACTTATTGAAGCACTCATCCTCCAAAATTTAACTTGTATTATTTTACTGTGAATATGTTAAATGCTTTTAGCAGAATGGTAACTCTTTGAGGGGAAAACCTATTTTATTCTCTTCATATTGCCAGTTCCTAATATTTGATATCTCCAGGTTAAGTAGGAATTAAATTCATGTTTATGGAATTTATTTTAATTAAAGAGAAGGGATTTAAAAGGCAAATATGAGGAGAAAAAAAACACTTCAGCAAATATTTCCAACAAATGATGCACAATACACTAGCCATTCTCCTAAAATCAATTTCTTAATAAATGCTTTTCTCGAGGTTACTTATCTCCTGACTATATTTCAGTGCAAAATTTTTGAAGGAAAAAATTATGCCTTGCATCTTTCCTGTGTGACTCTTAGCTTACCACAGTGGTCAATATAGAGTAAGTTTTCAATAAATACTTTTTTAGTTCAATAACAACAGCAAAAATTGTCCCCCACACCAAAATATTTTAGTAACATTTTGTACAGAACTGGAAAAAAATATATTCATCCATTGGTACATGAATATAATGCAATATTGCTGCTGTGTAAGAACCGATATGATAAATCTGAAGTAGCATGGCAAAACATATGAAATGATATACAGGGAACTAGACAGAAGAAGAAAAAAAAACAATATACACATGGTAAATATAAGGCAAAAAATAGAAAAATAGTCAAACAATGGAAATTGAATGCTGTGGAAGTTCTAATGAAGAAACTTTATGGCAAAAGAGGTATGAAAAGGCATCTCTCTCCCTTATTTATAGGGGTGAGGGGGCAGGGGACTATGGATATGTAATAGTCATACTTTTTCAATATTTTAATCAGTTGTGTTGAACACCTTTTTTAAATTCCTTGTTATAAGAGGTTACTCTCTGGGATGAGGAAATAAAATGAATATATTAGGAAATGGAGATGATATAAAATAAAAGATGTAAATAATATTCAAAATACTTTTAAACTGTTTAAAATTGCATTTAAGTGACATTGCATAAAAGCCTAGGTTATTTTGTATGACTTGAATCAATTTCTTCTTTAAAGAAAATGTAGTGCTTTTTTTCTGTAAATTGAAAAATATCCTTACGACCCTTGAATCTATCATGTTCTAATAGATATGCTTGGGGAGCTCAATTTTTAAATATGTTTTCTTTCCCTTATATTGGGGTATGACTGTAGTAGCAACCTACAAACTATAAACAATCTGGTTGTGAAAAATATGTGCAGAAAGGAAGGCAGTATTTTTAAATTTATAAATGTCTTGGAAAGAAAGGCCCCAAAGGAACAGATGGAAACGGCAGTGTCTGAAATAAAAGAGCAAAGAGGGCAATTAGGCCAACTGTCTGACTGGGTTGTTTTCTAGGACTTCTTTTCTCTATATATTACCCCCTGCATCCTGCCTCCCAGCTCTGCTATCACCTGCCTGCAGCAGGCTCTGAACTCCCTAGCTATCTTTTATCATACGAAGCCCTTCTTCCATCTGCTCCCTTAACTTCTCAGTGATTGTGGCCTCCAGACAAGCTTTAGCTCTAGTGAATCATATTGATAGTTGATCAAAAAGGCAATGCCTGACATAATTTCCCCACAGCCACCCCCATCTGTTATTGGTTCTTTCTATACTAATAGCAACCAAATTGAGAAGACGTTTAAAATGTAGTACTATAATAGCAAAATGGCTATAATTCCAATTATTTTTAAATGGCCTAAGTGTACCCAATTATTTAATTGCAAGCTGTGTATAATTACAAAAATATTGGGGGTTGGAATATTTTTACAACTTTGCCATGGTGGAGGTGATGGAAGGCAAAGTACAGGGAAAAGCTAAATTTAGAGTCAGAGGATCTGGGTTGGAATTTAAGCTTTTAACATTTATGATCCATACAAATCACTTCATTACTCCAGGCCTCAGTTTCCTAATCCAAAGAGAGAAAGAGAGAGAGAGAGAGAGAGAGATAGAGAGAGAGAGAGAGAGAAAGAGAGAGACAGAGAGAGAGAGACAGAGAGAGACAGAGAGAGACAGAGAGAGAGACAGAGAGACAGAGAGAGAGATACAGAGAGAGAGAGATTTTAGGTTAGATGATAGCTTAGTTCCCTTTTAGCTCTAAATCTATTATGTTTTATAAGAAAGCATTTGTACTTTGGGTTAGAAATATGCTATGGAGGTTTCAAAGAAAAACAATTGCAGCAAGTACATACACATATTTTCATTGGATTTCATCCTTCCTATAGACACCAAATTGACATTCTTAAAGTATAGGCCAGACTATTTCACTCTTCTGCTCAAGAAATTTCATTGGCTTTCCATTGCCTATGAGAAAAAATGCAAACTTTATTGTGACAATTAAAGCTATTTACAATCTAGCTTCCCCCCCCAAACTGATAACACATTCATCACTCTATATTCGAGATAAATAGTCCTATTTCATCTTCTCCATAAACAACATTCCCTTTCCTAGCTTTGTATCTTTGCACAGGCTTTTTCCCAAGCTTGGAATGCCCTCCCTTCTCACTTCTGCCTTTAAGGATCACTAGTTCTTTCTAAGGTAAAGTTTATGTACTACATCCTTCAAGAAGTGTTTCCTGATTCTACCAATTATTAGTGACCACCTTCACTTTGGAATCTCTTTGTATTAAACTTATATGCATACACATTGTGTGTTATGTATGTGTATGTGTGTATGTATGTATGTATGTATAGTAAACACAGGGGATATTTATGTATATATAGTATGTATGTATATTAGGGATATAGTATATATAGTAATACAATAGATACAGATATATGTGTGTATATATGCATGTATATATACACACATATATTCATATCTATCTATACACATACTGTGAACATATTATATCTCTTCAGTAGAATGTAAGTTCCTCAAAGGATTTGGGAGAATCTCACTTTTGTATTTGTATCTCCACCCCTTAGTAAATATAGCCTGGAAATAGTAGGCACTTAATAAATGTTGATCATCTGACTGATTAAATTGCTTGGAAGAAATGATACCTATCTAATTGCTCTACAAAAAAATGTAGCAAAATTTGACTTGTAAATATTGTGTCAAATCTTTTTTTTCTTTCTTTTTTTCATTCTTTTCTTTTTTTAGAGCTACTTAGAAGGAGAGACTCCCTCAAAACTTAAAACCAGAGTGATGTGGTTGAAAAAAATGATAAATTTACAATCAGATGACCTAGGATCAAACATTGTTGCTGCTTTTTATTATTTATATTACTGGGAAAAGTCATTTAATTCTTTGGGCCTCCATTTCCCATTTCCTGTTTTCTTGTTCATAAAATAAGGGGGTTGAAAAAATAACAGGGTCTATTCTAGCTTTTTGATATATAAACTGAGAGAACCATAGTATTTAGGGGACTGATGGGGACTGTGTTTATTTGATCCCAAATCAGCCAATTTATTCAATCAAGTAGTCAATTCAGCAAAGCAAAATTGGTGAAACCAGTTGTTAGACTGACTTCTCTGATTGATTCCATCCAAGTCATCAATGGACCAGCTTTCTCTAGACAGAACTATGAAGGGAAGTCCAGTTGAGGGAATTAGAAGCCTGTGATAACCTATTGTTCTAGGGAAAAGGGTGTAGCAAGAACAATTATTAAAATTTTTATTAAATCATTATTAAAAGCAGAGGAGACCTCAAATGCCATCTAGAAAAGGGGTTATTAACTTGAGGTCCATGATTTTTTAAATATTCTGATAACTACATGTCAGTTTAATAGATTTTCTTTGTAATCATATGTATTTCTTCTCATTCATTTTACAACCATTATTTTAAAAAAAGAAGAGTTCATAGACTTCACCAGAATTTCCATTCAATTTGGACTTTAAAGTATGCTCCCTAATTCTCAGTGGTAACATGTGGAGTCCCTCAAATCCTCCCTCTTGCAGATTATATCATGTTCACAGTACTCATACTATTTGGATGAGTAGAGAATACCAAATACAATCTTTCTAACCAAATGGAAGATTTCCATCTAACCTACTGCTAGATCTTCAAGATTCCTGAGCAAGGTCATCTGACCTGTCAATTACGTTGAGATTTAGAGGCTCAGGGCTGCTGGGACCCCAAAATCACAACATGTGGGTCCTGCCTGAATGAATTCAATCCAAGCCTTATTTCAACCAAAGACAATCTTTATTAAAGATCCTACATATTAGCCAGATTTCTTAGGAATCTGAACATTTGTGAGCTATTGGCTAGATTATAAGAATCTGAGTACCTTAATGGAGACAAGATGGACCTTATATACAGAAAGACAGTGAGATGGATCTAGGGAGGATCTTGATGGGAGTTGGAGAATGAGGTCTAGATAGGGTTATGGGTGGGAAGTAGCCTGGGGCCATCTGGAGGTAATAGAAAATTGAGGGTTAGCCTCAATTAAGGATAATAAAGAACTGGGAGACTGGGTTTAGGAAAGGCCAGTTGATAGGATTATAGCCTTAGGTGAAAGCCAGAGATTTGGCCACCATGGGAAAATCCTGGGCTTTTCCCCCTTGGGGTCCATATCCCAGACACAGTCTTTTCTTTTAGAGGCTCAGATCCCATCTTCATCAAATATATACTAAGAACGCCTGAGTCTTTCCATCCATACAAATGCAGCACCCTTAGTACTCCTAGGCATTTCTGTCTCCTCTGCATTTTCTTATATGTGTTGTTCTCCCTACTAGAATGCATGCTCGTTGAGAGGAAACACTGTCTTGCTTTTTCTCTTTGTATTCCCAGATACAAATACATGCTTAATAAATCTTTTTGTCCCATTCATACCTAAGTCCATCATAGTTTTCTTTATACCAATACCTCCTTCTAAGATCTGTATTGATTTCTTCACTACGGTATTAAGAGAAATCTGTATTTTAGAAATAGGATAAACTCAATATTAGGACAGTAATTATCTAATATCAAGATAGAATTATATAATACAGAATATGGCCCAAGAAAGGTGGAAAGAGAATCATTTCCCATTCCCACCCCTTCTTTATCACCTGAGGTGAGTGGAAAATGAAGTGGGGATTAGGTAGAAGAATTCTGTGTGGTTACAGTTTTGCATTAGTTGTTCTGAAATGAGATGTGTAAAAATGAATAGAATCTGATTGTAAAAGAAAATAAGCAACAAAATGGTTAAGTGGGGAGAGAATAATGGATTTCTGTAAATAATACAATTTCAAATGTATTTAAGCACCTCTATTTATGCATCCCTCATCAGCCATTGGAGGGGGGAGTATGGGGAGATCTTTTCAATCATAATAATAGGCTGTGAGGATAATTGAGGTAATATATGTGAAAGAGCTTCAAACTGTTAAGAAATACACTCTATACATCCAACCTATCATAATTAATGGTAACAATAATGATGAAGATAAGTAAAAAGGAGGTAAAAAGGAGTATCTACTCTGGGAAGGAGAGGGAAAACAGGAGCCAGCCCTCCCTTAGTTCCAACAAGACTCCTACAGGTGGCCTCTTTTTCTTAATCAGAGAAACCTTAGCAGTAGAGAGACCTAAGTCAACTAGTAGCTAAAAATAAAAACCAAACCAAACAAAACAACAACAAACAAACCAAAAACATATATTCAGCCTCTCCACCCCACCAAAGACCACTGGAAGAAAAAGCCATCCAAGAAGCACTAGCATCCACATCAAAACCCAAACAAAGAGGCTACGGTAATGGGCCTTTCTTTGTTTTCACCTATACCACTCATCTGATGACTTCTGTTATAATGGGAACCAAAAGGTGGAAAGTCCTTGTTCTCATTCAAAATATGAGCCTTTGTGATTCCTCATTTAGGACTTAATGGGCATTTTAGGGAAATTGCTATAGCAGAAATTGAAAGGATAGAGGGAAAAGGGGAATAGAATCACAAGACCATAAGTTATTTAAAGAAAGTTAAGAGGTTAGATAATGAAGTTGTTAGAAAGCAATATAATCTCCAAATACACATACAAGAAAAGGTAAAAAGATATTTTGCTATAGCCTGAGTCAAAACTGAGACAAAATGGTCTCCACATTTACAATTTATATTCTCTCTCTCTCTCTCTCTCTCTCTCTCTCTCTCTCTCTCTCTCTCTCTCTCCCCTTATCTCTGTCTCTTTGATTCTTTCTGCCTAGGTCTGACTCTCAATACAGCCAATTAATCCCCAAGGGAAAAGTTCCATTAAAATTAAATTTTTATCTGTCTCTATGTCTCTAGCTTTCTTCATCTATCTGGTTCAGTCTCTCTGTCTCTCCCCATCTCTCTCTGTCTCTATCTTTCTCTGTCTCTATCTTTCTCTGTCTCTGTCTGTCTCTTTTCTACACACTAGTTTTATGTAATCACCAATTCCCAATGGAAACAGTTCCATTACATTATTTGTTCGTATTCCAAATATCATTTAGAGATTGCAGACTTGGTTGGATGTCCTTTATCCTGCAAAGCTGAAATCTTATAAAGCCCCTGTTTAGCTATTCAAGATCACAGAGCCTGGGTAGATCTACAGGAAGAGTGGTTTATTGTCCCTGCTTCCTCTGTGAGTGCCCTAAGCCAGAACTGTCTCCCTGCTTGGGGGAGAATAAGTTACTTCTAGAGTTGGAAATGAATGTGTTTTGGGAAAGCTCATGACAGAATTATGGGGGTGGGATGAGGGTGGAGAGAGGCCTGGAGAGGCATGTAATGACTGACAGTAATTCTTAAACCCAGGGAGATCTGTGTCTTATGACAATGAGGGCTGGAGAGAGGCATGAGTCAGATGTCTCTTTTCAAGGAAAGAAGGTAGTAAATACATTTGTTCAAGTACTACTTATGCAAACTGAAGATATGAAAACAGTCTATAATATCTGATTTGATTATGACTATAATTGACACAACTTGATTAATTTCATTGTGTGCGTTCTGGGGTGTTGGGGTCTTAGTATATAGAATAACACTCCAGGGTGTACACTTGCTGTCAGAAAGTCTTGTATAACACACACAAATGCTACTACCTGATAGCTACTGAAGTCAGTAGACTCATTTTTGTCCTTTATTTGTGTCCTTTATTCAAGGACATACCAACCTTGGTGGGGCTTTATACACATGGGTTTTTGGCACATGATTTTTATAGCTGAACTGTTCCTGAGCAAGAGGTGAAGAAAATAAAAATAAGAAAGAACAGAAATACTTCCTCTTTCTCTTCTCTCATCTATTCCCATAAACATACATGGATATTTGTTTATATACTTGGATGTGATGGGGTGTGGCCCAAACCCAGATCTTAGCTCCTTGCCCAAAGGGAATCTGACTCTCATTTGTCTACAGTCCCCAGCCCCTCATCTCCTTCTGAAAGCCCTAGCCTAACTTTTAATCTTGTTCAGATGTGCCTTTGCCCCACACCCTAAAAAGGAATCTAGCTCCCATTTTAGGTTCCTTATCCATCTCCCCTTATTTCCCTTTGAAAGCCCTAGCCCCACCTTTTTGATCTCATTCAGATGCCTTTCTATTCCCATTGTCTATTCAATCTCTTAGACATTCCAATTAGAATTCTCACCCAGACTCTTTTGCCAGACCATTTTCCCAGACCCTTCCCTGGTCACCCAAAGTCACTTTAGTATATAAGATCTACCCTGGCTCCCATTCAGATGCTGAGAATCTCAAACCCAAAAGGCTGAGACTTTCTCATGCCTGCTTGTCCTCATGGGCGTCACCTGGCCTATGTGATTTATCACTAATAAAACCTTTTCTCTGGCTGGAAGAAGATTTGAGTTGAATTCTTTTAGGCAGGACCCAGCATCATGATCTTGGGGTTCCCAGCACCCCAAAGTCCTAGACCTCTTTAGATATATGTACATGCATACACACACTAGAATTTTTTTTTCCTTCCTAAGGCAATTTGAATGGAATAAAATTACAATCCTCCAGTGGATAATCTGAACCTTTCATTCATTCTCAAACCCAGTCTAGAATAGTTTACTTGCCAATCAAGTATAAACTACTCTTTTCAAATCCACTGTGGTCCAGCCCCATATTGATGAGATAGATGGGAGTTAGCTCTGCTTCCAAGGCTAAAGGAAAGGATACCATTCATCAGGATCTTCATTCTCTGGCACCCTTTAAATTATGAGATCCTTTCCTGAACTCTCCACAGTGGAATTTAGTTCTGGAGTGAATTGTCCCTTCTTAAATTGTTTTCTAATTATTTGTTCTCCAATTATTTCTCTCTTCAAGTAGACTGAAATTTGTGATGGGATACTATCATGCAATAAGAAATGCCAAAGGAATAGTTTCAGAAAAACTTGGGAAGATATATATGAACTAAGGCAAAGTGAAATGAGCAGAACCAGAAAAAACATTCTATATAGTAATAGCAATATTATAATGATAATCAACAGTGAAAGACTAAGCTATTTTGATCAATACAATTATTCATATTTCCAAAGATTTCATGGTGGAAAATGCTATCCATCTTTAGAAAGAAAGAGAACTGATGAACTCTGAGTACAGACTAAACCATATTTTTTTTACTTACATTTTTCTTGCCTATTTTTTCCAACATGGCTAATATGGACATCTGTTTTGTGTGATTTCACATGTATACTGGATATCATATTTCTTTCTTTCTCAATGGGTATGGGAGCAGCTGCAGGAAGGTAAGAATTTGGAACTGAAAATTTTTGGTTAAAGTAAACTTTATTCTTCTTCAGAAAATGGGTTATCTCTCTTACATAAAGGATGTATATAGCTAAACACATAGTAAGCACCAGAAAATATGTGTCGGTTGATTATGAGTTTTCTATAATCATTTTTAACCACTTTTGATTTTGTTGCTATGGGTTTTTTTTTTCAGAAAGTATTTATTGAATACTTAACACATACTAGCCTCTAGAGATATAAAAACAACAACAAAATAAATCCCAGTCTCTGCTTTCAAAGAGCTTATATTCTACTGGGAAAATATACTGTGTATACTGTGTCTTTTGGGAAGAGAAGGGTCTGAACTTAGAATTTCATCAGTATGAGGATTTCAAGTGGAATAACCCATGATTTGCTTAGTGATGGGAAATCTACAGGAACTTTTCAGAATTTGTTGTTGTTCATCCCTCTGATGTGTGATGTGTTCACTTTATGAGGCCTTGACTTTCCTGTGATTTGGACTTAAAAGAGACAGAGTTGCACAAAGTCATCAGCCTCACTCTCTCTTCAAGAATCTTTGAAGTCCAGTAACAAGGCAAAAGTCAGGATGACTGGCAATGGCCCAAGATGCAATGGATGACCTTGGTATGTTTGATGTTCATAACACCTGCTTTAGCTGCCTTCATGGCCTTGGAACAAGTTGTTCTCATATTCCTGTTTCACTGGAGGAAGTTGTCACATGCTTGGGATAGGCATTCACCTAAGTCACTGATGGATTTGAGGCTTTACCTTCAACATGGTTTAAACCATTTGTCTGGACAGTTTTGCTGGGGTGTCGTCACTGCACATGCTATAGTTTCTTGGAGTCACAGGTGAGTACTAAGTGAAAGGTAGACACCAAAGGTAGATGAGTAGCCCTGAAAAGAACTCAGCAAACTATCACAACTTAGATGCTATCTAGTTACTAAGGGAGGTAATATGACACAATCTCAATTATTTATTAAGTACCTACTATGTGCCAGGCACTGCAACAATCAGTATTGGGTACACAAAAAGAAACAAAACATAATCTTTATTCTCAGGGAGCTCACAACCTAATGACGGATAGAGAATTTCATCAGAAGCTAGGAAGACTAGATTTATTCTTCCTGGATTCCAAATTCTACTGGTGTAACCTGGAAAATCACTTAACCTCTATAAGTTGCAGAGAAGGTACTAATTTGCATTTATTGACTGACTAGAAGAAATTGTCTCACCAAGGAATTCTTTTTGCCTATGAAATTGTGGGTCTAGTCATTATCCCTTTTCTCTATTCATCTAGTTTGTCTATGACCAGTATATATATAGCACCACTGTGGTATATAAACAGTCTCTACCATACACAGCTCTCTTCATGACTGTTGAGGTTGCCAGAAGAGTATTGTAACAACATCCCCAAGTGCTGCTAAGGTGTCCTAGAAGAGCAGGTAGTGATTGTGTGTGTAGTTCCATTGTCTTATTTGCCCAGAGAGTCCAGCAGGCTCAGCAAGTGTTCCACATGTACAGATATTGTCCTTCATGACTGGGAATCCTGAAAATAGCCTGCCTGCTGATTGAAGATAACTTCCATAATAGCAAGGATAGTGGAAATGCTGCTTGCCATGAGAAAATGCTACTGCCACATGGAAACCCACACTGGTTGGTCAATTCTTTATCTTCTAGCTTGCAGACAGCAGAAGTCACAAAGGCCAGAAGGTAGGCTTCCAAGGATACCTACTGCAGGTAAAATATTAGAAAGATGCTGTTGGGCCAGGGATTTTGAGAAGGATGCTTTATACACTTTTGATGGCAAATTCCTTGAGAATACTCTGCTCCCCTATGGCTCAGTACACACACACACACACACACACACACACACAGATATATAGATATAAATCTATGCAAATATGTACACATTAAGCTAATTAGTTGTGCTTTACATTCTAGGGGAAGTACAATAAATCTAGGTCATTTTTTTTCCCTAATGTCCATGACATATTTGAATTTTCCTTGGCTCTTTGCACAGAGCAAATTAAGATATGTCACTGGCCAGATCATATTTCTACAAATGTAACAATTATATTTAGGAAAAATGTTGGAAAAATGTGGTCATATTTTAAGAGAAAAAGTCAGCAAACATGACTCAGACTATTTATTTTACCTGTATTCATTCAATCAATTCAACAAGCATTTATTAAGTACCTATTTTATGTGAGGCATGATGGCAAGTGTTTGTGACACAACCAAGAAAAAAATCTAGTCCTCAGGAAGCATACTAAAAGAAAAATCAGTAGATACAAAATATATACATATATTTTGGGACCAATGTCACCTCATTCTCCCAGTTGTAGTCCTATATTCTAGCTAAGCTGGGCTACTTGTATCCATATATGACTTTTATCTAAAACCACTCTGCCCCAGACCCTAAGGCTCTGGAATGTTCTCCATCAGTTTTTCCTCTTGAAATCCTTAAATACATTGAAAGTGTAGTTAATACCACCTCCTAAATGAGAGCTTTTTTTATGAGACCTATATTCTTTAATTGTTGGCAACCATCCTAAACCCTTAAAAGATCCTGTATATAATTTATCTGTATTTATATATCTGTGAAAATGTTATTCTCCCCTACCCCTGGAAGAATTTAAGCTCTGCAAAGATTTTCATTTTTATATTGGAATTCCCAGCACTTAGCATAATACTTGACACATAGTAGGTGCTCAATAAATGCTTCCTGAACTGAATTGAATTTGGATCCTGAAATTCTACTTTTTTGGTATAATAAACTGGTCTCGAAGGTAGGAAGAAAGGTATTCAAATTGCCCCTTTGACATGTACTGGTTTTGTGGCTCTGAACAAGTCACTTAACATCTTAGTATTCTAATTGACTCCTAAAGACTAAAACTTGTATAGATTCTGCCAAACTCTACTGGTGAAGGAAGCTTCCTTTTCTGGGAGTTCAATATATCAATGAAATTCCAGATCCAGCCCCTACCTTTTTATCCTCTGTCCTTAGCACATAGTTCTACACATAGTAAACTTTCATGTGTTTATTAATGATAGTGACTATAGAGAATTTTTTTAAAAGCACAGAAATTTCAACTCAGCATTACAACAAAAATATTCCATGAATTCTGAAATTCAGTTAAAGATAAGTATCTTGTATTTGATTATCATGTCAGTTATTCATTTAGAACCTATCAGCATTTTCAAATCTGCTTGCTTTCCAAGGCAGAGCACAAGCTGATTAAATATATCTGATACCTGTGGTCCTTGGAAGGAATTTAAAGTTGTGAATTATACACAGTTTAAAATGTTTGTAGTCAAGGTAGCATTTAAATCTTCAACCAATTAAGTATAATTATTGAATGAAAGGTAATACTTTTCTCAACAAGATGAAGGTTAAATTAAAATTAGTTTTCAAATTAGAAGGTAACACCTACTAACTGTCAATCAGTCAAATGTTTATTTGAGGTCTTGTATTGACAAAAAAGGAGGGGGGATAAAAGTATCAGCCTCCAGCCAAGTCTTCTTATTAATGGAACATCGCACTTAGAGAGATTATGTACAATGTCTTTTTCTGTGAACAAGTACAAAAGACTGGAGCACTGCCCTCTTTGAAATTAATGAACACAGAAAAGAAGAGGTCTAGAGCAAATAAATGAGAGGCAGAATGTGGACAAAGGCTACAAACAATACCTTGTGCATTGTCTGGCCACTGACAAAAACCTTCACCATTTTATGCAGCTACATTAATACCCGGGGATGGCTGTTGTCTGACACAGCATTTGTGAGCAGTTACAAAAGGCAAGGAGACAGATAAGCTCCCTGCTACAAAGATAAGCAGAAGAAACCAAACTTATGTTGACAGCCAACAAAGAAAATTGTCTTGTTAGGTATAAATGCACTGAGTAAACACACGTGGACAGCAGTATGTGAGATTTCTCTGTGCAGGAGAAATACATAGCTTAGAATTGCATTCACTGGTGTTCATGTGACATTTGAGGTTGTGGGTGTTATAGTATAGCAAACTGCCATGGTAGCTGAAAAAAATCCATATTAAGAATAAAATGCATTATTTACATAAATTTACTATGTGATGAATGGACCCCAAGCAGAGCTTGAGGATGATTGTGTTGATGATGATGGCGATGATGATGATGATGATAACTATTGTGTGTACAGTATTGAAATTTTTTTAAAGTCCTACATTTATCAAAGAACTTTACATATTTTATCTATATTGAGTTCCACTACAATCCTGGACGAGGTACTGAAGGTAAGATTATCTTCATTTTCAAGATAATGAGCCAAAGGTTCTATGAGGTCAAGTGACTTGCAGGTAGTTCCATTTCTAATGAGTGTCTTGAGATGAGATTTTAACTCAAGTTCTCCTTAGTAAAGGAGCATGGCACAGTGGAAAGTGCTCAGCATTTGAGTCACAGGATCTAGACTCAAATTATACTTCTACCACTTTCTGTGTAATTCTAGCAAGACACTCTACCTCCATGGGCTTTAGTTACCTCATATATTAAATTTAAAAGAATGGACTTGATGACCTCAAAAATCTCTTCAAGACTTAAGTATATGATCCCATGATCTTGACCCTAAGTCCAGTACACTACACAATAAAACATGCTGCGTTTAATAAAGATCTTTATACTAAAAAATGCCAGGTATCAAAGTGACTAAAATACTGAGCAATAACGTTATTATTTATTGTAATACACTTAGGAAGGTAAATGTGGTTGGATTAATTCATTAAAATATAAATTATTTCTTTTAAAATAGCAAAAGACAGAAAAAATAAGTGTGAACAGTTTATTTATAGAGATGTCTTTAGCATGGGCTCATGTTGCCAAGATTAAGTTTTCATGTTACTTTTTTTAAGCAAACAAAAAAAAGAAACAATTTTCTTATTTATATAGTGAAAATGAAGTGGAGGGTAAAGACAGCTATGTACATATTTCAGCTCAAGAAGCCATGTCTACTAAACAGAAAGTATCCCAAATGGAATTTCATTTTCTAATTTTGAAATGCCAATTTATTGAACATTGTAAGTGAGATAATCTGACTTTAAACGTAGGTGATTTCATTTGACCCAAAAGAATGTGAAATTGCCTTTCCTCCATTAAAGTTTATTATTAGATTTTGTGAATGACATGATTTATTCATTTAGGTGATACTCTACGATCAGCTATACCTTAGCTACTCTGGTCAATGTATCTTTAAATCAATAAAGCTGGTTGAAGATATTATCCATTATTACAACAGAAGGGACAAGCATTAATAATTCAGGAAATCTATTGTCTTGGGATAATTTCATTTACAATGTATTTTCTTTCTATTTTTTTTCTTCAAAGGAAAAATAAAGTAAACTATGGACAGGGGAGAAGTAGCACATAGGTCTCCTTCCATAGGAGATTATACTAGCTCAGCTATAAAAAGGGGAAAGTATCATTTCTTTTCTCTTAGGAATGTCAGTAAACAATCATGAGTATAATTTTCAAGTCATGTCTACATGCATTTATTGAGCACCTACTATAAGCCAGGTGCTATAATAAGCACTAGACTCTCTGCTCTATCTTCATTAATTATTTTCAGGGTATATACTTAAAATTAACCAGCTGCATTGTAGTTTGAAGGTAATATGATATTTTTAGAGAATATGTAAAATAGCTTCTTATCTTTTAATAAAAAAAGAAATGTAAAATTATTGATTTAATGTTCATGCTGTTACTTTACATTGAAATGTATGGCAAAAGAAGAAAATTGTTTATGGATAAACATCAAGTTAAACACCATAGGGAGAAATAAAGGTAAAATGTAGGGAGAAGAATAGCTCTTGAGATGCCCAGAAGCTTACAGAAGACAAAATTCAAGGGAAAGGAAAAATAGACCTTTGGAAAAAACTGAATGGAAATAGAAAGGAGTACGCCTTTTTCTCAGCTGCACAGGGCACTTTCATAACAATTGACCATGTATTAGGGCACAAAAACCTCACATCCAAATGCTGAAAAGCAGAAATATTGAATGCACCCTTTTCAAACCACAATAAAATAAAAATTACATATTATAATGAGCCATGAAAGCAGAGATTAATCATTAATTGAAAATTAATAATTTAATACCAAAGAATGAGTGGGTGAAAGAATAAATCATATAAATGATCATTTCACTAAAGAAAATGAGAACAATTATACAACATTCTGAAATCTGTAGGATGCAATCAAAGTAATACTTGGGGAAACATTTATATCTCTTAATTCATACAAAAGTAAAAGAAAGAAAGAGCAAAACATTGATTAGACATGCAACTAAAAGGAATACTACAAAAAGAACAAATTAGAAATCCCCAATTAAACAGCAAAATAGAAATCCTGAAAATGAGAGAGATTAATATAATTGAAAGTAAAAACTACTGAACTAATATAAGCTAGGAGCTGGTTTTATGGGAAAAAATAATTTGATTAAAACAATGAAGGAAGAAAACTAAGTTAATAGTATTAAAATGAAAAGGATTACTGCACCAACACTGAAGATGAAATTAAATCAATTATTAGAAGTCATTAGGAGGGAATCTAAGTGAAATAGATGACTGACAAAAATGTAAACTGCTCAGATTAGTAGAAGAGGAAATAGAATACTTAGGTAGCCCTATCTTAGGAAAAGAAATTGAATAAGCCATCAATGAGCTTCTGAAGAAAACAATCCTCAAAACCAGATTGATTTACAAGTGAATTTTACCAAAACATTTAAGAAATACTTAATTCAAAAGCTATATAAACTATTTGAAAAAATAAGTTAAAAAGAAATATTAAGAAATTCTTTCTTATGATATGAATATGGTTTTAATACCTAAAACAGGGAGAGAAAAGCAGAGAAATAAAATCATAGAGCAATTTCCTTAATGAATTTCAATGAAAAATTTTTAAAAATACTAGAAATGTGTTACAGAAGTAATCACTATCATCAAGTGTGATTTATATCAGGAATGCAGGGCTAGTTCAATATTAGGGAAAAAAGTGCAAGTATAATTAGCCATATCAATAAAAAAATTCCACTGTAATATCATTAGATGCAGAAAAAGACAAAATACAGCAGCCACTCCTTTAAAAAAATTAGAAAGCATAGGAATAAATGTAGCCTTTCATTAAAATCATAAATAGTATCTATCTAAAGCCAAGTGCAACCATTATCTGTAATGGGGATATACTTGAAACTTTCCCAGTAAGATCAGAAGTGAATCGAGGATGTCTACTATCACCACTGTTATTATTGTACTAGAAATGCTGGCTACAGCAACAAGAAGAAAAAAGAAATTGAAGGAATTAAAAAAAGGCAATGAGGAAACAAAACTATCACTTTTTGTAGATGATATGATGATATACTTAGAAAATCCTATCAAATCAACTAAAAAAAAACTATTTGAAGCAATTACCAACTTCAGCTGTAAATATATACACATATCAAATAATATAATCTACAGTATATATTTAAATATATTTCTATAAATTATATAAATATGTACTAAACATATAAAATAATACAAATTCAAAAAATATAAAATTACCAATTTCAGATATAAAATAAACCCAGATAAATCATCAGCATTTCTATTACAAACAAAACCCAAGAAAAGAAATAGGAGGAACTGAATCTAAAATAAATGCAAATAATATAAAATATTTGGTATTCTACCTGCCAAGACGAACTCAAAGATTACATGAACACAATTACAAAACACTTTTCACACAAAGACAGATAAATAATTAGAGAAATACTAATTGCTCATAGGTAGCCTGAGCCAATATAATAAAAAATGATTATTCTGCTTAAGTTTATTTACTTATTTAGTGACATACCAAACTACCAAATAATTATCTTATAGAGCTAGAAAAAGAATAATTACAAATCTCATCTGAAAAAGAGATCAAGAATATCCAAGAAAACAATTTTTTAAAATGTAAAGTAAAACAGAAGAGCAGTTCCAGATTTCAACTATGTTATCAAGTGATAATCATCAGAAAAATTTTGTACTGGTCCCCAACTGATAAATGGTCAAATGATATGAACAGGCAGTTCTCAGGTGAAGAAATTAAAGTCATCTATAGTCATATGAAAAAATGCTCTAAATCACTATTGATTAGAGAAATGCAAATCAAAACAACTCTGAGGTACCAAATCACACCTATCAGATTGGCCAACATGACAAAACAGGAAAATGATAAATGTTGGAGAAGATGTTGTAAAATTGAACACTAATACATTGTTGGTAGAGTTGTGAAATGATCCAACTATTCTGAAGAGCAATTTAGAGCTATGCCCAAAAGGCTATAGAAATGTGCATACCCTTTAACCCAGCAATAGCACTTCTAGGACTGTATCCCAAAGAGATCATACAAATGGTAAAAGGACCCACATGTACAAAAATATTCATAGCAGCTCTTTTTGTGGTGGCAAAGAATTAGAAATCGAGAGGTTGCCCATCAATTGGGGAATGGCTGAGCAAGTTGTGGTGTATGAATGTAATTGAATACTATTGTGCTATAAGATATGATGAACAGGCTGACTTCAGAAAAACTTTGAAGCTCTTGTATGGTGTGATGCTGAGTGAAGTGAGCAGAACCAAGTGAATGTTGCACACAATAACAGCCACGTTGTGGGATGACTAATATTGATAAACATAACCCTTCCCAGCAATACAAGTATCTAAGACATCTCCAAAGGCCTCGTGATGGAAAATGCTATCCACATCCAAAGAAAGAACTATGGGAGTTGAATTGCTATGTTTTTTTTCTCTTCTGTTGAGTTTTATTTCCTCTTTCTGGTGGCTCCTACTATTGGTTCTAATTTTTACTTATAACATCACTAATGTGAAAATATGTTTAATAGGAATGTATGTGTACAGCCTATATCAGATTGTGTGCCATCTTGGGGAGGGTAGTGGGGAGGAAGGGTGAGAAAAATATTAAACTCGAAAGCATATGGAAGTGATTGTTGATAAATCAAAATACATTATTTTTAAAAATTTAAAAAAGAAAAGCAAAAAAAAATTAAAAATCTGTTACTGGCTAATAAATAAAATAGTACATTAGTGGCATAGATTATGTATAAAATACACAGCAGCAAATTACCATAGTAGCTGCTTGATAAATTCAAAGATTTAAGATTTTGAGGTAAAAACTTAAAATTTGACAAAAATTGCTAGGAAAATTGGAAAGCAGTTTGACAGAAACTAGAGCTAGACACAGAAATCTCACACTGTATACCAAGATAAGATCAAAATAGATAAATGACTTTGACATAAAAGACATTATCATAAGTAAATTAGAGTAGCATGGAAAAATGTATCTGTCAGAGCTATGGATAAGGGAAGAGTTTATGACCAAACAAGAGATAGAAAAGATTATAGGAAGTAAAATAGCTAATTTTGATTACATGAACTTAAAAAGCTTTTGCACAAACAAAACTAGTTCAGCCAAAATTAAAAGTTAATCAGGAAACTGGAAAAAAATCTACAGCAAATTTCTGTGATAAAGGCTTCATTTCTCAAATACATAGGGAAATGAGTCAAATTTGTTAAAAAACAATTAGAGCCTTTCTTCAGTTGATGAATGGGCAAAAGAAAAGAACGGGCAGTTTTCATAAGAAGAAATCCCAGGTATTTATAGTTTCATGAAAAAAAATCTCTATATCGCTATTGATTAGAGAAATTAAAATTAAAACAACTCTAAGGTACCCCCTCACACCTATCAGATTGGTTAACATGAGAGAAAAAGAAAATGACAAATGCTGGAGGGAAAGTGGAAAAAATGGAACATTAGTGCATTGTTGGTGGAGTTGTGAACTAGTCTAACCATTCTGGAGAATAATTTGGAACTATACCCACAGCTATAAAACTGTGCATACCTTTTAACCCCAAAAAATGCCACTGTGAGTTATGTATCCCAAAGAGATAAAAAAAAAAAGGAAAAGACCTATTTGTACGAAAATATGTATAACTTCTCTTTTTGTGGTGGAAAGAATTGGAAATCAAAGGGATTCCTATCAACCGGGAATTGTTCCAACAATTTGTGATATATGGTTGTGATGGCATACTATTATGCTATAAAAAATAGAAAGCTGCAAAGGGGGGCAGAGCCAAGTTGGCAGAGTAAAAGCAGTAATTTGCTTGAGTTCTCCCCCAAACCTCTCCAAATACCTGTAAAAAATGATTTAAAACAAATTCTAGAGTAGCAGAACCCATAAAAAAAACAGAGTGAAACAAATTTCCAGTCCAAGACAACCTAGATAGTTGATGGGAAAGGTCTGTTGCTCTGGGTGGGGAGAGGAGTGCAGTTCCCCATGGACTGCGCAGATGAAGACACAGCTGACCTCGGGGGACTGAATCATGGACAGCTGTGGTAGTTTCCATACTTCTCAACCCACAAACACTGAAGACAACTTAGAAGGTCAGTGGAAAAGGGCTGACAGATGTGTGTGAGAAAGGAGCCCAGTCTGACCCCAGCCCTGCCATTGCCTTGGGTGTGGTGGTTGTTTCCACAGCTCTCAGCTCACAGATGGTGGGCAGATTGAGCAGCTGATCAGAAGGGTACTGCAGGGATACCTTTGCTGGTGCTGAGGCAGGATTCTCTTGCTTTGCCTGTGCTCAGATCTGGGTCATAGTCCTGGGAGGTGGGACTGGGGTGAGGAGGAGTGCTGGCAAGGTGGAGCTTGTGACAGAGGTAGAGAGGGAATGTTCCTCACAGTTCCAAGGCTGGAAAAAGTGCTTGTGGTCACTCACAGACCAGAGCACAGGACAGGAAAGGAGTAAACACCTCTCCTTTGACCATACCGCCTTGGAAGAACCAAAAATTTACAGGTGTCTAGAAGTATCTCTGAAAAGAGCTGCACAAAACCCCTGAAGCTTGGAACAGTACATTCTCCACACTGGAAAGAGTTTAAAAGTTAAATAATTGTCTGGGAACATGAGTAAACAGAGGAAAAAACTCAGACTATAGAATCTTACTTTGGTGACAAAGAAGATCAAAACATACAACCAGAAAACAGCAAAGTCAAAGCTCCTATCCAAAGCCTCCAAGAAAAATATGAAGTGGTCTCAGAACATGGAAGAGGTCAAAAAAGTATTCAGAAAATCAAGTAAGGGAAGTAGAGGAAAAATTGGAAAGAGAAATGAAAATGATGCAAGAAAATCATGAAAAATAAGTCAACAGCTTGCTGAAGGAGACCCTGAAATACTGAAGAAAATAACAGCTTGAAAATAGACTAACCCAAATGGCAAAAGGGGTCCAAAAAAGCCAATGAGGAGAAGAATGTCTTAAAAAGCAGAATTGGCCAAATGGAAAAGGAGATCCAAAAGCTCACTGAAGAAAATAATTCCTCAAAAATTTGAATCAAGCAAATGGAAGCTAATGACTATGAGAAATCAAGAAATTATAAAATAAAAAACAGCAAGCAGAATGTTTTCCAGAAAATTCTGGGGAAACTTATATGACCTAGTACAAAAGGAAGTGAGCAGAACCAGGGGAATATCGTACACAGCAACAGCAATATTTTAACAATAATCAACTCTAAAAAACTTAAATATTATCATCAAGACAATGATCCAAGACAATTCAAAAGGACCCATGATGAAAATGCTATCCATTTTGAGAGATTCCTACTAAATTCTGAATATTGATTGAAGCCTATTTATTTTCTTTATTTCCTTTTTTTCCTGTGTTTTCTTTTTCAACATGGCTAACATGGAAACATGTTTTTTCATGACTGCACATATATAACCTATATTAAATTGCCTACTGTCTCAGGGAGGGAAGGAGGGAGACAGAGGGAGAGAATTTGGAACTCAATGTTTTTAAACATTAAAAAGTGTTTTTCCATGTAATTTGAAAATATTTAATAAAATAAATAAAATTATATTTTAGAAAAGTAATGAGCAGCAAATTAAGTTCGTTGCCTCAGTTGCTTGTAATAAATGCACAGTTTAGTCAACAAGCAAGATGAAATACAAGGAAATGTATTTGATATCACAGGTTTGAAACTTGGTGCTAGAATGTGGGTCTGAATTAGTATACCTTATTTAAAACAAAGCAGGATTAGTATTGTATATTTACAATTTATACTCAAGTCATTTAATTTGGTTCTCTGAAGGAGGAAGCAGAGTTAAATTAAGTAAAGATAAATAGAAACAATGTTGTAACTTGTATATACTAAAATCCACCTAGGCAGAAAGAAAAAAAAATAGAGGAACTTGTGGATCCCTACAAGACTAGTACAGCAGCGTTATAATTAGTGATGTGTAATTTCAATTTTCTAAACATCTCTCTCCCTCTCTCTCTCTCTCTCTCTCTCTCTCTCTCTCTCTCTCTCTCTCTCTCTCTCTCTCTCTTTCTCTTTCCCACCTTGCTTCCCTTCTTTCTATTAGAGAGATTAGACAATAAGACAGTTATATAACTTTGTAAGTCATTTAATGACAACTCAAGAAGTATTCATAAATTATTTTGTGAAAACTTTGAAAGAAGTCTCCAGTGGAGTGACTTAGAGAACTGTACTTTGCTCAGTTTTATTAAACATTCTTATCATTGTATTACATAAAAGCATAGATGGTATTCTCATCAAAAATTGAAATGGTACATGTGTAAAAGGGATAGTTTACATAATGGATGACAGAGCCAGAATTAAAATAATCTTGACAGACTAGATTGTTGAGCTGAGAAAGAACTAGCTAATATTTAATATATAACTTCAAGGTGTATGACATGTATTACATATTTTATCTTATTTGAATCCAGTAAGATGTAATTTATCAGGCATAATAAATGTAAAGTCTTATATATGGGTTTAAGAAATTTATTTAATAAGTACAATATGGAGGTGTACTTAGGAATTTGCTTGAAAAAGATTCTTGAGGGAAGGTTAGTTGGGTATAGTAGTATATGTCAAAATCTCTACTATGGTGAGACTTGAGGGAGTGGATATCTTGAGCTTGAGAGTTCTGAGATGCCTAGGCTAATCAGAGGTGTGCACATTGAATTAGTATGGTGAAGTCTCAGGTGCTGGGGGCCAAAAGGTTTCCTAAAGAGGCAAAGTGGCCTAGGGCAGAAAGAGAGCAGTTCAAAACTTCAAGGCCATTCATCATAGGATCAGGTACATGAATAGCTCCTGGACTTCCAGACGAGATGATAGGAGAAACAGTCTTAAAGAAGAAAGGTGAGTGAGAGAGATAAAAAGGAATGAAGGAAGGAAGAAATGAATGAACTCATGAAGGAATGAAAGAAGGAAGAAAGGAAGGAGTGAGCAAAAGAAGGAGGAAGGAAGGAATGGAAGTTCTTTTTTTTTTTTTTGGTTGGGCAATGGGGGTTAAGTGACTTGTCCAGGGTCACACAGGTAGTAAGTTTTATCTACCTAGCTGCCCCCAAAGAATGGAAATTTCAAAGATACAAATTTAGGTTTGAAATAAGGGGAAAAGAGCAACTTGTTAAGAATTGGAGCTGTTCAAAAGTGAATTGGATTAACACAGGAATAAGTGGGTTCTCCTTCACTAAAATTCTTCAAGCAAAAGATAGATGTATAAGTATAAATTCTTTTGGGGATATAATTTGGACTACCATGAACCCTGATGTCCCTTCCAAATCCAAAATCCTGCAATTCTGTGAAATAGTTTCTCCTATAAGATTAAGAAAGAGATAAGTTAATTTTCCAGGACAGTTAAAAAAGCCTGAGTAATATATTATAGCCATTCTTTTCTGGAACTTCTTCTGACATTATTGCTGATAGTTATTACTTTTCTAAGTTTAACAAATCCTATGGGAAATGACTTCCAGGAGCCAAGATGGTGGAGTAAGCAGGCAATCATTTGAACTCTCCCATGTTCACCTCTAAACAACTATAAAATAGTGCCTTAAAACAAATTTTGAAAGGGCAGAACCAACAAAAAGATGGGATTAAACAATTTTTTAGCCCAAGACACCTTGGAAGATTTGCAGGAAAGGTCTGTCTCACTCACATAAAAGGGGAGTACAGTCTAGGGCAGGTATCATCCTGACAAGCCATCAGCAGTCTCTACCTCAGAAAACCAGCAGGCCTGAGCCCCAGTGCAGGTCAATGGCTATGGCTCCAGATCTCCATAGCAGCAGTAAGCAAGCATCTTCCTTCCCCCACACAGCCCTGGTACAGCACCCACCTACAAACACATACACACACACACAGGCCTCAACTCGATACCAGGTGAAAAGCCAGACCCCCTCAGCCCCATTGCAGCACCAGGCTCCCCCCCCCACTATGTGCCTCAGAGCAACACCAGGTGAACAGACAGACCCCCATGATCCCGGCACCAGACATCTGCACCCTAAACTCCTGTGGGCAACAATGCAACACCAGGTGGGTCACCAGAACCCCATGGCACTAAGCAACAGCGGCAGCTAGCCCCACTCCCAATGCATACTCTCCACAACAGCATGAGTGGTCCCCATGGACCTCAGAGTAGCACCAGACAAACAGTCAGGGACAGCAGCCCCACACATAGGAAGCTTGAGACAGTGCCCCTTCCACCCCAGGAGCAGAACTCAACTTTAAACATAAAAAAAAGGCTAGAAAAGATAAGCAACCAAAAAAGCAAAGAAACAAACTAACAAATAAATAAGCAGACAAATAAATAAATAAATAGACAAACAAATAAATAAGCAATCAAATAAATAAATAGATAAGTGGATAAACAAACAAATGAATGAATAAATAAACAGGTAAACAAACAAATAAATAAATAAATAAATGACTGACTGAATGAATGAATGAATGAATAACCTGGCTGCAGAAAGTCACTATGGTGACAGATAAAATCAAGACATAAACTCAGAAGACAACAACATTATAATGCCTATATACAAAAGCTCAATGAAAAATCCAAATTGGTCTTAAGGCCAAAGAGAATTCTAAGAAGAGCTCAAAAAAGAGTTTTGAAGTCAAATAAGAGAGATAGAAGAAAAAATGGGAAAAGAAATGAGTAATATAAAAGAATCATGAAAAAATCAGCACCTTGATGAAAGTAGCACAAAAATAGAAAAAATGTAAAAAAAAATTACTGAAGAAAGCAACTATTAGAATAGTAGAATTAGCCAAATGCATAATGAGGTCCAAAAGCTCACTGAAGAAAATAGTTTCTTGAAAAGCAAAATGGAACAAATGGAAGCTAATGAGCTCCCATTAAAATTAAGAAATGATAAAAAAAATACCAAAAGAATGAAAAAAATAGAAGACAATGTGAAATATCTTATGGAAAAACAACTCACCTGGAAAATAGATCCAGGAGAGGTAAATTAAGAAGTATTGGACTACCTAAAAGGAATGATTCAAAGCAAAAGGATCTGGACATCACACTTCAAGGAATTATCAAAGAAAGCTGCCCTGAATATTGTAGAACCAGAAGGTAAAATAGACATTGAAAGAATCCAACAATCACCTTCAAAGAGAGATCCCAAAATGAAAGCCCCCAGGAACATTATAGCCAAGTTCCAGAACTCTCAGGTCAAGGAGAAAATATAGCAAGCAGCCAGAAAGAAACAATCCAAATATCAGAGAGCCACAGTCAGGATTATGCAGGCTTTAGCAGGTTCAACAATAACATACCGGAGGGCATGGAATGTACTATTCCTGAAGGCAAAACAGCTAGGACTGATGGGGTGTGGCCCAAGCTGAGGTCTTCCATCCCTTGCCCCAAAGGGAATCTGATTCTCATTTGTCTACAGGCCCCAGCCCTTATTTCCCTTTGAAATACCTAGCCCCACCTTTTTGATCTCATCATCTATTCCCATTGTCTATTCAATCTCTCAGATCTTCCAATCAGAATTCTCACCCACACCCTTTTCCCAGACTCTCCCCTGGTCACTCAAAGTTACTTTAGTATATAAGATCTACTCTGGCCCTCATTCAGGCTGAGAATGTCATGCCCAAGGCTGAGACTTTCTCATGCCTTCTCATTCTTACGGGTGTCACCTGGCCTATGTGATTTATCACTAATAAACCTTTCCTCTGGCTGGCAGAAGATTTTTGAGCTGAATTCTTTCAGACAGGGCCCAGTACTACAGTCTTGGGGTTCCCAGCACCCCAAAACCTCTAGACCTCTTCAGGACTACAACCAAGAATCATCTACCAGGCAAAACTGAGAATAACTCTTCAGAGGAAAAAAAATGGTCATTTAGTGAAAAATAAGGGTGAAAGGAGAGAGAAAACAAATAAGAGAAAAATGGTATGGAGGGAAATACAAAATCAGAGATCATAACTGTGAATATGAATGGAATGAACACTCCATAAAACATAAGAAATAGCAGAGTGGCTTAAAAACCATAATCCTACAATATGTTGTTTACAAGAAACACATTTGAAGCACAGAGACACACCCAGAGAAAAGGTAAGGAGCTAGAGCAAAATCTATTCATTTCAGCTGAAGTTAAAAAAAAAAAAGCAGGAGTAGCAATCATGAATCAAGAAAAAGTAAAAAAAATAGATCTAATTAAAAGAGCTAAGGCAGTAAAATACAAAAGGTATCCTAGACAATGAAGTAATATTGATACTAAGCATGTATGCATTAAGTGATACAGTATCCAGATTCTTAAAAGAGGAGTTAAATGAGTTACAGTAGGATAGATAACAAAAATATACTATTGGGAAACCTCAACTTTCCCCTCTTAGAATTAGATAAATCTAATTACAAAATTAACAATAAAGAAGTCAAAGAGGTGAATAGAATTTTAGAAAAGTTATGTTTGACAGACCTCTGGAGAATTTTGAATGGGAATAGAAAAGAATATACCATTTTTTCAGAGGTATATGGCATTTACCATGTTCAAAAACTGACCATGTATTAGGGCATAAAACCCTCACAATCAAATGTAGAGGGGCAGAAATAATAAATGCATCATTTTCAGGTCATAATGCAATAAAATTGTTTTAAATAAAGGACCATCAAAAGACAAATTAGAAGTTAATTGGAAACTAAATAATCTAATCCTAAAGAGAGTGAATCAAATAAAAGATCATAAAAATAATCAATAATTTCATTAAAGAGAATGACAACAATGAGATAGCATACCAAAATTTGTGAGATTTAGCCAAAGTAGTATTTAGGGGAAAATTTATTTCTACAAATTTTTAGATTAATAAAATGGAGAAAAAGTAGATCAATGACTTGGGCATGCAACTAACAACACTAGAAAAATAAAAATAAAAATAAAAATCTTCAATTAAGCACCAAATTGAAAATCCTGAAAACCAAAGGTAAGATTAATAAAATTGAAAGTTTAAAAAAAAAACTATTGAGCTGATAAGTAAAACTAACAGGTGATTTTATGAATACATCAAGACAGATAAACAATTTGTTAATATGATTAAAAAAGGAAAGAAGGAAAACTGAATTTCTAGTATCAAATATGAAAATAATCAATATACCATCAATAAAGCAGGAATTAAAACAATTAGTAGGAAATATTTTGCTGAATATGCTAATAAATCTGACAATCTTAGCAAAGTTGATGTATATTTCTGAAAATATAAATTGCTCAGATTAACAGAAGAAGAAATAGAATACTTAAATAACCTTATCTTAAATGAAGAAATTGAACAATCCATTAATGAATTCCCCAAGAAAAAATTCCCAGGGCCAGATGGGTTTACAAGTGAATTTTACCAAACATTTAAAGGACAATTAATTCCAATACTATGTAAACTAATTTTTTAAAAGAAATAGGTGGAATCTTACAAAATTCCTTTTATGACACAAATGTGGTGCCAATACCTAAACCAGGAAGAACAAAGACAGAGAAAGAAAACTATAGACCAACTTCTGTAATGAATATTGATGTAAAAATTGTAAAAAGAAATACTAATAAGAACATTGCAGCAATATATCAGAAGGATCACACTATCACCAGGTGGGATTTGTACCACGAATGCAGGGCTGATTCAATATTAAGTAAAGTATCAGCATGTTTGACCATATCAATAACAAAACCAACAAAAGTCATATGATTATATTAATAAATGCTGAAAAAGCTCTTGACAAAATACAACACCCATTCCTACTAAAAAAACTAGAGACAGAAGAATAAATGGAGCATTCCTTAAAATGATATGCATCATCTATCTAAAGCCAGCCACAAGCATTATCTGTAAAGGAGATAAGCTAGAAGCCTTTCCAATACAATCAAGAGTGGAGTAAAGATGCCCATTACCACCACTATTATTCAATATTGAGCTAGAAATGTTAGCTATACCAAATAGAGAAGAGAAAGAATTTGAATTAGAATAGGCAGAGAGGGAACAAACTATCACTCTTGGCAGATATAGGATGTTATACTTAAAAAATCAACTAAAATCTACTTGAAACAACTTTAGTAAGGATATAAGATAAGCCTGCTTAAATTAATGACATTTCTGTATATTACCAACAAAGCCCAGTAACAAGAGATAAAAAGAAAAATTCCAATGAAAACAAATGTAGATGATACAAAATTCTTGGGAGTCTACTTGCCAAGACAAACACAGTTTTATATGAACATAATTACAAAATACTTTTCATGTAAATAAAGGTGGATCTAAACAATTGGGGAAAAAATCATTTGCTTGTAGGTAGGCCAAGCCAATATAATAAAAATGACAATTCTGCCTAAATTAATTTACTTATTCAGTGTCATACCAATCAAACTACCAAAATTTATTTTGTAGAGCAAGGAAAAATAACAATGAAATTCATCTGGAAGATCAAAGGTCAATAATATCAAGAGAATTAATGGGAAAAAAAAAAGCAAAGTAAAGAAGCTTAGCCAAACCAGATCTCAAACTATATTATAAAGCAGAAATCATCAAACCACCCTGGTACTGGCTAAGAAATAGATCTGTGGGCCAGTGAAATAGATTAGGTACAAGACAGTAGTAAACGACCATCATAACCTAGTGTTTGATAAAGTCAAAGACCCCAGCTACTAGGATATGTACTCGTCATTTGACAAAAACTACTGGAGAAATGGAAAACGGTATAGCAGAAACCAGGCATAGACTGATATCTTACACCATAAACCAAGATAAGGTCAAAATGGGTGTAGATAAAAAGGGTGATACTATAAGCAAATTAAAATAGCAAGGAATAGTTTATCTCTTAGATGTATGGAGAATGGAAGAGTTTATGACCAAACAAGAGATATAGAACATTATTAAATTCAAAATGGATAATTTTGATTACATTAAATTAAAAAGGTTTTGCACAAAAAATAAATGCAAGCAATATTAGAAGGAAACCAGAAAGCTGGGAAATAATCTTTACAGCAAGTGTCTCTAATAAAAGCCTTGTTTCTGAAATATATCGAGATCTGAGTCTCATTTATAAGAATATGTCATTCCCCAATTGATAAATGGCCAAAGGATGTTAACAGGCAGTTTTCAGATAAAGAAATTAAAGCTATCTATAGTCATATGAAGAAATGCTCTAAATCACTATTCATTAGAGAGATGCACATTAAAATAACCCTAAGGTACCACTTCACTCCAATCAGATTGGCTAGTATTACAGAAAAGGAAAATGGTAAATGTTGTAGAGGATGTAGGAAAATTGGGGCACTAATGCACTGTTGTTGGAATTGTAAACAGATCCAACCATTATGGAGAGCAATTTGGAACTATACCTAAAGGGCACCCTTTGGTCAAGCAATATCACTACTACTGTGACATCCAAAAGAGAGCATAAAAAAGGGAGAAATTACTTAGATACAAAAATATCTATAGCAGCTCTTTTTGTGGAGGCAAAGAATTAGAAATTGAGGATTGGGGAATGGCTGTAAAAGCTGCAGGATATTATTTTAATGGAATACTATTGTGATATAAGAAATCATGAGCGGGAAGATTTCAGAGAAACCTGGAATGGCTTACATGAACTTATGCTCAGTGAAGTGAGCAGAACCAGAAGAATATTGTGCACAGTAACAGCCATACTTCGTGATGATAAACTATGAAAGATTAGCTCTTCTCAGCAATTCAATGATCCAAGATAATTACAAAGGACTCATGATAGGAAATGCTATCCACATAGAGAGAAAGAATGCTGGAGTCTGAATGTAGATTATAACATACTATTTTCACTTCCTTTTATTGTGGTTCTTTTCTTTTGGCCTGTTCTTTCACAACATGACTAATATGGAAATAAGTTTTATATAATTGCACATACACGACCTATATCAAATTACTTATTGTCTTAGGGAGGGTGTTTTGAGGGAGAGAGGAAGAAAATTTGGTTCTTATTTTTTAATGAATGTTAAAAAAATTGTCTTTACCTATAATTGGAAAAAAATAAAATTCCATTAAAAATAAAACAATCCCTTGTATTAAAGTTAACATTGGCCTTACACCTAGATAGTTTATGTGACCACCTTCTTGGTGTGGGGTTTCTAGAATCCTGAGGACTGTAATAGATTGTACTATATATCATTTTCTGTAAATTTAAACTATGGAAGAATAAATGTATGAATAATTGAATGAAAAAATGTATTAAGAACTTAGTATGTACCACATACTTTTCTAAGTACTAGAGAAACAAATACAAGTTCAAGATGGGCCTGCCTTCAAGGAACTTTCATTCCAAAAGGGGATCAACAGAAATTGAATAATGGTATCCAAAGAGGAGTAACAACAGTATTGATATAACTGTGGATCTAGAACTTGAAATGTGCAGAGAGTAAGAAGAATATACCTGTAGTAGAAACCAAGATGTCTGAGGGTAAAGTGAAGCAAGACTGTCATCAGCTAGATATATTGGGCCAGGTGAAGCACTCACTAGAAAAGACTGTGGGGATTTTGCATAGATTAAAGGGTTAAGTCCTCCAGATCAAGGACTCTGGTCTAGGGGGTGAGTTAGCAAGATGGTAGACAAGAAGAAGATTAGGTATAAAATCTTGACTTTTAGTATCAATTTCTACCATTCTTGAATAAGAGATGTTTAAGGTAACAGGAAGAAAATCTGACTTAAGCCTTGTCTTTAATGTAAAAAAAGAGTTTGCAGTGATCTGAGGGAGATGATTTCTTTTGGATAAGATGCATCATATTCTAAAAAACCATATCATTTATATAAAACACCCACACACACTTCAAGGTATCTCCAAGCCAACCAAGGCTCAGAGATGAAAAATGAAAGATACATTGTCAGTTTTAGAGTTTGGGCAGGCAGTCCAAAAAACAAAACCAACCTGTCTTTAAAGAGGATTAATGTATCCAAAGTAAAAGAGACATAGCACCAATGGTTGTTAACTGAAAGAAGGGTCGCATTCTAACACGATATACTGAACAAAAATGATTAGCAATACACTAACCTACATTTGCTGAATATACTGCTGAAATCAGAAGTGAAAGTCATTTCACTTAAAAACCTGCCTTTGGGAAACCTTAACTTGCTTCCAGGTTTAACCCAGGTTCCCTGTCCTCTATAAACTTGAGGCTCATCACACATTTGTTACTGCCCTCTCCTCTCCCCAATTGCCTTATATCTAATTATCTGTATACTTTTTGTGTCTTTCCAATAAAAGATTTAAGCTGTTCGAGGACAGGGATTGTTTCACTTATTTCTTTATGTCTACAGTGCCTAGACATTTAACAACTGAAATTCTGTGACTAGGTGATTAAATGTTTGCTGTTGGACTGGAGTGAAGGAATGTAAATGTCTTAAAATAGAGATTGACTAGATTTGATTCCTTGCTAGCTAACAGTCAAAAGCAAAGACAGTTCTCTACCATTTTCCCTATGCAAATAGTGGTATGCAAAATTACTTTTGCAAATATTCACTTACAGAATCATAGAACTTGAGAGGAGAATGAGATCTTAAAGACTATCTAGTACCAGTCAAAACCGTACCTGAATAGGGTTTTTTTTCCCCTATAATTTGCCTGGCAGACCTTGACTTGAAAACCTCTAGCAAGGTTTATCTCCCTTTATCTCCTAAAGAGTTTCTTTCCATACTTGGAAGAACCAATGGGACATTTTTTCCTTAAATTAAGCCTTAATCTGCCTCTTTGAAATTCCCCACATTGATCCTAGTTCAACTTTCTGGGAGCAATAAGAAAAAAATCCTAATCCTTCTAATGCTCTAAATAGATAATTTTTAAAAATAGAATATAGTTAATGATTATTGTTTTCTTTATTCATAAAATGGGAGTGATGTGATATTTCCAAGTGAAAAGGTAATATGTATAGTATTTAACATAGTGCCCGGCACATAATAGGTGCTGAAATGTTTATTGACTAATTTACTATTCTAACACTGATGGAATTCATGTTACTTTTATAAGAACAGGGTTCTTCTCCTACTGCAATCAATCAATCAATGGATATATGATGTTTAAAATGTACAAATAAGAACTTTCACATCCTGTGGCCTTATTACAAGGTGAAAATCTTTTTTTTCCTGGGGAGGGGGAGAGAAGCATAATTAGATGAGAAAACCATTTACCTCACAGAGGTTTTGCATAAAATTTCATTTGATTCATTTATGAGTTCTGTTGATAAGGGCCTAGCCTAGCAGAGGAAGATTTCATTTCTTGAGTTACAGTTTATAGTTGAGTCCAACTCTTAAAACGGAATTGCTCTTAGGAAAGAGAAGAGTATCTTCTTCTTATCTCCTATTGATTATGACATTGAAAAGATGGGACCAAAACTGGAAGTCAAAAGCAGAAATAGACTAAAGTCAAACACAGTTAAAGTCAGATAGCCTGAGAGAATATGCCTTGAACTAGAAAAGAATGTTGACTATGGAGTCAAGAAAAGACTTCCAGTGACCAAGTGCTACATTTACTTTTCACCATACATGTTCTCCACACATATATCTGATTACCATTGCATTTGTACCTTTAAGTACTCCTTTCTGGGACTCTGCGTATTTGTGTTAGAGTGTGCCTCAGGTTTTGGGAGTGAAATATTTTGTACTTAGAGTTAAGTGGTGCATTGGATAGAGCACTAGTCCTAGAGTCAGAAAGATCTGAGTTCAAATCCAGCCTCACACACTTACTAGGTGTGTGACTTTGGGCAAGTTGCTTAACTCTTATTTACCTCAGTTCCTCATATATAAAATGAGATGTATTGGAGAAGGAAATGACAAACCACTCCAGTATCTTTGCCAAGAAAAGCTCATGGATAGCTCCATGGGATCATGAAGAGTCAGATGTAATTGAACAACAAATTCTTAGGATATCCCCTTAGTAAATATCCCTTTTAAAGATCTAATTGCAGTTACTGGCTCAGTAATAAAGTGAAGCAGACTGTTGAGTTTCTTTGAGGAACACTGTGAAAACAAATCCCAATCCCTCAAAATTTCTCTAGAATTTTAAGGAGAACATTAGTCATTTCCTACTAAGGAAACTGACCTGCTAATCCAGTGTGAGCTGGAATATTAAGCCCAAAAGGTGTAATACATATCATTAACTAGGACTTACATTATTTATTTTTTATGTGAAAAATATAGAACAACAGTACTTATGGGCACAGACGTCCAAGTTTTTTTTTCTCCTTCAGTAGTGTACTGCTTAATCAAAAATCCATATATGTGAGGGCCTCATGAATTTTTGACAATTATGAATTGATCTAAGTCTGCCAGCACGATACGTGGCAGCAGAGAGTTAGTCAGTATTAGCAGCAGGACAGAGTTAGGCCCTACAGGCCTATCAGTTTATCTGTGCTAGCTGATTAGGTAAAATAATTTTTTTGCTAAAAAAATTTTCCAGTGAAATTCATGTTGCATGCCCAGGATCAAGGATTTGATTATTCTATAATTCTATAGGCCTATAGTTCCCAACTTTTTTTTATTTTTTGATGAAAAAAATTCAAGGACACTACCATATGATAGTAACCACTTCTATTGTTACTATCTATAATTGAAACTTAATGTAGAATAAAAAATAACAATGATTTTTGTAACAGCTTTACATTAATTTGTTCTTCATTGATCATAACATCCACAAGCCTCTGAAAAATGGTAAAATATATATGTACAAGATGTATTATTTAGCCTATGGAAGATACGTTTGCTTATTTAGTACAGTAAGTCATGCTACAAACTTTTTTGGAATGACATAAAGATGAAAAATGACTACGTTTGGTACTTATACAGATTTGGTGAGCTCTCACAACCCCAAAGTTTGGGAATCATTGCTTTTTATTACACCGATAAGGATAGCAACTGCCTTTGTGATTTCATTCAACTACGGAACTTCTAGATGACTCAACTCCCTCTACCAAGGAAGTCAGTACCTTCTCTAAAACTTAAAGTCTTAGGGAGTTGCCCAGGGAACTAAGAGGTTAAGTGACTTCTCCAAGTCACCATGACATTATGTGTCAGAGATAAGACTTGAACCCCAGTCTTGTTGCTCCACGGTTAGCTGCCTGTCTACTATGCCATGCTAACTAGCCATACCTCATTTAATTGTGATGATTAGGAAATAAGAGGCACTTGAGAAGTAAACCTTACATAATTTCTTTAAGCACTAAAATTCTTTTTAACTATTTTTGATGCAAATCTCTTTTGTATGTGTAAATGTATTAGATATTTTCCCTTCTCTCTCTAGTGTACACAACCTTTCCTTGATGACTTAGTATCTGATGACAGAGATTCTGAACAGCAGCCATCGTACCAGGCTAGACTATACTGATACACCACAAGAGTTATTGAGAAAGGGAAGACTATTTGCCCCTATACCACATAGCCCCAGACTATCACAGTATATTTTCATATTTCTTCTGTCTGTTTCTAAATAGTTCTGCCTTCTTTCTTGTCATGGTACCCCACTGCTTCTAATTTGCTGCTATATTTCCACATAACTGTCTAGTTATGGTTTGAGTGTCTCAGTATGCTTCCACCAAAAAGGAAAATTCATCCAGTTTTGAAAAAATGACTATATTTTTACTGTCATTTCACTCAGATATATATTTCACCTACCTGTTGGCTCATGGTATTGTTTGAGATTGTTGGGTGCCTAATTACTGGAAAAAAATACTATGTTTCTTTTTTACAATGTATATTCTAAATTATAATAAATATTTTGTAAGCCATAAATTGTACACAATTACTTTCATTCCCTCTTATAATAATCTCTTTTTCATAAATAGCAGAAATTGATGCTTTATTTTCTACCTAAGTTCTCCTGTGATCACTGGTCATGGGATTGACATGTTCTTGAGTAATTGATGGCTATTCCAGTAAATCACAAGCTTGGACTGATATTATCAAGGTTAAATGGCTTTGGGTCCCAGCCTCATAATGTACTACATGTCTACACCTTGAGACTCATCAAAGCTAAGTCAAGAGATATATAACATCAAAGATTTAGGCACAAGGTATGATTTTTATTTGTTTTTGTACATGGCAAATTATAAAACCACATATTAAGGCATAGAAGTGTCACAATCTGCATAAACAGAGGGAGGAACAACACAGAAAGAAATCTAAAATCTGGTCCACTGAAATATTGAAGTAAGCATCAGCTATATAACATATTGATAAAGTTATATAATAATCTCAGTGAGTTTATAGAATGGCAGGTTTAGAGGCAGAAGGAAGGAAGGAAATAAACATTTATTAAATGCTTACTATTTACCATGTACTGCCCTAAGTAAAAACCTCTCATTTAATTCCCTCAACAACCCTGAGAGGTAAGTGATATTATTATTACCCATTTTACAATTGATGAAACTGAGGTAAATGGAGGTTAAGTGACTTGCCCAAGGTCATACAATTACAAAGCATCTGAGACTAGATTGGAATTCAGGTGGAAGAGTCATTATGTCAAACTCTGTCATTTTATAGATAAGGAAACTATAACCAAGAGAGACTAACTAATTTATCTAAGGTCACATAGCTAGCAAATGTCAGATATAAAATTCAAACTCTCATCATCTTGACTCCAAGTCTGGTTCTGTATTCATTATGCTACAGTGCCAAAGGGCTTTGAACAAAGTCAGGAGATTCAGGTTCAACACCTGTTTCTGACAGGAGAGTAATCACGGGCAAGTTGCTTACCTGTATCAATCAATCAAGAGTAATTTATTAAATGTTTCCTATGTGTTAAGCACTATGCTAAGTGCTGGGGATTCTAAGACAAACAGAAATAGTCTCTGTTTTTAAGGAGCTTACTTCTAACAGGGGGTAACTGACTAGATTTACGCTGTATAATACTGTGTTGTGAACCATGAAGTGAACATGTGAGTCATCTTCCATTAAGCTACCACACCTTTTATTTTTTGACTCCATATATGGGGAGAATACCAAGACATGTAATTAGTTAATGCAGTAGTCTGTCCAGTCATTGGAGACAGAGATCACATTTAGAGTACCAACAACTAAATTAGTGTTTATTGATGGTTCCAAAAATGTGTGATTCTTTGCATTTTCTGCCTCGTTTTCTGACCCTCTGTCACCATATGTGCAGAAGCAGTTAGGGGTCTCCACAGGACCAACAGAAAAAAAAATTAAAAAGAAAATGAAAAAGAGATGGGCTAATCAGGTGGCTAAACTAGTAAAATAAAACTGATGGACAGCCTCTGAGATTTACTCATATCTCTACAATATCAAGATTATGAGAGGAAGTCCCAGGGAACATTGCTGGCTCCCCTGCAATGGACTGATGGAAAGAATTTCAAAGCACAGCTGTGTTGGCTGGAAAGGGAGTCAGGAGATTTGGATTCAGCTTCTGACTCTGACACTTATTGGGCAAGTAACCATGAGCAAATTGCTTACCTGTATCAATTAATCAGCAGTAATTTATTAAACATTCTTTATGTGCTATGTGCCTATAGTCTAATTCTCACAATAATTTGCCCCAAAAGTAGTTGTCCATCTCTCTACATGGATGAGATGACATGTACAAGGCATGCACAGGCTAGGTAGGCAGGGATGAATTGTGATTGGCATCATTGGCAAAGGTGCCTACATTGACAGGATCTAAGCTTCATTGAGTTATTATTTACTTACAACCTCAGCCCTGATAGGCTGTTATTTCATAAGATACTGAAAATAATCCCATGCTTCTATTGTCCTATTTCTAATATGAATCAATCTCTCTCTCTCTCTCTCTCTCTCTCTCTCATATCTGTGTATGTAAATAGACAGATAGATACATAGATACACAGGAGTAGCTATAGATAATAAATAGATAAATTCAAATAGTGAGGAATGACTTGTACTGAACAACATTATCTCTTTGGGGTTGGTAGTGTCCAGTGGAATGTATTTGCATAATGACTGGAAGAGACTAGACTACGGATTGAGTCTGTATCCATAGAGGAAAACAAGATCAATACAGGATTTTAAATTTATGATTGTGGCCTCTTTAACATCAAGGCCTTGTGAATTGAGCTTATCATCCTTAATATAGTAGTTGTTTGAACTTGTTATAACACAAAAAGGAAAGGAAAAAAAATCTCAAAGACATTAAAAAAAAGTGGATATTCTCAAGCATAATAAGGAATAGTGAGGATGTTAATATTTTTAGTGGAGAAAAGAAAAGTTACATTTTTTAAATAGAAGGTATGTTGTGTTTTTCTAGCTAAAGTATCTTTTTTGTCCCACGTAGTTCGCAATCACCATAAAATTATTCTGAAAACTTTCTTACAATACCAAATTCTTTTTTTCACCCTCTTGAACCTGAAAATTGTCTAGCACATTTAACACTCAAAAGTGAATCACTGAAAAGTATTATATTAAAATAACCTACTACTTTATGTTTTTCCTCTTTCAAAATAGCTAAGTCAAAGGTTAATGTTCAACAAGACTTTTTTTCACTAAATGAGAAGGCCTAGTGAACTAGGGTTGCCTCCATCTCTTTCCTCCCCTTCTGCTCCCCATTCTTCCACCTCCTTCCTATATCCCATATAAAAAGTTTAGACCATCGTTTCAGCTGCATCAAGGAGACAGATAAATGAAAATAATTCGTGTCTTGCAAAAGCCAAGATGTTGTGATTTTAGAGTCTTTTGGCCTCAAGCTGTAATCTGGAACAGATAAAAAACAGTTTTCAAAGCTTTATGCTACTCCTGAAATATCTTTACTTTTCTACCTCACCAAACCACCAAAGAAAGGCTTGGGAGAAATCCTACAGCATAGCAACAGAGGAGATATTGGATCTTAGAGACTATAGCACAATGTCTGAGCTGATCTGACTGCTTTGTTCTTATGAGTTTAACAAATTCTAGATTTTGAGCTCTTTCCCTTCCCCATCTTTAATTAAGAATTATTTTCAATCAAGTTAGGAGACTAGAATTAACATGACCCTTGACCCCCCATATTAAATTAAGAGGAGCCAAAGACACCCAGAACTGACCAAATCCTTGGATTTCTCCTGCGCTTGTGTTGGTCTTTATCTCCTCTTTGCCCCATCCTTGGTCATGAAACTCTCAAGACTTGTTCATTAATTTATTGAGTGATTCTCCCACATGAATCTTCATTTGTAATATTTACCAGCTGGTTAACACTTTCCTTTTCAAAAGCCTCAATCTTAATTCTTTAAAAAATTGTACTAATTAGGAAATTAGATGTTGTGGTGGATAGTGCGCTGGCCTAATCAGGAAGACCTGAGTTCCTATCCCTCTTCAGATACTTACTAGCTGTCTAACCCTGGACAAGTCACATAAATTCTTTTTGTATCAGTTTCTTCTACTGTAAAATGGGAATAACATCATCAATCTCACATGGTTTTTGTAAAGGTCAAATGAGATAATACTTGTGAAGCATTTAGTACAGTGCCTAGCACATAGTAGGCACTATATAAATGGTTATTCCCTACCTTTCTTCCCCTCTATTCTAGGTTTCCCATCACCAGAGGAATACTGTTGGTTAAAAAATCATTCTATCTTTCAGGGAGAAATTTTGGGTCATTAAAAGAACTGTGCAATTTGCCTCTCTTCTCTTGTTTGTCTAGTTCATTGTTCAGAGGCTGAGTCTATCCAACATATAGGTCCAGATGCATCAGCTCTTTGAGATGTCAATCCAACTATACATTATAATTTGGATAATAGACATTCTTCATGCATTTATTTTTCCCTATTAAATAGCTAGGTAGAACTATTTGGAGTGATTTGGAATCTCAGGAAAGTCTGAAATTATAGTGCCAGATTGGGGAGAAAGGGGGGCATACATATTACATATTCTTAACAAAAGTTTTCTTTTCCCATCTGTCTCCTTTTCTTTGGACTTCTTTATCATGCCCCTTCACCAGGTACCCTCCCTTTCCACTCACTTTTCAGTTTCCTTCTGTGTGTTGTGTTCTCCTATTAGATTACTTCAAGACGAATGTGGACAAACAAAATAATGACAGTGACTGTGGTGTCTTTGTATTTCAGTATTGCAAGTACCTGGCCCTATCTCAGCCCTTCAGCTTCACATGGTTGGACATGCCCAAACTTCATTGGTAGATCTACAGAGACCTGTGTCACTGAAATCTCGGTGTGTGATCCTTGGACCTCAGATCCTCAACCCTATATGAAGGCCGAAGAACACCTTTTCCCTCTCTGACCTGCAAAAATCTATTCCTTTTCCTCCCTGGACTCCATGACTGCTTCTTATACCTGTTTGGTTTTTCATATTTAAATAATTCCTTTTGTTTCTGTTTTGTTTTTTTTCCTTTAAAGAGTCCCTGTTCTGCTTATGGGAGCCAAGATAGTGTAGTAAGAGGTGAGTCTCTCTTACTCTCCCTTACTAACTCCTGAAAGCCCAGAAAATATCATCAAAGGAAAAACCCAGGAACAGCTAAACCGGAAGAAAGATGGGGTTCAGCAGTCCAGTAGCCCAGATAGCTTGAGGTATTAACTAGAAAGGCCCCTATTATCCTGGGGGAAGGGGAGCAATACAAAATGGGAGGCACCCTGGCAAGCTAGTGGAAAATCCCACCTCAGCATACCAGGAGGAGGTCCTGAAGCCCAGGTGGTAGAACAGGCAAACACCAACACCTGGACCCTGAGTGTCTCATTGAGGGCGGTGGAACTGGTGGAAACCAGCTCAGAAAACCACCAGGTGCTTGGGCATCCTACAGCAACTGGTTCTCTCAGTGCTTCAGCAAAAGTAAGGGAAGCAGCACTCCAAGAGGCCCCAGGCAGATAAAGACCCTACAACATCCATCTGAAAACAGCTGAAGAAAGCAAAAGGAAGGAAAAGCCTGGGTGAATAGGAAATCTCCAGGAGCCACACTACCCAATCCTACTCCTAGAATTCCAGTATTGTTATTTCCAGCCCAACACAAGGTAAGCTGCCAGAATCCTACAGCCTCTAACTGACAACATTGGAGGCCCCTGGACACAAAGCCATTCACCAGGCCCTAGGCTGCCAGCACAAGAAGCTTGGGTCAGTGCCCTCTGCTCCCCAGCAGGAGAGCCCAATCTCTTTAAAGGCCAGGAAATAAGCAAACACCATGAGCAAAAAGAAACGACTGTAGATTCTTGTTATGGGAAGAGTAAGGATCAAGGCAGAAATTCTGAAGAGGACAACATGGTCAACAAACCCACATCTGGAAACTCAAAAGAGAATATGAACTGGTCTGAAGCCCAAAAAGCCTTCTTAGAAGAGCTCAAGAAGGATTTTAAAAGTCAAATGAGAGAGGTAGAAGAAAAAAATGGGAAAAGAAATGAGAGGTATACAAGAGTCAATAGCTTGGAAAAGGAAGGACAAAAATTAACTGTAGAAAACAAGTCCTTAAAAAATACAATTGGCTAACTGGAAAAAAAAATGTACACTGAAGAAAACAAGTCCCTAAAAAATAAAATTGGACAAATGGGGAAGGAGGTAGTAGAAGAAAACAATTTATTAAAAAATCAGAATTGAGCAATTGGAAGCTAATGACTCTATGACAGAGTAAGAATCGGTCAAACAAAAACAAAAGAATAAAAAAAAGATGAAAATGTAAAATATATCATTGGTAAAACAATTGACCTGGAAAATTGATCCAGGAGAGAGCATTTAAAAATTATTGGTCTACCTGAAAATCATGATGAAAAAAAGAGCCTAGACAGTATCTTTCAGGAAATCATAAAGGAAAACTGCCCTGAGGTCCTAGAACCAAAGGGTAAAATAGCCATAGAAAGAATCCATTGATCACCTCCTGAAAGAGATTCCATATTGAAAATGCCAAGGAATATAGTAGCAAAATTTCAAAATTCTGAGGTCAAAGAGAAAATACTTCAAGCAGACAGAAAAAAACAATTTAAATATCATGGAACCACAGTCAGGATTACACAGGACCTTGCAGCTTTTATATGAAAAAACCATGGGATATGGAATATGATATTTTGTTAGGCAAAGGAGCTTGGATTACAACCAAGGATCAACTACCCAGCGAAAATGAGCTTGATCTTTCAGGGGAGGAGGTGGATATTCAATGAAATGGGGGACTTCCATACCTTCCTGATAAAACGACCAGAGCTCAACAGAAAATTTGGTCTTCAAATACAAGACTCAATATAGACATAAAAAGGTAAACAGGACAGAAATTAACAATATGTTATTAATGAGAACAAACTCTTTACATCTCTACAAGAAAAGATGACACTTGTAACTCTTGAGAACTGTATTGTCATTACAACATATAAAAGGGGTATACATAAAGGGGATGGGTATAAATTGACTTGATGTAATGATGAAAAAAATCTTATCAAGTAGGTTAAATGGATCCAAGTAAGTGAATTAATGTGATCTAACTAAGAAAATGTACTGAGAGAAAAGAATAGGAGGAGTCAGACAAGGCTAAATTACATCACAGGAAAAGGCACACACACCTATTACAGCAGAGGGAAATAAGGGAGGGAGATGAGCATTGTTTGAACCTTACTGTCATCAGATCTGACTCAAGAAGGGAATAACATAATCAGTTAGGTATAGAAATTTAACATGCCCTATAGGCAGTAGGAGAGAAAAAGGGGAAAGAAAAGGGAGGGGGCTAATAGAAGGGAGGTGGGACTGAGGGAGGTGGTGGTCAAAAGCAAAATACTAGTGAGGAAAGAAAAGGAGAAAGGAGAAAGAAAAGCATAAATGGGGTGGGGGAGAAAGATGAAGAGAAAGACACAGATAGTTATCATAATTGTGAATGTGATATATGAATGTAATGGAATACTATTGTGCTATAAGAAATGATGAACAGGCAGACTTCAGATAAACCTGAAAAGACTTGCATGGTTTGATGTTGAATGAAATGAGCAGAACCAGGAGAATGTTGTACACAGCAACAGCCACATTAAGTGACTACTGACTTCGATAGACTTAACCCCTCTCAGCAATACAAGGATCTAAGACATCTCCAAAAGCCTCATGATGGAAAATGCTATCCACATCCAAAGAAAGAACTATGGAGTTTAAATGCAGATCAAAGTATACCATTTGTTATTTTTTTTTCTTCTGTTGTGTTTTGTTTCCTCTTTCTGGTGGTTCCTCCTATTAATTCTAATTCTTACTTACAACATCACTAATGTGAAAATATGTTTAATAAGAATGTACATGTATAGCCCATATTAGATTACACACCTTCTTCAGAGGGAGGCTAGGAGGGAGGGGAGGAAAATTTAAAACTCAAAAGCTTATGGAAGTAATTGTTGATGAATCAAAATAAATTAATAAAAAAAATCAGAATGGAAAAAAATATAGAGTCTCTGTTGATTTAGAGGGGGTCGGATTGGCACTGGGAACCCCTTTTCCTCCCTCTATCCCAAAGGGAGTGTGGTTTAAGAGAGAGTGACAAGCCTTTTCCTTCCATATTCATAGAACTTGGTGCTTCCTTGAGGGCTCTTTGACTACAGAATCTGTCTTTTTTTTTTTTTGTATCATTAGCACTTAATACAGTGCGTGATACGTAATAGGTATTTAATAAATGTTTACTGATGGACTGTTGTGTATTGATATTCATTTTATGGATATACTTACCCATATCTATTTATGTGTATGTATATATGTATAGATATACACATATGTACATACATACATATACTTATTATATACTTACATAGAATTTACCAAAGGTTGTTGGAGTTAGAAAGTTCTTTTAGATATCATTTTATCATCTATTCCAATAGAAATTCAGAAAAATGACATCATTTGCTTAAGGTTAAAGTTATTTGCAGGAGCTGGATTAAAAGCCAGGTTTCCTTATTCATGGCCCATCACCACAGTTGGCAAACATGTTCAGAACACCCTTCGGAGATCTTTAAATTTCGTGATGAGTCAATTTGTGTTTCTCATTTCAAAGCCATAAATGAAAAAAATAGCCAATGTCCAGATTTTTCTCTGACCCTCGTCAAATTCTGGTGAGTGAGTTACTGTGATCATTGATTTCATGCTCACAGTTAAAAGACTGACTCTCAACCATTGTCAGTCAGATCAACATAGGCTCTAAACTCAAAGTTTGCCTTAATAATTATCATTTTGTGGACCATAATTTATCGGGCATAACTGATTTCCTTAGGTAGACAGGAAAAGCTAGTAAAGGACCTCTCTTTAAAATCCATTTTCAATTCAACAGAAATTTCCATAAATGTGTATGAAATACAGTCATAATATTTTAATTATTTTTCTAGTATATTAAACCAACTTTTAGTGTTTCTTCAAATCTCCTTTTTTCCCCTCTCAAATTACCAATTGTAATGAAAACATTATATCCCATTATATTTGAAAGTACATGAAGAACTTGCATTGGTTGCTCCCAGAGGTAGTGAATTAAAGTACTATAAAAATACAGTAAGTACCCGTTGAGTTATAGCTATAGTTCCTGAGTTAATTTTCCAGATATTAAACTCCTGGTTTTTTTTTCAGAAAAAAAAGGAATAAAAATGTAGACACTTAAGACAAGGTGTATCAATTGTCATTGAATTGAATTCATTGGAGGAGAGAGGGGAAAACTTAAAAGGCAACAAAAGTTGCCCAGCAAGTTCCAAACTGTATAGAAAAACAAGTAGCAGAGTCAGGGTATGGTAACTTTTCTAATCATGTCTCTCACGTTTTCTGTTGATAGCATGGACAAATTGAAAAATAAAAGACCTAATATAATGAAACAGGTTTTCCTTTCTTCTCCATATTCTGCAGGGCCATATTAATCCTTCACTTGTTAAGAACAGCACAATAAATGAATAAGGTAATTTTTCCTTCAGGGAGAATACTGATTTCATTTTTCTCTTGTTTAACAACCATTACCACATCTGCCCCTTCTGAACAACCATTCTATCTGAATCCCAAATTCAAATTGTGACTTCAATCCTCCCTCATCTGTACATTGTCTGCATTCTTCTGGAATGAGTTATCAAAGACTTTTCCTTGGGCTCTTCATCCCCATTCAGTGAATTGATAGTGGTCATGTTTCCTGGTTCACTTTCATGGTGTGAAATGTCTTTTTTCCCCCTTTTTTCCTTTCTCATGTTAAATTTAAGAGGTCTATTGAAGTTACAAGATGCCACAATGATGGTACTATATTGTACATGAGCTCAAGGGAGGTTTTTGCTGATCCTTGGGTATCATGAATTGCCTAATTGGTTTGAATATCAACCCAACCCAATCATTCTTAATAATAATGAACTCTAGGTAGGAAATATCTTTCCAGATTCACCAATCAAGCAGTCTTTATCCATGGTCTGTAATAAAATGCCTATTATTTGCCCAGCAATGTCCCATGAAGTAAATGACATATCCCTGCATATTGGTGGTAATTGGTAATTGAAGGTGATAAAAAAAAAACTCAAAGAAATACAGCATTTTATAGATAAGGAAAATAAGGCCTGGTGATTCAGAGACTTGACCCATCACAAGTAGTATTTAGAAGAGTCAGAATTTAAACCTAGGTCCTCTGATTCCAAATCTAACTTTTTTTTCTTTTATGATGATGCCCTAATTCAACTTGAGTAGATTTGTAACTAAACATAATTTATGGTTCTGACATTGAGCAACAGAAGACTCTTCTAACTTATCAATCAAAGGACTACTATGAACCCTTTGAACATGCTTGAGTACTCTTGACTATATCCTTCTTCATCACTTTCAGTTAGTGTCTCTAATGTGTTTACTTATGTGTCCCCATTTGCTAGTACTTATTGTTTGAAGAATCCTTTCACAAAAGTTAAACTTCTCCTGACAAAAAAAAGATCACAATTCTACTTTCCTACATTTTCTGTTAGGAACTCTGTGTTTTGATCTTTTTTTTGCCCCCTTCATTAAATGAACTCATTTGTACAAAAAGTTTTTTACCTATATTCTAAAAAGCTCTATGAAGTTCATCTGTGAAGTTAAAGAGTCAATATCAAGCTTTTATCCTCAATGGGCTTTTCCTACATAAATATCTCTTTTTAAAAGTACATATACAATTAGCTACTTGGATCCATGTCTCTTGAACACAGAAAACATTTAAGATCTCAGAGAAGATTGACCAATGATAATAGTTACTCTAGAACACAATAAGTAAATGGTTGAGCAATTTGCTCTACGTGAAGAAATTGAGAGGGAAGAGAAAGAACACAGGATATCTTCTCAACAGAATCACAGATGGCAAGTTGGAAAGCCAACTAGACTAGAGACCATGTCTTGTAAGTTTTAACTCTTTCATCTCTAAAACATTCATCCTGTTCTCTTTTTCCCTTTCCCCCATTCCCTACCCTAATGGCTGACAATCTTTCTTGGTCCATTATTTGTGTGTGTGTTGTGTGTGTGTGTGTGTGTGTGCATGCATGTGAGGGTTAAATGACTTGCCCAGGGTCACACAGCTAGTAAGCATCAAGTGTCTGAGGCAGCATTTGAACTCAGGTCCTCTTGACTCCAAGGCCAGAGCTCTATACCACTGCACCACCAAGCTGCCCCATTTGGTCCATTATTTTGGCAGGCCTCATTTAAATCCCTAGTCCTTGGCCAACTTTTCAACAACCTTAAGCTATTATGCACCTTACTTCCACTCTCATGTCCTTCCCATCACCTTCTTGATTTCTTTTCCGAAAGTGCTGATATGAGGGCAGGGAGTACCCTTCCTCTTCACTTCAATCTGGAAATCATAATCCCCCTGCTGCATTGTCCTCTAATTACCTGTACCCTATAGTATGACTCTTGCTATTTCATTTAAGCTCATATTGATAACTTCAGGGTCATATAACTGTGGCAACTATCAGGACACGCTATCACTGACTATCTCCTACCCATCTCCCACGGAGCAGAAGCTAAACTCTGATAAACAAATAGGCATTATAAAATTGTCCACTCTGATATCCTCCCTTCAACCCCATGCTGTTCAACATGTCAATGGTTTTTGTTGCAAATGAAAAAATTCCTACTTACAGCCTTTATCCATGTTTCATTTTACTCCCTACTCCCTGGTCATTCCCTTGACACCCTCACCGTTACCTTGGTTCTCCTCATACCTATCTAGTCACTCCTCAGTCTACTTGGATTTATTTTCCGTGACAATCTTTATAAATGTAAACCAAGTCTCTGTCCAGAATTCTCTCTTTTCCTTATTCTCTGTCTTAGTGATCTCATCAACTTCCATGGGTTCAATTATCATCTCATTGTAGATGATTCTGAGATCCAAATAGCCACAACTAGTCTCTCCTGAGCTCCAGTCCTTTATTATCAACTACCAGTACTACATCTCATCCTGGATATCCAGCAGGCATCTCAAGTACAAAATAATACTGAGCACTGTTTAGCCCAATCCTGCTCTCTTCCTAACTTCCCTATTTCTGTTAGGAGTACCAACATCCCTTTAATCATCCAGCTTCGCAACTTCAGAGTTATATCTTTCTTCTGTCACCTCCCTTGTCCAACTAGTTCCCAGAACTTGTCATTCAACTCCCAAAGAATCTATTTCTCCTGGTTCTGTCCCTTTCTTTCCACTCACATGATGATCGTGATGGTTCAAGTTCTTATCATCTTTTGTTTGGGTTCTTGCAATGGCTTCCTAACTAGTCTCCCTGTTTATAGGCACTTCTTTTTCTAATCCATGTTCTCTAATGAAATAACTTGATACTTAAAGCCCTTCACTTTCTAGATACAGGCACCTTTTCCAGGCTTATTGAATATTGCTCTCCTTCATACTCTCTATATTCCAGCCAGATTCATTTATGTGCTGTTCCATTTAAACTATTCCATCTCTTGTGTCTGTGCCTCTGCATGGACTATCCAACAAGCCTACAAAGCATTCATTTCTTACCTCATTCTCCATTTTAGAGCAGATCCCATCTAAGTATCTCTGTCTGCATTCATAGTTATACCCTCTCTTACGACTCCCTCTCAACCTCACCTACTGCCTTGCCACCCTCTAGACATGTCTACTCTAAAGCCCTGCTCCCCTCATTGGCGACTCCTTCCTCATACTTCCCAGCTCTCTATTAGATTATGATCTCCTTAAGAGTATGTGTTATCTTATTTGATTGTAATTTTTGTCCCCTGGCCAAGCATCTGGCATACAGTAAGCACTTAATAAATTATCTTTCTATCTTAGAATGTTTAGCTTGCTGCAAGGCTTGGCTTCAATGTCACATCCTGAATGAGGATGATCTTAATCCTCTCAGTTATTAGTAATTACCACTCCCCAAATTGCTTTGTATATATTGTATATTTAACTATCTAGGTACTGTACATGTAGTTTCCCCTAGCAGAATGCAGGTTTCTAAAAGGCAGAGAATATTTCATTTTTGTTTTTATATCCCCAGAACTATGACACTGCCTGGCACATAGTAGGTACTTAATAATACTTGTCAAATGAGTGAGTATCCTTATGAGGTAGTAGTATTACTGATGTTTAATAGATGAAGAAAATGAGTCTGAAAGGGATGAACAACTTGCCTAGGGTCACGTAGCTAATAGGTGGAGCTTTGTTTTTTGAACACAGGTTTCTACTACACTTGGCTGAAACTTATAAAAAGACTAACTATGATGTTATATAGAGATGCAGTGGAGTTTAATGTATGAAAAAATGGCCTAAAAAGTAAGAACTGGGTTCACTTCTTGAACAAACTGGCTGTGTGATCCTTGGTGAATCACTGAAATTCTCAGTGCTTCAGGCAACTACCTAAAACTCCATGTTACAGAGAAAGTGTCAGAGGAAGTTCTTCACCAGGAGCTCCTTCCACCAATGAAATTAGGGATTCACTCCTTATCTCTGTACTTATGATATTAAAGAGAGAGGGAGCACTCAAAATGGTATTCATGATGAAACATTCCCTTTAGTAGGATTTTCTCACTATTGACCATTCTCTTTGTTAAACCACTTAAGAATATGTTATGCTGGGACTAAGTCTATATGGCAAATTAATCCTTATTTGGCTATTTTACAGCATGAAATTATTCCTACATGCAATCAGCATGGATCTTTCTGCTTCTAAGTTTTCCCATTCATAAAATAAGGGATTGGGTCTAAACTACTTCTAGGGTCTCTACTAATTCTTACTCTGTAATACTGTGATCCAAATATGTATTGACTACCTCTTTTTTTGCTGGGTAGACTTGACCTAATTTGATTCAGCATGTACTCCTTCCCAAGCACTAATGAAATAGGCCAAACTTAATTTTACAAATGGAGAAACTAAGACGTAGCAGAGTAGTAGCCTGCACTTGGACCTAAATAATATCATTTCTATTCTAGTCTTCTTTCTACTACAAAATATGATCATTTGTAGGATTGAATCTCTAAAATTGGAAATTGATAGCTGAAACCTTAGAATTCATCTAATCAAACCTCCTCATTTTACAAATAAGAAGACTAGGATTAGGGGATGCTCAGTAACTTGCCCAAGAACACATATGTAGTAAATAGTAATCCTAGGATTTGAACTCAGATCTTTGGGAATTCAAGTTCAATTTTCATTCTTCCCATTCATTGTATGGTCCAAATAGAGATTATGTCCTAGAGACTTTATTGCTGTCAGCTCTAGAACTCCTGCTCTGTCCTTATCCTCCCCACCCCCACAGGTGGATGCCTTAAGTGGTCCTCTATTTCAGGCATGACTCTATAATACCACATTTTACTCCCTACTCTATTCTCATCTTCCTACCACCTCCTTTACCTCAATACTTATCCCAGGCCACATGCCTCCACCTTTAAAATCATAATCAAACCAATATTGCTATTGCATCAGGAGCAAGTGTATTAATCTACGCCTCTAACTCTCCCTTCACCATCATAGCCACTTTCTAGACTAAAGTATCCTTCCCTAGAAACCACTTTTTCATATCTTCCCATTAGAATGTAAGGTTCTTTGCCCCAGGAAAAACCCTGAAACAGCTTAACCAGAATAAAAACCAGGTGCAGTACTCTGGTAGCCCAGGTACCTTGAGGGATTAACAGGAAAGGTGCCTCTTGCCCTGGGGGGCAATACAGAATGGGAGGCATCTCAGTAAGATAGCAGAAAACCCCACCTCAGCATAACAGGAGGAGATTCTGAAACCCAGGTGACAGAGCAGGCAAACACCAAAACCAGGACCCCTGAGTGCCTCAGTGAGGGTAGAAGAACTGGTGAAACTAGCTCAAAAAACTACCAGTGCCTCAGCATTCTACAGCAACCTGGTCTCCCAGTGCCTGAGCAAAACTCTGGGAAGCATTCCAAGGGGCCCCAGGCAGATAAACATCCTGCAACAGCCATCTGAAGGGAGCTGAAGAAAGTAACAGGAAGGAAAGGCCTGGGTGAGCAGGCAATTTCCAGGTGCCCCACTACCCAATACTACCCCTAGAGTTCCAGTGTTGCTGATTCCAGCCCAACACCAGGTAAGCTGCCAGAACCCTACAGCTTCCAACAGCCAGAATCAGAGGCCTCAGCATACAAAGCCTGTGACCTGGCCCTGGGATCCCAGTACAAGAAGCTTGAGTCAGTGCTCTCTGCTCCCCAGCAGGAGAGTCCAATTTCTCTAAAGGCCAGGAAATAAGCAAACACTATAAGTAAAAAGAAATGCATGATAGATTCTTATTATGGGAACAGTGAAAATCAAGGCAGAAATTCTGAAGAGGACAACATTGTGAACAAACCCACATTTGGAACTTCAAAAGGGAATATGAACTGGTATGAAGCCCAAAAAGCCCTCTTGGAAGAACTTGGAGAAGTAAAATGGGGTAAATTATCTCACATAAAACAGACAAGAAAAGGCTTTTACAGTGGAGTAGAAAAGGGGGAGGGTGAGAGGGAATGAGTGAATCTTATTCTCATTAGATTTAGCTGAAGGAAGGAATAACACACACATTCAATTGGGTATGGAAATCTATCTTGCCCTATGGGAAAATAGGGGAAGAAAGGGACAAAACCACAGGGGGATGACAGAGGGGAGGGCGTATTGGGGGAGGGGGTAATCAGAAGCAAACACTTCTGAGGAGGGACAGGGTCAAAAGAGAGAATAGAATAAATGGGAGGTGGGATAGGATTAAGGGAAATATATTTAGTTTTTTACAACATGACTACTATGGAAGTGTTTTGCATGACTACGCTAGTATAATCTGTATCAAGTTGCTTGCCTTCTCAATGAGGGTGGGTGGGGAAGGAAGAAGAGAGAAAATTCGGAACCCAAAGGTTTAAAAACAAATATTAAAAAAATTGTTTTTACACGCAACTGGGAAGTAAGAAATACAGGAATGGGGTATAGAAATCTATCCTGCCCTGCCAGAAAATATAAGGGAAAGGGGATAAGAGAAGGAAGGGAAGAGATAGAAGGGAGGACAGATTAGGGGAAGGGGTGTTCAGAATGCAAGCCATCTTGGGGTGAGGGGAGGGATGATATGGGGAGAAAATTTGGAACTCAAAATCTTGTGGAAGTGAATGTTGAAAATTAAAAATAAATTAATAAAAAACCAAAAAACAAACAAACAAAAAAGTAAAAGAGCCATAGAAATAATTTACCGATCAACTCCTGAACAAGATCCCAAATTGAAAATGCCAAGGAATATAGTAGCCAAATTCCAAAATTATCAGGTCAAAGAGAAAATACTGCAAGCACCCAGAAAGAAACAATTTAAATATCATAAAACCAGTCAGGACCTAGCAGCTTCTACACCAAAAGATCATAGGGCCTGGTATATAATACTTCGTAAGGCAGGATTACAACCAAGGATCAACTAGTGAGGAGGGAAAGGGAGAAAGGAGAAAGAAAGGCATAAATGGAAAATGGGGGGGGAAGGATGGAAAGACAGAGATAATAATCATAACTAAGAATGTGAATGGGATGAACTCTCCCATAAAACAGAAGCAGATAGTAGAATGGATTAAAAACCATAATCCTATAATATCTTGTTTACAGGACACACATTTGAAACAGAGTGACACACATAGGGGAAAAGTAAAAGACTGGAGAAGAATATATTGTGCTTCAGCTGAAGTAAAAACTTCAGGGCTAGCAATCCTAATCTCATACAAAGCAAAAGCAAAAACAGATCTTATCAAAAGAGATAATGAAGGAAACTACATCCTGGTAAAAGGCACCATAGACAACAAAGTAATATCATTACTAAACATATATGCACTGAATGGTATAGCATCCAAATTCTTAGAGGAGAAGTTCGGGGAGTTACAGGAAGAAATAGACCACAAAACTATTACTAGTGGGGGCTTCAACCTTCCCCTTTCTGAACTAGATAAATCTATCTACAAAATAAATAAGAAAGAATTTAAGAAGGTGAATAGAATATTAGAAAAGCTAGGTATGACAGATCTCTGGGGAAAATTGAATGGGGATAAAAAGGAATATACTTTTTTCTTGGTGGTACATGACATACACAAAAATTGACCATGTATTAGGGCATAAAAACCTCATAATCCAATGCAGAAAGGCAGAAATACTAAATGCATCTTTTTCAGATCATGATGTAAAAAAAATTATCTGTAATAAAGGGCCATGGAAAGATAAACTTAAAAATAATTGGAAACTAAATAATCTAATCCTAAAAATTGATTGGGTCAAACAACAAAACAGAAAAAATCAATAACTTCATTCAAGAGAATGACAATACTGAGACAACATACCAAAACTTATGGATGCAGAAAGCAGTTCTTAGGGAAATTTTATTCTCTAAATGCTTACATGAAATAAAATAGAAAAAGAGATCAATGAATTGGGCATACAACTAAAAAAAAGAAAAAGAACAAATTAAAAATCCTCAATAAACACCAAATTAGAAATATGAAAACCAAAGGAAAATTAATAAAATTGAAATTAAGAAAACTATTGAACTAATAAATAAAACTAAGAGCTGGTTTTATGAAACAAAAAAACAATAAAATAGATAATCCTTTGATTAATTTAATTTAAAAAAAAGAAAGAAGAAAACCAAATTACCAGCATCTAAAATGAAAAGAGTCTACCACCAAGAAGAGAAATTAAACAATAATTAGGAACTATTTTGCCAAACTGTATGCCAATACATTTGACAATCTTGGTGAAATGGACGCATATTTACAAAAATGTAAATTGCCCAGATTAACAGAAGAGGAAGTAAAATATTTAAATAACCCCATCTCAGAAAAAGAAATTGAACAAGCCATTAATGACTCCCTAGGAAAAAAATCTCCAGGGCCAGGTGGATTTGCATGCGAATTCTATGAAACATTTAAAGAAAAATTAATTCTAATACTATAAAGACTATTTGGGAAAATAGGTGAAGAAGGATTCTTACCAAATTCTTTTTATGATACACATATGATGCTGATACCTAAACCAAGAAGAGTCAAAACAGAGAACAAAAATTATGGACAAGTTTCCCTAATGAGTATAGATGCAAAAATTTTAAATAAAATATTAGCAAGTAGATTACAGCAACTTATCACAAGAACAATGCACTATGACCAGGCAGAATTTATACCAGGAATGCAGGGCTGGTTCAATATTAGGAAAGCTATCAGTATAATTGATCATATCAACACCAAAACTAACAGAAACCACATGATCATCTCAATAGATGTAGAAAAACCTTTTGACAAAATACAACACCCATTCCTATTAAAAACACTAGATAGCATAGGAATAAATGGAGTCTTCCTTAAAATAATAAAGAGCATCTACTTAAAACCCACAGCAAGCATCATATTTAATGGGGACAAGCTGGAAGCAGTTCCAGTAAGATCAGGAGTGCAACAAGGATGTCCATTATCAGCTCTGCTGTTCAATATCATACTGGAAACCTTAACTTTAGCAATAAGAGAAGAAAAGGAAATTGAAGGTATTGGAATAGGTGAAGAGACAAATCTATCACTCTTTGCAGATGATATGATGAAATACTTAGAGAATCCTAGGAAATCAAGTAAAAAACTACCTGAAATAATAAACAACTTTAGGAAAGTTGCAGGCTATAAAATAAAACCACATAAATCTTTGGCATTTTTTTATATTACCAACAAAGCTCAATGGCAAGAGATAGAAAGAGAAATTCCAATTAAAGTTACTGTAGACATTATAAAATATTTAAGAGTCTATCTACCAAAACAAACCCAGGAACTATATAAACACAATTAGAATATAAGCTTCTTGAGAGCAAAAAAAAAAGTGTTTGATTTCATTTTTGTATTCCCAGTGTTTAGTACTGTATTTGAATCATACTAAGCTTTTAAATGCTCTTTTCATTCATTCATTTCATTATTTATTCATTCACTAAACTGTATCTCATTCCATGCTTCTTTGAAAGGTCACTAAAAAAAGTAATGATAGGTTTGGGGTGAATTGCCATTTTCAAGCCTGAACTTATATATTCACATGTGTTCTCAGCTTCTCTGCTCACTAGCTAGAATCAAGACAATCACTATATATAAATACACACACACACACATACACACACACATACACACACACACATACACACACACACATAGTAGAATTCCAAGGAAAGACCCTGGGAATCAAAGGATCAGAATTTTATGTCAGTTCTGACATTAAGTAGTTCTGTGACCTTGGAAAATTCATTTAATAATGTCCCCTCACTGGGCCTCAGGTGACTACTTTTTAAATATGTGTATGGAGGTGGATGATAGTGGTGGGGGTTGGGTGAGTTGTACTACTGACCTCTACGGATCAAATGAGACTATATATATCAGATATTAAGCAAGCTTTAAAGCACTACATAATAGTTAGCTACCACAATTATTACTGTCATCAAGCACTCTTCCAGTTCTAATTCAATGCTCATGGACATGTTCCACAGAATTTTTGCTGAAGTCTAAGGAATTTGTCTAGAGTACCCTTGTAATTATTCCCCTACTCCAACAGCAAATACAGTATACTTCATTTTTCAATGCTACAGAAAAGAAAACCAGTCTGCCCAATTGCTGTTTGTGTATAGGGGGTGATTACACAGTGTTCACCAAAGTGACATAAATGCAGACTGTGCAGAGCATACTACCTGCTGGCATTGGCTTCTCTCCAGTTTTAGAGCAGAAACAGCTCATTTATAATGAAATGCAAACAACTACTTCCAGAAAAAGAACTGTCTTTTGTCTTAATTACCAAAAAGACAAACTATGTATGAATTGGGCCATTTAACCAGATGGGCACAGAGACATTCACTCCAGGTGTGGCATGTCCCTTATACTCCATCCCACCAGACTAGAATAGGGTACTGTTTCCTTTAAAAGTACTTAAATAAAAACTTCAGCAATAAGAAATAGACTGGGTTTGGTTTCCTATGAGTTTGACAATGCACTCTTCTCCCAGAGAACATATATCTTTCTGTTCTTTTTCTTTTTTTTTCTTTTTTTTTTTTTAGATAACAAAATAGGTGATCCCCATAAGGAGGTAACAATACCGTCTAATATATGCAACCTGGTCCATGAGATCTAGGGTTTCTTTGGCTAAGATAGCATTAGGAAAATAATTCCAGGGCCACCCTTTCTCTGTGATAGCCAACTCTGCTAGCTGCATTGTGTATTATTTATAACATTATTCCATTCTACTTCCTTTCCCATTTTGAAAGCCATAGTCAGGAGTTAGGGTAGAAACAAAACATCTCCCTCCCCGTTTCTTCTCTTGACCTCGTATACCTGATGGAATAGGGTTAGAACCTTCGACCATCCCTTTTGAAAGGTTGCCAACCTTGCAGTACACTAAACAAGGATTTCAGGTTGCATTATCGATCTTCTACAAACCTATCCCCAGTTATCCTGCTTCTATAATAGGAGAAAAGTAGTTATAGGTCTGTAAATGTTTCAACTTCTCCATAAATTACAGGATTTTTTATCTTAAAAAAGCAAGTGATAATATGTTATCTTTTTAATCTAGAAAATTCTTTTTTCATTATATGAATAAAAAATTGTGTCTTTTATATCAGGTATCACCTAAAGATGAGGCTTAATTCAAAGGGGAGGGGAAGAGATTTGATTTAGCTTTCAAAATTTAACTTTGGGACTTTTGATTGGGCAAGCATGATTATGATGAATCTGTTTTGTTTTTCTTTTCCATTTAGGGAAGATCTTTGCATGTGCAATGTCATTACATACCTATCCAAGGAGGGCTCCCCATTGTCTAAAATATCTCCTGCATGGCCCTGTTAGTATAATCTGAAATTCAACCAGCAATAATACATTCCTTTGTGCTTTATATTTCCAACCCCTTGAAGTCATCCTTTAAAATATGACTCTTTTGTAACTCAATATAGTTTATGCAGTGGCTGACACATCTTATAAATTTTGACATTAGATATCTCTGGTAGGATGATCATAAGTTTAGATAGGGAAGATGGGGCCAGTTTATGGAGGACCATAAAAATAAGTCTTTAAGAAAATCATCTATATTTCAAGACTTCAAGGGATCTGTGATTTCATTGATGTGAATATTTGTTCCACTAGTGCTGATTGCAACCCTTCTATGTGTCATTCTTTACAGTTCTTTGTGCATACATTCTTCCATAAATCCTCCAGAGAGATTCTGCCCAATGAGATAGAGACTTTTCATTATTATTATTATCCTAATATTTAATGAGTATCAGTTTAACACTTGGCAGTTTGTGTTTTTCCTTTGCTTTTGCCCTATAGTGGGCATACCTTATGTTCCAATTCCTTATTTCTTTTATATTATTTCATAGTCCACATTTCAAGCATGGGTTTTCTTTAGAAATGAAATATAACTTCCTCATGTCTATCATGTGTCTCTCCATTGCCCTTTAGGTGACTTGGAACTTTGGCTAATTAGAGGTTGTGATGTTTTAAGATTAATAACCGTATTGCCTTACTTTAAGAATGTGTTTAAAAATATAAGTATATGTGGATCATCATATTGCTAAGAGTAACTAAGTCATTCACAACTGATTATCTTACAATATTCCTGTCACTTTGTACAGAGTATATGTCCTTTTTCATCAGCTTCTGTAAGTCTTTCCAGGTTTTTCTGAAAGCATCCTGCTCATCATTTTTTAAAGCACAATAATATTCCATCACAATCATATACAACAATTTTTTCAGTCATTTCAGAATTAATAGGCATTCCAATTCTTTACCACCATAAAAGAGCTACTATAAATATTTTTGTACATGTATGTCCTTTTTATTTTTTGTATGTTATCTTTTTTGTGATATAGACCTGGTAGTGGTATTGATAGATAAAAGGGTATGCATGCTTTTATAGTCCTTTGGGCATAATTCCAAATTGCTCTCCAGAATGGTTGAACCAGTTCACAGCTGCACCCATAGTTCACTAATGTCTTATTTTCCCCACATCTCCAATATTTATCATTTTCCTTTTCTGTTCAATTAGTCAATCTAATAGGCATGAGATAATGCCTCAGAATTGTTTTAATTTGCATTTCTTCAATCAACAGTGAGTTAGAGCAGTTTTCCATATGGCTATAGATAGCTTTGGTTACTTAATAATTAAAATCTGTTCATGTATTTTGATCATTTATGAATTGGGGGATGCTCTTATTTTTATAAATTTGACTGAGTTTTCTGTATGTTTAAGAAATGAGGCCTTTATCAGAGAAGTTTGCTTCAAAATTTTTTCACAGTTATGATTGCTAACTGTATTTCCCCCCACACTATTCCCCCCCCTCTCTCTTTCTTTCTCCTTTTAACCTGTCCCTCTTCAAAAGTGTTTTGCTTTTCACTACCGCCTTCCCCAATTTGCCCTTCCTTCTCTTATCCCCTTCCTCTATCACTTTCCTGTGTGGTAAGATAGTTTTCTATACCGAATTGAGTGTTGCTTTCCCCATACTTGGATCCAGGTCACAGTCCAGGGTAGCAGTCCATGGGCAAGGAAGACCACTAGTACATCAGAGCTTATGGACACAGTGGAACAAGGAAGCTCCTCACAGTTCCAGGACAGTTCCAGTGCTTGTGGGCACTCAAAGACCAGAGCAAGCTGAGAGAGTAGTACACACAACTCCTCTGTAAAAGCCTTTTCTTGACTCTTTAATGTGAGATAATTTGCCCCATTCTACCTTTCTCTTTCTCTTTCTCCCAGTGTATTCCTCTCTCACCCTTTAAAAAAATTTTTTTAGATATCATCCCTTCATATTCAACTCATACCTGTGCCCTCTTTCTCTATATACTCCTAACTGCTTTAATAATGAGAAAGTTCTTATGAGTTATGAGTATCATCTTCCCATGTGGTACTGTAAACATTTCAATATTATTAAATAACATTTTTCTATCCTGTTTACCTTTTCATGCTTCTCTTGAGGCTTGTATTTGAACATCAAATTTTCTATTCAACTCTTGTCCTTTCATCAAGAATGCTTGAAAATAAAAAGAATGCTTGAAAGTTCTCTATTTCATTGAATGTTCATTTTTCCCCCCGAATAATTATACTCAGTTTTGCTAAATAGATGATTCTTGGTTGTAATCCTATCTCCTTTGCCCTCTGAAATACCATATTTCAAGCCTCTGATCCTTTAATGTAGAAGCTGCTAAATATTGTGTTATCCTGACTGTGGCTCCATGATACTTATTTGTTTCTTTCTGGCTGCTTTCAATATTTCCTCCTTGATTTGGGACCTCAGGAATTTGGTTATAATATTCTTTGGAGTTTTCCTTTTGGGATATCTTTCAGTATGTGAAAGAATCAGTGGATTCTTTCAATATTTATTTTACCCTTTGGTTCTAGAATATCAGAGAAGTCTTCCTCAATAATTTTTTGAAAGATAAGATCTATGCTCTCTTTTTGACCATGGCTTTCAGATAGTTCAATAATTTTTAAATTATCTCTCCTGAATCTATTTTTCAGGTCAGTTGTTTTTCCAGTGAGGTATTTCACATTCTTTTCTTTTTCATTCTTTTGGTTTTGTTTTATTGTTTCCTTGATTTCTCATGAAATAATTAGCTTCCATTTTCTCAATGCTAATTCTTCTTCTTCTTCTTCTTTTTTTTTTAGCAATTTGGGTTAAGTGACTTGCCCAGGGTCACACAGCTGGTAAGTGTCAAATGTTTGGTCTGAGGCCTGATTTGAACTCAGGTCTTCCTGACTTCAGGACCGGTGATGTATCTACTGTTCCACCTACCTGCCCCTCAGTGCTAATTCTTAAGGAATTATTTTCTTCAGTGAGCTTTTGGACATCCTATTCCATTTGGTCAATTCTACTTCTTAAGGAGTTTTTTTTTTCTTTTAGTGAATTTTTATGCCTCTTTTTCCTTTGTGGCAAATTCTGCTTTTTAATGCATTCTTCTCATTGTTTCTTGTACCTCCTTTACAATTTGACCTAGTTTGTACCTGTTATCTTCTTCAGTATTTTTGTGTCCCCTTTACCAAACAGTTGACTTTTTCCCCATGATTTTCTTATAACACTGTCATTTCTCTTCCTGTAAATTTTCAGACCTTCCAAGGTGGTAGGATCTAAGGGGAGTTGTGTTTGTTACTCTCCTGGCCTGTACTCTGATCTGTGAGTGCCCACAAGCACTGGAAGTGCTCTGGAATTATGACGAGTTTCCTTGCTCCACTGTGGCCGTAAGCTCTGGTTTGCTATTGTTCCTCCTTACCCTGGGACTGACACCTCAACTGTGACCTGGATCCAAGTATGGGCAAAGCAACAACGTCCTGCCTCAGTGCTAGCAAAGAGGCCTCTGCAATCTCTTTCTGACCAAGTTGTTCAAAACCCTTACTGCCTGTGGGCTGAGAGCTCTTGAAGCTCCTGGTGCTGCTGTTGACTCCTAAGGCCTGTTCTTGGTTTTCTGGGGCCCAGTCTGTGCAGGCCCAGTTTCCACTGGTGTGGCCTGTGCTGGACTGTGCTCTAGTATCACCAAGTGTGACAGACCTTTCCTGCTCACCATCTAAGATGTCTTTGGCTGGAAAATTATTTTATCTTCTCCTTTTGTGGGTTCTGTTTCTCCAGGAATTATTTTCTGGCATTATTTCGAGGTGCTCAGACAGGTTTGGGGGAGATTACAGGTGAGTTGCTGCCTTTTTTTTTTCCACCATCTTGGCTTAGTGTTATTGATGATCTTTTTTTTTGTTTGTGTGAGGCAGGTGGGGTTAAGTGACTTGCCCAGAGTCACACAGCTAGTAAGTATCAAGTGGTCAAGTGTCTGAGGCCGGATTTAAACTCGGGTCTTCCTGACTCCAGAGCTGGTGCTCAATCTACTGCACCACCTAGCTGCCCCATGCTGATCATTTTTGTCAAATACACATTTGACTATTTTATGTATCACAGTGATAATAATTAGAATTTTCTCTGCAAGTGTAAATATCAAGAAATCTCATGTAATAAAAAATATGGAAAAAGGAGAATTATCATCTGTGGAGTTCCTTTGATGCTGATTGCTATTCTCCTAAGTTAAGTGCTTCTTTTCCCGAATTGACAAGTAATATATAGTATTGTATAGGTTTATGAGTAGTGCGCAAGTCTTCACCCTCAACCATTTTTCAAACCTGAACTGTATTTTCTCTTATTTATTTTTATTTTTATTTCATTTTTAAAAATTTTTATTTTTAAAACTTATTTATTTTTAGTTTCAACATTCTCTTCCACAAGATTTTGAGTTCCAAATTTTCTCTCAACCTCATCCTTCCCCACCCCAAGATGGCATGCATTCTAAATACCTCTTCCACTAATTTGCCCTCCCTTCTATCTCTCCCCACCTTCTCTTATCCCCTTTCCCTTCTATTTTCTTGTAGGGCAGGATAGATATCTATGCCCCATTTCCTGTGTTTCTTATTTCCCACTTGTATGTAAAAACAATTTTTTTTAGCATGTTAAAACTTTGGGTTCCAAATTTTCTCCCTTCCCCCCTCCCCACCCACCTTCATTGAAAAGGCAAACAACTTGATACAGATTATACATGTGTAGTCATGCAAAACACTTCCATAGCAGTCATGTTGTAAAACACAAAGTGTATTTCCCTTCATCCTATCCTGCACCTCATTTATTCTGTTCTTTCTTTTGGCACTGCCCCTCCTCAGAAGTGTTTGCTTCTCGTTACCCTTTCCCTCAATACACCCTCCCCTCTATCATCTCCCTGCTCTCTTGTCCCTCCCCCCTCCGCCATTTTCCTATAGGGTAAGATAGATTTCCATACCCAATTGAGTGTGTATGTTGTTCTCTCCTTAAGCCAAATCTGATGAGAATAAGATTCACTCATTCCCTCTCACCTTCCCCTGTTTCCCCTCTACTGTAAGAGACTTTTCTTTTCTGTTTTTTTGTGAGACAATTTAACCCATTCTACCTCTGCCTTTCTCCTTCTCCCAGTATAATCCTCTCTCAACCTTTAATTTTATTACCCAGATATCACCCCTTCATCTTCAACTCACCCTGTTAGCATCTATCTATCTACCTATCTATCTATCTATCTATTTATCTATCTATCTATCTATCTGTCTGTCTATCTATACATACATATATTTTTCCCTCCAAATATCCTAATACTGACAAAGGTCTCATGAGTTACATATATCACCTTTCCATGCAGGAATGTAAATAGTTCAACCTTAATAAGTCTCTTATAATTTCTCTTTCTTGTTTACCTCTTCATGTTTCACTTGAGTCTTATATTTGAAATTCAAATTTTCTATTCAGCTCTAGTCTTTTCATCAAGAATGCTTAAAATTCCTCTATTTCACTGAATGACCATTTTTTCCCGAAGGATTATACTCAGTTTTGCTGGGTAGGTGATTCCAGGTTGTAATCCTATCTCTTTTGTCCTCCAGAATATTATATTCCATGCCCTCCAGGTCTTTAATGTAAAAGCTGCTAAATCTTGAGTTATCCTGATTGTGTTTCCACAATACTTGAATTGTTTCTTTCTGGCTGCTTGCAATATTTTCTCCTTGACCTCGGAATTTGGCTACAATATTCCTAGGAATTTTCCTTTGGGAATCTCTTTCAGGAGGAATCAGTGGATTCTTTCAATTTCTATTTTGCCCTTCTTCTAAATATCAGGGCAGTTTTCCTTGATAATTTCTTGAAAGATGATGTCTAGGCTCTTTTTTTGATCATGGCTTTCAGATAGTCCAATAATTTTTAAATTTCTCTCCTGGATCTATTTTCCAGGTCAGTTGTTTTTCCAATGAGATATTTCACATTGTCTTTATTTTTTCATTCTTTTGGATTTGTTTTACAGTGTCATGATTTCTCATAAAGTCATTAGCTTCTAATTGTTCCATTCTAATTTTGTAAGAAGTATTTTCTTCAGTAATCTTTTGGACTTCGTTTTCCATTTGGCAAATTTTGTTTTTTAGGGCATTCTTCTCCTCATTAGTTTTTTGGACCTCTTTTGCCATTTGGGTTAGGCTATTTTTTAAGGCATTATTTTCTTCAGTATTTTTTTGTGTCTCCTTTAGCAAGTTATTGAGTTGTTTTTCATGATTTTCTTGTATCACTTTCATTTCTCTTCCCAGTTTTTCCTCTACTTCTCCTACTTGCTTCTCAAACTCCTTTTTGAGTTCTCCCGTGGCCTGGCATGATTCTTATTTTTTCTTGGAGCCTTTGGACGTAGGAGCTTTGACTTTGTTGTCTTCTTCTGGTTGTATGTTTTGATCTTCTTTGTTACCAAAGAAAGATTCTATGGTCTGACTTTTTTTTTGCACTTTTGTTTGTTCCTGATCCTAGCCAATTATTTGAGTTTTAAGCTCTTTGTTAAGGTAGGCATCTGCTTCTAGTGTGGAGAATGTGATATCCCAAGTTTTGGGGGTTTTGTGCAGCTGTTTTCAGAGATACTTCTAGGGACTTGTAAATTTTCAGGTCTTCCAACGTGATATTATAAGGGCTAAGGTGTTTACTCCTTTCTTGGTCTGTGCTCTAGTCTATTAGTGACCACAAGCACTCTTTTTTGCCTTGGAGCTGTGAGGAGGATTTGCTCTGTACCACCGCTACAAGTTCTACCATGCCAGCACTCCTCCTTGCCCCAGGACCGCCACCCAGAATTATGACCCAGATCCAAGCACGGGCAAAGCAAGATAATCCTGCATCAGCAAAGAGGTCCCTGAAATCCCCCTCTGATTAGCCACTCAATTCTCCCTCAGTCTGTGGTCCAGAGCCTCTGGAAACAACTGCCACCCCAGGGCCAAGCTTGGGAACTGGGGTTGAGACCATGCTTCTCTCTTACCGCAGTCACAGACTTTCTCCACTGACCTTCTAAGTTGTTTTTGGCATTTGTGGGTTTAGAAGTCTGAAAACTGCCACAGCTGCTCATGATTCAGTCATCTAAGGCCTATTCCAGATTCACTGAGGCCTGTTTTTCCTGCGTGCCCAAGCCAAACTGTGCTCCTCTTACTGACTGACTCGATATAACTTTTCCAATTAACCATCCAGACTGTCCTGGGCTGTAAATTTGTTTCACTCTGTCTTTTTGTGGGTTCCAATGTTTTAGAACTTTTTTAGAGCCATTTTTTAGAGATATTTGCAGGGGTTTGGGGGAGAGCTTAAGCAAGTCATTGGTTTTAATCCACGATCTTGGCTCTGCCCCAGACTTCTGAATTGTATTTTCTAACACACTGGTGAAACTAGGTAAATGAGGTTCCTTTCCTTTCCATTTACACTGGATGTGTGTGTGTGTGTGTGTGTGTGTGTGTGTGTGTGTGTTTGCATATGCATATACACACATGCATGTTTATGTGTATAACACTGACCATCCTGACCTTCATTGCCTGCAAGGCCAGGTTAGTTAGATTCCAACCCTACCCACAGGGTTCCCTGACAGACTTAATTGAGTTATAGATATCTATGTTCCCAGTAAATGGCTCCAGGCCCCACAAATTGTATTCCCCTAAGTGAGGAGGGGTCCTCAACCCTATGAAGATGAGGTTCACAGCAGCTTGGTTTCTAGAGAATGTAGTCTCAGTTGTAAGTTTACTTGAGGAATGAGTCCTAGGCACCTTGTCTTCTCCTTGCTACCCTGCTGGGCTGACTGGTTGTATTATCCTGCTTAAAATCCTGACTCCAAGGTTACCATGGCTCAAACTTCTGGGTCCATTACAGCACCTAAAAAAGAAAAAGAAGAAGAATAACTATAGATCAGCTTCCTGGAGCCCGGATAAAATAGAGGGAGAGCAGGGGAACAAAATCCTTTTTCTCTAACTGGTTCAGTTTGTGGTACCCACACTGTGAGCCAACTGTGGTCTTCATACTCTGTACACAGCAGGGAAGAGCACCATGCAGGAAAGAGGGCACAAGCCAGAAGAAAAGAGATTATATCAGTCTTGCTAATATAAGTTTCAAAGGCTACACTAACCCATGTGGTAGGGAATGAAGAGTGTCTCCATCTTAAGAGATCTGGGCATGCCCAGGCAAGCCCCCTTAGGAGTGTCTACAAGAGATCTTGCCAAGGTCCAAAAACATACATAAACAGAGATACATAAACACACATTCACATTACACCCCTATTATACACCTATTCAGTTGAACATGTATATATGTATGTATATGAATATGTGCACCTATACATATGTATACATAGTCATATAGAGTGTGTCATGCATTTGTATAGACCTATCATATACAAAGACATGTGCTGTATACATGTATGTGTGCATGTATATGTGTGTGTGTGTGTGTGTGAGAGAGAGAGAGAGAGAGAGAGAGAGAGAGAGAGCTTGTAATACACATTTTGTTTTGCATATTATCTCTCCCACCCCACATTATGATATAAGCAACTTCAGTTTTTTTGTCTTTATTTGTATTCCTAGCATTTACCAATGGCACCTAAGAGGCTCAGTAGATTTAGCTCTGGGCCTGGGGTCAGGAACACCTGAGTTGAAATCCTTCTCCAGCCATTGGCTAGCTGTGTAACCCTGGGCAAGTCACTTAACCTTGCTTGCCTCACTTTCCTCATCTGCAAAATGAGCTGGAGAAGGAAATGGCAAACCACTCCAGTATCTTTGCCAAGAAAATCACAAATGGGGACATGAAGACATGACTGAAAAATGACTGAACAACAGTAACAACAACGGCACTTACCACAGAGCCTGGAGCAAAATAAGCTCTTAAATGCTTGTTGACTAACTGACCTTTAGGATTTCAAGTGGAGAAGGGTAAAGTATGATCAAAGTTAACAAGGTTGACTAGGATTTTTAAAAAAGTAGCTAGAATGTACTGAAAGGCCATCTGGTCTGTTTCCTCTGACCTCAATGGGGTTAATTAATGGGAGTAGATAATCTCTATGGTCCATTCTAGCTCCAAATCCTTTGATCTCTCCTATCTCATCTGCTCTTGCTGTATTCCAGGTTTTCCTTCTGATAGCTAATCACAGAACACTAAAACATGATGGTGAGTTTTCAAAATTTAATTTAATTTTCTTTTTTCAGATTAGGTTACTTTTATTGTTCATATCATCATTAATCTTTCAGGAACCTATTTTCAAATCTGCAGGAAATGGAGGATTGTATAGGGCTGGATATTCATGGACATAGGTTGCAATCAACTCATAAAGGTTGTCATTGAAGTAGAAGGTATGAGAAATTAGAATAAGAATACTGTGCTGCTTCAAAAAAAGTATTCCATAATTTAAGAAGAAATGATCTTAATATTTGTTTGTATTCTCCTTTGATGTGAATTAGAGGAAGACAGAATGACACTAAGAAAGAAAAGAATGAACTACCTCAAAAAATTCTGCGGTTATATCAGAAGTTCTTATCTTCAAGATCAACTAAGATTGGTAAAAAAAAAAAGATAAAAAATGATTTTTTAAGCTACATTGAAGGCAAGACTTAGAGTTAATATTAATACTGGGATAATGATAGTTTCTAACAGAGAAAGCAAAACTTCTCAATGCTCTCTTGCTTCTATTTTCTATGTTAAATAGAAAGATCTTTGTAATGGAAAAGATAGAATAGAAATTTGTGACAGGAAGCTGAAGACAAGATATAGAATTGAGATGGGAAGAAAGCACCTAGCTGCCCTCAGTGAGTTCAAGTCATGAAACTGAAATGAAGTACATTTCAGATGATGAAAGAACTGGCAGATATGATTGGTGAGCAGTTGTCAGCAATATTCAAGGAATCACAGAAAATGGTAGAGATTATAAAGGACTGGGGAAAAATGTTCTGATTTTTAAAATTGTTGTGGGTGGAGGAGGTAGAGTCTACAAAGAAAAAATTGATGAGTTTAATTTTGGTTCCTGATGAAATCCTAGAAATTATAATTCAATGGATAGTCTATGAACATTTAAAGAAGGAAACTGTGAGTATAATAACCCCCAAATACTTAATCAGGAATATGTTATGCATATTAAACCTATTTCCTTTTTTGATCTATATGGTAAGTTTACTAAGATTTCAGTAGTCTGTTTGACAAAGTCACTCATGTTATCATTGTGGACAAGATGAAAAAATGTGGGAAGATGGTACAGTGAACTGGCTTTGGAATTTTATTGATAGATCAGCACTTATTTGAAGAAAAGGATCTAGTAAAATGTTTTGGAGATGTCCTTGACTCTGAACTAATTAACAGTTTTAGATTTAGGCGTATATGAAACATTCACCAAATTAGTAGATGATATAAAGCATGAAGCTAAAAAGGATAGTTAACATACTGGATGACAGATTCCAGATCACAGAATATCTCTGACAGGTTAGAGAGATAGGCAGATTATAATAAAATGAAATTTAGTAGGATCAATGTATTTACAAATTCAGGATGGGGAAGTAATTGTAGACTGTTGTGAAAGAGATCTGGGAGAGTTTCATGAACTACAAGCTCAATACCCATTGATAGCAGAACGTGGCATTTCACAAAAAGCTAATTTAACCTTAAGCTTCAGGAATAGAAGTAACACTTCTCAAAAAAGAAAGTTAATAATACAGGAGTATTCTACTGTAATCAGACAATATCCAGAGTATTGAATTCCATTCTGGTCACCGCAATTTATAAAGAGTATGTATAAACTCCCATACTTGCAGAATAGGGAAAATGGAATGTTGAATGGACAGAATGTCATGCAAGGATCAGTTAAAGTAACTGGAGTTGTTTAGCACAGAGAAGAGAAAGGGGGCAGAGAAGTGAAGATATAATATCTACCCTCAAGGTTATGAAGGGCTACCATTTTAAAGCATGGGATAGACTTGTTCTGTTTGGTTCCAGAGGGCAAAGTGGGAAAGAAAAAATCAGTAGAAGTTGCAAGGGATAACAGTTTTAGGTTTGATACAAAGGAAACAACAACTTTCCTTTCCAACAGTCAAAGTTATTTAAATGTGGGTTGGACTGCCTTATTAGGTTTCAAAAGGAGACTGGTTGACTATTTTCAAAGGAATATTGTAGGGAAAATTTCAGTTTCAGGTGAGTTTGGGACTAGACACCCCATGAGGTCCCTTCAGCTCTGTGATTCAAGATTCTAAAACTGAAGAGAAGTTGAAACCTAAATTAAACACACTTGACAAGAAATCAATGGTAAACATGACAGTTTCCTTAACAATATTTTGATTTTGTTTTCTCATACAAAGAATAAATTCATTCTAAATTCTGTCATAGAGTTTTAGTTGAGATTGTCTGAATCATCGACAAGTATTAAATAATTTATTTTAAAAGACCATTAGTTTAAAGAGATGCCTAAGAGGAGATGTATGATTCATGGAGCAGCGTGCTTCATTGACCGTTTTGTGTAGCTCCTTTCTCTCTCAAAGGCAATATCTCAACATTTCAAAGCTTACTTTTATTGATGTATCTGAGGCTGTGCCAAAGTCCATTCTTCTATTTTTGTCTCACTCAAAAGAAGAGAGCGAGGACCCATAACTGTTTTGCTGAATAAAAGAATCACCAGAGCCCTCCTCCATTTCTTTTGGTTTTATAGGGTGCATGAAGAGGCTCCTCTAATCAGTCCAGTTTATTTCACTCATGGCCAAATGACTTTAGGCAAAGCATTTAGTTATTCTTACCCTCAGTTTCCTAATGTGTAATATTCAATGATTCTGGTTCAACTTTCCTCACCGGATTGTTGTTAGAATCAGATGGGTATACACAAAGTAAAAGCCTTTCATAAATAGTATGGTAGAGATAGATAATGACTGTTGTTGTTGTTGCTGCTGCTGCTGCTGCTACTATGGTTATTCCCACTCCTCACATTCTCCCTTACTACCAGAGCTTAGTAGAAGACACATTTTCTCTGTGGGCAGCAAAGGTGCTGCTTCCTGTAGTGTGATGTGAGGGGCAAAACATGGCCAAAACAAAAGTCATCTAAGGGAGTTCTTTGAAATTGTGCCTACCTCAACTGCCAAGAGTAGAGAAATTCAAAAAGATGCAGTTTCTACCTTAACGGAAACATGATTTCATTGATTTGGGCATTATTTTATTTTATTTTTTTACTTTTATTTATTTTTTTTTAGCGAATTGGGGTTAAGTGACTTGCCCAAGGTCACACAGCTAGTACGTGTCAAGTGTTTGGTCTAAGGCCGGATTTGAACTCAGGTCCTCCTGTCTTCAGGGCCAGTGCTCTATCTACTGTGCCACTTAGCTGCCTCAAGTGGGCATTATTTTAAATGGTACTGATTGCAGCCTAGCTACACCTTACTATCCTATTTAATTCTCATTCATGTCCTCCCACAAATCATCAAGAATCTACCAAATGTACAGAAGGCTTTACTCTGGATCTTTTAACATACTTTGTATAACATGCAGACCTCAAAGTGTTCATCCTGCAGTTTTTCTAACTGTGGTCCATCTTGTTTTCCAATTATGTGTTTAACAAATTTATTTTGTATTGTATCAGGACATTATTTTGTCCTGATATGTTGTAGCCTGCTTATGAACATCATGTCCCTGTCTCTTTGTCTCCTTTTGGATCTCCAAAATGTCACTTCCTTGGAGATTTGGGTGTTTCATGACTCACAGCCATACAGCATCACCAGAAGAATATTGCTGTTGAAAGTGATTCATGATCATGAGAAGTTATTAGTTGATTAATTTCAAACTAGTATGTCTTGTAGCCATCAAGCTACAGTTATCGGTCTGATGAGACAAACAGTGACCTATATGTTTGAATACAAGCCCTGCTGTCTCCTTCAGTTTGATCCTTCAGATTCGTTTAAGCTGGTCAGAGTTAAATTTATCTCTAAGTTCTTTCCTTCCTTCCTTCCTTCCTTCCTTCCTTCCTTCCTTCCTTCCTTCCTTCCTTCCTTCCTTCCTTCCTTCCTTCCTTCCTTCCTTCCTTCCTTCCTTCCTTCCTTCCTTCCTTCTTTCTCTCCTTCCTTCCCTCTCTCATTCCCTCTCTCATCCCCTCTCTCCTTCCTTCCTTCCCTTCATTCCTTCCTCCCTCTCTCTTTTTTTTTTCTTTTTCATTTACAGAGGAAAAAACAAACAAACAACTAGAGCAGAGAAAGGTTACTCACTTGCCCAAAGTCACATGTAGTAAGTGACAGAGATGAAATTTGAGCCTTTACCCTCTAAATCCAAATCTAACGCTCTTTCCATTAGACCAGGTTATCCTCCCATTCATGGTATAATAGCAGAAAGAGCTCTGGACTTAATGTCAGGAGACAGGCCTAGAATCCCACCCTTGCTATTTGAAAGCTATATAATTTGGGGCAAGCCACTTCTCCCTTTAAGGCTTCAATTTATTTATATATCAAGTGAGGGGATCTTATTAGATTGATTCAGATTCCATCCAGTTCTGACTTTCAATATTTCTATGTCCACAGCAATAAGAATCCTCATGACTGGGGCATTAGCTTCTCTGCCTTGTATGTACTTACTCTAGCACCACTGCAAAGTGATTTATTCCCAAGCATGACAATTAGCCCTGACATTTGCCCAAGACACACTTCTCAGCTATATCCCCTAGCTCTTTCAAATCACACAAAGCAAATATGCAACACAGGCCAAACTCTCCTCTTATGGTTGTTCAGAGAACACCAAATTCCACCAAAGGTTTATTTTTCTTTCTTTTTATATACGAAGTTCTTCCATTTGTGTGGAAATGAATCTATCTCAGCTGTGAGATTGTAGGTCATGTTTGAGCAACAGTTCACAGAACAATAATTTTCTGCAATTGTATTTTGTTCTTGCTATGGAAATATTCTCTCAGTACTGGCATCGCCTGCTATAAATTGCCTGAATGTATGGCATCGCCTGCTATAAATTGCCTGAATGTATCAGAGTCAGGATTATATTGCTCTTTTTTGGTCCATCCTGTCATCTTTCTCATCAAAAATGTTTATTAAGCACAACCAATATCCATGCTTAGTTATGTTGTAAGCCCTGTGCCAAATAGACCAGGCTTTTGACCTCTGGAGCTTATAATAAAAGAGTGACATATAAAAATCATGAACATAAACATGAAATATATTTAATCAACAAATACAAATTCCATAAACATTTATTTAAGGGTCTCCTTATGTACAGGACCCTGGAGTAAAGAGTAAAGAAAAGTAAAAGTGATGGTATATTTAGATCTGGAAGGGACTATAGAGGTCACATAGTTCAGCCTTCTCATTTGTTGGGCTTCCTCAGGTGCAAGATTTAAGGAAAGAAGATGAGGAAACAGCAGCCCAAGAAGTTAAATGACATCAGGCTAAAGATATCATCGCTGCCCTCATAGAACTTACTATCTATGAAGAAAATTATAAAAAAAAAACACTGACAACTATAATCAGAAGGTAGGATATGAAGAACACCATAAGCACTTCAAGCAAAATGCTACCTCCACTTTCTCCATTAAGTAGTCCTTAATACTTTGACCTAGAAGTATCCCTTATTTACCTAATATCTCTGTTTAACCTGTCTTAAAAATCTAACATATTCTATTATAGTATAGTATATTTTATGATGTTAATGGGTATAACTACTTGATCCTGTGCCAGACTGGAAGCTTCTTGAAGGTAAGCATTATTTCTCATTTCATTTTTGCATCTTCAGTGCCCAGCACGGTGTCCACACAGGGAACCATACCCTTATCTGCTGTGCTCTGGCCAAAGGAATTTAAATTTCCATCCTTGAAACCTTGAAAGATATCTTGGGGTTTACAGGCTAGATTTCTTTCTTAAGGACCAAGCCTTAAAACCAAATCACTCTGGCTCTCATCAACAATAGGTCCCAGCCCAAGCTCTACCTGGTCATTGTTTGGGCTATGATGGCTCAGAGTGAATGTAAATAGCAAGTGTTTCTCTTTTGGCCAGAAACCCTGAGGGTCTTCTCCTACTAGATTGATTTTATTTTATTTTATTTTGTTTTAACTAGGTAAAGGAGGCCACTTTTTGCCTCATTTTTACCTAGCCTTAATCACTGAATGGGTGTTGCCTCAGTCAAACTGAGACTTGGGAAAGACCTTAGCTTAAAAAGGCCAATGTCTCCCACTGCATCCAGAGCCATCTCCCGTCATACAGATCTGTATCTCTTACCACTGGGCCCAGATGGCTCTGGAGAAAAAAAAAAGTGAGGCTGGTGATTTTGCATAGTCCTCCCTCAAATCCAATTCGCTTGCAAGTCATGGCTTTATCTTCCTGATATCATGGTCCTCTTCAGCATGGAAGGACAAATAACAAGAGTCTTTCAGAGCAGAAGGCATGACTTTAAAATTTTGTTTTCTATGTTATCTCTTCAATGTAGATTTTTCTCAAATAGCACATAGACAAAAGCCCATCAATCTATCATCTTTCTATAATTCTGGTCAATACAGTTCAATTTATCCTCCACAGAGGCTCTATTCAATGTATTAGAGGTCTTGTCCTAGGTCTTCGAACATTTGATGTGAACAATTTTGTGAAATTGGTACTCATTCAGCATTGAAGCTTTCTCTTACATGACCAGCCTACCTAAAGGAAAATCCGATCTTCAATGATGTCGTTTATGTTCATTTCATGTCAAGCAATGAAAGTACACACGGGATAAATTTGATTTGAATTGAACTGAATTGAATGTCAATGAAATTAATTCAGAAAAAGATGCTACTTCTGGCTAGAGGGGCAGCTAGGTGGCACAGTATATACAGTACTGGGCCTCTAGTCAGGAAGATGAGTTCAAATCTGGCTTCAGATTCTCACTAGCTGTGTGACCTTAGGCAAGTCACTTTGCCCCAGTTTTCTCATCTGTAAAATGGAGGTGATAATAACAGCACCTACCTCCTAGGGTTGTTGTGAAAATCAAATAAGGTAATAATTACAAAGCACATGGTACAGTGCCTGACACATAGTAAGTACTATAGAAATATTAGCTATTAGAGAGTCTTATATAAGGTTTCATGGAGAAGAAAACACTTGAACTAAGCTATGAACATAGGTATTATTTGGAGAAGTGAAATATAGGGCAAGGGAAAGTTCATTCCATATTTATGTGTTACCACAATCTAAATGAAACTAACCTTTAGGTCTGATGAGTAAAACCTCTTATTCTTTTTCAAGATAACTATTTGAAATAATTTCATGAATGTGTAAGTTGTTTGCCAGTTTCTTTCTTTTTTCTTTTTTCTTTTTTGAGGGGGGGCAAGGCAATCAGGGTTTAGTGATTTACCCAGGGTCACACAGCTAGTAAGTGTCAAGTGCCTGATGTGGGATTTGAACTCAGGTCCTACTGACTGTGCTCTACCCACTATATCACCTAGCTGCCCCACCATTTTCTTTTATAAAAACTAAGTTTTTATTGATACGTTTTTTATATCACCTACATTTCATAGTGTATTTTTTATCAACTACTCTCTAACAGTTCTCTCTTTTATTCTATAGAATAAAAAAAGATAGAGAAAAAATGTCAACAACTTGACCAAAATATAAAAAAGTCTGACACTATATACAATATCCCATCCCTATGATCTTCCCCCTCTACAAAGAACATAGAAAAGTGCTTTCTCACATCCCATCTATGGGGCTATGTTTTATCATGAAAATTCTGAACATACAGTTTCAATTATTTTGCTATTTTTGTTGTTGTTTTTTTTTCCATTACAGTATTCTTAATTGTCTTCCTAGTTCTACTTCATTTTGCATCAGTTTACATAATTTTTTCAGGTTTCTCTGTATTCATCATTTCATCTAATAGCATAATGTATTCACGTACCACTAGTTGCTTTGCCATTCCTTCAATTGATGATGGTTATACATACATACATACATATATATGTACACATACATATATACATACACATATACTTTCATTTTAGGGACACGTGTGTGTGTGTGTGTGTGTGTGTGTATGTGTATATATGTATGCCTGTCTGTCTGTCTGTGTGTATACCCCTAAAATGAGGGTAATAATAGTATCACCTATCCCATAGAGTCATTGTGAAAAAAATAACTGTTTAACTATATAGTCTCATAGAAGTGCTAGCTTTTGTTCTTATTTGACATAATCCAGGGACTATGTTTTCTTCCCCCAGAATAGTATTTAAAATTAAATGCCCATATACTGATTTGCTCTATTTATTCCAGGGGCTCGAGTCTGTGCATGTCAGTCTCAGAAAATATTCTTTCTCAGTGATTCTTTGCATGGTGCTGCCCAGAGTTAGGTATTCACATTAGCTTATTATGATGATAATAATTATTATAATAATTCATACGTGTAGCACTTCCAGCCTCAAAAAGCAGTTTCATCACAGCAGCCCCATGAGATAGTTCTGATAAGAAAGTACAGCTGTTTTTCTCATTTGCATCTGAGAATGAGCTGAGGGTATGGATTCCTTTTTTCGATTTGATGCTCTGAGGGACATGAGCTCCTCTAATGGTATAGATTACAAGCCATGCATGCCTTCTCCTCTTGTAAGACTGTTGTCTATGACTTCCTGTAAATCTCACACAAGGGCTATATTCAACAGACTGGGAGTCTTTCTCTACTTTCAGTCAGTCAACTACTATGTGCCAGGCATTGTGCTAAGCACTGGAGATACAAGAAAGGTAAAAGATAGTCCCTGCCCCCAGGGAGCTTATAGTCTAATGGAGAAGACAACAATCAGAAAAATATGTAAAAATAAGCAATATGAAGAAGAAATTTGAAGTAAATAAGTGAAAGAGGACACTAGAAATAAGAGGGATTGAGAAAAGAATTTTAGTTGGGAGGTAAAGGAAAGCAAGGAAGCTAATAGATAAAGATGAGGAAAGAGAACATTATAGATGTAGGGGATAATGGCAAATTGCCCAGAGCAGATAGATGAAGAGTCTTCTTCATGGGACAGCAAAGAGATCAGTGTTGCTGGATCGAAGAGCATGTGGTGAGGGGTAAAGTATAAGAAGAGTGGAAAGGTTGTATGGATCTGGGTCATGAAGGGCTTTGAATACCAGAGGATTTTGTGTTTAATCCTGGAGGGAAATAGGGAACCACTTGAGTTTACTGAGTGTCTGTCTGTGTGGGGGGGGGAGTTGGGGAGGATGATATGGTCAGTTCAACATTTAAAAAAATCTCTTTAGTGGCTGAAAGGAGAATGGATTGGAATGGGAAGAGACTCGAGGCAGGCAGACCCACAAATCTGCTTGACATTGTGTATATGCCAGTGTGGCACATGGGAATGTCCCTTAGTTATGTCTCCCTCTTCCTATATGACCCAGACTAAAGTTTAGCTCTGATGCTATGCATATATAAGATGCCCATGATTTTCTTTTAAAAACTTTATTTATTGATATATTTTACTTTTACGTCACCTACATTTTGTATTTTATCTGTCCTCCAATTGCCCCTGCAAGAAATATCTCATTATCCTAAAGAAAAAAAAAAGAGGAAGAAAAATAAAAGAGAAATCAGCATATCTGTGTGATTAACCTTTACGCTAATTTTCTAGTATAATTTATGGCCAGTTATGGCTTCTAGTCTGTGCTTTCCTTTTCAATGACCTTTGGATATCTTGCAACGTGCATGAGGTATGTCTAGAGCTCAGAGAACATTTAGTCCAAGTGCTTTATTTCACAGATAAGACTCCCAAGGCCAAAAGAGGTTAAATAACCTATCCAAAGTTATATGGGTAATAAACATAACATTTGAGATTTGAACCCAGGTTCCTTGACTCCAGTACCCTGTGATTAATCACCACACAACATCATGGGAAGACTATTTGTGTTAGAAAGGATTTTGTAATTCACTAAATTGTCATAATTTTCATGCAACTCATTTTGTTAAAAGGCAAAATGTTGAAGAACTTGCTTTACCCCTCTCGTCTAGCTTGACTTGGGCACCTGCCAGGGGGTCATGTCTAACAAGACAGTCTCCATGGTGACTGCCTAAGTGCAGGGATGTTTCTTTGAGCAGATAGCCTAAAATCTTCATACCAAAGATAGTTTTTAAGGATGCTTTACAATTCTCCTTATTATTAGGAATAAACCTAGAGGTTAACAGTCTGAGAGGAGTTGTTCTTGAAGTCTATAAAATTTCAAATAGTATTGATAACAAATTGAAACCCAAATAGAAATTTTAGCATAACAATTAATAGATAAATTAAATAAATGGGGGCAGCCCAGTATCATGGAAATAGTGCTTAATTTAGAGCCAGAAGACCTGGGTTTGAATTCTAGCTTTGCCATTCAATTTTTATATGGCCTTGTACAAGTCACTTATTCCTCTTTGAGCCTCTCATCTGAAAAAAAATGTTATTGGATTAGACCACATTTAGGTCTAAATCTATGATGCTATGATCCTATTTTATATAAGGGTAGTAAATTTATGGAGTCTCTAAGAACTATTTGATCCAGAAAATATCAATAAATTCAGAAAATGTTCAGATACATTCTCATCCCCCAACACAGGGCCTTGGAAATATCAGTGCTTAACAAACATCTGTTGAATTTAATTACATCATTAACTAGTTACATATTATCCATAGATTCATAGAATGATATCCAGTTGATTGATTTGATTGTTATTTGATCTAGAGAGGACCTTAGAGGTCATATTCTATAATCTGCTTTTATTGATGGAGAAGTTAAATGATGTGTCAAGAGTCACAGTTAGCAACAGATCTATGACTTGAACCCAGTACCCCTGACTTTTACTCTAATATTCATCCTAAGGTAAGTCATTTCACTTCTCTGGGTCTCAATTTCCCCAGCTATAAAATAATACGGTTGAGCTCCATGTTGTGTAAGGTTTCCTAGGCAACTTGGTGACATAGTAGACAGAATTCTGGGTTTAAAGTGAGAAAGATGTGAGTTCATTTCCTGACCTAGACAATTATTAGCTGCATGACACTGGGTAACCTCTTTGAGCCCCAGTTTATTTTTAAAAATGAGAGTGTTAGATTTAATGACCTGTAAGGTCCCTTCCCAAAATCTGTGATTCTATGATAGTATTCCATTGGGTCATTACGGAATGTCTTGAATGTCATTGTTAAGTTTTAAGATTAATATGAGGAGTGACTGCCATTGTTTTCCTGAAACACAGCCCTTGCTACCGTTTTCAGAGACAAAATGCTGGGGTAGATGAATCAATGGTGGAAATTCTGAAGAAGTTATGTTTATACCTAGAAATAAAGACTAGGGACAAAAAAGATCTTTTGGATGACTATTTACTTGTAAACTTTAAGGCACAACAGCACAGGGTGAACACGTATCCAAGTCTGGCCAAATTGGGCTGACTGCCCCAAACACTGCTGTTTGTTAAGGTCAGCAGAAACATCGACAGCATGATGCACAGTTGTATTTAACATAGCCATAAGGGGGCAGAACTGTGAGACCATTTATTCCAACATTGCACCACCCCCATCCTTTCTCTGCTTCCACCACCCTTCAGTATATCTTTTTTATTGGAAATGGTTTCTTTGGTTCACTGATAATTGGAATACTGGCCCTCTTTGCTGGTCCATAAATTTGGCAGTTACTGCATTTATAGCTTTGTCAGCCTGACACAATATTTCAGCCATGGGGCTGCTGCATGAACTAGATGCTGATTTGCCAGGGGAAAGTAAACATTTTGCATGCCAGGCTAGCTCTAAAGTCAGGAGCTGTTGTCTTAGAGCTCATCCGTGCACCATCATTGCCCTATGCTAACATGTCACTCAGCTAATCAGAGGTTTGGTAGAGAAATTAAAGTCTACTCATCATCTGGTTATGAGGTACCATTTGGCCTACTGACCTGTTGATCTTCTTTTGGTACTTCATTGGTCAAGGAATATGATTCTGTTCATATGGATGTTTGTTCTGTTCTCACTCCTTGCATTACAGTAGAAAACTGGGTTATAATATCATATTCTAGAGCTAGAAGACATAGATACTGGAAGCCTTCTAGCCCAACCCTATAATTCTACAGAAGGATAAACTGAAGTCCCTGGAAATTAAGTGACTTATCCAAAGTGACACAGATGGTAATTATTAGAGGCAGGATCTTAATCCAATTGCAATTATAAATAAAAAGCCATCATTTGGTTGCAGGAAATTTGGAAATATCTTGTTCTATTTTGTTTTGCTTTGTTTATTGGTGCCTTTCATTTTTAAAACACCAGTCATTTCCCAATGTACTTTATTCCCCAGGCTTTCTTGGTAACAAAGTTAGCAAAGAGAAAAAAAAACCAAAACTCTGTAATATAGAAAAAGCTATGCAAAACAAACAAGCAGAATGGCCCTTTCAACTATTAGTACATGTATCATTGGATATCCATAGTTTCATACATACACATACAGAGAAAGATGGAAAGTGTGTTTTATTTCTTGGCCTCTGGGAGCAAGATTGGTCGTTGAATTTAATGGGTATTGAGCTGGCTTTTTGTGCTGCTTTCATTCATGTTATTATGATAACTACAATTTACTTTCCTGGTTCTGCTTTACTGACTTTGCTTCAGTTCATACTAATGATTTCATGCTTTTCTGGATTCCTCATATTAATTGTTTCTTATAGCAAAACAATTTGTAGTTAAATAGTATTATAGTAGTATTAAATATCAGAATTTGTTCACCTATTCTCTAATCAATGAACATCCATTTTGCTTGCAGTTTTATTTTGGTTTGGTGTGGATTTGTTACTACAAATTGCTGATATGAATGTGATGGTTTATCCTGGACCCAGGGATGTGCTGGAGTCAGCTTATACCAACTTGAGAAAGCTAGGTGCTAAATTTGAAGAGTAAGCTTCCTTGGAAACAGGCAAACACTACGAATCATCCATCCCTTGATTTATTGTTTTATTGATTGATTAAATGCTAAAAAGGTGATGGAGAAAATGTTAATATATACATTAAACTTAAAAGTATGTTCTGCATAGATTTTTTTCCCTCCAAAGAGCCAATTGTTAAGAAAATTCACTAGCACAGCACTGCCTGTACCTTTCGTCTTGCCTTAGACCTATTTGGGGCACATGTTGCATCCTTTTAAAGAAAGTATAAATGTAACCTCCTCCACTAAATGCCTCATATGAGGCCTCACCATCAAACCATGATGTTGAAAAAAGGCCATCTACTAAAGTAAAGAACTATGTAAGAGTTATGTCAGTGGAAACTCTTTTGAAGTGTTGTGTATATAGATGTAACTGAAAGGATGCTTCCTTCATGTTCTTATAAAACATATCCACTTGATACAAATAATCTGACCTCATTAAGGCATTGTAAGGACCTAATTGAGTTGATGGAATATGGAGATCAACTCAGTGGCAGACTCATAAACATTCTACCACAACCAATGGACTAATTGAATTTGGACTGTTATGTGCTTGAGTCTGTTTTTAATCTCCACAGGAGTCTTATTGTTCACATAGTTTCAAAAGCAATCACTGAAATATTTCTTTGTCCATTAAACACTCCATTTCTCCACAATTCATCTCAGTGTGCAAAGGCTAGAGGTAAAAGATAATGTGATAGACATTGAACAAAGGAGAGAGTAAGGCAATTTTGATTCAGGTTCTAGACCTCATTTTTCTATCAAATGGATATATAACTTCATAAAAGTCAATTGATCTCTATGAATTTCAATTTTCATCTTCTGTAAAATGGAGACATTAATCCCTCCATTGTCTCCCTGAAAAGGTTTCTTTGAAGGCATATGAAAAGCACTTTGGAAAGTTAGAGACTTCTTGATTTGCAGAAAAAGCAGTAACTCTAGAGAAAGAAGATCTTGGTCTCAAATTCTACCTTTGACATTTTCTTTGGGCAAGACAATTAACCTCCACAGCTCTCAATTTCTTCAACTCTAAAATGAGATTATATTAAGTGGCCTCTAAGATCCCTTCTAATAATTTGTACGAACAAATTTTAATCAAGACTTACTTTGTGTGAAGGATTATGATAGAATCTAGAAATTCAGAGATGAAAAAGTCCAGTACCTGACCTCTAGAAGCTTATAATTTAGTGAAAGGGTCGAATAAATACATAATATACAAGTGATAATGAAAAACAAAAAGCACAAAAAGTAGATTTCATCCTTGTTTCCTTCATGTCTATTACATTGCCTTGATAGACTTGGTACTTAATAAGTGTTTGCTGAATGTAAATCAAAAGAATAAAATGAAAACAAAAATTAAGAAAACAAACAATATGTAATTATTATGACAGTTTGGCTACAGAGAAGAAATTTTTTAAAAATGTACCTCCCACCCTTTGCAGATATAAGGACATGGAATATCGTATACATTGTTATATTAGGTTGTTGTGCTGGCTAGTTGAACAACTTTTTTCCTTTCCATTTTTTAAAAATTCTTTGTAAAAGGCATGATTTGCTAGGTTTTATTTAAAAATACATACTCAAAAAAAACCCACAAGAGATCAATAAAGTAATACATAAATAAATGAGTAAATATGTTGAATTAAACCAAAAATAGGCAGCACAGTGTGCTGGAATAAGCCCTGATGGATCTGATTTAGTGGACCTGGCTTCAAATTCTATCCTTGATGTTTAAAAATTGTATGACTTTGAATAAATTATTTATTCTCTCTTAGCTTCATTTTCCAGATCTATAAAACAAACGATTAAGATTAGAGTAAGATTACTTCTGTTGTTGTTGTTTTTTTCAAATTCAAAACCCTATGATTTGGATAGAATTAGTTCAAGGGCAGCTAGGTGACACAATGGATAGAGCAAGTCAGAAAGACCTGATTCCAAATCTAACCTCAGACACTTACTAGCCATGGGACCCTGGGCAGGGCACTTAACCTTCATTGCCTCAGTTTATTCATCTGTAAAATGAGCTTGAGAAGGAAATGGCAAACTATTCTAACATCTTTGCCAAGAAAATCCCAAATGGCATCACAAAAAGCCAGGCATAACTGAAATGACTGAACAACAGCAGAGAGTTCAACATTTCAGAATCACTAGATAGACAAGTCTCTTCTGTATTTGGAGGAGAAGGTCAAAGAAGAACTTAGAAAGAAATATATGGAACTGGCCCTGGATGAATGGGAAGGTAACACATGATAGCATTATGGTTAGCTTATTCAGTGAATTTGAACTGAGGATTCTGATACTTCTGAAAATAGAAGCACTTGTTCTCTGAACATGTTTGTGGCATTGCCCATATTTCAAAACAAACACAACTCTTTCCCCATAGCTCTATAGCAATACTGACGCGATATATGTCATTTATCTATTGCCTATGAGTTTTCCATTTATGACCATGTGGCATCACAACATGAACACTGTTTATCTGTAACGTTTCTAGTTGGAATGGAAATCTAGGGGAAAGGTAATAGTCATCTTATATACTGCCAGGTGAGTAGATTCAAGCTAAGAATTTCTAATTAATTTCAGGATATTCCTTTCAGGGCATTGCAACATAACATCCCAAGTTGGACATTCATTTGGGAAACTATGAATACTATGTGATGTCCAACAACTAGGGCTAATTATTAGAATACAAAGCAGTTAGAGAGGAAATGCTATGGATGACTATAGCCAATTAAACCAGGAACTTTAAAGATGGGCTCCTCACTTAGATGCTGAAAATGCTTTACAACTAGAATCCAACCTACCAACCTAGCCTTATTTCATACTATTATCCTCCATATATATACATATACATATATATATACACATATACACACACACACACACACACACACACGCACACACACATATATATATATACATATATATATATACATTATATGTGTATATATATATATATATATACACACACACACACACACACATACACATATATATATATACCTCCAGTATTTAACCAAAACTGGACTGCTAGATATTTCCTAAACATTCCATTTCTTGGCTCTGGCTTGACATAGGTGCTCCCCCATGCCTAGAATTCACCTCCTTCCCATCTCAACCTGTCAGATTCTGTACCTTTCTTCAAATCTTGGCTCAGGTACCCACCACCTTGGTGAAGCTTTCTCTGATTCTCCCAATTGTTAGTGATCTAACTCTCCCTCAAATACTTTGCATTGATTCATACATGTAAATTGTATACCTCTTCTAGTAGAATATAAGCTCCGAAAAGACAGGGATAATTTTTGTTTTGTTTTGTTTTGGCTAGGCAATGGGTCACCCAGGGTCACCCAGCTAGTAAGTGTTATGTGTCTGAGGCTGGTTTTGAACTCATGTACTCCTGAATCCAGGGCCAGTGCTGTATCCACTGTGCCACCTAGCTGCCCTGATAATTTTGTTTTTACCATTGCATCTTCAGTGCCTCCCACAAGTCTTGGCACAGAATAGTTACTTAATAAATGTTTCTTGAATTGAACTGAATCAATCAATGTATCAACAAGTATCTATTAAGCACCAACTACATGCAACATATTGTATTAAGCACAGGAGAAGAGAGAAAAAAGTGAAAGAATCCCTAACTAAAAGAGCTTACATGATAACAGGGGAAATTTATGTGTATCTGAGGTGAAAGCTAGGGGTTCACTTCCAATCCCCAATTAATCATGGAAGACCCAGACATTTTAATTAAGTGAATTCATCACAGGTAAACTTGATGTGAATATGTTTTCAATCAGTTTGAAGGATCATAGGGCTTTGTGACATTGGGTGAGGAAAGAGGATGCCACATAGGAAATACTTTGTGGTTGGCCAAAGAAAATCAAATCACAGCTCTTGGGCTACATGTGAAAAAACAAACAAAACAAAACAAAAAAAACAGGCTAGTTAAGAGCTTGTCAGTCTAATGGAAGGAATCTTAACTCTAGAACTGAAGATTCTAGGCCCCTGAGAAGGTTTCACTCTTGGGAGAAGGAGAGACTCACTCCTGTCTCTTTCCTCCTCCTCATTGACCATGTCAGAGAGACTACACTAATACTAGGCAGAGCGTCCATCCCTTGGGAGAAGAAACATGCCAAAGGCACAAGGCATTCATGGACAAGGTAACCAAATATACAGAGATAGAAGAATTGGCCAAGCTATAAGCTTATAAATTTCAAAAGGTCAGAAGGCCTAGAAATCCCATCAGCAATAATAGCAGTGTTCACTGAAGTTAGTAACTGGATTTCAGGTAGAGCAGTGGTTGATGGCAGTGTATGGATCAGTTGCTGAGACAAAGACAGTCTTGACACCCCAAGGAAAGGCAGCTTCCATACCCTATAAATGCACCAATCTTTGAAGTCCAAGTACCTAAAGGAAACCATGAAGAATATTCACACTCTTTAAAGATGAGTAAGACCCAGAGAAACAAGATGGCTAGATTTCCAACATTAAATAGAGAAGACACAGAATTCAAATTGTGGTCTCCTGATTCCAAAGCTCATATTTTTTTTTTTCACCACTAACACTATAAGACTTTATATTGCTTTGTATTAATGCAGCTATGGGGAGGGGGTGTCAATAGAGTTCTGGGCCTGGAACCAGGGTGACCTGAATTCAAATTTGACCCTAGACACTTACTAGCTGGGTAACTTTGGGAAAGTTACTTATTCTCTATTTGCCTCTATTTCATCAACTGTGAAATGAAGATAATAATAGCATCTCCCTCTCAGGGTCCTTGTGAAGATCAAATGAGGTAATATTTGGATAACTCAGCACAGTACCTGGCACATAGTAGGTACTATATAAATGATAGATCATTGCTGTTACCTTTAGAAAGCACTCATCCCTTGGGCAAGTCCGGGACTATAGAGTTGCAACATTATTTTCAAGAAGGAAGTTTGAGGATCTTCTTCACTCAGTCACATACCTATAGTAGCATCCTTCACTATATGGGTAGATTTTGAGTTTTTGTTATTCATGAGGATTTTCCTGACCTTATCTCTGAAGGGAAAATACACTTTGCTAACATTTCCTGTATTCTGTATGTGCATATTTTGGTGTTTACTTTTCAGTTTATTTACTAAAGTAATACATTTTTTGGCTTCTCCCTTTGGGGTGGATATTGACAAAATCTAGCTTTGCCTAGTTTACTTTTACTGTCATTCAGGGAATGAAAGAATCAGAGAAAATAGATTCAATTTCATTTCCCCCCTTTTCTAGAATAATTTATCTTACTCTAGTATGCTCTCCTTTTCATAAGTATCCTGGCAAATGTTTGCTGGTAGATTTGACTTTTTAAAAATAATAATAATAATAATAATATAATAATAATAATAATATATCCCCTTTAAAATGTATGAGGTGAATATTTCAGCCTATCAAAACATTATGCTTAATTTTTGCATTCAGCTATTTTAGTTTGTTTTATTTTTAATTTCAACTTGACATCTTTCACAATGAGACCTTGTAACCTATATTTTATGACAATTACCCTGTCACTGTCAGGCATGTGCCTCTTTGGGTTTAATGTGTCCATTGAATATTATTGTACTGTACCCTAGTCCCCTACTCTCTGGACCAATGAGCTACTATGGCTTATCTATTCAAAATATCAACTGTGTTGTATTTAACCAGGGAAATGGAATGGAGATATAAAAATAACATATGCAATTACTCAAAGCCAGAGCTATGTCATTAGTGTTGGTGATTGTTGAATTGCACAGTGGAGAAACAAGGAATGCAGACCCCCCTCACTTCCAGTTTAGAGCAATGTCATTTCTCAGAGTGGCAGCAAAATGAATGCTTAAGAATAATAGCTACATTAATCTTATACCCATAACATCCCAGAGGAATAAGTGAAGTGACTTGCAAAATTGGCCACCAGATGTCTCCACTCCTTAAGACAAAATGAAATAGCCCAATTAGTCTGTCTACCTTAAAAAGGAAGAGCCACTGAATAGTAAAGCTGATTTGCCTGGTTAATATTAAGATTCACCACTCATCCACCAGTAGAGATGATCTTTGTCTTTTTTTATCTTGCAAGGTTCATGGTGATGGAAGAAAATGAATGAGAAATTACCTTTTTTCAAAAAGGTACCACATAGCTTCTAGTAGGAGCAACATGAGGCCCTGCCTTTGTGATTTGGAAGTGAGTAGGTAGGTGGGTTTATGGTGTTGTTACATTCTTTCCTCCTTCTATGTGCTTTCTATTCTGGTTAGTTTCAGTTTCAACAGTGAACCAGAGTTACGTTAGCAGACACAGGCTAAGAATCATAGCAAGCTTTGGAATAACAGATGGTAGAATCATAGATTTTAGAGGTAGAAGAGCCCTCAAAAGCTATCTAGTTCAACCCCCTTATTTTGTAGATGGGGATAAGTGGCTTGCCTGAGGTCACCCAGGAAATGTTTATAATAGGTTTTGAACCCAGTACCTCAGATTCCTAAGACAATGTTCTTTCCACTGAATGCAGTGAGCTTGGGTTAGTGTTAATAACAGAAGAATCTGCAATAGTGAGTGAATTTCAAGGGCAGCTTTGAAAATTTCCATGAAGCTATAACTTCTACCTCACCTGACACTGTTGGTGTGGCATATGTATTGGCCATGACAAGAATGAGTGTCATTCAGAGAAAGAGTAGCAGATTTGATATCAGAGGATCTGGATTCAAATCTCAGTTCTAATGCTTTTGACATATTGTTTGACTTTGTTCAAATTAATTGACATCTCTGAGCCTCAATTTCTGCATCTATAAAACAAAAGAGTTATATTAGATGGTCCCAAAGGCCCTTTTGAGTCTCCCCATCTATGATCCTCTGATTGTCTTCCTGACTCCTCCATTGACAAGCCTTTCATCTGTCATCTTCACTTCTAATGCACCAAGCCATTAGGCTTCCAAGTTGTATAATGAAGGAAATCTCTCCAATAAAACAAGTAATAATGATTAAATCAATCACTATTTCCTGGTTTTCTTTATGCTGTAGTCCAGTTTAATTTTATAAGCTAAACTAAAATTAAACAATTAAAAATAAATCTCCCAGATTATGGTATACAGTCAGAAGAGAAGTCCATTGAGTTATTATATAAGTACATATACCTTGAACAGGCCCTACAGGTGCAGGATTGAATAGGAGGAGAATGAATTTGATTGTTCTTGGGAAATTAAGGAGCATATTCAATGATAGCTGACACAAAACCCATATTTTTTTTTAATTTAACAAATATTATTAAGCATGCACAGAATGTGTAGGCAGTGGGAGAGATGTAACATTTAGATAAGACAAAGTCCTTGTCTTCATGGAGTCTACAGACCAAGAATCTGAAACACAAATTATATGCAGGTGAATGCTAGCAAAAACTGCCTCCCAAAGAAGACCACAGAGTAATGGAAAAAAGACTGGAGACAAGAGAGGCCTCTGTTGGACTCTCAACTAGGACAATTACTAGCTCTGTAGCCACGGTTTCTCATGTACAAGGGGACTGTCATGTTTGGAACCATGCATTTCACAGCATTTTTACAGACCTGTCTTACAGAAATGTGACTATTAGAGACAGATAATCACACTACTAGCTGCCATTTACATAGTCTTTGAAAGTGGCAAAGCACTTTTTGTACATATCCTTACATATGGCTTACGTACTCATTTGATCTCAGAATGTTTCTAAGAGGAGGTTAGTGAGTATTGGTCAAAGACTTTATATTTTATCCTAGAGGAAATAGGAAGCTTTTGGAGATTCTGAATCTGAGGAATGGCAAGGTCAGAAGTGTATAAAAACCCATATTTTTAACACCAATATACTTCTAGCATTGCTATGATGATGAAAGTCATAGAATATGAAGATTTTATAATTCTAATGTTTCAAGTACAGGCTGAATCATGGAATATTGGAACTGGAAGGAATCTAAAAAGCCAACTAATCAAACCTATGACTGAACAAGGATTGCCTCTACAAACTTTCTGAGAAATGGCCCAACTTTGAAGAGCTCCATGGATTGAAAATTCCCAACTTATCGAGTCAGTCCAGTTTATGTTGGATAGTTTTAATGATTAGGCAGTTTTTCTTTTCTCCCTGACATCAAGTCTTAATATGCTTCTTGGCAGTTTCCAGACATATTTCCCAAGTTTGCTCTCTCCCTGGGGTCACATAGAACAAGTTGTCTCTCTCTTCCAATCTAAAGCCCTTCAAGTTCGTTAAGGCAGACATCATGTCATCCCCATGTCTTTTCCAGGTAAAATATATTACTTCCTTCAACTGAGCTTCGTATGGCATGATCTCAAGTAATTTCATAATTGTACATTCTCTCTTATAAATGTCCTCTGGATTATCGATGTTCTTCATTAGTTGTGGCACTGAGAACTGAACCCAACACTTCATATGTAATTCAACCAAGCCAGAATAGTGCAACTTCTGTATAGAATGTTATAGATGGATGTATGCTATTGTAACATATGTTGCAGATGTATGATGCAGAATGGTGTATTCATTATTGAGTAAAGCTTGGACTGCATGGCCACTCAGACTTAGAAGCTCTGATTCTATAAATAATGTTCCTGCTCAAAAAGGAATCATGTCTAAAACAAATATCCACTAGGGAATACTTAAGACGCATGTACCACAGCAGGTAGGAGGACCTATTGTCACAACCATAAGATGTGGGGTAAAGTTTCAAGATAGGCAACAGATATAAATAAGGGCATCCTACATTCTTTAAAATATTTTAATTGGCTGAAGGCCCAGAAGATAAAATTCAATGGCAACTGATAAAATTTTAATTTGCATTTTTACTCATTTACTGGTTAGAATTAGAAGATACTTTAAACTACAGACTGTATTCACTTGGAGGAAGTCTAATAAACATATTGTAAGAGCTGAAAAGAACTTTGGATGCAAAATAGTAGCACTAGAAGGTATCCAAGAAAATTGAACAAGGAATGTAAAATTCAGAAGGAACCTTCAAGATTATCTCTTCAAACAGACTCATTTTGCAGATGAGAAAGTTAGGATACAGACATATAACATGACAATGCCTGGCACATATTAAGTGCTTAAGAAAACTTGTTGACTTGACTTGTTCAAAGGCGTGAAGTGGCAAAAGTACTTGAACCCAGGTCCTCTGATTCCAAGTCCAGTATTCCTTACGGGATACTGTGCTGAGTTCCCACATCCCTGCTGTTTCAGATTATTAAATTAGGTAATTGAGAAATACAGGGGTATGGTATAGACTGCAGAAGGGAAAGTATCACAGAATCATGGAAAACAAAAGTGAATTAAGTTTATGAAACTTCATCTGTCACAAAGGAATAAAACATGTGCAGAGGTTTTATTTGACTGAGTTGCACCAGAGTTTCTGCTGAGTTGTTATTTCTTTCAAATGCTGTTGTCATGGATCTTTTTTGCCTCTAAATGAGGCTTCCTTTGCTCCTCCTAGATTCATCTATTATGCATTGATGAGTCTTTGTTTCAAGAAAACCCTGTTTCTATGAAAGGAGACACTAATATACATGTATGACCTTACTTCTGGGGGACGAGGTCTGGTTTTTTTGTTGTTATTGTGGTTTTTTTTTTCCTTTGCTAGAGAAGGCAAGGGCTGCCTGGTGAGAAACTGAAATAGTCCACAAATTGATAATAAAAGGAAAAAAAGAAAATATCACATATTCCTGTAATCTTCCCTTAACATTTAGACATTGAAGAAAATACATAATTTAAAGGGAATTGCATAGTGGCAAGAGTACTGGATTTGGAGTCAAGAAGAACTGGGTTCAAATTTCTTCTTTGATACTTATCACATATATAACCTTGGCAAAGTTATTTAACTTCTCTGGCCCCCCAGTTCCTTATCTATAAAATTTGAGGATTGGACTACAGCTCTAAATCTATAATCCTGTGAGAAAGAAAGTCTCTGGTATAAAAGTCAGCTGGTATAAAAACACATTTATTTCAAAGACAACGTTTCAGGATGAGTATAAAGATGTGTAAGAAATTGATAGTTCTTACTAAGAAAAGAGTATATTGTGTGAGTGGAGTGATAACAATGAGTCCAAACCTTTTTATTTAGGATGAAAATTTCTCCACTCCATGTAAGCCCCAATTTTTACCCAACAGCCTTGTAGTTGCTTCCTTAAAGCACTGTTCAATTGCAGTCCTTCTCTTCACTTTGACTAGAGAGTTACAAATCAAATTAGCACATGATCTGAGGTGACCAGCCCAACTCTCACTGAAACTGACAAGTCAAGTCCACAGAGCATACTAGTAGATCCCCCAGGACTCTCAGAATGGTTTTGAGGGATTATGGGTTATCTTTTCTAATGTTCTACAATGCATAAGCTCTTACTGGTATGTTGACCACTATGCTTGTCAATTCAGTTAGGTTTTGGAAATGCTTCCTACCCTTACACTGGTACAGAAGTCATACATTTTTTCTTCCTCCTCTGCAAGTTATCACCTTCATGTATGTACATACATTATGTGTATATGTGTGTGTTATATATACATACGTTTACACATGGTCTTCTTCAATGGAATGTTAACTTCTTAAAGGTGTGGGCTGTTCTATTTTTTTTTTTAATCCTCAGTGACTAGTATGGTACCTTGCACATAATAGGCCCTTAATAAATGCTTGTTGATTTTTTGTTCAGTCTTAGGTAATTGTGTTTCTGGAAAGATTCCTCATTTTGTTGGCTCCAAACTAGGCATTGAAAGATCCAAATAAAAAGATGAACAATATATTCAAGATGCTGGCGCAAAATTGATGGAAGCCTGATTTTTCAACTATTTGGAATGATTACCTTGACAAAAGATAGCAATGGCCAAGCTCTCTCTCCCTCTATGGACTGGTAACTTGGTTTTCAGTGGCTTTGATCCTAGAGCATAGGTCACCTCCTTGGCTGATGTGTTCAGAGTTGCTTTTTCTTTTTCCGACTCTTTGTTATGTCAATCTCACACTTTTCTTTCTTAGCTTCAGGCCATAGCAGTTTGTAATATTTTGGCCAGAGTATAGAATTCTCCCCCCTCATTCATTCTGTTGCCTAGGAGGAATTTAGGATCTCTGATCAGGTTATTCTCCTCACCTTAAGGCACATCTCTTGTTTCCCTTTCTTCTAGACTGCAAATTAGCTCACCTGGTTTAATTTTATAGGCCCAAACTTCCATGCCTTCATCATTTCCCTCTTATCAGTCTTTTTTTTTTTAATCTGGTTTTCTAATTGTTGCTCTGATTCCCAATTTAAGGAATGATAATGATAATGATAATAATAATTCTGTTTGTTTTTCATTCTCAAAGAGGACCATGACATCAGGGAGGTGATGCCATGACATGCAAGTCAATTGCATATAAGGGAAAGAGGGCTATGCAAAGTCACCAGCCCCACTTTCTTCTCTGGAGCCATGTGAGTTTAGTGGCCAGATATGGGTCAGGGCAACTGGAGATGGCCCAGGATACAGTTGGGGACCTTGGACTTTTCAAGCTAGAGTCTTCAGCAGGTCTGTTTGACCGAGGTAGTGGCCATTCAGTAATTAAGGCTTAATAAAAAATGTTTTGCCTCATTTCTTAATAACAGTAAGGAGGAGGAGAAGGAGGAGGAGGAGGAGAAGGATGAAGAGGAGGAGGATGTCAGTTAATAGACATTTCATATGCCTTCATGTCAGGCACTCTGCTAAACTCTGGGGAGAAAAAGAAAGACAAAAACAGTCTTCTATCAAAAACTTATATTATTGGGGCAGCTAGGTGGTGCAGTGGATAGAGCGTGGCCCTGAAGTCAGGAGATTCTGAGTTCAAATCTGTCTTTGACACATAACACTCACTAGCTGTGTGACCCTGTGCAAGTCACTTAACCCCAATGGCCTCACAAAAACAAAACAAAAAACTCACATTATGATGGTATAGACATATAAATAATTATATTCATACAAGATATATACAGAGTAGATGAGGAAGTCACCAGAAGTGGGTGGGGTGGGGGGACCTATGAGAGGTTTCTTACAGAAGGTTGGATTACACCTGAGTTTTAAAGGAATCCAGGGAAACTAAGAGGTGGACTCAGCTGGGAGACAGAATGTCACATGCAAGGAATAGCAAAAAGGCCATTATCAATGATTCATAAAGCCCAAGAAGACTGGAAAAGTAGGAAGGTACTAGGTTATGAAAAGTTTTTAATGACAAATAGAGGATTTTATATTTGATCTTAGAGGTAATAGGAGGTCATTGGAGTTTATTTTGAAGGAAGAATGACAGAAGAGAGAACATGCTTTAGGAAAATCACATAGACAGGTGAGTGAAGGATAAATTAAAATGGAGACAGATGAGACAGATGGAACAATTAGAAGGCTACAGCAATGGTCCAGATGAGAGATGATAAGCACCTGAGAGTGGTGTGTAAATGGAGAAAAGGGGTCATATGTGAGAGATATCATGAAGACAGAAATGAGAAGTTTTGGCAACAGAATGGCTATGTGGAATGAGTGAAAGAGGACTCAAGGATGACACTGAAGTTTATATCAAGGGAAGATTATGTTTGTTTGTTTTTTTAACAGGAAAGGGGAGTTTTGTTTTGTTTTTTAGGGAAAGATAATGAGAAAGAAAATAATAGTTTTAAGATTTTAATGTGTTGACTTTGAGATATCTATGGGAAATCCAGTCCAAGATACCCAACAGACATTTAGTGATGCTTAACTAAAGCCCAGGAAAGAAACTAGGTCTGGCTATATAGATTTTGGAATCATATGCAGAGATAATAGTTAAACTTATGGGAGCTGATGATATCAACAAGTAAGAGAGGGTAGGGTAGAGGGGAAAGAGCCAATGCTCATGTACAGTTGGGAGACATGAAATGGATAAAGAATGATAAAAGAATCCAGCAATACAGTTGTATCCTAAAGAGATAAAAAGGTGGGGGGGAAGACCTATCTTTAGAAAAATATTTATAGTAGCTCTTTTTGTGGTGGCAAAGAATTAGAAAATGAGGGGAAATGCATCAATTGGGAATGGCTGAACAAGTTGTGGTATATGATTTTAATGGAATACTATGACAAGCAGCATGGGTTTCCCTTTTGTTCTGACTCTTATTTCACAATGTGACTAATGCAAATATATTTAACATAATTGTACATGTATAACCTCTAGCAGATTGCTTTCTGTCTTGGAAAGGGAAGAGAGAAGGAAGGGAGGAAGAATAATTTGGGAATCAAACTCTTATAAAAATGAATGTTAAAAACATCTTTACATGTAATTGGGGGAAAAAATACTATAAAGTGAGAACCAAACAAAGAAATGACACGCAGGATGATTTTAGAAAAACCTGGAAAGACTTATATGAACTGATATAAAATGAAGTGAGCAGAACCAGGATAACATTGTGCACAATAACAGCACTATTGTATAATGATCAACTGTAAGTGGCTTAGCTATTCACAACGATCCAAGACAATTCCAAAGAACTCATGATGAAAAATGCTGTCTACATCCAGAGAAAGAAATAAAGGAGTCTGAACATAGAGTAAAGCATAATGTTTTTCACTTTCTTTGTGTGTGTGTGTGTGTGTGTGTGTGTGTGTGCGCGCGTGCGTGTGTGTGTGTGAGCTTGCGCATTTTGGTTAGTGTCTTTCACAACCTGACTAATATGGAAATGTTTTGCATTATTGCACATATACAACCTGTATCAAATCACTTACCATCTCATGGGAGGTCAAGAGGCAGGAGAATTTGGAACTCAAAAATCTTTAAAAATGAATGTTAATTTTTTTAAATGTAATAAGGGAAAACAAAATATTAAAGAAAAAAGAATTATCAAAGGAGAGCAAAAAGGAGGAGTCAGAGAGAAGAATCAACAAACTACAGCATCAAGAAAACTTAGAGAAATTATAGCATCCAAGAGAAAGCAATAAACAGTGTCAAACTGCAGAAAGTTTAAGAATAAGAAGGTTAACACCAACAAAACTAAGGTCTTGTCAACTGGTCCCATTACTTCTTGACAAATAGAGGGAGAAGAAATGGAAGCAGTGTTAGATTTTGGCCTTAAGATCACTGCAGATGGCAATTGCAGTCATGAAATTAAAAGATGCTTGCTCCTTGGAAGGAAAACTATGCTAAATCTGGACAGCATATGAAAAAGCACAGATATCACCTTGCCAACAAAGGTCACATAATCAAAGCTATGGTTTTTCCAGTAACAATGTATGGTCATGAGAGTTGGACTATAAGGAAAACTGAGTGCTGCAGAATTGATGCTTTCAAATTGTGGGGCTAGAGAACACTTTTTAGAGTCCTTTGAACAGCAAGATGATAAAATCACTCAATACTTAAAGAAATCAATTCAGATGATTCATTGGAAGGTCAAATACTGAAGCTGAAGCTTAAATACTTTGGCCACATAATGAGAAGACAGGAAAGACACTGATGTTAAGAAAGATTGAAGGTAAGAGGAAAGGGAGATGGCAGAGGATGAGATGGATAGATAGTATGATGGAAGCAACAAATGAGCTTAGATAGATTTCAGGAGATAGTGAAAGATAAAAGTGCCTGGCCTGCTATGGTCCATAGGGGCATAAAGAGACAGAAACATCTGAATAACTGGAGAACAACAAAGGAGAGGATGGTACCAAGGGTGCATATAAAGGGATCTGAGGCAAGATTTGACAATGAAGTTGAGGAAGATGGGACTGAGGGAGCCAGCAGCTAACACTGAACAGTAGGTTTTTACACTGATAGTTGAAGATTCAGAATCATTCTGATAGAAGAGTATGAAAAGGCAGATGATAAGTAATCATTGAAGAATGAGTCTAGACAGAGTATCAGTGGTTGGAAGGAGGTCTTCTTGAGCAAGGAAAGTTATTACCTGTTCAAGGTCCACCCTCAAAGTCCACCCTCATGGCAGGTGGTGATGTTATATCTTCTGAGGCCTCCAGAATCCTTCCTTACAAAAGGAAGTAGCAGTATGGTACCAGGTTAAGAAGTTGAATTACAGGCCTACTCTGGTAGAGGATGTAGGCATGAAGTAGTGCAGGTCACCTTGCCCTTAGGTAGACCTGCTTGAGAAAGCCCTGAGGACAGGGAGGTAAATGGTTAATAGGCACTATATCCCCCTCTGCCTTCAATCTTGATACCAAAGTTGGAATAGATACAGTTCAAGAGAATTAAGATACAAGGACAAACCCTCTCTCAGAATATTTCTTTATTATGGATAAGGGTCCTAGTTAGTGGCTTCTAAGAGGACATTTCATCATAACTGCAAAGTGTCTATGATTAGTTAGAATGTAGGCAAAGCACTTCAGCGTAAGATGATTAGAAGTAATTGGGAGCAGGTTGTTTTATTGAAGAGGAGGACAGGGTCACTAGAAGAGAGGTTTAGGCTACATCCTGAAGAGCCAAAATCATCACAACTAGGAAGTAAATGTTGTGTCAAAATCTGAGTTCAAATCTTGGTTCAGTTATTTATTAGTTGTGTGAACCTGGGAAAATCATTTCACCTCTTCATCTTGAGTTCCTCACTTATAAATCACTGTCAATGGTACCTGTACCAAAGATATCATGGAGTAGTAGAAAGACACCTGGTTTTAATGTCAGAAAGACCTGGGTAAAATTTTGCTTCATACACATAGTGGCTATATGATCAGTTAACATAAAACTATAACATATATGTATATGTTTATATATATATATATATATATACATATATATGTATACATATATATACACATATATATATATACACACATATACATACATAACCATAAAATTATATATAATATATAAACATATGTATATACATAAAACTGCAACATTATATATACAAAACCATAACATAGCCACGTAACATATAACCATAACACATACTGGCTATATGACAAGGCACTTAATCTCTTAGTGTACCAAACAAATTTTTAAGACTATAAGTTACACTGTAGGTACTAATCTTCATTGATAAAGAGAATTTTTTGTTGGTAGTTCTTTATGCCAACAAAAATAATAGTTTAGAGGACAAAAGAAAAAAAGAGAAAGATAAATAAATGAATGAAAAATGAGTGAATGAACAAATGAAGAAGCAAACAAATAAATTCTTTTACTACCTACCTTGCAGGGTTGATGTAGAAAGTGTATAGTAAATCTTACAGAGAATGAACATCATTATACAACTTGTATCTATTACCCCCAAAAGTCATTTGGCATATCCTTAGAGTACAGCTTGAAAACATAGCATCTAAAGAAGATCTCTCTGCTTTAAGACCAATGAATGAAGCTTCTATTATGTCTTCCCAAGACTGATGCCCGTAGCTGATCACTGCTAGGGCTTTCTTCTACGGAACCAGTAAATACAAGGACCGTATGGCATCAGCAGCATAGTTGCTTGTTTAGATTTTGTACACTCCTTTTCTTTGTCAGTTGGATGAGTTTGGTGTGTTGTTTGTCTTAATCATATATCTCTCCATGCCTTCGGTTTCATTGGGGATGTACATATCTGATCAACTTTCCAGCCATGAGTAAAAGTTTTCCAATAGTTTGTTAGATATCATTTCAGAGGGCCAGACGCACCTTTGAAATTATATTTTAAGAGCTTTTAGATGTTCAGATCCAAATGTCTTTGCTTGAAAAGGGGGTAAAAAATAAAAGAAAACTTTCCGGGTTATATCAAAGCATAATGCACTTTCTTCTGCTGCCCTTCACATCCACTGCCAACTGCATTGTCTATAAGGGGCAACCTAGTACAGCCTCTTTGAAGTTAATGCCAAGAAAGAGGACAAAAGTTGGGGAAAAATGTTGTCTAGTTACCTGTGGCTCAACAATATGGAATTTTCTTGTGACAAAGGAGTTTAGAAAAGGTTTGCAAGTTTCAATATCTGAGGATTGGAAGAGACCTCAGAGGTCATCTGGTGCAACCTGTACCCGAACAAGCATTTTCAACAAGCGATGAACCAGACTTTGTATAAAGGCCTACAATGAAAGGAAACTCACTAAATGCCCCTGAATAGTCTGTTGCACTTATGGACATCTTGAAAAGTTAGATTTTAATTTTCTTTCCATCTCTTCAATCTTCACCCTTTGCTCCTTGTTCCACTCTCTAACGCCAATCCCTCTTCTGCATGATGACCCTTTAAACACTTTAAAATCTCTATCATGCCCTCACCAAAAGTTGTTTCTAAACATCCTATTTCCATCTTCTTAAGCTCATATAACATGGTTTCTGGGACCTTGAACAAAATGTAAGCTTTTTGAGAGTAGAGATTGTTTCGCTTTTTCATCTTGTAATCCCCAAGCCTAGGACAGTGCCTGGCAGATAGTGGCACTAAATGCCTGATGACTAACTTGTTTAGAATGGACAGATCCTGGTTGCTTTCCCCTAGCTTTTATTTAGTAATGTCCTGCCTAAAATATGCATCGCCACCCCAATATAACAAAATACTTCTAAAGAGACCTGGCCAGGACAGAGTATAGAGGAGCTGCCACCTCTCTCATTATGGACACTAAGCTTCTATTAATGAAAGTTAAATCACATTAACTTTTATCTGCTTATCACAATAATGATTCAGAATAAACTTGTAAGACATTAGAGCCTCCAGATATACTTTTTTTTTCCCGAATACCAGTGTTGCACGTAGAATACTCACATTATTATTTTTTTTAACAATTAGAACTGTCCCAAATTGGAAAGGGGCATCTCAAAGTAGTGACACACAGACCAAAAAGAGGGTCATTGAAATATTTTTTTTAAAATCACAAAAGAGAACAGACAGAAATTTGGAAGTAAGCATTGATAAGCAGGAAAGTTTGCAAAGTAAAGTATGAAATTTATACTATACTTTAAAAAAGAGGGGAGTGTGAAATAGAGATTCATAGTTTTATACACAATCCTTTTTTGTGTTCTGAAATATATATTATATATATATATATGTGTGTGTGTGTGTGTGTGTGTATGTGTATATATATATATACACATATATACACACATATACATGTATGTGTGTTTATAAATGTAAATGATCTCTTTTTTGGCTTCCTTTTGTTTTCTAATTAAGAATAAAACAATTTTAAAAGTAAAATATATATATTTTTAGATTCTGATTGGTATTTCATATATTAGATATCCTCTTAGATTTGCATTATTTGTAAATTTGATAAGGATGTCTTCTATGCCTTCATTAAGGTCGTTGATAAAAATGTTGAATAGCCCAATGACACAGAAGGATCACTGGGGTTCTCCACTAAAGACTTACATCTGGATTGACATAGATCTTATACATATGTTCACTCAACAGGTTCTGAATTTCTCTACTTTACTATTATTTAGCCAATTTCTTTTTTAGGGTCATGATTTCTTGAGACTATAACATGCCTTGCTGAAATCCCCAATGGGATGAGAGGTAATTGACACATACTAGCTGTGTGACTGTGGGCAAGTCACTTAACACCTCAGTGCTACAAACATGAAGGGACTTCTCAATGGACCAGCCATTAGTGCAAATCAATAGCTCTTCTGTAGCTTTGAGTTTAGAGCACTGTGAGGTTAAGAGAATTGTCCAGAGCTGCACTGCTAGTAGGTGGTAGAAACTATAGATTTCACTACACTTGTTGATCTTCATCGATGGAGTTTCAGTACTGATAATTTCCTACATGACTGAAATCACAGGTCTGAGAAACACATCTTTCCTAGCACACCCCACACCCTCCCAACACACACATGCTCAAACATACACACCCCCACACATACACATGTGTATGCACATGCACATACACACACACCCAATTTCAATCTATCCTGTTTTTTAAAAGGATAACACATTAATCTAGTGTGCCCTTGGTGATGATCTTAAAGGCTTATCACCAGCTTGCTTTCTAAATACTTGTAAGTCATCCCTTTAATATTTCCAAAAAATGAGTTAGTTTTATTTATAACCTCAGAAATTAGAAGCTTGGCTTAACCATGAACATGATGTATGTGTGACCTTGAGCAAGTTATTTAGCTTCTTTGCGCTTCATTGTATCTATCTGTAAAATAGAGAGTTTGAACTAAATAATACCCAAGGTCCATGAGAAATACACAGAAGTAAAAAAAAAATCCAAACTGACAATTCTAGTCTATTAATAGTCACTTAAGTCTTTAGGTTTGAAAAAATCAGTAACACTAAAGGTTTTATTTCCTCCTGTCTTATTAGCAATTTTATACCAATTAAATTCATTTGCATTTTAAAAAATAAGTCATCACCATCTGCTTACTGTTCTGGCTCCATTTTGGACATCATTTTCATTTCTACCCCACTGCAACCGTGGACTCTTCTCCAAGGTCACTGGCCTCTAAGTGAGCTTTTTCCTTAACTTACTTGAAACTAGGCCTCTGCACTACTTCCAGACCATCCTCTTCAATAACCCTCCTTTTTCTAGCCCCTCTTGAAATATTTTCTTTTCTTCTGAGAATATAAGCTCCTTCATGGTAGGAATTCTCTTGCTTGCCTTTTATCTGCAGCATTTGACACAGTGTCTGTCCCACAGCAACTGTTTAATAAATGTTTCATCCTTCCTCCCTCCCTCTCTCTTTCCTTTTCTTTCTTTCTTTTTTCTTCTTTTTTCTTCCTACCTTCCTTCCTTCCTTCCTTCTTTCCTTCCTTCCTTCTTTCCTTCCTTCCTTCCTTCCTTCCTTCCTTCATTCTTTCTTTCCTACTTCCTTCCTTCCTTCCTTCCTTCCTTCCTTCCTTCTTTCCTACTTCCTTCCTTCTTTCCTACTTCCTTCCTTCCTTCTGTCCTTCCTTTCTCTTTTTCCTGCCTTTCTTTCTTTATATCTATCTTATGTATGTATGTAACCATCATCTATGTATCTATCTGTATTATGTATGTATCTATTTATATGTGTGTAGTACCTATGTATCTATCTCTTTCTATGTATCTATGCATCTATCAATCTATCCTGATAGTCAATTTTACTCTATTTTAGTTAGCAAGAATGTTTTTAGCTAAGATTGCAGGCACAATATAATTTGCTGTGGTTCTAGGCCTTAAATATTGTGTCTACACAAGCAAAATGAAGTGGAGAAGTGAAGCAATAACCCTGAAAGCCACTATTGAGGAGAGAGGCTGTTTTGCCTGAATGATATAAATTGACTATCTATATTAATCGAATGTATTAGTTCTTTACTCTACTATCCCCTTTACCAGTATAGACAGTCTTGTATTCAGCTGCCTTGCCTTTGCCTGCAGTTTTTCTCCACAAAGAATGCCCCTCCCTCTTCCTCTGACTCTTCCTTCTCCTGCCAGCCTCATCTCTTCCATGTGAGGGCTACATCCAGGGCTCATAGAATTAGAGCTGGGAAAGATTTCAGAGGTCAAGTAGAGCTTTTTCAAATTAAGGAAGCTGAAGTCCAGAAAGGCTAAATGTCTTCTCCACGATCATGATCTTAATCTTTGATGATGATCCACACAAGTCCTAAGATTCAAACCCAAGTTCTCTGTCTCCACATTCAGTAGCCTTTTTTTCTATGCTATTCCTCATTTATGTCCCCTATCTTCAAATTTCTATGTTATTTTTTCTGTGTATTCCTCACTTGGCACTTACTATGTGTGCTGCTTTGTTTTATGATTTATGAAAGAAAGGATGGAGTAGTGAGTAAAGAGCTAGCTTCAGAGCCTAGAAGAGCTGGGTTTAAGTCCCACCTTGGAACTGGACTGGCTATGTGGCATTGGACAAATAATTTGGCATCTTAATTTCTTAAGCAGCTCTCTGAGTTCCAGAGAAGATATTGAAGTGAATTGGTAAAGAAACAGAGTTCCTGTGAGATATCCCTATAAAAATGAAATCGTGGTTGCAATATTCTACAAATCTCTGGGGGAGGTAGGTCACTTCATCCAGGATGCTTAGGGAAAGATATGAGGGTCTATCTGAGCAAAGAATTGTGCAAAGAAGATGCCCAATGAAGATTTTATGAGATAAAATTGAGATTTCCTGATTTTAGGAGTTAACTTTGAATAAGTATATGCCTTGTTTCCTCAATTAGATTATGAGTGTCTTGTGAGCAGGGATCATGCCTTAGGTCTATTTTGTTTTCCTTACAGTATCTGGAGTAATACCTTGTGCATAATAGGTATTTAATACACATTGATTGGCTAACTGATAGATTGATATGAGTAGAACTATTTGAAAATCCTGAAGTTTTACATCAACTAATATTTTTAGGCATTAGGTGTTGCTCAGCTATATACTATTTCAACCCCTAAGCATCCTGGATGAAGTGGTCTCCCTCCCCCAAGAATTTATTGAATTATTCCCTGGATGCTTATGGGTGTGGCTGCATAGGCATATTAGAGATATTAGGCCTTACCCTTATTACTTCTAGTTCTTCAAGTTTTAAAATAAAAATGTATTATTCCTCCCATGCTTATATAAACCTTTAGAGGCTGATCCTTCATTGGTGATTTCACATTCTTGTATGGCCTTGGTTGTTCAGAAAGTCTGGCCTTTTATTAATTTGGTTTTATTTTCTGACATGACCTTGGTCTTTTGTAGACTCAAAATGAAAATTTCTTTTCAGAAGGACAAAGAGGATTGGATATGAGCAAATTCCAGGGAAGACAATAGTACATGGCTATAAAGAGAAAGAGAACTCAGTAGCAAGGCAGAGCTCTACCCTGGAACCTGCCTACAGATTTGCACAATTGCTGTTAAAATGTCAAAAGCAGGTGTTTCTCTTTTTCCTTCAGTTTCAGCTTCAAGCTAGCATGGGCATTCAGCTAAATCCCTCCCAGGTGCTGGAACAGTATGGGGTTTAGTATTTCAGAGGTAATTCTTGCTAAATGCATGGTATAGGCAATGCACCTGCCAGGTAGATGCAATGAAAAGGTGTTTGTGCAGGTAGGGGAATGTCTAAGTCTCAAGTCCACTTAAAAAGCCTCTTCAGGCCAGCAAAGACTAGTCAGTGAGATGAACATTCTTCTTGTGATAAACATAAAAAGCACATGGAAATCAAACACTCACAGTAAGACTGGCCATAGAGTAAAAGTCTTGTCCGTGCTCAAAGCAAGAGTAAAACAGACCTTGGTTTTGCCAGAGGATTTCCACTGATTTCCCTTATGAATAAATTGAAAAGCAATAACCCTATGTGTACACAAACATCCAATTCACCTATTCATGGAGGGAGAAGTCATCAGAGAGTTTGTCACTGGGTCCTAGAGTACATACAAAGACTTTCTGTTTCCCTTGAGAATGGTTAGAGCCAAGATGGCAGAGTAGAGAAAGCACTCAGCTGAGCCCTACCACACTCCCCTCCAACCAACTTAAAAAAAAATGCCTCAAATAATATTCTGGAGTGGCAGAGCCAAAAAAAAGGTCAGAGTGATGCATTTTTCCAGCCCAAGGCAGCTTAGGATTTCAGAAAGCGCATCAGGGTGGAGGCTGGCCTGAAGCCAACATGAATGAAACACCTGTGGTGGGACCAAGGTGTGGCAACAGAAGCAGCAACAATTTCTGAAGCTTCCAAGACAGAGAGAGGGTAAGGGAACCTATAACTGCTCAGAAAGAGACTACAGGGGACTCCTGTCCTAGAACTGGATACAGAACCAAATACTGTTTGGCAACCCCATTTCCAATACTTATTTCTGGGTCATAGCTCAAGGGCAAAGAAGAGTATTTTCTGTCAAGAGGGAATGGAAGCCCTTTGGGGCAGTTTCACTTGTGATAGTAAGGGACCAGTGGCCCTGAGGAGCAGTTGTTGTTGTTGTGTTTTAGTCTTGTTCTCCTCTTCCTGACCCCATTTGGGGTTTTCTTGGCAAAGATACCAAAGCAGTTTGCCATTCCCTTCTCTAGCTAGCTCATTTTACAGATGAGGAACTGAGGCAGAGTTAAGTGACTTGCACAAGGTCACACAGCTAGTAAGTGTCTGAGGCCAAATTCTACTCAAGAAGACTAGTCTTCCTGACAGCAGGCCTGGTACTCTATCCACTGTACTACTAGTTGCCCACTTTGTTACTGTTGAGTCATTTCAGTTGTGTTTGACCCACCATGCCCCCCTTTGGCATTTTCTTGGCAAAGATGCTGAAGTGGCTTTCCATTTCCTTCTCTAGCTCATTTACAGATGAGGAAACTGAAGCAATGAGGGCAAGAATGGGGAGCTGGCAGCCTCAAGGCCACATGTGGCCTTTTAGGTCCTTGGGTGCACCCTTTTGACTGAGTCCAAGTTTTACAGAACAAATCCTTTTATTAAGGGGATTTGATCTGTGAAGTTTGGACTCAAAGGGCTATATACTTGAGGACCTACAGGGCCACATGTAGCCTCAATGCTACATGTTCCCTGTCCTTTAACTAGCGTTAAATGACTCAGGGACACACAACTAGTAAATGTCTGAGACCGGATTTGAATGCAGATTTTCCTGACTCAAGGCCTGGCACTTTCTTCACTGTGCCCACCTACCTGCTATGTCATTTGCAATCTCAAGGGGTCAGAACCCTTCCTGGGTAAGGAATAGATTGCAGACCAGGAGAACAGTGACCACAACCCTCCATAGATCACACCACCTTGGAAAAACCAAAAACTTTAAAACACCCAGAACTAGCTGTGAAAGGAGTAAGGGGGAAAGGGCCTGAAGCTTGAGACAATGACATTCCACAACAGCCTGAAGTTTGAGACAATGCTTTTCCAAGTGAAGTGTCCATGCTAGGAACCTCATCCTGATTCCAACATTATAGGGCCAAATCAAGAAACAGGGTGAAGAAAATGAGCAAAGAAACAAACAAAAGACTATTACCATAAAAACCTACTATACAAACAGGGAAGATGAAGACATAAACTCAGAAGAAGACAATGAAGTCAAAACAGCTACAAAGTAAAGCCTCAAAGAAAAATGAGAATTGGACACAAGACCAATAATAATTTTTGAAGAGCTTAAAAATAATTTTCAAAAATAAATAAATGTGGTAGAGCAAAAATTAGGCAAAGAAATAAAAGCAAAGGAAGAAAAAATATGAAAACACAACAACTTGGTAAGAGGCACAAAAAAAATGGAAGAAAATAGCACCTTACAAAAAAGCATTGGCCAAATGGAAAAAGAAGTAAAAGAATTTACTAATGACTAACTCCTTTAAAAAAAAACAGAATAGATCAAATGAAGAACAAAAGGTACCAAAACTTACTGAAGAAAATAATTTTCTAAAACTTAGGAGTGTGCAAATGGAAACTAATGACTCGATGAGATATTAAGAAAACAATAAAAAAAATTTTAAAAAGAAGGAAATGTGAAAGATCTGATTGGAAAAACAACTGACCTGGAAAACAGATTGAAGAGAGATAATTAGAAAATTGTTGAATTAACTGAAAGACATGATAAGAAAGAGCCTAGATATCATATTTCAAGAAATTGTCAAGAAAACTGCCCTGATATCCTAGAAGCAGAAGGTCAAATAGAAGTCAAACGAATGAACTGTGTGAAAAAAATACCAAGATGGAAACTCCTAGGAATATTATAGCCAATTTCCAAAGTTCCTAGGTCAAAGAGAAAATAGTTAAGCAACCAGAAAAAAACAATAAATCATGGACCAGTCAGGATCATACAAGATTTAGAAGCTACTATATTGAGGGGAGCAGAGGGTTTGGAATATGAAATTGCAGAAGGCAAAAGAGCTAGGATTAGAAATAAGAATAACATACCCAGCTAAATTGAATATATTCTTACAAAAGTAAAAATGACTATATGATGAAACAGAGGACTTTTGAGCATTCTTGATAAAAAAAAAACAGAGTTGAATAATAAATTTGACTTTCAAATACAAACTCAAGAGAAGCATAAAAAGGTGAACAGGAAAGAAAAAAAAGTCTTCCAAGACTCAATAAGGTCAATGTGTTTACCTTACTGTCTGAGAAGATGATACATTTATCTTCAAAGAACTTTGTCATTATTAGGGCAGTTAGAAGAATTTCATACAGAAAGACAATGCAGGATTGAGTTCATTGGGTTGGGATTATATCAAAAATATAAAGGCAAGAAAGAAGGACACCCTGAAAGAAGTGAGAGAGGAAGAGGAAGAATGGAGAAAATTATCTTACATAAAAGAGGTGCACAAAGAAGAGCTTTTAAACTGAAGAGCAAAATGATGGAGGAGAGCAGCCAACATTTGAACCTCACTGCCCTCTAAATTGGTTCAAAGAGGTAAAATATATTTACATATTAAGCTGGTAATTTAAATTTATCTTACACAACTGGGAAGTAAGAGGGGAGGGGGATAAGAAAAGGAGAGGAGGGTAACAAAAGGAAAAGTAGATAAAAGAAGTCAGTGGGCAAAAGCAAAATAGATATTAAAGGAGGGATGGAATATAAATAGCAAGAAGGTTAAACAGAAGAAAATAGGAAGGAGAGAATGGCATAATTAGCAATCAAAACTGTAAATGTGAATGGGATAAACTTAACACTTAAATGGAAGCAGATAGCAGAATGGATTAGAGTGATTATGTTATGCTTTAGCTGATGCAAAAAGAGAGAAAGAAAGAGACAAAGAGACACAGAGAGACAGAAAGACAAAGAGAGACAGAGAGAGAGGTGTAGCAACAATGATCTCAGAAAAAGCAAAGCCAAGAATAGATTGAATTGAAATTCAATTGAAAAGGATAACAGGGTAACTACATCTAGCTAAGAAGGAAGCATAGATCATGAAATAATTTCAATACTAAACATACATGCACCAAATGGCATCACATCCAAATTCTTAAGTGAAAAGTTAAATGAATTACAGAAGGAAATAGATGTTAAAACCGTACTGGTAGGAGACCTCAGCTTTTCCCTCTGAGAGACAGATAAATCTAACCATGAAGTAAACAAGAAAAAAGTCAAGTAGATGATTAGAATCTTAGAAAAGATAGATATGATAAATCTCTGGAGAAAAAGGAATGGGGATAGAAAGGAGTATACCCTTTTCTTAGCTGCACATGGCATCTTCACAAAAATTTATCATGTGTTAGGCCATAAAATCTTCACAACTAAATGCAGAAAAGCAGAAATATTAAATACACTCATTTCAAAATGCAACAAAAATAACATTTAACAAAGGGTCATGGAAACATAGACTAAAATGTAATTGGAAACAAAGTAATCTCATCTAGAGAATGAGTGAGTAAAAGAATAAATCAAAAAAAAAAAGACTTAATTATTTCATTAAAGAGAATGACTACAATGAGACAACATTCCAAAATTTGTGGAATACAACCAAAAGTAATATTTATAGGAAACTTAATATTTCTAAATATGTACATCAATAAAAGAGAGAAAAAGCAGATCAATGAATTGGCCATGCAACTAAAAAAGAAAAACCTAGAAAAAGAACAAAATTTTAAAACCCCAATTAGCCCCAAAATGGAAATCCTGAAAATCAAATGATAGATTAATAAAATTGAAACAAGTAAAAAATAAAACTAGAGCTGGTTTTATGACAAAGAATAAAATAAATAAAACATTAGTTAAATTCATTTTTAAAAAGAAGAAAACCAAATTAATACTATAAAAAGGAAAAGAGTGAATTTGCCATCAATGAAGATAAAATTAAAACAATTATTAGGAGTTATTTTGCCTTAATTATATTCTAGTAAAATTGACAATTAAAGTGAAATGAATAAATATTTTAAAAAATTGACAAGATTAACAGAAAAAGAAATAGAATACTTAAATAACCCTATCTTAGGAAAATAAATTGAAAAGGTCACCAATGAGCCCCTAAGAAAAAGTCCCCAGGACCAGATGCATTCACATGAGAATTCTACCAAAATTTTAAAGAAAAAATTAATCTTAATACTATATAAATTATTTGAAAAGATAAAGATAGAATCCTAACAAATTCCTTCAATGACATGAATATGGTTTTGATACCTAAACCATGGAGATTAAAAACAGAGAAAGAAATATATTGACCAATTTCCTTAATGAATATCAATGCAAAAAAAATTCAACTAAATATTAATGAAGAGATTACATCATATACTATGAACAGGTGGGATTTATACCTGAAATGTGGGGATGATTCAATAGTAGGAAAGCTAATAGCATAATTGACCATATCACCAGCAACAAAATGATCATATCAATAGATGAAGAGAAACCCATTGATAAATTGTAGCACCCAGTCCAATTAAAAACATTACAATGCATAGGAATCAATGGAGTCTTTCTTAAAATGGTAAGCAGTATCTATCTAAAACAAAGAGCAAGCATTTTGCATGAGAATAAACTTGAAACTTCACAATAAAATCAGGAGTGAAACAAGGATGTCTATTATCACTGCTATAATTCAATATTGTACTAGAATTGGTAGCTATAGCAATAAGACAAAAAAAAAGTTGAATAAATAAAAATAGGCAATGAGAAAACAAAACCATCACTCTTTGCAGATGATATGATGGTATAGTAAGAAAAACCTAGAAAATCAACTAAAAAACTACTTGAAAGAGTAAACAACTTCAGCATGGTTACAGCCTATAAAATAAACCCAGATAAAGAATCAGCATTTCTATATACCATCAACAAAATGCAGCAGAGAGAGACAGAAAAAAAAATTCCATTTAAAAGAACTACTGAAAATCAGAAATAAATGGGAGTCTAACGACCAAGATAAACCCAGGATTATATGAACACAATTGTAAAACAGTTTTCACACAAATGAAGACAGATCTAAACAACTGGAGAAGTATTAATTGTTTATGACTAGGCCAAGTCAATATAGTAAAATACTAACTCTATCTAGGTTAATTTACTTATTCAGTGCCATACCAATAAAACTGCCAAAAAATTATTTCATTGAGCTAGAAAAAAAAATTACAATTCTTTTTTTTCTGGAAGAAAAGGTCAATATCAAAGGATTAAATTAAAAAAGTATATGGTTAAGGAAGGAGGCCTGGTGGTTCCAGATTTCTAACTATTTTATAAAATAGTAATCACCAAAACAATCTAAATACTGTCTAAAAACGAATGGTGAATCAGTGAAACAGATTAGACACATAATATACAATAGTAAGTAACCATAGTAACCTAGTGTTTGATTAATGCAGATATCTAAGCTTTGGGAACAGAAGCTCAACATTTGACAAAAAATTACTGGGAAAACTTGAAAGAATTTTAGTAGAAAAATGTACCTGTCAGACTTATGGATCAGAGAAGAGCTTATGAGCAAAGAGATAGAGAGGCTTATGGAAAGTAAAATAGATAAAAATTTTTGCACAAACAAAACTATTAGAGTTAAAATTAGAAGGAAAGCACAAAAGTAGGAAAAAAATTTGCAGGAAATTTCTCTGATAAAGGCCTCATTTCTTAAATATAGAGGGAACTGAGCCACATTTATAAAAAGTAAAAGCAATGTTGCAGCTGATAAATGGTCAAAGGTTGTGAACAATCAGTTTTCAGGGGAAGAAATCAAAGCTACCAATAGTTACATGAAAAAAAAAATGCCCAAAATCACTACTGACTAGAGAAATGCAAATTAAAAGAACTGTGAGATATTGCCCCACTGGAGGCAGGTCATTTTGTAGAGCTTCCTGTGTTAGCTAATTACTCTCAATAACTAGTATCTAAGATCAAACATTTCCTCCCATCTGGCATCCCAAAAGCATGATTACTAGGATGGGGCATGGTGAATGGAGTGGTATCCCTTAGATAAAGACATACCTATAGGGAGAGCAAGAGGGCTTGAAACCAACTTCCTCAAAATCATCAAAGTATCATATTAGAAGCAGAAGGAACCTCAGAGATCTTCTAGTCTGACTCATCCCTTTTACATGGGAAGAAACCAAGAGCTCAAAGATAGATAGTGGCTTGCCCAAGGGCACAGGAGGATTTGCTTAATTCTTACTGAAACTGAGGTTGAACTAAAACAGAATTAAATGCAGCACAAATATCATAGAAATACAGATTTCTAGAGCTGGAAGCAACTTTAGAAACCAGCTCATCCAACCCATTCATTTTACACAAGAAAACAAACAAACAAAAGAAGCCCAGAGTTAGTATCAGAGCAGAGACTAGAACTCAAACCTTCTAACTACCAATCCAGTTCTATCTTTGCCAAATTGTTCAAATAATTTAGTCTCTTTCAAGGGCATTTACCCTTTCAGAGCAGCAACTCCTGGTCTTATGACTCAGGACAAATAAATGTACATAGAGAATAGCCTTAGAGCCCTCTGGTCCCATCCTCAACAAATACACACACACACACACACACACACACACACACACACACACACACACACACACATATGATTCCTCAATAAAATGTTTGAGAAAACTAGGTCATACCAAAGGTATAAAGTTTGAAGTGCTTTCTTCACTGAAAGGAGGATCCTTTCCTGCCTAGGGAGAAATATTGACCTATCTGAAAAACTACAGGGCCCTGCAAAGAACTGGAAATTGAGAGAATGCCCATTAATTGGGGAATGGCTGAGCAAGTTGTGGTATATGAATGTAATGGAATACTATTGTGCTATAAGAAATGATGAACAGGCTGACTTCAGAAAAACCTGGAAAGACTGATATGGTCTAATGCTGAGTGAAGTGAGCAGAACGAAGAGTACTTTGTACTCAATAACAGCCGCGTTATGCAATGACTAAGATTGTTAAACTGAACCCTTCTCAGCATTACAAGGATCTAAGACATCTCTAGAGGCCTCGGGATGGAAAATGCTATCCCCATCCAAAGAAAGAGCTATGGAAGTCAAATCGCTATGACTTCTTTTTACCTTCTGTTGAGTTTTGTTTCATCTTTCTGGTGGTTCCTCCTATTGGTTTTAATTTTACTTACAACTTCACTAATGTGAAAAAAAAAACTACAGGGCCCTGAAATGCCCCCATCTTCTCTTAAGTGACAAGATGGCCCACATTATTTTTAATGTCCTGTCCATCATTTGTTCTCTCCTTCTTACCTCCTCCACTCATAGACCATGACCTTTCTATTCAGGCTTTGGGAAATTTTGAGAAGTCAAAGAGGGTAAAACCTTGGATGGAAATAGCAGAGGGCTCTTAAATAGGGAATATAGAGACAACCCTGTAATGATATGGCTCTCCAGCTTAGAATGAACTGCTGTCAAATTGGACTCAACTGACGGAAGTCTCATTCATTTCCACTAGGGATTGTGGACAGGGGTGGTAGAGGGTTGTGCTTCCTGGCACCAACTCTGGTTTCCAGGAGCCCTAATCCTCCGGGGGAACTTGGTTCACTGCTTTTGCCACTGAAGGGACCAACACACTTGTTCTAGGCTGTGCCTTTCAATGAGATTCCCTCAATCCCCAGAGCTCAGGTATTTTTCTCTTTCCATGAGAAGCTGTAGCTGCTTCCTCCAATCTCTTGTCATTTACCGATACTCTGATTTGCCAGTTTTTCTCTGCCACTAGGTTATGACCATTCCTTCTGCTTAACAGGAATGTAAATGAAAAATCTCTCACCCCTAAAGCATATTCCTTTCTAATTTAGGCTCTGCTAAAATGGCCTACAATTGCTTTTGCAAGTACCTCCTGGAGGTGGAAACTATGGGCTCCTGCCATGATGTTATCAAGGATCTCATTAACCTGAAAGAGACTTGAAAGGACAGCTAGTGTAATGCCATGTCCCCTCTCCCCATTTTACAGGCAAGGAAACTGAGGCCCAAGGATGTTACATGAATTTCCAAGGACACATTGGTAGTAAAAGTCAGGAAAGTGACTTTAACCCAGGTCCTCTGATTTCAGAGCCAGGTTTTTTTCTGGCAAGCTATCTGCCCAAAACCATTCTTTTCAGTTGAGAGTAGAAGAGGTAGCCACCATAGAGGTTTCCCAATCTTTAGAGTCTCAGGAAGCAGTTTTTCTTAGGGCATAGGGATAATTAAACTCAATGAGCCTTCTAGCTAAATAAATCTCTGACACTGATAAAATACCAAGAATCGTGTCCCATCAGTTGTCTTAAGTGCTGAAATATCAGGGTCTGGATTACTTGTCTGGAATTAAGTCCTCCTAGAAAATCTTGTGTGTTCCTAAAATCACATCATGTGGAAAAAGCCTTAATCTTTTGCAGGGAGGAGAGTCATGAGCCCCTTTAGCTTCTGGCAAAACCTATGGGCTCTCAGAATAATGTTTTCAAATGAAGAAAATAACATGCACAGGATTATAAAGGAATCCAATTATATTGAAATGAAATTATCAATATATTTTTAAAAGAAGTTTAAGAACTTGAAGTTAAGAAGCCCTATTCTATATTATGCTAGTCCCAACACTAGAATCTGTGAAATAATGGAATAAGGATTTATTGAGTGCCTACTGTTATTGAGTGCATGCACTGTTATAGGTGCTTTGCAAATATTATCTTGACAATCCTGGGAGGTAGGTACAACTTAATAATCAGGAAATACATAAATTTATGGAAATATTTTGTGTTTCTACTTGATGATTTAAATACATAGATATAGATATAGGTATAAGTAATATATATATATATATATACACATATATACACACACATATACATATGTGTATATATATGTCTGTATGCATATATATATATATATGTATGTATGTGTATGAATATACCACTGAAAATGACATCGTTGGGGGTTCTGTCATACTCCATTAGCCCCACTCTCATTTGAATAGCTATTGAGTCTTAGGTCAGTGCCCAACCTGGCTACAAATGTAATGAGATTAGCTCTAGCAGACTATTAAAGGAGCCTTCTTCAGGCCCTCACTTGGTTCTATGTTGTGCTAAGGCTTCTCAAGTTTCTGGTATTGAGCTGACTGTGATTGTCCCTGACTTATATTTGCTAAGTTCTAAGAAGCTTTAGTTCCTTCTCCAGTTTTTAGTAACTGAGAGCCCTTGATACTTTATAGAGGGGCTAATGTGGTGTTGTGTGCATAGAGATCAGTGATCAATATTAATCTCAGGTTACATACAACCGTATCACAAACATGTCAATTACTTATTATATATGAAACTGGATTCAGAATGCAATAGCTGTAAATAGAATTCGCTCTCTCTGTCTCTGCCTCTCTGTCTCTTTCTCTGTCTCTGTTTCTCTCTGTCTCTCTCTTTATCTCTGTCTGTCTCTTTCTCTCACTCACTCTCTGTCTCTCTCTCTCTTTTCTCTTTGTCTTATCTGTCTGTTTTTCTGTCTCTATGATGGATCATAAAAAGCACTATAGATTAAGAGCTATAAATTACCTCAGAGGCCATCTAGTATAAGCTTCTATTTTTTAAAGATAAGGATACTGAAACTGAAGGAAGTTAAGTGGCTTGCCCAAGATCACACAGACAGTAAGAATCAGAAGCAGGATTTGAACATAGGTCCTCTGACTCAAGAAACAGCACTCTTTACAACATTCCCTGTTGATAGACTCAAATTGGGTGTTGTTGTTGTTGGTGGTGTTGTTATCTGTTGGAAAAATTTAAAAGCTCACTGAAGTTGTGAGGACTCTTATCACACATGGTCTCTAAAGTCAAGATGAAACTACATCACCAAATATACTCTTAAATGATCTGAATTAGTCTCCACTTGACCACTTGTTCTCTAGCTCAGAGTCCACTGTCATATTTAATGACCAAAGTCAAAAACTTGAGAGTTTTTCTATTACATCACTACCCCATTTCCTTGAGTGGATGAGTACACTAGTGCTTTGTAACTCTTGGTACTAATTCTGAAGCTGAATTAGAAGACAGTGCATAGGATTGTCCTGAACAGTGAAATTTACTGAACAGATAAACTAATTCCAGTTTAAGACCATGAAGGCTATCTGGTTGTCAGAATTGAATTCAGAAGGAATTGAGATTATCCAATTTTTGGATATATCTTTTGTTTTCAGTAGCTTGCCCACATAAATCCAGATAGCCAAACAACAAAAACAAAAACAAAAAACCAAAAAAAACAAAACTTCTTCTTAGGGAATCTACCTCAGCTTCAATTATATTCAAATGTATCACAGAATGAATATTCAATTTTTAAAAAATAAATTTTTTTATAATTCCAACCCACCAAAATTGGTCTTTACTTAATAATCAAAAACAATATAACTTATGAATATTTCATAGCCCCCCATTTCTGCTGAGCTCTTAAGCATCCTAAATTCCCCTATCTTCAGATTATGCAGAGAACAATACAAAACATATGTTTTGTGTGTTTTCCTTAACAATTTGATGATAGAAGAACACCTGGCAGAGTTGGGTGTAATGCAAAGAGCTATTGGTTTTTGTTGTATGAGAGTGCTCGAAATAAAATCTCAAATGGCAAGTTGTAACCCAAGCTAGAGTAATTATAAAAGAATATATAAAAGATTCTCCCCTAAAGTCCTCTGCCAATGCCTCATCATGACATGGTTGTGATTGTGGATTTCTTGAAGGCTATGCGGTGTGGGGGAGGATGCAAAATATGTGAAAGTCATCTTAGGTCCTAACAAACTGAGTAGATTTTAAGTAAAGGTCCACAAATTGTATATTTCTGTCTATGAACCAGCTTGGCTCAGTACAGAGAGTCTCTAGGACAATGACTACAGTGTAATGATTATATATATATGTGTGTGTGTAAATATATATATACATATATATAGCTCTGTGTGTGTGTTGTGTGTGTGTGTGTGTGTATACATGTATTCTTTTCAATATCTTTTGGCTTTACCTGAACTTCATTCTCATATAGTGTTGCCTTAAAGTCAAAGTTTTAAGCTTTTGTACCTTAAAACTGCACTAGGACTTTTGGGACATGGTGTATATCCCTCTCTTGCCTCTCCCAGAGAAGAACCATTCCTTATAATAAAGCATAAAAAAGAAAAATATCACTCATAATCCTCCACTGTTCACAAAGATGAAAGGTGCCTTTCCAAATCTCTTTGCTTATGTCAAAATTGGTCATTGCCATGTCATATCACCCAGTTTGGTGTCATTGTTGTTTTTCTTTCAGTGTACATTACAGTCATTCACACAATTTTTCCAGCTCTTCCATTTACTTCAGTTCATATAAGTTTTTTTTTCTTTTTTTCTTGCTTGTATTTTTTAAATTGATTTATTTTGATTAATCAACAATCACTTCCATAAGCTTTTGAGTTTAAACTTTTTCTCCTCCTCCCTCCCCACCTCTTTCCCCAAGACAGCGCACAATCTGACATAGTCTATACATATACATACTTATTAAACATGTTTTCACATTAGTGATGTTGAAAGCAAGAATTGGAACCAAGAGGAGGAACCAACAGAAAGAGCAAACAAAATACAACAGCAAATAGTGTTCTTCGATCTGCATTCAAACTCCATAGTTCTTTCTTTGGATGTGGATAGCATTTTCTGTCATGAAGCCTTTGGAGATGTCTTAGATCCTTGCATTGCTAAGAAGGGTTAAGTCTATCAATCTTAGCCATTACACAACGTAGCTGTTATTGTATATAACATTCTCCTGGTTCTGCTCACTTCACTCAGCATCAGACCATATGAGTCTTTCCAGGTTTTTCTTAAGTGTGCTTGTTCATCATTTTTTATAGCACAATAGTATTCCATTGCATTCATATATCACATTCACAGTTATTATTACTATCTGTGTGTCTCTCTCTATCCTTCCCCGACCCTGTTTGTTTTTCTTTCTCCTTTGTCTTTTTCCCTCCTCACAAGTGTTTTGCTTTTGACCACCACCTCCTTCACTCTCACCTCCCTTCTATTAGCCCCCTGCTTTTCTTCCCCTTTCCCCTTACTACTTCTTCCCTCCCTTCTATCCCCCCCTCTCCCTTTTTTTTCCCCCTTTTTACCTCCTACTGCCTATAGGTCAAGTTGGATTTCTATACCTAACTGATTATGTTAATCCCTTGTTGAGCCAAATCTGATGAGAGTAAGGTTCAAACAATGCTCATCTCCCTCCCTTCTTTCCCTCTGCTGTAATAGGTTTTTGTGCATTTTCTGGTAATGTAATTTACCCTTGTCTATCTCCTCCTTTCCTTTTTTCTCAGTAAATTTTCTTAAATCAGATTAATCCACTTATTTGGATCCATATATATCATTTTTTATCATTACATCGAAGTCAATTTATACTCACCCCCTTTATGTATACCCCTTTACCATGGTGTAATAAAAATACAATTCTCAAGAGTTACAAGTGTCATCTTTCCTTGTAGGGATGTAAACAGTTTGACCTTATTAATAACATGTTGTTTCTGTCTGTCACATTTACCTTTTTGTGTCTCTCTTGAGTCTTGTATTTGAAGATCAAATTTTTCATTGAGCTCTGGTCTTTTTATCAGGAAGGTTTGGAAGTCCTCTATTTCGTTGAATATCCTTCCCTGAAAGATCATGCTTATTTTCACTGGGTAATTGATCCTTTGTTGTAATCCAAGCTCTTTTGCCTAATTGAATATTATATTCCATGCCCTACAGTCTTTCAGCGTAGAAGATGCAAGGTCTTGTGTAATCCTGACTATGGTTCCATGAAATTTAAATTGTTTCTTTCTGGCTGCTTGCAGTATTTTCTCTTTGATCTGGTAATTTTGGAATTTGGCTGCTATATTCCTTGGAATTTTCAATTTGGGATCTCTTTCAGGAGGTGATTAGTGAATTCTTTCTATGGCTACTTTACCCTCTGGTTCTAGGACCTCAGTGCAGTTTTCCTTGGTGATCCTGAAAGATTCTGTGCAGACTCTTTTTTCATCATGGATTTTCAGGTAGACCAATAATTTTTAAATTGTCGCTCCTGGATAGATTTTCCAGGTTAGTTGTTTTACCAATGAGGTATTTTACATTTTCATCTATTTTTTTCATTCTTTTGTTTTTGTTTGATTCTTGCACTTCATAGTATCATTAGCTTCCATTTGCTCAATTCTAATTTTTAACAAATTGTTTTCTTCTATTAGATTTTGTACCTCCTTCCCCATTTCTCCAATTGTATTTTTTAGGGACTTGTTTTCTTCAGTGTATTTTTTTTCCCAGTTGGCCAATTGTATTTTTTAGGGACTTGTTTTCTACACTTAATTTTTGTCCTTCCTTTTCTAAGCTACACTATCTCTTGCATACCTCTCATTTTTCCCATTTTTTTCTTCTACCTCTCTTATTTGACTTTTAAAATCCTTCTTGAGCTCTTCTGAGAAGGCTTTTTTGAGTTTCAGACAAGTTCATATTCCCTATTGAGGTTCCAGATGTTGGTTTGTTGACAATGTTGTCTTCTTCAGAATTTCTGCCTTGATCTTCACTCTCCCGATAATAAGAATCTACCATACATTTCTTTTTGCTCATGGTGTTTGTTTATTTCCTGGCCTTTAAAGGGATTGAGCTCTCCTCCTTGGGTGCTGAGGGCACTGATCCAGGCTTCTGATGTTGGGAGCCTAGGGCCTTGTCACTGGCTTTGTGTGATGGGTCCTCCAATGCTGGCAGTTGGAGGCTGTAGGGTTCTGGCAGCTTACCTGGTGTTAGGCTGGAATCAGCAACACGGAACTCTTTGGGTAGGATTGTATAGGGTGGCTCCTGGAGATTTCCTGTTCACCTAAGCCTTTCCTCCCTTTCTCTTTCTTCCGTTCCTTTCAGATGGATGTTGCAAGGTGTTTATCCACCTGAGGCCCCTTGAAGCATTGCTTTGCTTAGGTTTGCTGAGGCACTGGGAAACTAGATTGCTATAGAATGCCTAGGAACCTCATGGTTTTCCAAGCTGGTTCCATCCAATTCTTCCACCCTCACTGTGGCATTAAGGGGTCCAGGTGTTGATGTTTACCTGCTCTGCCACCTGGGTTTCAAGATCTCCTCATGGTATGCATAGGTGGAGCGTTCTATTAGCTTGTTGGGACACCTCCCATTCTGTATTGCTCCCCTTTCCTCAGGGCAAGGTGGGCCTTTCCCATTAATCCCTCAAGCTACCTGGGCTACTGGACTGCTGCACCCCATATTTCTTGTGGTTCAGCTGTTCCAGGGTTTTTCCTGGAGTGATATTTTCTGGTCTCTCAGAGATAAATAAAGGAGGGTAAGAGAGACTTACTTCTTACTCCACCATCTTGGCTCCTGGAAGCAGAAGTCCACTTCATGTAAGTCTTTCCATATTTCTCTGCATTCTTCACAGTCATGACTTCTTTCAGCACAGTTATACAGGTAATATATTTTAGCACAATAATTCACGCAAACAATCTGTTGAGATAAAAAGAGATTGTGTTAGAGGCAAAATGAATGTCAATACCAATAAAATCATGAAATCACTTGAAATATTGAAGTAACAAGGTGTATGTTTTTGATTAATAAACAAAGCTTTTTTTGTATAAGCAGTCAAATTTTATTTGTTTTATAGAGATAAATTGTCATTATAAATGTTCATCTAAGATAAGGCTCAATAGGTAAGAACAAGAAGTAAATTTCAGAGAAACTTAGAAAACCAGATAGAGAAGTTTAGTCGAGTTGACCAAAAATAAAATAAAATAAAAAGCATCTAATTTGATTTTTTTCCCCTAATCTCAGAGCATATGCTGATATTTTGTCTTTATGAAAGCACAGTTCTCACTGCTAAAAGAGAAGCATAAAATGTACATTAAAAAAAAAAGGAGGGGTAGAAGATCCCAGAATTTAGTACAAAAATGATATCACTGAAATTTGATTAAAATTTAAAAAAAAATTAAACCTAAGGAGCTTGCCACCCAAATCTGTCCCAATGAAAACCAAATTATGAATGAGCTTTCCTGGCCAATTGCATGTACAGCAATGTGACAGAAATTGAAGAAACTATGGTAAAATTATTGATAGTGTCCTGAAGCAGAACCATGATAGTCGAGTGAAAGCAGGGACTCACCTGAGCTCTCCCCCAAATCTCTTCAAATACCTCTAAAAAGTGACTATTAACAAATTCTAGAATGGCAGAACCCACAGAAAGACAGAGTGAGGCAGATTTCCAGCTCAAGACAGTCAAGAAAGTTGACAGGAAAGTTCTATTGCACCAGCTTGAGAGAATAGCATCCAGCACACAGGGCATAGCACAGACCTGGCCTAAGCAAAGCCAGAGCAGGCCTTGAGAGACTGAATCACCAGCAGCAGTGGCTGTTTCCAGTCTTCTCAGCCCACAGATGCCAAAGACAACTTAGAAGTTCAGCAAGAGGGGTCTGTGGGAACTGAGTGAGAGAAACATAGTCCAGTGCAGGGCTGCAGGGTGTGCCAATACAGCCCAGCACCAGCAAACCAGGAGTGACTGGATCATCAGCAGTAGTGGTGACAGCAGTAGCAATGGCTGTTCCTGGAGCTATTAGCCCACAGACCGAATGTTTGAAAGTCCCCTATTTCAACTTCCAGAAGTCAAGATGGCAGAGTAAGCAGTAAGTCGCTCTCACTCTCTCTTATTGACCTTGAAAAAAACAGAGAATGTTGCCTGAGGAAAAATCCTGAAATAGTAGAGTCAGCAGAAAGACTAGATACAGTAGTCTTTTAGCTTATGAGGCTAGGGGGATTAACAGGAAAAGTCTCTCTTTTTGTGGCTTTAGGTGACCAGTACAGGAAAGGAGCAGTCCCAGCAAGCCAGTGGCAAGTCACACCTCATCAAACCAGTGACCAGGGCCTTGGCCCCAAGCTCAAGAAGCCTGAGATACTGCCCTCTGTGCCCCAGAAGCAGAGATCAACTTTAAAAGCCAGGAAAAAAAGGCTAATAACAAGAGCATAAAACAACAAAGAATAACAATGACCATACAGAAGTATCTTAGTGACAGGGAATATCAAAACACAAATTCAGGGGAGGACAACATTGTCAATATACCCACATTTGAAACCTCAGAGAGGAACTATGAACTGGTCTCCAGCCCAAAAAGCCTTCTTGGAAGAGCTCAAGAAGTATTTTAAAAGTCAAATAAGGGAAGTAGAGGAAAAAATTGAATGATTCCTTTAAAAATGCAGTTGACAAAATGGGAAAAAAAGTACACTGAAGAAAACAACTCCCTAAGAAGTAAAATGGGCCAAATGGATAAAGGAGGTACAAAAGCTAACTGAAGAAAACAATTCATTAAAAATAAGACTTGGAAAACTGGAAACTAGTGACTCTGTGAGATATCAAGAATCAGTCAAACAAAATCAAAAGATTGAAAAAATAGAAGACAATATGAAGTATCTCGTTGGAAAAACAACTGACCTGGAAAATCAATCCAGGAGAGATAACTTAAGATTTATTGGTCTACCTGAAAGCCATGATGAAAAATAGAGCCTGGACAGTATCTTTCAGGAAATCATCAAGGAAAACTGCACTGAGGTCCTAGAACCAGAGTGTAAAATAGCCATAGAAAAAATCCACTAATCACCTCCTGAAAGAGATCCCAAATTGAAAACTCCAAGAAATACAGTAGCCAAATTCCAAAATTACCAGATCAAAGAGAAAATACTGCAAGCAGCCAGAAAGAAACAATTTAAATATCATGGAACCACAGTCAGGATTACACAGGACCTTGCATCTTCTATGCTGAAAGGCTGTAGGGCGTGGAATATGATATTCAGTTAAGCAAAGGAGCTTGGATTACAACCAAGGATCAACTACCCAACAAAATTGAGCACAACCTTTTAGGGGAAGAGATGGACATCCAGTGAAATAGGGGACTTCCAGAATTTCCTGATGAAAAGACTAGAGCTCAATGAAAAATTTGATCTTCAAATACAAGACTCAAGAGAGGCAAGGTAAATAGGAAAGGGGAAAAAAAACATGTTATTCAATAAGGCTAAACTGTTTACATCCCTACATGGGAAGATGACACTTATAACTCTTGAGACTGTATCTTTATTACAACATTAAGAAGAAATATACATAGAGAGAGGAGGTAGTTTTAAGTTGACTTTGATGTAATGATAAAAAACCTAATGAAGTGATGAAAAGTAATTGTGATGGGAGAACAGGAAAAGAAGAGACAGAAAAGGATAAATCACATCACATTAAGAGGCACAAAGACATATTTCTGTAGAGGAAAAGAAGCAAGGGAGATAAGCATTGTTTGAACTTTCATTGGATTTGGCTCATGGAGGGAATAACACACTCAGTTAAGCATAGAAATCTAACTTCCTATATAGGCAGTAGGAGGAGAAAATGAAAATAAAAGGGAAAGAAAAGATAGGGGGACAATGGAAGGGAGGGCAGATTGAGGGAGACAGTGGTCAAAAGCAAAACTCTAGTGAGGAGTAAAAGAGAAGAAAGGAGAAAGAAAAACATAAATGTGGAAGGGGGGGATAGGATGGAGAAGAAGACATAGATAGTAATCAGAATAGTGAATATGAATGGCAGTGTATTAAAACCCATAATCCTACAATATGTTGTTGACAAGAAAAACATTTAAAACAGAGGGATGCACACAAGGTAAAGATGAAAGGCTGGGGTAGAATATATTATACTTCAGCTGAAGTAAAAATAGCAGGGGTTACAATCCTGATCTCAGACAAAGCAAAAATAAAAAATAGACCTAATTAGAAGAAATAAGGAAGGAAACTACATCCTGCTAAAGAGCAACATATATGATGAAGGAATATCATTACTAAACATATATGAACCAAGTAGTATTGCAGCCAAAATCTTAGAGAAGTTCAGAGTTAAAGAAAGAAATACATAGCAAAACTATACTAGTGGGGGACTTCAACTTTCCCTTCTCTGTACTAGATAAATCTGATCACAAAATAAACAACAAAGAAGTTAAAGAGGTTAATAGAATTTTAGAAAAGTTAGACATGGTAGACCTCTGGAAAAAAAATGAATGGGAATATATAGGAATATACTTTTTCTCAGTGTTACATGGCACCTACATAAAAATTGACCATTAGGGCATAAGAACCTCAGAGAAAGACAGAAATTTTAAATGCATCCTTTTCAGATCATGATGCAATAAAAATTATATGTAATAAAGGGCCATGGAAACACCAAAAATTAAATGGAAACTAAATAATCTAATCCTAAAGAATGAGTTGATGAAACAACTAATCATAGAAGCACTCAATAACTTCATTCAAGAGAGTGACAATAATGAGACAGCATACCAAAACTTTTGGGAATCAGCAAAAGCAGTTCTTTTTTTAAAAAAAAATTATTAATTTATTTTTATTTATCAACAATCACTTCCATATGCTTTTGAGTTTAAAATTTGTCTCCCCCTTCCTCCCCACCACCCACCCCAAGACACAATCTGTTATAGGCTATACATTTACATTCCTATTAAACATATTTTCACATTGGTGATGTTGTAAGTAAAAATTAAAACCAATAGGGGGAACCATCAGAAAGAGGAAACAAAACTCAACAGAAGAGAGAAAAAAAGATAGCATTTCAACTTTCACAGTTATGATTACCATCTGTGTCCTTTTCTCCATCCTTTTTCCCCCCGTTAATGCTTTTCTTTCTCCTTCCTCCTTTCCCCCCTCACTAGTGTTTTGTTTTCCTCCCTTCTATTATCCCTTTCCCTTTTCTTCCCCTTTGCCCTTACTGCTTCTTCCCTGCCTTCTATTCCCCCTCCCTTTTCTTTCCCCTTTTCCCTCCTACTGCCTATAGGGCAAGTTAGATTTCTATACCTAACTGATTATGTTATTCCATTGTTCAGCCAAATCTGATGAGAGTAAAGTTCAAACAATGCTCACCCCCCCTTTCCCTTTGCTGTAATAGGATTTTCTGTTTCCTGTAATGTAATTACCCTTGTCTGCCTCCTCCTTTCTCAGTACATTTTCTAAGATCAGACTAATCCACTTACTTGGATCCATTTAACCCACTTGATTAGATTTTTTTTATCATCACATCAAAGTCAACTAATATCCACCCCTTTATGTATACTCCTTTAACATGGTGTAGTAACAATGCAATTCTCAAGAGTGGCAAGTGTCATCTTCCCTTGCAGGGATATAAACCGTCCACCCTTATTAACAACATTTTGTATCTTTCTGCGCATTTACCTTTTCATGTCTTTCTTGGATCTTGTACTTGAAGATCAAATTTTTGTTGAGCTCTGGTCTTTTTATCAGGAAGGTTTGGAAGTCCCCTATTTCATTGAATATCCATCTCCTCCCTTGAAAAATCATGCTCATTTTTGCAGGGTAGTTGATCCTTGGCTGCAATCCAAGCTCCTTTGCCTTATGGAATATCACGTTCCACACCCTGTGGTCTTTTAATGTAGAAGCTGCAAGGTCCTGTGTAATCCTGACTGTGGTTCCATGATATTTAAATTGTTTCTTTCTGGCTGCTTGCAGCACCTTCTGTTTCATCTGGTAATTTTGTAATTTTGTTATTATATTACTTGGCATTGTCAATTTGGGATAGCTTTCAGGTGGTGAGCTGTGTATTCTTTCTATGGATATTTTACCTTCCAGCAGTTTTCCTTTATGATTTCCTGAAAGATACTGTCCAGGCTCTTTTTTTCATCATAGTTTTCAGGTAGTCAGATGATTTTTGAATTGTCTGTCCTGGATAGATTTTCCAGGTGGTTGTTTTCCAATGAGTATTTTATGTTTCATCATTTTTTCATTTTTTTGTTTCTGTTTGACTGATTCTTGCTCTCTCATAGAGTCATTAGTTTCCATTTGTCCAATTCTAGTTTTAACAGATTGTTTTCTTCTGTTAGTTTTTGTCCTTCCTTCTTCAATTGGCCAATTGTGTTTTTTAGGGACTTGTTTTCTTCAGTGTACTTTTTCTCCAATTGGACAATTGTATTTTTTAATGACTCCTCTACCTCTCTCATTAGACTTTTAAAATCCTTCTTGAGCTCTTTTAAGAAGGCTTTTGGGACTTCAGACCAGTTCATATTTCCTTTTGATGTTGTAGATGTAGGTTTATTGACAATGTTGTCCTCTTCAGAATTTCTGTCTTGATCTTCTCTCTTCTCATAATATGAATCTATGGTACGTTTCTTTTTACTCACTGTGTTTCTTTATTCCCTGGCCTTTAAAGAGATTGATCTCTCCTGCTGGGGAACAGAGTGCACTGACCCAAGCTTCTCATGTTGGGAATTTAGGTCTTGGTCACTGGCTTTGTGTTCTGGGGCATCTTATGTTGGCAACAGGAGGCTGTAGGTTTTGGCAGCTTACTTCGTGTCAGGCTGGAATCAGCAACACTGGAACTTTCAGGCAATACTAGATTGCCTGTTTATCCTTTCTTTTGATTTCTTTGGTTTCTTTTAGATGGGTGCTGCAGGGTGTTTATCTGCCTGGGGCCCCCTTGCAATGCTGCCTCCCTTCTTTCTGCTAATGCACTGGGAGATTACTTTCTGGTAGAGTGCTGAGGCATCTGGTGGTTTTCTGAGCTGGTTTCCACCTGTTCCCCCTGCCCTTACTGAGGCACTGTGAGGTCCAGGCGTTGGTGTTTGCCTGCTCTACCACCTGGGCTTCAGGATCTCTTCCTGGTTGACAGTTGGAGGCTGTAGGGTTCTGACAGCTTGCCTGGTGTTGGGTTGGAATCAGCAAGTCTGAGACTTTAGGAAGACTCTAGGTTGCTTTCTTCAGCTCCTTTCAGATGAATGCTGCAGGGTGCTTATCTGCTTGGGGTCCTTAGTAGTGCTGCTTCCCTTATTTTTGCTGAGGCACTGGGAGACCCATTTGCTGGGCTGCTGCATTGCTGTTCCCATCTTTCTTCTAGTTCAGCTGTTCCAGGGTTTTTTTTTTAAATTGGGGTGATATTTCCTGCGTTTTCAGAGGTTGATAGCAGAGGGTGAGAGTGACTACCTTTTTACTCTGCCATCTTGTCTCCTGGAAGTGGAAGTCTGAAAGCAGTTCTTAGGAAAAATTTTATATCTCTAAATGCTTACATCAATAAAATAGAGAAAGAGGAGATCAATGAATTGGGCATCAACTTAAAAAAAAACTAGAAAAAGAACAAGTTAAAAATCTCCAATTAAATACCAAATTAGAAATACTGAAAACCAAAGGAGTGATTAATAAAATTGAAATTAAGAAAACTGTTGGACTAATAAATTACATTAAGAGCTGGTTTTATGGGAAAAAAACATTAAAATAGATAAGCCTTTGTTTAATTTGATTTAAAAAAATGAAAGAAGAAAACCAAATTACCAGTATCAAAAATGAAAAGGGTGAATTCACTGCCAATGAAGAGGAAATTAAAACAATAATTAGCAAGTATTTTGCCCAACCATATGCCAAAAAAATAATAATAGTCTTAGTGAAATGGATGAATATTTTTTAATATAAGTTTATTTATTTTTAGTTTTTAATATTTACTTCCACAAGATTTAGAGTTCCAAATTTTCACCACATCTCACCCCTCCCCCCACCTCAAGATGGCATGCATTCTAAATATCCCTTCCCCTAGTCTGTCCTCTCTTCTACCTCTCCCCTCTTCTCTTGTCCCCTTCCCCTTCTATTTTCCTTTAGGGCAGAATACACTTCTGTACCCCACTTCCTGTATTTCTTATTTCCCAGTAGCATGTGAAAACATTTTTTTAAAAACATATGTTTTTAAAACTTTAAGTTTCAAATTTTCTCCCTTCCTCCCTCCCCACCCATCCTCATTGAAAAGGCAAGCAACTCAATATGGGTTATACATGTGCAGTTGTGCAAAACACTTCCATAGTAGACATGTTGTGAAAAACTAACTCTGTTTCCCTTAATCCTATCCTGCCCTCCCGTTTATTCTATTTTTTCTTTTGACCAGTCCATCCTCAGAAGTATTTGCTTCTGATTACCCCCTTTCCCAATCTGCCCTCCTCTCTGTCATCCCCCTGCTGTCTTGTCCCCTTCTCCCCCTACTTTCCTGTAGGGCAAGACAGATTTCCATACCCAATTGAATGTGTACATTATTCCCAAAATGGATGAATATTTAAAAAATATATAAATTGCCCAATTTAACAAAAGAGGAAGAAAAATACTTAAATAACCAAATCTCAGAAAAAGCAATTGAACAAGCCATCAATGAATGCCCTAGAAAAAAATCTCCAGGGCTAGATGGATTTACAAGTGAATTCTCTCAAACATTTAAAGAATAATTCATTCCAACACTATATAAACTATTTGGGAAAATAGGTGAAGGAGTCTTACCAAATTCTTTTTACACCACAAATATGATGCTGATTCCTAAACTGAGAAGAGTCAAAACAGAAAAAGAAAATTATGGACTTTTCCCTAATGAATATAGAAGCAAAAACTTTAAATCAAGTATTAGCAAAAAGATTAGAGCAACTTATCACAAGAATAATATAATACGACGAGGTAGGATTTATGCCAAGAATGCAGGGGTGGTTCAATATTAGGAAAACCATGAGCCTAAGTGATCATATCAACAATAACACTAACAGAAACCACATGATGGTCTCAATAGATGCAGAAAAAATCTTTTGACAAATTGAACACCCATGCCTATTCAAAACACTAGAAAGCATGGGAATAAATGGAGTCTTCCTTAAAATAATAAGTAGTATCTACCCGAAATCTGCAGCCGGCATTGTATGTAATGAGGATCTATCCACATCCAGAGAAAGAGCTATGGAGCATGAATGCAGATCGAAGCATACTATTTGCTCTTTTGTTTTCTTCTGTTTTGCTTTGTTTCTTCTTTCCTGTGGTTCCTCTTATTGGTTCTAATTCTTCTTAACATTAGGACTAATGTGAAAATGTTTAATAGGAATAAATATTTAGATCCTATATCAGATTGCATGTCATTTTGGGGGGAAGGTGGTGGAGGGAGAAGGGGAAAATTTAAATTAAAAGCTTATGGAAGGGAATGATGAAAACTAAAAATAAATTAATTCATTTTAAAAATGTTGATAAAATTCTTAAAGCAATATTTGTCAGAGATAAATATTGGGACCAGAGTCTTATCCTTTATGAAACTCGCCCATATTATGTTTTGTTTAGTTTCAAAAATCTCCATCGAGCATCCACTCAGTACTGTTGTTTTTAGGTGACTTGAAAAGAAGAGATTCTTTTTTTTTTAAGGCAATTGGGGTTAAGTGACTTGCCCAGGGTCACACAGCTAGTGTCAAGTATTTTGTCTGAGGCTGCATTTGAACTCAGGTCCTCCTGACTTCAAGGCCAGTGCTCTATCCACTGTGCCACCTAGCTGCCCTTGAAAAGAAGAGATTCTTGATCTGGATTGGATGTGACTGTACTCAAGACATATTATGAAGTTCAAGCCACGAAACTACTAGAGTTAATGGGAAATGAATTCTCACCACAATTACTGGTACACTTCAATTTTTAGGGACATGTCATCAATTAGTATTGTATGCTATGTATTAAGTTCATATTCTCATTTTGTAGGACAACTACATGATAGGAGTTAAGATGATATCACTTGCCTCTTATCCACATATATCCAAAAGCATATATGGAAAATCAAAGGAAGGAGATAGAAGTGCTAGTAAGCAGAAGTGACAACATTCCCAAGTAAACACCAAAATGTTCAAGGGCCAAACCTATAGCTACAGGAACCAATGAATAGCAGCTCTATACCAAGTACTGTAGGAGCTATAGGAACATACTGATGGATGGGAGCCCAGATCAGGTATGTACGGGTGTTATTTGGGATGTGGATTTTAGTGAAGCAGGTAAGGCGCAAGGCACACATACTTTCCTTTCCCAAAGTTTTAAGTCAACTCCCATCGTAGGGAATTCATAAATTGAAACTTTTGTGGGGATTGTGACAGAATCTAGGGAAGAAGAGAGTGATAATTCACTAGTGATGGGGTTATAATTACTTTCTTACTAAAAGACCCAAGATGTGACTCCCTTCTAAATTCTTTTTATTTTTAATAAACCTCTTTTATGTTTAATGTTTTTGTTATCCCTAATGCTTGCAGGGACCTGACACAAGCCAGATTCTGTTGTTCCTAGGGGAAATTATCAGTTGTGATAAATGGACCATAAGTATTATTACTAGAAAAAGATCCCCTGGCATTTGAGTTACACGTACCTTAAGTTACATGCTGCACATTATTTATATCCACTATTTACCTTCCATTTCCCTTTGGGTTATTTATAATTTTAATTCTTCTGACCTGTAGACCTTGCCATCTGGTGTGCTGCTGAAATTTACAGCAGTACAACTTTAAAAACAATATAAAACATGCTAAACCTTCCTACCCACCTTACATCTGTACCCTGAGGACCATGGCTCCTTGCCATCTGTATTGCACTAAACTGTCTGTATGTGTTCTTTTTTTTATTAGAATGTAAGTTCTTCAAGGGCAGACTTTCTCACTTTTTAATAATTTATATCTGCAGGTCTTAGAACAGTACTTGTTATGTAGTCATTCCTGATAAATGTTTTCATTCATGCATGCATTCATTCAATACCATCTTTCATGATTTGTAGCCACATAATACCACTGACAGAATATTGGTATTGAAGAAATGGAAATGAAAGCCTCAGCTTTCTCCTTTGTAAAATGAAAGGCTTGGATATGATCTCTAAGGTCAGTTATGATAATAACATTCTATAAATCTATCTTTTTTTCAGAGACATACTTGTACCCAAATGCCAGTGAGTGGTTGAACTAGTGGGGCAGTGATACTGGAATTAAGGAGGAAACCACAAGTGGATGAGGGCTTGTGATATTTTGGGGAAGTAGAGAGTGAGTTTAGGTACCATGTTCTTAGAGGTAAAACAGAACAATAATAACTAGACCAAAGTCAGCTTTGGGCAAGGACCTGGACTAAATAATCTCTGGTCCCTTTCAGCCCTGAGATCTATGATTGTGTGGTGAAAGTCAAAATGTACTCTAGGTTGCTGGAAATACAGAATTGGAGATTGGATGAAAGGTCAGGATTGGAAATAACAATTTGAGAGTCACCTGAATGCTGATTGTAATGGGAGTGGGGAGGGAGGAGAACCCTAGCTAGAAAACATGGTAATAATAGACATTTGTTTTAAGGAGAAAATAAGGTCTGGGAACAGAAAACCTTAGACTAGAGGAAAAATGTGGCCTTGAGAAAGGACCATTTTGGATTAAGTGTTACAGATATAACCCAATAAATGCCTGGCAGAACAAAACTAGTATATAGAAAGTTTTCAGGTGGGCAGAGATTCCCCTGTACCTCTACCACGGCTTCTATGGTTAAGCAGCCAACTGTAACCTCATACTTGCTTAGTGAAAAAAACCATTTCTGCCCTGCATTGAATGAATTCACAGATTAAATTCTCAGTTAGCTTCTCAGCTGACCATAAGAAGGCAGTGGACACTACAAGTAGCACACACAAGCAGACATTAACAAACCATATGCAAAATTATTAAAAATAGATCAATGACACCTTTGTATTTAAAATGGCATGGCTTGGCCCTAGAACTTGTGAAGTAATCAGATGAATCAGAGTCAAGTCACCAGGTGAAAAGAGTTTACATGATCATTTGCCAATGATGTTTTATTTTTCTTCGTTCTGTTTTTTCTGGGATCACTTGGCTTGAAAACTGAAGTGTTCCAATTTGATTTTGAAATTCAGTTGCACCCATTAAAACTATTCTGGATTGCAAGTGGTGACAGTAAAGTACAAATCTTATAGTAGAAAAACTTATTATAATGAGCTGCTTTGGGACACAGAGAAGTGAACAGAGAAAACAGTGGTAAAATGGCAGGGGGGTGATGGTGAAAGGTCCAGCATTTGCATTAATACAAGACTCAAAGAGAAAATTAGCAATCTCACCAGACACCAAACTGAGGAGAAAAACATGTAAATTAGATTTATGGTGGAAGGAAGTTCAAACCAGTCACTGCAACCCTGAGCCCAGTGCTGCTTCTGAGTAACCTTGAAGAGATCACAGCCTTTGATGGATTAAGTGGCTCTTGTCCTGCCTACTGCTTATGTCTGTCTAGCCATGATTAAACACTGAATTGCAAATGAATCTAAATGAGGTGCAAGATACCCATTTGCAAGAGCAACAGATATTAGAGACTATAGTACATCACAGCCCATGAAAGTCAAAATATATGTGCATAGGGGAGGGGAGGGAGGGTCTGCATAACCACAGGAATCCATTTGATTGTGGGAATGAAATACTGTGATATTCAGATGTCTCAAAATTGGCAGTACTATTTTCCCCCCTTTCCAGGGATAAGATCTCTGGATGACTATAGAGACAATCACTTTTCTTCAGTTCAGTGAAATTGAACTTATGCTCACTTTTCATGGAGTGGGCTGTCTGCTCCCCCTCCTAAACCAAAATATCTCATTGAATCCTTGCTTAGGAAAATGCTATTATACCAGATGCTGTGTGTTATGGAAAGAGGCACATTGTATTGTAGACTGACTCTTATTTAGCTTTGTCTCTTCCCCAGCAACTACTACAGTGTGCCTAGTACAAAGCTTTGTATTTTCCTTATCTCCTGGCAAGCATGCTCACCCAAGTGTACATATGTGTACAGACACACACACACACACACATATACATGTGTGTGCATAAATGCATTAACATTCTCTATGGTCTGTTGTTAAGAAAGCTTAACAATACCTTCACGTTATAAATTATATGGCCACAGGGATGTTTTAATAAGTCAAAAAGCTTGAATTTCATCAGTGTATATGCTCCCTTCACCAATGAAAATTGCAACTATGTCATGGCTTACTAGAAGGTCTGCATGGTGCTCTGGCTGAAAGAGTTACTAACATGGTGCCCAACCTCCTTATGCTAGTGATAAGATTCTCCATATGTAGCCAGGCTTGTCCTCAATGACAGACACAGAGACTGTCAAGGAGATGGCCCTTGAATATTTTATGGATTGGTGTTTACACTGATGGTACTATCTTTGGGAACCCAGAGTCACCTCTCTGATCTGATAAGGGGCAAAATGATATATTCAGACCCTAGCATATAATAGGTGTTAAATAAATGTTTTTGAATGAGTGTATATGGTTCTTTCTGCCTCCTCATTTATCCAAATGTTCTACATCACACTTCTCTTCTTTGGTTCCTAGATTTTATTAGTCAATATAGCTCCTGTATATCTCTCCAAATTTTATTTATCCTATTTCTTTTAAATAAAGTAGACCCTAAAAATCATAATCTAGTTATGGGTTTCAACCTGTAACCTAACTGAAGATCCCATTCAATTTAAGAAGAATTTATCAAATTATTATTCCTTTCCTCTGGTGCGCTTCACTGGAAACTGGAGGAGATACAAAAGTGAATAAGAAATTCCCTCTGCCTAGATGGAACTTATAACCTGGTAGGGGAGATTTGATATAGACACATGAATAACTATACTAGAAAAGGGAATGTGGAAAGTGTACACAGTTCAATGGGAGTTTAAGAAAGGAAAGAACATTTCTGACTATAATAATGGGGAGTGGACAACTGGGAGAGATGGAGGAAATGGTATTTAAGCTAAGTCACTTCTGTCTTCCCCAACTTGACTGAAAATACAAGAGCCTTGAGTAGGGGCTTTGCCTTGGGTGGTTTCTGGGAGAAAGATTAACTCTCCTGGTGAAATTCACTTCATATAATTTAGTGTCCCAAGAAAATAACCATGGTGTGATGGAGAGAACATGATTTCAAGTTGGAAAATGGGCATTCAGTTGCTGTGCAACATTTATTAGCAGTTTAACTTTCAATCAAATAATCATTAATTATTTCTTAGGAAGCTAGGTGGTATAGTGGATAGAGTGAAATAGGCCTGAGTTCAAATCCTGTCTCAGACACTTACTAGATGTTTTACCATTGACCAGGGGTGGGGTACCCATGGCCTTGAGGCCACATGTGGCCTTCTAGGTCCTTGGGTGCTGCCTTTTGATTTAGTCCAAGTTTTACAGAACAAATCCTTTTATTAAGGGGATTTGTGAAGTTTGGATTCAGTGAAAGGGCTGCACTTGAGGACCTAGAGGCCACATGTGGCCTCGAGGCTGCAGGTTCCCCGTCTGTGTCATTGACAAGTCATCAAAACTCTGTGGACCTCAGTTTCTCAATCTATAAATTGAGAAAAATAACAGGTGCCTACTTTATAGGGTCGTTATGAGGATCAAATGAGATGATATAGGTGCGTTTTTTAATCTTAATGTGCTTTAAAAATGTTGATATCATTATTATCATCTTCCTCCTCCCCCTCCTTCTCATCGTCATTATCCCTCTGTTGAACAAAGGCCTAACGATAGCACTCTATTAGTTCAGATTTGATTTGGGGACAAAATGAAGTATTTGTAAATCATTGAACAGTTAACAAAAAAGAGGGTTTATTTAGCCCTGATACAGCAAGGATATGCAATAAGGATATGTTAGCACTTATATTCATCCTACTAGGGTAGGGAATATGTACTTTAAAAGTAGATTTTGTTGTGTGTGTGTGTGTGTGTGTGTGTGTGTGTGTGTGTGTGTGTACAAGACTAAGAGTGAATGCTAGCACATAAGTGCTTTTTGAATGCTGAAATGCCATGTAAATGAGTCATCTCTGCTATAACTTTTTGGATAACTTAGGATAGGTTATGTCCTCTCTTGTATATGTACCTGCATATATGTGCATATTTTCCACGTATATGTATATATTTCCCCAGTATCCACTGGGGATACAACCTTGCTGTTCTAGTTAGCATATTTCTTAACACAAAAAGCATTTAATCAAAAAAGCGTTTAATCAATGCTTTTTGATTGATTGATTAAAAATAGTTTGGCTGTCATGGAATCACAGAACCAGATTCTCAGGCTTCCACAGTGGAAAAATCCACGGTTTACCCTATTTTGTCCAAGGATTGAGAAATAATTCTCATTACTGGTCAAGGGGCCAAAAACAGGCCTTCTGTACAACATGGTCCCTTGTTTGTTTCATCCTAAACAAGTCACTGTTGGGCAGCTCAGAAAAAACAGAATGCCTCACATACTCTATGGGCTTCAGAAAGGATCAAAATGTGCCAAGGCCATAGGTGAGGTTCTTGAAACATTCTCCCCCATGATGATGTCTACGAATGGCTTTCTCCATGTCCAGCCATTAGCTGATTGTTGGCAGCTGGCAGAATAAATAGGAGAAAACAGCATGGACACAATATTACTTCCCATTTATTACATATTGTCTGGAATAGTGGTTATGGTAAATGATAACACACAGAGGAAAGATTAAATATAATAACATAATATTTAAGACATGCACTAGAAGTTATTACTTTTGGGAACTGGAGGGGCATCCTTCTGGCACCGGTCATTGCCAGGAGGTGTTAAATGCTAGGCACTGTGCAGGAATAGAGTCATCTGCTCTTGGAAAATGAAAATAATATAAGGCTGTGAAGACTCAATGAATTTGATTAAATACAGATTGCAGGCTTATTTCCTGGACAACCATTGGACAAGCTGTTTACAATGGAAATGGGCCTTTTTCCCAATTCTAAGTCCAGTGCTAAAGCTGTGGATGCTAATTTTGAAGGATTCTGGTAAAAGAGAGTCGAGGTAAATGAAAACATCTCTGCCCTCCCAGATTCATTTTGGACAACATGTTCACATGAAAATGCCCTAATGACTGCTCACAGAGTGTTTTCTGTGGAGAAATGTCAGTGTAATAACAAATTGGTTTGTCTGTGGGGAACAAAACTTCATGAACACACTCCTGTTCATGGGAAACAAAAGCACAAGCAATGGACTCTGTTACATGGAGATTCCCAATAGGTAATGACCTTTTGAGAGGTACAAAGCAGTTCCAAATAGCAATGGCTTTAGCAACATAGGCAGAAAGCTCTAGGTAAAAGAAACAATTTGATTCATCCAGAAGATGTTAAATGTGATGGTCTTTAGTGAGTATGAAGGATGGATTAATTCACCTTTTGGGACCTTAGTTTTCTCAGGCTCAGAATGAAAGGATGGGGCTAGGGTCCCTTCTAGCCCTTAATTCAATTCAATTCATCAAGTCTACTCTGCCTACTGTGTTTAAGGTGACAGACATTATGGCACAGTGGCTAAAGAGCTAGCCTTGGAGTCAGAAAGACTTGGGTTCCAGCCCTACTTCTGATGTATCCTGGCTATGTGATGCTAAACAAGGCTACAATTTGCACTGGTAGGTAGAAGCATCTTCTGCTTCACAGGAGATCACTGCACCATTGAAATCCCAGAGCAGCTATGAAAAATACAATGGAAAAAGAAATATTCAAGGAACTGGGCTAGATATTTATATCATATGAAGGACTGAAAATCCGATGTTCCTAAGAAGAGGAACTATGTCCACACACACACAATGTAGCCTCCCTAAACCTAGTATGGGGCCTTTCATATCACAATGACTCAGAAGCATTTGTTAAAATTAAGTTGAATTGAATTGAATTGGACAGTTTTGATGAAATTGACAAATCAGTTTAGACAAATACATCAACTCACTCAATTAAATCTGACTTACTGGTATGGCATTGTAGAAAGCATGACTTGAAGTCAGGAGAAGGTTGTGCAAATTCTCCCAGGGACATTAATCAGTTATGCAACTAAGAACAAATATAACCTCTCAGAGTCTCAGTTTCAACTGTAAAGTCAGGGCAGGGAGGTGGGGGAGGAAGGGTTGTAACAATTGCTTCCTAGGGCTATTGTAAGGAAAGTATTGTATAATCTTTGAAGCAAACTATTAATGTGAATCATTATTATCAACTTATTATTCTACTAATTGGCTTGAATTAATAGGTCAGTTTGGCCCATATGATCCAATCCATTGGGTGCCAGTTGTGGTTGGAAGTGTTTCAGAAATTCTTCACTGTGGAATAAAGGAAAGAAATGGTGAAAAGTTCTCTGTCAAGTACACCCATTACACATGAATTGCCTACTTCATTTTTAAGGGCCACATTTTCCTAATCTTCTAAGTGGTGCTTACCAGACAAAATGCACGAGCATTTGTTTGCAAATGCAAAACCTCTTTGCAATCATCACTGAGCAATTTGTACAATCACACAACTCCACAAACAGGTAATTAATACTGATGCTTAAAGACTAAGTTGATAGGTCTCTTTACTATCTTGCTTGCAATCTATTCCCAGCCTAGTTATACTTAAGTATCAAAGGAGAGAGTTATTTCAGGTAACATGTTGCAAGGCAGTTTTCTATATTCTTTCCTCTACTGGATCAGTTTCAAGCCAAGATGAACAAAAAGCACTGCCAGAGGAAAGGAAGTTATTGTGTGTTCTGTGATTCCCCCCCCCCCATTCAACAACTAACATATAGGCAAAACCTGAAACAATAAGGCAATGTGATATTGGAAAGAGTGCTGACCCTGGAGTTGAAAGACATGATGGTCCCATCCCAAATTCAGTAACTGTGTGGCTATGGTCTAGTCTCATAACCTCAATTTCTTCATCTGGATAATGGGAACAATAATACTTATGCTATCTTTGTCACAAGGGTTATTGTGAAGAAAGTGGTTTACAAACTTTAAAGTGTTATATTAATGTGAGTTATACCTCCATTTCATAAAAGCAAATTCCACAGCCCATAATTGGCACAGATTGAACAAAATGTCTATCTAGTTAGTCAACAAGCATTTATTAAGCATCTAACATATTCAAGGCAATAATACTCAAAGGAGTCTATGATCTCATAGATATGTCTGTTCCCTCCAACTATAAAGATCACAGTCCATCCACAGCTGCTCAGCCTTTATAACTCTTGTAAAAACTATCCCTTAAATTCACCATAGGGGAGCCATCCAAAGTACTGGAGGGCTTCCTTTCCTTCTCTTCCCACTGCAAGGATGCCTAGAGACTGCACGGATGTCCATCTGCTGCCCCCTTTCCTCTTTCCATGACCAGCTGGTCTTCTCTTTCTATCATACAATACCTTGAAGACATCTTTCATTCTTACTCTTCTTCACAGTTCCTTGCTGGTTATGTAATACATATTTCAGAGTGTTGTGAGACTCAAATGAAATAATGGATATAAATAACTTTGCAAAACTTTAAGCGCTATATAAATGCCAGTTATTTGTTGTGATTATTAGCATTATTATAGTAAATTCACCAGGCCTCCCCCACCCCCAGTCTCATAGTGTTTTCATTTCTTCTATTGCAATCCTACTAATCTCTAGCAATGTTTACGTAGCAATACAAAGGTGTGCTGGTACATATATAACAACCAGGTACATATATGTGTGTGTATGTATGCATGCGTATCTCTCTCTCTCTCTCTCTCTCTCTCTCTCTCTCTCTCTCTCTCTCTATATATATATATATATATATATATATATATATATATATATATATGTATTTACATGTGTGTGTATGTATATGTATATATGTGTGTATGTATATATGTGTGCACATACTTGTACATTTATACATGTGTGTATAGTGTCTGTGTGTGTCCATTTAGACACACATTTTTAACTTTAATCTACAATATTCATGCTTTTGTAATACTGGACAATCAACAAAACAGTAACACAAGACCTAATTTGTAGCAATTGCTGATGACCATACTTAAAAACTATTACTCTTGAGACCTACTTAGAGCTGGCTCCATCACACCTCTGTATCCTGTTCATATCCACTATGCACCTTTTCATTGCTCTCTTTGGGAAACTTATTTTATTTTATTGAGAAATAAAATTATTGATATGTTACATTTTCATCAACATGTTTTCAAATGTCTCTGCTTTGTCTCCTCTCAGAGACACATTCCTTTCAACAAAGAATAAAAAGTGTGTGTGAAGGAGATATGTCAACAACAATAACAACAACACAATTGAAAAAGTCTGATATATGCACTATTCTGCTCTTCTGTCAATGTTGCTTGGCAACTTCTCTACAACTTAAAGTCTTAGAAAGTTGCCTAGAGCACTGAGGTAAAGTGATTTGCACAAGGTCACACAACCAAGGGCAGAATCAAGATGGTGGACTACAGGTAGCAACTCTCCGAACATTCCCCTCCAAACAATATTAAAATAGCTCCTCAAATAAACATTTTGGAGTAACAAAACCAACAAAAGGTCTGAATGAGACATTTTTCCAGATTAAGAAAACATAGGAGGGCAGCAGAAGAGATCTACAACATTGGGTTGGAGGCCTGCCTAGAACTTAACAAAAGTACCAGTAGTGGGCCTTAGAGACAGGTGTGATAGTGGCAGCAGTAGCAATAGCCTCAGGGACTCTCAGACCAGAGATGGTAGTGGGATCCCACAACCTGTCAGAAAGATTTCAAGGATTCCTTTGCTGGCACTGGGTGCTGATTTGGCAACTCAATTGCATATATGCAGTCCTGAGTCAGCATTCCAGAAATGAGAGAAGCAGGGGCCTTCATCACAGTTCTAGGACCAAGAAGAGCACTAGCATTTGCACGTGCAGGGAACATGGGCCATTCCTGGGCAAAGACCAGAGAGCAAACCAAGAAAGCACACCTCTCCCTAGATCACACCAGCTTGGAAACATTGAAAACTTATAGACTGTTAGACAAAGGTCTGTACGTAGTAGTATGAAAGAGCATGAAGTTTGGAACAGTGTTTCCCCACACCCAGGTAATCAGAGCCTAACTTTAATATAAATCCAAAGTCAAGAAATAGGCTAGAAATATGAGCAACAACAAAAAAGAAAATGGGACCATAAAAAGCTACTATAGTGGCAGGGAAGACCAAGACAGAAACTTAGTAGACAATGAATTGAACACAGCTACAAGCAAAGTCTCAAAGTAAAATGCTAACTGGACCCAAGCCCAACAAGAATTACTAGAAGAGTTAAAGAAAGAGATGAGAATGGTAGAGAAAAAACAGGGAAAAGAAGTCAGAGTGATACAAGAAACTAATGAAAAGATAATCTATAGTTTAGTAAAAGAGGCACTAAAATACTGAAGAAATAATACCTTAAAAAAAAGAACTGGCTTACTGGTAAAAGAGGCACACAGAAAATCTGTGGGGGGGGAAAGAACTACTTAAAAAAGCAAATGGCAAAATGGGAGTGGGTTGAGAGAGGTACAAAAATTTACTGAAGAAAATAATTGCTTAAAAACTGAAAGTGAACAAGTGGATCCTAATGACACCATGAAACATCAAGAAACAATGAAAGTCAAAAGAATGGGGGAAAATAGAAGAAAAATGTGGAGTATCTCGTTGGGAAAAAAAAACAAATGATCTAAAAATAGATTGAGGAGAGATAATTTAAGAACTATCAGACTACATGAAAGCCATGGTTGAGAGAGAGAGAGAGAGAGAGAGAGAGAGAGAGAGAGAGAGAGAGAGAGAGAGAGCCTAGATATCATATTTTGAGAAATTATAAAGGAAAACTGCCCTGGTGCCTTAGACCAGAAGGTAAAATAGAATTGAAAGAATCCATTAATCATTTCTTGAAAGAGATCCCAAAATGAAACTCCCAGGAATATTATAGCCAAATTCCAGAACTCCAAGGTCAAAGAGAAAATATTGCAAGTAGCCAGAAAGAAACAATTTAAATACCATGGAGTCACAGTCAAAATCACACAAGATTTAGCAGCTTCCACATGAAAAGAGCGGGAGGGGTTGGAATATGATCTTCCTAAAGCAAAGAAGCTAGAATTGCAAGTAAGAATAACCTACCAAGCAAAACTGAGTGTTATGCTTCGGGGGAGGGAGGAAGGAGGAATGGATATTTAATTAAATAGACGTCTTTCAAGCATTTCTGCTGAAAAGACCAGATCTGAATAGAAAATCTGACATTCAAACACAAGACGCAAGAAAAGCATAAAAAGGTAAACATGAAAGGGAAGTCATAAGGACCTCAATAAAGTTTAACTGCTTATATTATTATATGGAAAGGTGATACATGTAACTCCTAAGAACTTTATCATTTTTAAGATAGTTGGAAGTCTACATAGACAGAGAACATAAGTGCGAGCCAATTATATTAAGATGATCTCAAAAAATTATGGAATGATAAAAAAAGGATGTTCTCAGAAAATGGGAAGGGAGAGGTAGAATGGGAAAAATTTTCTCACATAAAAGAGTCAGGCAAGGAAGACATTTTAGAGGAAAGGGGAAATTTGGGTTTGAGGGTGATGGGCAATGTTTGAACCTCACTTTCATTGGAATTGGTTCAAAAAATGAAGAATGTACAAACATACTCAGTTGGGTATAGAAATCTATCTTGTCCAAAAGGGAAATAAAAGGGGAAAAGGAAAAAAAAAAGATATTGGAAGGATGATAAAAGGGAGGGTGGATTAAGGGAGGTAATAGTTAGAAACAAAATGGACCTTTGAGAAAGGACAGAATAAAAAGTGAGAGAAAAAGATAAACAGATGAAAATGAGATGGAGTGAAAAACACAGTTAGTAAACATAACTGTGAATGTGAATAGGATGAGTTCCCTCATAAAATGCAAGTGGGTAGCAGATGGATTAGAAACCAGAATCTGACAATACATTGGTTTTTTTTGTTGTTGTTGTTTTGTATTTTTTTTAATAAATTAATTTATTTGTGGTTAGGCAATGGGGTTAAGTGACTTGCCTATGTTTACACAGCTAGTAAGTATTAAATGTCTGAGGCTGGATTTGAACTCAGGTCCTCCTGAATCCTGGGCCGGTGCTCTACCCACTGTGCCACCTAGCTTTCCCCTGACAATACATTGTTAAAAGACACACCTGGAACAGAAAGACACAGAAAAAGTTGAATAAAGAGCTAGAGCAAAATCTATTAAGCTGCAGCTGAAATGAAAAAGGCCGGGGTAGCAATCATGATGCCAAGCCAAGCAAAAACAAAAACAGACCTAATTAAAAGTGTTAATCAGGAAAACTATAGCATATGTAAAACTAAAGGTAATATAAAAATTATAGCAAGTTTCTATGATAAAGGCCTTATTTCTCAAATATACAGGGAACTGAGTAAATTTCTAAAAATAACAGCCATTCTTTTCAATTGATAAATGGTCAAAGGATATGAACAGGCAGTTTTCAGAAGAAATGAAAGCTATTAATGGTAATATGAAAAAATGCTCTAAATCATGATTGATTAGAAAAATGCAAATTAAAACAGTTCTGAGGTACCACCTCATACTTATTATAAATACAAATGTTAGAGAGGATGAAGAAAAATAAGTACCTTAATGAATTGTTGGTAGAGTTGAGAACTGGCCAATACTGGAGAAAAATTTGGAACCATGCCCAAAATGCAATAAAATTGTGCATATCCTTTGACCCAGCAATACCACTATTGTGTCTCTACCCCAAAGAGATCAAAGAAAAAGAAAAAGGACTTTCATGAACAAATATTTATAGCAGCTCTTTTTATGGCGCAAATAAATGGAAATTTAGGGGATGCTCATCAATTGTGGAATGACTGAATAATTTGTGGCATATGATTGTGATGGAACACTATTGTGCCACAGGAAATGATGAGGGAGTGGTTGTAGAAAAAGAAAAAAAATAAGCTAGAACCATATGAACTAATGTAAAGTGAAGTAAAGAAATAGGAGATCATTGTGCACAGCAACCGCAATGCCATGATGATAATCACCTGTGAAAGACTTGGCTACTCTGATCAATACAATGATCAAAGACAATTCCAAAGCAGTCATAATGAAAAAAATACTATCAGCTTTCAGAGAGGAAACTGATGAACTCTGGGTAGAAACTGAACTATAATTTTCTCACTTTATTTTTTTGTTTTATATTTTTGTGATACGGCTATTTTGGAAATGTTTTGCACAATTCTGCATGTATAGTTGATGATTTTGTTTGCATGCTTTATTTTGTTCATATGAAATAATGCTATTCTGCTTCTTAAAAAGGTCTATTTAAAGTATGCCAAATTATGTGTTTTTTTTTCCTTTTTGATGTTGTTATTTTTTTAGTATCTGTGTTCATCCTGAACATGTGTGCTTTTAAACAAGTTCCCATCAGATTTCAGCAGAAGGAGGCTGCAACCACATACCACGTTACAGAGAGTTCTATAATAAATCCAGCTGGCAGAATGAACTGATACTTTGCACCTCTGGCAACCCATTGCTCTGTCATTGACTTACAGGTCTCTTTACCTACAAAAGCAGACACATTGAAAGTTGGAAGGTAAATAGTGAGTTTGAAAGGAAACTCTTGATTTCTACCTTCTCACATAAGGGAAGTTGATTCTAAGAGGTAGAAAATGTATGTTTCCACTGACTCATTCTGCCTCTCCCTTCACAACTTTGGAGGCTGCAACTGTTTATCTATTTTAAAAAATGAGAGGAGGGGTAAAGAAAGAAAGTGAATCAATGTACTAGATAACTGTTCAAAGACCATTTTTTCTTCTAGAAAGATTGTCTGGAGTAGACACTTTTAATGGAGAAAAGAGAGAGGAAACTTTTCTCCCTCTATTATTAAAACATTTAAAATGAACAGTAACCACAAAAATAATAAATGGTGTTATATCTAAGCTGCAAAACCCTTCTAATGAAATTTAGAATGTCAAAAAATAGTGCCACAAAGACTAATTTGCAGCTTGATGAAATAAGCTGCACCAATATATATCAACATTTTAACCAGAAGTTAGAGATTTAGCATTTAGTTGGTTTCAGAACTCAGCAAAAGTAAGGCACAGCATACAACATACAGCCTCACAGGAAACATTGATACCTCATTTGCAGAGCCATAACTAGGGCAGAGTGAGTAGTGCTTTGCCCTAGGGCTCTGAAATTTAAAAGTAGTTGACACCAATTGTGTTGCTTCTGAATGACAGAAACAACTGAGTTTAGCACTGAGGTAACATGAATAATTGCTTAAAATAGATAGGTACCAGATGGTGTGCTTCCTCCCCTGCCATCACTTCACCCTGGGTGAATACTTTCATGGCCTTCCCTTCCATACTCCCTCTCCCCATTCCAGAGTCTCTATCTCCCCTGTAGTTTCCCCAATTCCTCTCCACTGACCTACTCCATTGAATTTTCCTAAGTTCTATCTAACAGTTATGGCTCTGCTGATTTGGCAAAAAGATGGAGAACTTTAGTGGCTTGTATTATAAAGCTTTTCCTGTTACAAAGCTCTTTCTAATACATTAGAACACTTAATCCTTACAATACTCATGTGACATTGATAGAGCAAGCACTATCCCTATGTGGCAGCAGTGGGATCTGAAGTTCAGAAAGGTGTGAAGACTTGGCCAAGCTGATACACAAATGATATAAGAACTAGGAGGTCACATGTTCCTGACTCCACAGACAAGGGTATCAGGTAGCATAGGGGTAGCTGTCACTAAGGGAAAGAGAGTATGCCTAATTAGCCAATTTAACTCAATGTACATAAGAACAGTAAAATACTTCTAATAAAAAGTGTGGGAGATTTGGAACAACAGATGTAATGAAAATGACCTGTAGCTTCTAAAAGGCCATTTTCAATTGTAAAACCTCAAAATAAGGGGAGTTACTTCCCATAAAACTTATATAACAATATGTTCCTGGGAGTTGTATTAAATGCTTATTGAGATGTTCTAACTACAAAATATTTCATAGCTAATCAAGGGAACAAGTAGAGAAAAAAAAATGAATTTTACTCCAGAGAAGAGTATAATTGTGATTTAATGTGTCAATCACTAGGAGCTAATACCTATAGCCAGGATTTACTCTTTTTTTTTTGTTTTGTTTTGTTTTGTTTTAATTTCCTTGACTTTTGAGCTTTCTCAGTTTGGGCAATTCCAAGTGAGCTATCTTTCTCTCTTTCTTTTACTTTGCTATCAGCCAGAAGTTGTTCTTCATACATTTCTCAAAGATAGTCTATGGTTGTGTCAAAATAGTACAAAGCAAACCAGAGAATTGGTAATTGCCTGGCAATTTGATCAACAGATGGGATAATTTGCGAACAAAACCCATTCCAGAGTACCAATGCACAGAATTTGCTCAGTAAAATTCATATCTCTAGGTTCTTGTGAGGATTAAGAAGGAATACACATGAATCTCCTATCACCCAACTTTTGTTAAATGCTCACAATGTGCCAAGATCTCTGCTAAGTACTGAAGATAGGCCAAAAAAAAAATTACCCTCAAGAAACTTTCATTCTAATGTATCTTGACACACACATAACCATTCTGGGATTGTAATCATAAGCAGGAGTACGGGATATTGTTCCACTTGGAACCAGTTTAACCTGGAACCCTAGATTCCTTGCCATCCTCCTTTTTTATCACATATTCCTATCAGTGAATAAGAACACCCATGTGTTGTTACCTCTGCCACTGATAGGTTGCGAGTTTTTGGGCAAGTCATTCGTCCTCTCTTGAATCCCATTTCTCCATATGTAAAACAAGAAGCTTGGAATAGATTACCTTAGGATAGCCCATTTAAACTATAACTCTGAGACTCATTTTTAATGCCTATTAGTACAGAATCCTTGTCAGTGGGCTTGATTGCTAAATATCTTTGAAGATACAGAAGTAGCTTCAAAGGCTCCCTATTAATTCAGTCAAGATAAAATTACTATTCTGATGGTTAAGAGGGTTTAACATCCCTTTGTCCCAAATTAGCATCAATAAATGTTCATTGATAGTTATAACTGCACTCAAAGCAACAGTAGCAGTTTTACTGTTAGGTATCATATAGGGCTCTTCCCATTTTCCAGCAGATGGGAATAAGCATCTTCTTATGAGTGAGCCTGGCTGGAGTGGATCACCCATGTTGGGAGGCTTAGGTGTAGGGTTCCCAGCAATATACCTGGAATTCTATAGAAATTTAAGATTCTGCTTACATTGTTAAAGAAAAAAAATTAAATGGCGCATACCAAATTTGCTTATGTAGATGACTCAGTTTTCTTTCTATTTCTTATAGCTCTTCCTGTGCCAAACCATTCACCTATACTCTGGGCCTAAAGAATGAAAGAGAAGTCTCCTTTTATACTCTTTAGGGTAGGTGAAGGTCTCTGTATCTCCTCAACTATATCCTTCCCTTCTTTGGAAAAGGAAGAGCTCAGTTTTTCCCACTATGCGTGAGAGAATTGATTCTTGATCCCGTAATTAAATCGAAGACATTCCTTAGCATAGTGCTTTGAAAGAGGTGTTGAATTAGGTTAACATCATGGCTGTACTACTTAGTATCCATTTGACCTTGAACAATAATTTTACCTCTTTTGGGTCTCAGTGTCTTATCAAAAAATTGAAAGATTTAGACCAGATAGCCTAAAGATTCCCTGGAGAAGGGAGAATACTCTGAAAGGGAGGACAGCCTTCCCCTCCAATGTTCCAAATGAGTCAGTGGATAGAACACCTAAATTTAAATCTGACCTCAGACACTTACTTGCTGTGTGACCCTGGGCAAGTCACCTAACTCAGTTTGAATCAGTTTCATTATCTGCAAAATGAGCTGGAGAAGGAAATGGAAAACTATGCCAGTATTTTTTTTCCAAGAAAACCCTAAATGAGGTCATGAAGACTCAGACAAGACTGAAACAAATAAACAGCAAAGTAATCTTGGATAGGGATATTTAATTACTATAGGGATCATGAAAGACCCTAGCATTAGAGCTGACTTTGAATAAAGGGAGAAATTCAAAAAGATATATGCAGAATAAAATGAGTTCTATGTATGTCCTAAGGCTCCAAAGACAAATGGAATGTAATGGAGGCACCAAATAGGCTAGTTTGTTTTGACAGTAGAATACGTGAAGTGCAATAATGTGAACTAAGAAAGGAAAGATGGATTAGTGCCAGATTGTGAAGGGCTTTAAGTACTGTAAAACACAGTTTGTCTTTTTGTCCATAGAGGCAGCAGAGAGCCAGTGAAACTCCTTGAATACTGCAGTGAGGTGTTCAGAACTAGATTTTAGATAAAGTTTTGGAGAGTGAATTAGAAGGAAGAGAGACTAGAAGGGGGAAAAACAATTAGGAAACTATTATAGGAGTGCAGGTGAAAGGTATTGGGGCCCTCAACTAGAGCAATAGCAGTGTGAGTAGACAGAAGGAGGCAGTTGCAATAGAACTATGGAGGTGGGGGGAAAAGCCACCAATATAGCAATGAAAAGATTGTTGATTACTTTGAAGATAGATGTATCATTTGAACAGGTGATTCAGAAGCCAGTTTACAAAGGGTCATTGAGAACTCCCAATGGATAGGAATTAGTTTTGAAGTTTCCTTTAAAATGAGTGTCCATATGCTAGACATCACGTAAACAATGAATAGACAAATTGTTTATAGACTACTGTATGCCAATGAAGGCTGGATATGCTTTTTTATGTATATGATAAAGGATAAGATTTAAAATTAATTTTTGTCATAATGTGGCTCCATATTTTTCTTAGAAAAGTATTTGAATATTTTAATGGGAAGTCTAATTGTCAACTACATTATATAAGGGGTCTCCATGGAAGTTCTACTGCAAGGCTACACCATGGTGTGTCAGCAACTCTAGATGCCTTTTTCTGTGAAATATTTTTTCACATATGCTTGGACTCACTTAGGTGATATTGTTGCCATAGTTCCTTCTTTTATTTATATTTTTCTTGTTAATTTATTTGCTTATTCTCAAGTTCTTTAATTGAGTTTTCTTTCTCCTGAGGTCATTGGTATTTTCAGTATTGTTCCACTTATATTATTGTTCATTTTCTGACCCCTTCTCCTTTGATGACAGTTTCCCTGAGGACTGGTCCTCAAATTGATTTCAGTCTCCTCCAGTACTGGACAATTAATATTTCACTGACCTCATTCTCAGAACCAAGTGACTTATGAGGGAACAGAACTGTTCCTAGATAGATGGGGTATGTTTCTTTCCCCCAGGCATAGTGGAATGCTATATAGCCGTACTCATGTCCTAAGTTCCCTGTTTTCTACAATTCTCCAGCTGATCTCTGTAATGCTATAGAATATTGGCACATTGCCATCCTGCCTTTTTTTAGTTGAGGGAACTGGAGTGTATTGTGGGATTGGAGGAGAGTGTTGTTGTAAGACCAAAAGTTAACTTGTACAGCCTTGTCAGTGCGTGGTGGGTAATAGGGAAGTGGATGCTAAGAGAGTGTGTTAGTCTCTAGGCTAGCTTCCTCTGCTGTCAGTTCATCAGATTGTTGACTCATTAGTGTGAGGTGTATAGGATATTCAGGGAGGACTAGCACCTGTGGTGTGAGGGCTTGCTGACCCTTTTCCATGGCTGCTTATCTATCTTTGGTGTCCACCTGTCACCCAACTTTTACCCGTGACTCCAAGAACATGTAGGATGTACAGTGGCTACATCCCAGTAAAACCATCTTGGCCAATAGACTAAACAATGTTGATGGTAATAGGGGGGCCTCAAACCCATCAATGAGTTAGGGGGATGTCTACCCCAAGAGTTTTAAGATATCCTTCAACAGAATGGGCAGCTGAGAAGAATTTGTTCCAATGGCGAGAAAGGCAGCTAAAGCAGGCACTGTGGAGCACTTAGAGCTTGGTCAGACATGGAAGATACAAAGGTCATCCACTGTATTCCAGGCCATAGACAGTCATCTTGACTTTAGCCCTGCCACTAGACTTTAATGACTCTAGAAGAGAGAGTGAGGCTGACAACTCTGTACAACTCTGCCTCACTTAAATACAATTCATGTGCAAGTTAACACATCAGACATGATGTCATTGGTCCTCTGAAAATTAAAGACAGAAAACAAACCAAAAAACCTCATTAGTGTACTTGGTGTGCTAGATCATGGAGGCAGCTGCAATTGATTTATCTTTTCTGCATAATTCTTATTTTGGAGCATTTGAGAGGTTGTGATATTTGGGAAAAATGTTTAGTACTCCATCTTGTTGATCACGTGACCCCAAAGTGTCCGAATGTGAATTCTTGAATAATATAATGTGTAATTATACACTCCAGTAGGTGAAAATAGTTTTGCTAAGCTGTACAGGTGGCAGATACAGTCTTAGAAAAAGGCTGTGCCTATCGTCCAAGGTCAGCATTATGGAGGATTTCAAAAATTGAGCTAAATAGTTGCATTGTACTTTGGACGTGATATGGATATACTAAATTCTTTTGTAATGGAATGAAATTGTCAGACCTCTGCATCAGGAAGATTATTGAGGCAGGCATGTGTAGGATTGGCAGTATGGAGAGATACAGAGTCTAAGCGGTGTATTGGATAGTTAGCCTTGAAGTCAAGAAAACCTGGTTTAAGTACTACCTCATACTGATTGGGAGACTCGTGGCAAGTCACTAACTTCTCAGTATCCTAGGCAATACTCTAAGACTACAACTTCCAGTGAGGATGCTGACATGCATTAATAGAGGGAGTTTACTTAGTTGCGAGTTCCTTATATCAGTGTTATCACAGACTTATCCTTTATCTCACCTGTATAGGACATAATGGAGAGGTGAGATGCTGGTAGAAGGAAAACCAATAAGGGGATCCTAGAAAGAATCCAGCAGAGAGATTGTGAGGGCATAAACCAAGGAGGTCATTGCAAGAGAAGGTGACAGATATAAAAGATATTGTGTAGCTATAATTTTCTGATCTCAAAAATTGATTCACTATAGGGGAGAGGTAGGCAAATGAAATTTTGAGATTGATTATAAACTCAGGTTACTCAAAACATGATGACACCCAATAGAAAGCTAGGAAAGTTTGGAGGAATGATGGGCATAACAGAAATAATTATAACTTTAATTTTGGATGTATTAATTTTGAGATGTTAGTAGTCTACACAGAAAGAAAAGTCTAGTTGGCATTTGGAGATGCATTACCAGAATTTAGGATAGAGATTAGGGCAGGATATTTAGATCTGGGCATCATTTGCATGAAAATGATAATTGAACACACAGGAGAAAGTATAGCAAGAGAAGAAAAGAGGGCCTGGGGAAGAGCCTCAGAGGACATTCACTCTAAGGGATTGGGAGATGGGCAAAGAACTAGCAAAGGAGATTAAAAATTAGAAAATTAGGAAAGAGCAGTATCATGGAAGCCAAGAGAGGGGAGAGGTTCTGGGCAGAAGTATAATTGAAACTATCAAAAGCTGCTGACAGTTAGGATGAGAACTATGATCCTATGATCACAATGAAATGCACAACATTTGAAAAATATTGGTTTAATAAACCAGAAGAAAAATCAAATGTATGAAAAAATGTATCTAGTTTATGAGATGATGTGGGATAGGCAGCCCATGGAGTTCACCTGTTTAGTAAATGGAGATCAGACTTTAAATGTAGAAAAATCATGAACTGGAGAACATTTGGGGAACTGTGTAGTATTTTCAATGTTTCTAAGTTGATTGCTGGCTTGAAATACAGTATTAGGAAATGGTGATGTAAGACTACACGTACTACTTGTGGAATGCCACAAGCACAAAAGAATCAGAGCTGTAGCTGACTCAAAGTATAGTGGAAAAGTATGTAGTGTCACTGGATACAAGAAAAAATGTTCAGCTTGCTCACCGTAGATGTTGTGATAAAGAACCAATCAAGGAAGAATAAATCATCATACACAGTTATCTTAATAGATGTGAGCATGGATGTATTGCTATTCAATGATCCTGTAATTATCATTATTAAGAAAGGTGTGAAACAAGGAATTACATTCAGCAAAAGGAATTTTCTACAACTGTCTTTTAAATGACGATCTTCAATCAAGAAGTACTATAAACAAGAGGTGTAAAATATGCAGCCTCTAGGCTAGGCATCAGGTAGTAAGCATAGGTTTTCCTCCCCTATAGCTGTAGCAACTCTGTATTGAGGTGTGGGAAGGTTGTCGTCTATAGTACCAGAGAGAGTGTACCCTCAGATAAAATTGTGGAGCTTATGTGTGTGTGTGTGTATGTATATATATGTGTATATGTGTATATATAAAATATGTGTGTATGTATATGTATGCATGTATACATATATATGTATATATATATATATATATATATATACACATATATATGTATGTATACACACATACTAACTATGTTTATGCACACCTTTCTAGCAATGTACCTAATGCATAAAGCAAGGCTAATCTGTATTGGCGTTTTTGGGGAGTAGGTTGTCCACAAACTCCATATTGCCAAGACCCTGGGTGTGCCATGGGCTATATGGATCTATGGATCTATAGTTGAACGGGTATTTGAAGTCACCTAGTCCAACTCTCTCATTTTAGACTTGGGAAAACTAAGTCCCCGAGCAACCTGGCCAAGGTCACACAAGTGGTCAACAGCAAATGTAGCATTTGAATTCAGCTTCCGTGGCTCCAAGTTTGAATTCAGCTCCCATGGCTCCAAATTGGTCATTTTTTTCTACTATACCACACTGACTTTATTCACCTTTAAGCAAATGTTTTATGGTGAAGACTTTGTGCCATTAGGTTTCAAGATTATTTCATAGATAACTGTATTCCTCATGAATTCTTACCTGCTTCTACCTCAAATCTTAGGAAAGTAGTTTTATTTGCTTCCTTGGTATTCAGTCCCCACTGATGTGATTTGGGCAGGGAGAGTATAAAAACCATTCAGATTTTAACCCACTGAGCTATTGTTGCCTTTGGAAACTGCAGTACCTCATTTACCTCTATTCTTGTCACTGGTATATTTCCATAAACAGTTGTGATCTCTAAATCTTGGTGGAGCAGAATGTTAACGAGATTCATTTGTTCTAATCAGTGGCTCATTCAGCATGGAGAAGTAAATGATACCCCAGCTTGTTTTATTTATTTTTTATATTGCTTTTTGCTAAAACTGTAAAAAGCAAAGGCCTTAGGTACTGTAATGTGTGGACATAAACTCTTAACAGGATGCAAATACCCAGTTAATAGCTAAAGAGTATATGGCATCTGGGGCTATGTGGTCTTCCTTATGGCAGTACTAATATATTAGGAAATATTTGGCCATCAATTTTTCACATAAAATGTTAATGATATGCAAAATTGATGATCATTTTTAAATTTGTGAATTTAAAATATAGTCTAATATACATATACATGTATACACATATACGTACATACATATCTATATCTGTCTATCTATCTATCTATCTATCTGTCTATATATGGATATGGGTGGGTACATGGCATGTTCAGGGAAAGGACTAGCATCTCTGGTGTGAGGACATGCAGAGCCCTTTTTTAGAGCTGCTCATACACCTTTGCTGTCTACGTGGCTCCAAGAAGATAAAGCCTAGGCAAAAGCTGCACCCCGGCAAATGAGCTAAACCAGGTTGAGGGTAACTGATGAATTTCTATACTGATCATAAGTTAGAGGGATGTTTCCCCCAAGCATGTAAAATCTTCTCTCAGTGGAATAGGCAGATGAGAACAATTTGTTCCAATGGCCATGAAGGCAACTGTAGCAGCTGTGGAACGCATAGAACTTGGTCAGACATGGGAGACACCAAGTCCATCCATTGTATTCCAGGCCATAGACAGTCATCTTGATTTTAGCCCTGCCACTGGACTACAGTGACTCTAGAAGAGAGAGAGAGTGCAGCTGACACCTCTGTACAACTCTGCCTCACTTAAATCCAAATTTGTGTGCAACTCGAGATATTAACCATGATGTTATTAGTCCTCTCTGAAAACTAAGGAGGAACAAGAATACCACAAGGTCACCCCAAGGCCACACAATAGGGTCCACTAGAAAGAAGAGCTAACTAAGAGTCAAGAGACCTGGGTCATTGCCTTGGCTTTACTACTAGCTAGTTGTTTGACCTTGAGTAAGTTGCTAAACCTCCCAGGGCTTCAGTTTCCTCAGCCACAAAAGAAGAGGACTAGTTTCTAGTTCCAAAAAATGTGAAGACTTTTTCTCAGTCCTGAGTACTTGATGCCTTTGAAGCTACTGGCATTGTCCTCTCTTCTCTTGCTGGATTCTCATTATTTTCTCATATAAATGGGGATATGTAGAGTGTGAACCAGACCCTCTTCTCTTTTCTCTACATTGTTTCCTTTGGTGATTTTACCAGCTCTCACTTATTCCCGTGCAAGCGATTCTAGGGCCAACAATAGGAATCTGCTGAGGAGAGGAGGCTGAGGTGAGTGTATGGTTCAGGTTGGAACCTCATCAATCGACAAGTGAAACAAAACGATGACCTAAAAATTCCTGAGTTCTTTGGAGCCAGAAGCACCTTGAGATACACCAGAACTAGGAACTGCTACTATGCATTCTGAGGGCCTGAAGAACGAGAGACTGGAGGTAGTTGTCCCTACCACTTTGTTGATGTAGCTGGTCAAGGAAGTGTTTCGATTCATTTTCTGGCAAAGCCTACACATTAGGTAGAGTAGAATGAGCAAAGTCCAAAATAAGGAATATTCAGCACCTACGATTTAAAAAGAAATAATTTTTAAAAGGTGCATTTTCCTATAAGATAAAACTTTATTTCATTGACATTTCTGACAGTGGGACTCTATCTCTTTATATAGTTACCTGTCATGAAACCTGTACTCCTACTGCCATCTTCTCTCATACTGGGAGTTCCCAAGATAGGGCTCTCAACTTGACCCAGCTTCTGCTTTAGAATCTTAGTTTGGCCCTAACCCTCCCTGTTTTCCCCAGGAGAGAACTTCCCTTCAATCTTTGTGATTGCATTAATCATTTGGACATATAAGCATTGAAGACAGACCTCACATTGGTATCCTGAGAAAGTTTGCTATCAATGCAGCTTAATTTAAATTCGGGGACTGTAAAGGATAGGGAGAAGTGGAAGAGGAGAGAAGATAAAGAGAGGGAGAGAAGAGGAGATAAAAGGAGAGGGGAAGTGGGAAGAGGAAGAATGAATAGGAATTGGTCCCTGTCATCTTGATACTTATATTCTAGTAGATCAAATTAATAGAATCTGAAGGTCATGACTCATACACCATGATCAGCAATTACTAGTTTGACAAAGACATGTCAATTCATTACATTCAGCTTCCCCCACACACACACACACACCCACTCCCCTGCCAAGTATCAGTCTTTTTATGTCTAGATGTTTGAGGCCAGTTCTGGTCTCCAAATTCCTCTAAATTGACTAAAGCAGGGCACTTCTCACCTTTACCACCCACATTCGCTCACCATGGTAACAACATTCTCTAAGTGTGGGCAGAAATCTACTTACATATAGGAAATCCTATGCCATGTATTTATTGTATGTGGAGGCTTGGATAAGGCAAGCGGTAAAGGGACATAAGGGTCCCTGGGAGGGAGGAGAAGCAGGTACAACTGCAGTTCCTATAAAAAATGATCTCCAAGGCTATTCTAAGAGAAGGCTCACTGCTGATGCTGAGTTAACAATAGGAGTCCTCTCTTCCTCAGAAAGCAATGGGCTAAGCTCCACTCCAAAGGCAATCTGCTTTCCAGGGTCATTTGATACATGCCATCTTGGCTGCTGTGGTGCCCAACAAAAGCTCCAGCTGTGATGCAGACAGCTGTCTAATAGTGAGAGAATGAAAGCCACCTGCACATCACACCAGATCATCAGCTATCCATCAGAAATGGTGGTAACAGCTGGTTGTCAGGCTGAATTTGGAGTGGATTAGAACTACAATGACTTGTAGATACAGACTCCTGATTGCAGGGACCTGAAGTGGCATCCGACTGTCGATGAGAGGTTTTTTTAAACAAACAATCTAATATCATTCCCTTCTAATTTCTTATTCTCTTATCAGTGATTATCTTAATAATCTATATAGTATGCATTTTTAAAGAGGCTTTTTCTCACCAGTGGGATTGTAACACTGATATTCTTTAAAGTTGATGAGAACTTACATTCCTTTGTAATGGCCAAAAGGTTTTATTTAGTATCTGTGGCATAGTAGAAAGAGACTCGTCTGTATGGGAGGAAAATAGAAAGAGTAAATAGTTAAGCATAAAAAATGAAACATGAGACTTTCCTGGAACAATTTTCACCAAGTAATCAGAAGGGCAAAGGATTTCCCTGGCTGACTTTTTTATAGTCCAGAACCTAGGACTCATCAAAGCAAGAAGTATATATCACTGGATAAAACACAAGGCCTCTTAAATGTCAGAGAAAGCTGGCAAATGGAATATCTTGGCCAAAGAATATTCTGGTACTTCTACTCTGATAGTTCAATGGATTAATTGTCTCACTGATATAAGCATTCCCTCCACTAGTGAGAACTGAAATCCCATTCACTGCCTTCTCAGGTTGAGTAAATCTTGCCCATATCCTTCCACAAATCCTTCAAATAGTGTAAGTGCTTTGAGAGTAAGGATTATTCCATTCCTTTTACTCATATGCTCAGCACCTAGCATAGTGGTTAACGCATATTAGGACTCAATAAATGCTTTGCTGATGGAATAATAGAGGAGCCTTGAAACACCTGAAAATCTGTTCTCTAGGCTTTTCTTTATTTTCTATTTGTTCCTTACATGACCGTCACTTTTTCATCTCATTACCTATTTTACCCTAAATGAAATCCCTCCTCACTGCTATCTCATAGATTCTCTTTCTTATTTCTACATGAAGCTAGATGGTGCACTGGAAAATCATAAGGCTTAGAGTCAGGAAGACCTGAATTCAAATCCAGATTCAGATACTTTAGAAGCTGTGTGACTCTGAACAAGTCATTTAGCTTGTGTTTGCCTTAGTTTCCTCATCTGTAAAATGGGGATAATAAAAGTGCCTGCTTCACAAGTTTACTGTGAGGATCAAATAGGATAGTAATTTTAAAGCAATTATCACAGGGCTGTCATATAATAAGTACTATATAAATGTTAATCATTATTATTTATTCTCCTTATGTGTACTGTTTCTATATGTGAACGTATATTTATACATATAAATGATACTTGTGAAAGTACATATATATATAGATAAATGTGTATATGATTTATCACCCTACGTATCAAATGTGCATATATATTTATGCACACACACATATATAAAGGATATATATCATCCTATATATAGCGATACATATGATATTTATATACACATATATAAAGTATATATATATATATATGTATATATGTATGATATACATTCTTTATATCAAGGATATTTATATGTGTGTATCTCTTTGATGGTATCTCTAATGCCACTTATTAGATTCAGGTTACATGCTGCCATCTATTATATCTACCACACATCTTTTAACGTGTTATTTTAAAAATATGAAAGCGTGGTGGCAAAGATCTTTCTAATGTCAACATAAAAAGAAAACACCATTGAAATGTCTTATACCTTGATAATCCCACTTCCTGTTTGGTGAGTTCTTGGGAAAAGATAAAGATTTTTCCTGCAGATACGTTGACTTGGAGATGTTCATGATCCATTGTTCCCCACTTTCTCAGGGCCAGTTCGTGTTGGAGCTGAGTTGTGATGGAGCAAGTTAAAAGTTTCCTGGTCCATATGTCTGTGGATGATTGTGATGGCTCCAAGGCAGGCAAGCCTTTAGCATTATGTATAATAAAGAGCCCTAATAATGAGTTGACATTTATCTCCCTCAAGGCTGAGGCTGGCTCCTTTTTGGTTTTCTGTCCCCAGTTCCTAACAGAATGTTTTGCACACAGCAGGAGTTTAATAAATGTTTGTTGAATTACTTAGCATTGAGGCTAGCAAAATGCTTTTCATTAATTTCCTCCTTTGAGTCCATTAGAAGTATTTATTATCTTCATTTTACAAATTAGGAAGCTGAGAATCTGAGAAAAGAAGCTTGCCAAACTTATGTTGAAAAAATAATGAGAAGTTCCTAAGCACCAGAGTAACATTCGTTCAATGATACTTTTAATTGTACACAACATTTTGGCAAAAGAGTAAGGATTGGTTTGAATGGGAAATGAAAATCTTTCATGTAGATTTGCCTTACTGCCCCCTAAACAAGAAGAAAATTCAGTTTGGAACATGGTTATTTTTGTAACCAGGAAATGTAAACTCCTTAAACTTAGAGACTCTTTTTCATTTTTATCTTTCCATCCCTGGTACTAAGCAGAGCACTTGCTATATAGTAGAGCAAGCACATAATAAGGGCTTGCTGAATTGAATTGAATTGAACTGAACTGAACTGAACTAAAATGAATTGGGTATAAGCAGCAAAGCTCTCCTCTGATGGCAGGGACACTGGTCCCACCAGGAGTCAGAGGCCAGGGTTCATGTTCCATCTTGGATTCTTACTAGTTTTATGACCCAGGATAAGTCATTTCACCTGGCTGAGTTACATCTGTAGAACATAGATGCTAATCCTAGTGCCACCAATTTCACAGTCTTCTTGTGAGGATTTTTTTTTTACAACCAGAAATGTTTAAACACGTATGAGTCATTATTAATGAGGGTTCATTTGCTCTGAGTTTCTCAACAAAGAAGAACAATAAGCAAATTCATTCATCAGTAGCTCATTTAGCCTTTTATTGCAAAAGTCAATAATGTGAGTACAATAATAGTCCACCTTGTTAAAGACAGTACTAGCCATGAGCAAAAGATAATTGTTTCACTTTCCCAAGTTTGCTCATCAGTGTATATACTTTCATGTACTGTCATGGAGATCTGTCCTTGGTATTGTGATTTTTTTTTTTATAAGTGACTCTGTGAAGGCATAGATAGTATGCCTTTCACATTTTCAGATTGCAAAAAAGTGGGGGTAAATAGCTAAACTATTGGATGGTAATCATTTTTTTAAAGAGACCAATATAATCTAAGATACTGGGATAAAAAAAGTTAGATAAAATTAAATAAGGATAAATATAAACTGCTTATTTTAAGTTAAAAAAATGATGAACAAGCACTGGATTGGGGAGCTCATATTTTTAAAGTAGCTGAAGTTTGTAATTAATTAGAAGGAAAACAAACATTTTGATGTGGCTATTAAATAACCCTGATTTTTAGTAATATTATATCCAGATCACTAGAAGTAATAATTTCCCTATATTCTGGGCTGATCAGGTCATATCTCGCTGTACACATACACCATGTACAACTATGTATGCCATACATTAAGATCTATGGTGGCAAGCTGGAAGGTGTCTACAAGAGGGCAGTCATAATAAATCATAAAAATGCATAATATATGAAGAATTTTTCTGAAGGTGGAGCTCCTTCCAAGATATCTCTCTTATCACTTGAAATTGAAGGCTTCTCTTATCTATTTCCCTTTCTGATTCATACATACACGCATATGGGCATATGTACTCATACCTACACACATATACACAGATATTTACAATTCATAGCAATGGTGATTGAGCTACCTTATGAATTCCCTACATAATCTCTTTCAAATCACTCCTCTCCAAGCTTATTCAAGGTGATTCTAGAAGGGAGAACAGGGACCAGCAGGTAAGACACAGGGACATTGGTCTGGGGTCAATATAGAGAATTACCTAATAGAAAGTTCTGCTTAGTCAAGTAGTAAGCTTCTTGTCAGTGGAGGTGTTTAAAGAGAGGATAGAAAAGTTGTCTGCTGAGGTTGTGGAAGCAATTTTTGCATCATTAAAGTCGGACTCAATGAATTCAAAGGTCCCTTACAACTCTTAAGATTCTATAATTCTATGATCTGATGCTTCCTCTGAACCCTCTTTGTCATGAATGTCCTAATTCACGCTTGCCTACCTGGTTTTGACAGCCTCACTGTGACCCATGAAACCCCTGTGAACCCTGGAACTTTGCTTCAACTTGCCCAGTGCAGACTTGCCAGTCTGCATCACAATTGATTGTCCTTGTGCCCTGGCTGGAGATATATCCTAATGTGTCATCTTCCAAAACTTTCAGTGAAAAAGCAAATAAAAATGAAACAGTCTCTCCTGAGGATACTACTTCCTTCCTTCCACATACTCTGCATCTAAGTACATTTTCTTTGTTGTAATCTCCATCTCCCTTTATTTTATTTTTTTTGTAAGATACGTTTTGTTGGCAAGTGAGTTAGAAACAAACTATAAATATTTGGGGGGATTTCTTTTTTTCCCTCTCCTTTTATTTTTTTTTCTATTTAAAGAAGAACACTTTGCCAAGTCCTAATTTTAAAGAAAAACAGCACACCTGGCTGGTATTGTAAACTGGTGAGTCTTAATTAGCCAAGCTATAAAAGGAAAAGAAACTAAATAGAACATTTCTATTAGCCAAAGGGTCAAAGTCTGTACTCAGAAGTTGAGTAAGTAAAACTGGGACCATGAGTTTCTTAGGATCACCTCTGGCTCTGTGGTAATAATTGCTTTGAAAATATCTTTGCTGGAGTAGCAACAATCAGTTTAGGTGAGGGAATTACCTACATGGAACCTGGGCTCTAATGAGCTCCAAAAGTGACCTCCAATTGATATTCTAGGAAGGAATTCCAGAATATTGTTCCAATTTAATCCAATCCAACAAGCCTTTAGTAAGATTACTATATGCAAGGCACCATGCTAGGCACTGGGGACACAAAGCCCATACAAACAAAAGAAAAAAAAATTGCCAACCTCAAGGATCTTAATTTCTGCCAGAAGGGAAAGGAGAGATTTTTTTAAATAGCTGAGGCCAAGGAAATGAGCCCTTTCCTCTCTTCAGTCTTGGTGCTTAATAAGTAATATGTCTCTAATCCCTGAGTTTGCTTTCCTTTGTTCCTTCCTAAAGATGGAGGATTCTAGAGGGACAGAATAGTTTCCTTTCTCTATTAAAAGGTGAGTATTCGATTATTAGACTGTGAGCTTCTTGAGAGCAGTCTATTTTTCCTTATTTTGTTTTGCCTTTGTATACTCATTTTAGCATAGTGCATACAACTTAGTAGGTATTTAATAAATACTTTTTGACAGACTGACAGATCATACAGATGTTTTGAGTTCCTGAAACTTATTTACTTGTCTAGGTTTCTCTTGTCTCTTGTATTTGTGTTTTGAAGACTACTTTGCTCTGTTTTTTTTTTCCTAGCAGAAATAACTTATTTTATTAAGGTTCACTTACCTCTTGTCAAATTACATCGTTTTACAATATGATGTTCTTGCTTGTAGGTCTTCTTTTGCTCTTTGGAATATGATATTCCAAGTTTTCTATTCATGTATAATCTCCTTTCTTGTTTTTATTTGTTGTTAATGTTGTTGATGATTAAGTTCACAATAAAAAGGGAGTTTTTATTTTTTCTATTTTATATGTAAATAGTACTTTTTTCCACTTGCATGTAAATATAGTTCTCAACATTAATTTTTATAAGATTTTGAATTCTATATTTTCTCCTTCCTTCCCTCCCTACCTTCCCCAAGACATCAAGCAATCTGCTATAGGTTATACACGTGCAATCATATTAAACATATTTCCACATTAGTCATGTTGTGAAGAAGAAATAGAACAAAAGGAAAAAAGCAAAGAAAGTGAAAATAGTATGTTTTGCTCCACATTCAGACTGCATCGGTTCTTTCTTTGGATATGTATAGTATTTTCGATCATGAGTCTTTTGGAATCGTCTTAGATCATTGTATTGCCTAGAAGATCTAAGTTTATCATAGCTGATCATCTCACAGTGTTGCTGTTAGTGTGTACTTTCATATAACTCAGAATAAGTTCATATGTCTTTCCAGGTATAAAAGAGGATTTAAAAAAAATCTACACATAGATGGAATACTATTGTGCTATAAAAATGACAAGCAGAATGCTCTCAGAAAAATCTGGAAAGATTTGCATGAACTAGTGCAGGGTGAAATGAGCAGAACTAGGAAAACATTATATACAGTAATAGCTACATACTATGATTATGCATTGTGAATGACTTAGCTATTCTAAGCAATATAATGATCTAAGATAATTCTAAAAGAATTATGATGAAAAACATTGTCTACTGCCAGAGAAAGAACTGATGGAATCTGAATGCAGATCAAAGCATACTTTTTTCTTTATTTTCTTTATTTTTCTTGGCTGTATTTTCTTTCACAACAGGGTTAATATGGGAAAAAAAAGTTTTGCATGACTGCACATGTATATCTATCAAATTGCTTGCCTTTTCAATGGGGGGGGAGAGGAGAGACAATTTGGAACTCAATTTTTTAAATGAATGTGAAATGTGTTTTTTTACATGTAATTGGGGAAAATAAAATATTAAATTAATAAAAAGTAAAAAAAAAAACCTACACATAAACTTTGATGATTCTATGATCATGGGCATGCTTTTCCCTGTTCTAGATCACACTATATCTGTGCCTTTGTGTCCTCTGTGATGCTTGTTTATGCTGTTACATTTGTACTGTAGATTTAGAGCATAAAGGGCATCCAAAACCCTCATTTTATAGATAAGGAAATTGAGGAACGGAGGTTGTGACTTGCTTCCAATCACACAATTAATAAATATCAGAGATGGGATTTTGAGCTAGGTCTTCCTAGCAAGCTGTCTACAATACCACATTGCCTTTCCTCTTAATCCTTCATTGAGGACCTATCAGTGCTCTGAAGGTCAACCATTACATCTTTTAATATTTATTGGGTATCACTGAAGCCCTCAGGCTTTCCATCTATTACATCTCATTCTCACTACATGACTTTCCCATCTTCTTTTATAGTAATACATTACCTTAATGATGATTTTTCTATACAGTCATGACTGGGACAACCACGATTCATCTTTCCATTGCTCTTTGGGTGACATAAAATTTGTTTTTCTGAATGCTTTTTTATACCTGAAAAGACTTATATGAACTTATTCTGAGTGTCTGTAAGATGTTTCCAAATCCTGAGATGAAAACTGCTTCATTTCTACAATCTTTGTATCCTCTTGAGGGACAGTATGCTGTGGCAGGTTGAAGAAGAGCCCTGAAGTCAGAAAGACATGGGTTCAAGCCCTGCCTCTGAGAGAGATTATGTGAACGACCCTGGGCAAGTCATTTAACTTCTCAGTGCTCCAGATAAAAGAAAGAGAACTCTCTAACCCTCTTGTGTAAGTGCTTTGCCAAAATCAAAGGATAATTCCCTAAACCAAAGAATATAATATAATTCATGACATTCTCTACAAAATGTATATCATGAAGCCACTATGATTTTGTCAGTGTGAGGAACTTCTGATATTGGAATCTTTCCAAAGCACATCACAAATCACCTATGACTTAGTAGATAAATCTAAGGAAGCTCTATGAGACACATAGACATTAAGAGACTTGCCTAATACTACAGAGCTAGTGCATATCAGAGGAGGGATTTCATATTAAGGTTTTTTTGGACTCTAAATCTAATCCTCTATTCATATTCCAAAATACCTCTTAGAAATTTAGATTTATGATTTTAAAAATAGCTTTATGTTTAAAAAAACCCTGCTAAATCAGAAAGATGTTACTGGATAGATATGGGCTGATGTCAAAGGAGCCAATAGCAAGCAGAAATCAAAAGCTGTTAGTTCTGATTGTTATCTTGAAGATTTCACAGAACAATGTACTTGTGATTCTTGTACTTGAGCCTTCAGCTCTCCACGGACAGCCCTAAAATTGAAAAGCTAAAATGACTGATTATTTTGTCTAAGCAAAACTCTGAATATGGGGGTGCTGGGATTTTTTTCTTAATAAAAGAATATACAGAGGAACAAAGCCTCATTGAAATCATGATGGAGAGTTGAGCCACCAATCACCACAATGGATTAATATTTTTTAAAAAAGGATAATGACAGTGGATAAATGAAAAATTCCCCCATGCAACCCAGAGTCCCCAGGAGGAAATTGCAAATTGTATGGGAAAAAAGGACATGAATTCTCATGGAGTAATTACAGCTACTTTATCATTCATGACAAGATGGTTTGCGTGGAGAAGTGCATCACTATTTTGGTGAAAGATGGGTTCTAGGATAAAACTTGCTTTGAAAAAAAATATGAATCCTGAAATTGTAATCAACAACCTCAAAGTATATATTAAGTACATATTGCATGTAGAACAGAGTACCCCAAAGAGTGGGAAACACAAATTTTAGATGAGATCCCTTCAATCCTTCCCACCATGAAGCTGACACTCTAACAGAGCAGCAGGTGTACAATGGTACAGTAGAAAGGACACTGGATTCTAAGTCATATGACAACAGATTTCGAGATGAAAAGAGGAAGTTTAAAACTCATTAAATCTATCTCCTAATTTTACATATTCTGAAAGTAACACATACAGAAGTTAAGTGATTTGAACTTGAACATGTGTTGCTGTGATTTAATTCTAGTTTCCTTTCCACTGTACCACCCAACCTCTGAGTCAGAAGTTTGCTACTTAGTACCTATGTCACAGGAAAAGCTAGGCAGAATGGGACAGCTTGGTGTGCAGTGGATAAAGCTCCAGTCCTGGAGTCAGGAAGACTTGGGTTTGAGTCTGGCCACAGACACTTACTAGCTGTGTGACCTTAGGCAAGTCACTTAATCCTGTTTGCCTCAGATTCCTTATTTAAAAAAAAAGAGCTGGAAAAAGAAATGGCAAACTATTCCAGCATCTTGGCCAAGAAAACCTCAGATGAGGTCATGAAGAGTTAGACATGACTGAAATGACTGAACAACAACCTATGTGAAAATCAAGTTACTTTACTCTGTGGACCTCAGTTTCCTGAGCTGTAAAATTATGGCATTGAGCAATATGATCACTAAGGTCCCTTTCAGAACTAAATCTCATGATCTTATAATAAGGATAATACAAAATGGAACATGACGTAAAGCAGGTATAATCATATGAAGCGTAGGGGAGATGATAATAATAAATAATAATAAATAATAAAAATAATAAATAATAATAAAAATAATAATAATACATATAATTGTAGGAAATACAAACAAAGCAATTGGAGCCTCCAATCTTGTGAGTTTTGTAAGGTCAGGAGAGCAAGTGTCTGGGCTTCCCAACATCTTCATTTTATAGCCAATTTGGTATCAATGACCCAGCCCAGTGGCAGTGGAGAAGACTTATCCAAGACCCATGTTACATCTAGACATGAACTTAATCACACTAATGTTACATAGGATTGTGTAAAGGAACGGTATAGGTGGGAATGTGTTGCTGAGGTGTGTGCATATGTGTTGGGGAGGGGAGAGACCTGTTGACATTTTTGTTCTTATTACAATTTCAAAGTAAATATCTTTTGGAAAATTCAATTGATATGAAGTGGTTAAATAGAATTGGGGTACTAGTTGCTGGTACTTAATAGTAGGGAGAAACAAAGCTAGTGGGTGGCTTGAGCTAAAGGCACTAGAGAAGAAAAACAATCCAAAGCCTGCTGCATGCTGTAGAATCCAGAGGGAGCAGATGTAAGCTACCTGGCTTTGAGAGGGGTGAGCCAGAGTGTTTTCTTACTATATTAGAGAAGATATTCTAGGTACAATGTGGGTACTAAGTATAAGATAATTATTGCTTTCCTCTACTCTAGAAAATGCTTAAACCACAAAATACTCATTTGTAGTCAGAGGATCATTTTTTTAAAAATACTTAAAACATAAAATAATAATCCATCATCATTATTACGCCCTCCCCAAATGAAGAAGGAAGGAGGGAGGGAGGGAAGGAAGGGAGGGAGGGAGGAAGGAAAGAAACAATTTAATTTCTTACCATTTGTCAGGCACTGTGCTAAGTACTTTACAAATATCTCATTTGATTCTTACAACAACCTTGTGAGATAGGTGCTATTATTATCCCCATTTTACAGTTGAAGAAACTGAGGCAAAGTCACTTTGCAGGACTCCTGAACAATCATTTCACCTCAGACTTGCATTGTCCAAACAACTCACAAGGTCCTGATTTTCTTCTAGCCAGATAGATATGAACTCTAGGGATCTATAGTCTTCTCAGCTATAACATCCTCCTGTCAATAATCATCTTCTCTGAGAAGAAACACAGTAGTAAGAATTACCTTTTACTGGGAACCCAGCGTCAACTGAAGGACCCAGGATCCCTCACACCCATGAAGTAGCCAACAAATTTGTGAGCATTCATCCCTTAGGATTGTTTGCTGCTCACAGAACTATGTTTGGGGGGGGGAACACCTAGCATATTGCCTTGTATAAAGTAGGAATTTTTTTTTAAATTAAGTTGACTGAAATAGGCAAACCTGAGGTGAATTTTTCTAGTGCTGGAGAATCAAGTCATACAAGAATGTACCAATTCAATTAAACAGTCATTTATTAAGTATGTGCATTTATTAACACGTTCAAGGCTCTATGCCATTATACCAAATTAAAAATAAAGCAGTTCTTGACTTGAGGCAGCTAGATGGTGAAATGGATAGAATTCTGGGCCTAAAGTGAGGAAAAGCTGAATTCAGATACAACCTCAGACACTTGTTAATTATGTGACTTTGGGTAAGTCACTTACCTCTGGGAATAATAACAGCATCTACCTCCTGTGATTGTTGTGAGGATCAAATGACATAATACTTATAAAACACTTAGTACAGTGCCTGACACATAATAGGCACTTATTAAGGCTTATTTATTTCCTTCCTTCCTCTTGCAAGGAGTTTACATTTTAATACGGGAGGAGAGGAGATACATATGTACTTTGTTAAGTAGAGAGGAGAGGTATGGTCTTCTCAAACCTTTCGGAGAAGGGGGACAGGGGAGGTGTTGCAGGGACAATGTCGGATCTTGTTGAAGCAGAGCACGGGGAGTAGTGAGGGATATGTCGTGCTGGAGCCAGATACCAAAAGCACTTGCATGTTAGTTTAAAAAGTGGAGACTTTAGCTGATGGGGAACTCAAAGCCATTAAATATTTTTTGAGCAGGACAATGAATGGAATGATTTGAATCGTGCCTTAGAATGACTCATTTAATTGCAGTAAATAGGATAGCAACTAGGTGGCAAAATGGATGGAATGCTGGGCCTGGAGTGGGAAAGACCTATCTTCCTGAGTTCAAATTTAGTCTCAGCCTTACTAGCTGTGACCCTGGGGAAATAATTTAACCTTGTTCACCTCAGTTTCCTCATCTGCACAATGAGCTGGAGAGTGAAATGGCAAACCGCTCCACTATCTTTGCCAAAAAATCCAAATGGGGGTACAAAGAGTCAGACACAACTGGAATGACTCAACAACAACAAAATAGGATAGAATTCAGATGACTAAAGGATTTAGAGCTGGAAGGGCACTTAGAGATTATCTTGATCAGCATATTCCATTTTACATATAAGGAAACTGAGACTTACAGTGATGAAAGAATTTACCTTTGGTTACACAGATAACAATTAGCAGAACCAGAATTCAAGCTCAAGTACTTTAACTTTTCCTCCAGTGTGTTTTCTATTACTTTAAAGGGAAGATTAGAAAACTGTAAAATGAGTACCAGGGGGGAACCCTACCTCTCTACTCAGGCACATTTACTTTGTAATTGATTAAAAAAAATAAAAGGGACCTTTCTGAAACTGATCCTTGGAAATACAGAACTTCATGAGCCAAATTTTCTAAGTACTCATTGCAAAGCCAGCTACAGCTTTCATCCTTTGAATGGCATGAATAGAAAACTACCTTTGTGCATCCCTAAGTCTGCCTTTGAGCCACGTGTCTTTGCTGAGCCTGGTCAGGAAGGAGATTAGAGCTGCTGAAATGGTAGTAGCTAATTCAATTCAGGGAGACTCAGGCATTCCTGCTCAACAATGCTAAAAATCTATCAAAAAGGCATGTTCTGATTTCCGTCTTTTCTTTAAATGTACTTCTATATATTAGCACTGCTTTTTTGGTCCCTCATTACAGACCAACATAGCATTTTAAAATTTAATATGGCTCCCGTTAATGGATAACATTGGGTTTATGTAAATACGCGTTCCATGTTGCTATTTTATATTAATATGTGGTTTTTGAGTAAATATTTCATAAGCATTTTATGTGCTACTTTATGGAATGCCTAATGTGATACTCTGGAATGTGTATTTATGAAAAGGCATCAATTCAGGTTTTAATTTTCTTCTGACATGTAGTCTTCATTTGAATTCAGGATATGGAAAAAAGAGCACCAGACTGAGAGACTGGAGAACCAGGTTCTTGCCCCAACTCTGTTACTAACTAGGTGTGTGACATTGGGCAAATCATTTTAGTTCTTTTCTCAGTCTCTTCATCTTAAATTGGCCTCAATCTCCTCATCCTAAATTGAGGAAGCCAGACTAGATTCTCTCTAAAGGAAATTCAAGCACTATCATTCTATGACACAACAAACATATTATGTGCAAGATACTTCATCTAAAGCAAAATAAATCAGTTAATAAAAGGGAATATTAGAGCTCAGAGGGACCTTATAGATCATTCATTAATCTCATAATTTTAAGAATGAGGAACCCAGAGGAGTGAAGAAACTTGGCCCACTTCATATACCTAGTTACTGCTGGAGCTAGCATTAGAAACTGGATCTGAACTCAGTCCAGTTCTCATTTCACTATTCTCTGCTTTCCTTAGTAAGTCCCAAAGCTTTCCTTCTTATTTAGTTTTGTAGCTAATAATCTCCTTGGATTCTCTAAGATATTGGGCTGATGGACTGACCATTACCTGTTATGCATAGTAATTAATTTTAGGAATCCATTTGTCCAGCTAGCTTTCATTTTGATTGGTTGAGATGTATTTACATTAGGTTTAAGTTGAAGCCTGAACCTTCAATCATTATTCCTGCTGCATTGCAATAAATAAGCTTCATTAGCAGGGAAAATTTTAATTTCTTTATGGAAAATGAAGTTGATGCTGATTAATTTCATCTTTCATTCATTCTCCAACTGTAAAAGATTTGCTGCAGAACCCAAAGATCAGGTATATTTCATTCTTTATTGAGCAACTAACGAAAAGAAATGCATTCATATTATTCAGGAAGCAATCATGGACATACTTTATAGCTCATTTATATCAATATCAGGCTAATTCAATGACAAGTTAAACATTGTGGCCTTTAATCATGGAAAACTGTAAGGGATCTCAGCTGAATAAATTAGTGGCAATTAACTATAAATAAGCTACACAAATGAAGCTCATTATTTTTAAGTTGTGGTATCCTTTTTAATATAGAAGAGTCCTTTTTTTTGTCTGATGTGCCAGATGCCAATTTGTCCCAACAACCACAGCAACAAAATTGTGCTATCCATTTAGTCTACATACTAGGCTTGAGAACCAAAGTTGGAATACAAAGCCATTTGAATCTCATTCTTTAATGAAAACAAAACAAAACAAAAAACAATCCTTTCCCAATACCCTTAAAAGAAAAGGCATATATAGTAGACATCGATAGATGATAGATAGATAGATAGATAGGATAGATGGATAGATAATTTATTAAGCACTTATTATGTGCCAGAAGGCAGTTAGGTGACACAGTGGATATTGTGCCAGGCCTGGAGTCAGGAAGACTCAACTTCCTAAATTTAAATCTGGCCCCAGACCTTACTAGCTGTGTGGTACTAGGCAAGTCACTTAATCCTGTTTGCCTCAGTTACACATCTGTAAAATGAATTGGTGAAGGGAATGGCAAACCACTCGAGTATCTTTGCCAAGAAAACCTCAAATGGAGCCATAAAAAGTGAGACACAACTGAAATGACTGAACAACAAAAACAAAGACATAACAATAACTGTGCTAAGCACTAGGGTTACAAATATAAGCAAACAAAGAAGCCCCTGCCCTCAAGGAAATTATACTCTAGTTGGAAAGTGAATACATAAAGGGGAACTGGAAGGGACAGGAGGATGGTAGAGGGTATTTCACAGTAGCATGCTTTGTTACTGGTGGTCAGGAAGTGAGGTAAATGAAGTGATTTCCTGGAGAGATAAGGCAAAAGTCCACTTCTCAAAACCCAAGATATTTCAAAGGCAGAATGGAATTTTCTGGCAAAAAGGAATTGGGCATAGTAGCTAAAATAGAAATGGCATGTTTTACAAAGTAGTTTAGTACCAAGAAATACATTATCATGTAAAGGCTGTGGCACAAAATGTATCAAGAGATGCATGATTTGAAAGGCGGGGGTCTGGTTAAAGAGAAAGAACAAGGGATCACCAATAGATGGCCTGTGTGCTACATTGCCAGCCACCCAGTGTCAAGTAATCCTAAATTTTGCCCTTCAGAAATAATAGCTAATGATAGATAATATTTATATAGTACTAACCATGTGCCAGGTACTGAGCTAAGCATTTTAAAGCTATTATCTTTTTGACCCCCACAACTGTGGGATATAGGTGCTATTATAATCCCCAATTAAACAGCTGAGGAACTAAGGCAAAGAGAGGTCAAGTGACTTACCCAGGGTCATACAGCTAGTAAGTATCTGAGGCTGGATTTGAACTCAAATCTTCCTGACTCCAAGTCTATTCTATTCATTGTACCACCTACCTCCCTCAAGTCCTACTGTGATACTGCCATATGAAGGTGATCCAGAGTTCTCTAGGTCGGTACCTTGGCAGATCCAGTCAAGCTGGAAACATTTCAGTTATGGACCTGATAGTTTAGAGCCATAACTAGCCTGATGCTTAGGAGGCTGTCCTAAAGTTTCAGTAACATGGCAGGGGGCAGTCTTTCCCTGACACCTTACTCTATGTCATGGTTCTGCTTTCCAGCAGAATGATGAAGTGTCACCTGACATTCTAAGATTCCATTTGCTATGCTTCCTTGCTCCACAGGACAGCTTCCCCCCACCCTTTGCCAACATTTCGTATTTCACCTTCTATAGTATGAGGTAGGGGGATCAAGGGTGCAGGCCAGACACACTGTGGAACTGGCCACTTGCTTTATCGATGCAATTACTCCTACTTCTGTGAATCACCTCTTCCTCAAATGAATTTGCCCCCAATACAAGAATTACTAGCTACAGGTCTGCAGTAATGGGCTGTGCGCCTAAGACTAGCTTAGAGCTCATCACCATTAGGTGATGAATTTCACATACAACAACTCCTGAATCTATCTACTAAAGCATGGAGAGTCACATTACTGCAAGAAGACTTTATATTAAAGAAACCATAGATCTTTTGAATTAAGCAGTAGCTTTTCACTAAAGAATGATATGTATCCAAATTTTGTGTCTGCATATATGCTGGCTTAATGCACAATTCATTATGAATGTATATCATATTTACTATACCAATGGATAAATCATATACTTTATGTGTGAGAGAAATAGTGATACAGCGGCTAGAAAACTAGCCTTGGAGACATGAAGACCTGTGTTAAAATCCTACCTCTGACGCATACTGGATTGGGATCATGGGCAAGTGCTTAACTCCTGAGTGCCCCAGTCAACACTTGAAAGACTAGAAAGTGCAGAGAAGATGCCAAACCTGCATTAGAGGAATGAGAACTCCCACCAAGGGCAACTTGCACCAATGAAATCATAGATCTGATAAGAACTTTATGCCAGTGTTAATTATTCTTAGCAGTTATGGCATGGATAGGCTTCCTTAACTTGTATTAGCCGTTCTCCAGGCCTGGAAGATTTTGTCTCCTCACCTTGATCTCTTAACTTTCTTGCTTCCTTCATTATTCCCTTCAAATCCTAGCTTCTTCAAGAGGACTTTCTTGGTCTCCCTGGCTGCTAGTGCCTTCTGATACTACTTTTCAATTACATTCTATATAATTTGAATATACCTAGTTATTTACATGCTTTCTCCTCCACCAGAATATGAAGAACTTGAGGGCAGAGACCATAGTTTTTAATTTTGTGTGTATTTTGTGCTTACCAGAGTGCTTAGCCCAAAATAAATACCTAAAAATACTTCTCAGTTAACTGACTTAGAAATATCTCGATATGTACAGGTTAACCTTGGAAAAGCAAATCAGTGGGAGTGGGAGAGGTGTAGTTTTATAATGGACATTGTATCCTTTTTTTCTGTTTTGTTTTGGGTTTTTTTGAAGCAGATTTAATTTATCTTCATGTTTTGTTTAGGTCAAATGGAAACTTTTTTATGTTCTTAAGCTACAATGACTTCTCTAAAAGAGTTAATGATAGTGGCAACTGTCATTGATGCAATGCTTTGCAAAGCGCTGATATCATAACAATCTTATGAAGTATATAGGGCAAGAATTCTTATTTTCATTTCACAAATTAAGAAATTGAGTCTCAGAGAGATTGAGTGGCTTGTCTACTCGACTAGTGGACACTAAGTATGGAATCTGAGATTTGACCTTGAGATCTTCTGATCATAAGGCTAATATCTCTCATTTTATGTTACTCTAGGCTGACTATAGTACGTATGCATGAATGTGTGTGTGTGAGTATGTGTATGAGAGAGACAGAATGAAAGGAAGAGGGAGGGGGCAGAGAGAGAGAGAGAGAGAGAGAGAGAGAGAGAGAGAGAGAGAGAGGAAAAGAGAGAGAGAGAGATGTCTTTGTAATAGATTTTTGTAAATGATAGAGATAATTTAACACCCTCATTTATCAAATTAGAAAACCAAAGCCCAGAGAAGGTTGAATTAATTCATTCTTCCAACAAAAATGCATTATATGTTTACTATATGAAAGGTACTGCCCAAGGGCCTAAAATGGCTAGTATTGTTTCCCAAATATCTTACATATAGTCCAACAAATTCAGTACTTAGCCTCACTATTCTTGAAGAGAGATTTAGAAAAAGTGTTCTATCACATATGTGGAAGAAACTCCTGAGAAAGAGTACTATAAATTGGAACCCTAGGTCCAATCCACACATTACCCATCCAAATGTTTTTTAAACAAGGTTCTGAGGGAAGAGGGATGTATTAGGCATGAAACTTAATGAATTAAGGTGCACTTAATTACTAAAGTGGTGCTGTTTGTATGAGAAATGAACATTTAATGTGTACATGTGGTACACCTTGCTCCTTTTCATCTCATCTCTATGCACAGTAGATTTCAGTTATGATAGATTTGGGCAGTCTCGCTTTACCCATTCCATTTGCATGAATGTGGTGTCTGGATTAATAAAAAGCATGTGTGTCCCAAACTGAACATAGACATAAAAGAACACTGGTCATCTCACAAGGACAGAGGAATTCCCTCCAGTTCTTTTATAGGGATCACAGGTCAAAATTGGCTCTCATTGGGACTATGGAAAGTTTGTAACATACTTCACTTCCAGCTGAATGGCAGTCAGAAAGGCCCAATTGTCTCAATCTTTGGAAATCATTAAACAAATCCAAGGAACCAGCTGGTGCTTACAACTAGTGTCTACAGATCAGTAGGAACAAAAGACAAATATATCAGCATCAAGAGAGTTTCACTCCAATTCTATTCCATTGCACTGATTTGATGGCCATAGGAAACAAGGTCAAGGAAGATATGTGATGCCACATAGAGGCAACATTTTAAGGAGGAATCATTTATCACATCATCTTCATTTACACTATTACCCATCAAACTATTAACAGAAGCATAGAATAATTAAATACTCTCACAATATATGGCATAGTGTATCCTCCTAACAGGATAGAATCGGGGATATGTATAGGTATGCGTGTGCATATGCATATATACATATGTGTATGCATTATCACTTTAATATATTATCTATTAAACTTTAATAGCTTAAAATTTCACTGAGACGTTGGAGGCATGATGTATGTGTATATATATTCTAAATATATATTTAGAAATAGGTATATGCATTTTGATAGATGGAGGTTGATATTGAAATAGATAATGGCATCTTTGTATCTTTCTTTCTCTACATATACAGAAGAATATTGTGATCCTGGGCAAGTCACTTACCTCTCAGCCTCAGTTTCCTTACCTGTAAAATAGGGATAATAATAGCACCTACCTCCTGGGGTTGTTGTGAGGATAAAATTTTTTAGAAAAATATTTGTAAAGTGCTTTGTAAACCTTAAAATGTTACATAATTGATAGATATATCATGGGTGTTCATGTGTATAGCATATCTCCATATATTTTTTTGGTGCTTTATTTTCCTTTTTTTCTTTTAGCTTTCCAGTATTATCCAATAGATTAGGCTTTTTGTTTCATAAATATCCATGCTCATTACTAATCAGAGGCTTCCCAACAGATATTTTGATGAATTTTTTGGCCACAGTAACTCATTAAACAGTCTACTAAAGCAGAGAAGGGTTACCATCTGCATCCATAAAGGCTTCACCCTTCCTTTTGAACTCAAGGATCCTTGAAGTGATGAAGTTAGTAAATATCAGTGCACAAATGGGTCTGATGTGTGTGGACCAAGAAAAATGTAAAGGGATCAAGATCTCTTTATTTTTAATTATATTACTATTCACTTGCCACAAAATTCCATATTTTTTTTTCTTTTTTAAGGCAGTTGGGGTTAAGTGACTTGCCCAGGATCACACAGCTGGTAAGTGTCAAGTGTTTTGTCTGAGACCAGATTTGAACTCAGGTACTCCTGACTTCAGAGATGTGCTCTATCCACTGTACCACCCAGCTGCCCCAAAATTCCGTATTTTTGACAACAGTATTCTAATGTGATGCTATGTGACTACAGATTCAATTACCAGGATTTCAGGAGAATCAGAACTGTAGGATGCCCAAAGAGCAATGGAATATAAGGGGGGAAAGCATTTATTAAGTGCCTACTATATGCCAGGCACTGTGCTAATTGCTTTGGCAAATATTATGTCATTTGAATGAGATTAGAATGAGAAAGATAAAAAGTAGGTATATAAGCAGACTAAATATATTTCCCCCCAAAAAAAAGAAAAGAAAAGAAAAGAAAGGACATCACCAAGAAAATGGAAATGGGTTAGTCAGGCATGAAGAGTAAGGTGTTAGAGATGGACATCTTGAATTTTACTTGGGTAATGATGAAATATTAAAAAAAAAATCCAGAGGAAGTAATCCAACATATGAAACAGATATTTATTGGAACTATTTATAACAAAAAAGACTCAAGATGGTAAAATCATAAAAGATTTAGATGCATTCCAAGAGGGGCAGTGCCTACATTAATGAGTTTCTACCTCTAAATCCATTATCCTGTGGAATTACAGAAAATTATGAATCTTCCAATCTATGGTAGTGCTTACTGGGGCCTTAAAACTTGCAAAGAGAAAATCCACACCAGGCCATACTTATTGTCTTTCTAACTTTCTTTACATGGAGCACAAAATATAGTATGGTGATATAGATAACTTAAACAAAACAACTATCCAACAAACCAAACAAAGCCCCCAGAACTTTATTTTTGCTTCATTTTCTTGTTTCATTGTTCTTGCTCTTTGCTTGCTTGTTTGTTTATTGTGAGTCTACAGGCAGAGCTTTGGATAATTCCTAGTATAAAAACCCACTCCATAAATGTGGATTGAAAATCCGTCTGTAACTTTTAGTCTCACCTATATATTCCAGTAAAGAATCTGAGTGATTATTGGAGCAGAGATTTAGAATTAAAATTCAGTTTTAGCCTTACAATGAATGCAATACAATTTAAATTCAGAGTCATGTTTTATAAACACTTTCAGGTATAGTGGACAGAATCAAATTGGTTCAAATCTCAGATCTGTTACTTACTAGCTATGTGACCTTGGACAAGTAACTACTTCTCCTTAGCCTCATTTCTCTATATGTAAAATGACAGGGTCACATTAGATGATGACTAAGAAAATTTCTAAGTCTAAATCCTTTGATCTTACTCATATTTTTATTTGTTTTATAATTTTATCTTTGTAAGATTAATATATTTTCATTAAACTGATTCTAAATTGTACTCATAAATACAGATAAGCTTAATAACTCTATCTATGCAAATAAGAAGCTATTTCTTAGTATAGAAGTCTCAAAGTGTAGTCTGAGGTTCTGGATGACACTTGCTCAAGGTTGGTCACAGAACTAATAGATGTCAGAGATGAAATTTGAACTTGTCTTCCTGAATCCAGGTGCAAAACTCTTATCCACTATAAGACATCATTTTTAAAGATATAAACATAAAATCAATATTTCCTTGTCAACATGTTCACAAAAGCTGCTCTTTAAAGATATCTTCCTTTTTGTTATATAACTTTTCTACTACTGATATTCAGGTCTTTAATGTTTTGTGGACCATTTGTGAAAATAATGCTTCTATCAGTCTTCAAAAGCCTTTCTGGCCAAAAACAAAAAATTAAAAATGAATGGATACTATAGGTTGCCCTTCCTCACAGGATAACAGTGTCAGGAGATTAAGTCACTCAACCTGAGAAATCTGTATTTCCTAATCCTGGGTAAAGGAAGTATGTGTGCCTATCAAAGCAGAAGGAAATCTTGCTACAAGTAGATAATCACTTTCTATTAACAGATTTCAGACTTTAATCAATGTTCCAAATGGGGGCTAATCAATCCACTTAGGAAAAAAATAAGTATGGTTTGACTAAAATTGCAAAATCTCTTCCTTTGTTGTTTGAATTCATTCAAAAGATACATATACCAGAAACATAGATAGATAGACAGAACATTTATTGAGTCCTTAAGCCCTTACCATGTCCTAGGCTTTAAGTGCTGAAGGTTCAGTGGCAAGAAAATAAAAGAATATGTACTTTCTAAAAGCTTACATTCAAATATGGGGAGATACAACATAAAGGACCTAGAAAACAGGGGTGGGAAACATGGCAAAGGGAGACCTTTTCAGCCCGGATTTAAAGGCACAAAGATTTATCAACTCATAATCTAGCTTTTCTTATATTTGCAAATTTTTGGGAATTTCTAGAAGAGTACCTACCCAATGTTATCTACTCAGAATGAATGGTAATTTCAATTCCTGTACTACATTAAGGTTAATGAATTGCTTTCCCCACAACAACATTTTGAAGCATGTAGTGGAAGAATTACCTCTATTTTGCACATGAAGAAACTGAGTATCAGTGAGGTGGAGTGATTTGCCCATGACCACATAAGTATAATGAAAAGATGATTGGTTTTGGAGTTTTGGAGTTAGAGAATCTGGGTTCAAGTCCCAGTTCTTACCCTTACCAGCTATATGTCCTTGGAAAAGTCATTTAATCCATTTGGGACACAGTTTTCTCATCTGTAAAAATGGGGATGGAGTAATGTATCTCTAGGTCTTTTACAGCAACTCTGTGGTCTTTGAAGTGTGAGAGCTGTGATTTTACCCTGGGTCTTACAAAATCTTTTCACTACAGAATGAAATAAATCAAGGACTAGTCATTGTCTGCTGTCTTAGGAAATAATGTGGATGAAAGGTTCTTAAATTTCTTCTCTAGACCTATTATTATTGTAGTCTGAATTGAACCCTTCATGAAGAAGTACTGATTAAATCTAGTTTTCTTACCTTCCTGTAGGTTTTCCGTCATTTCTACTCCTTGAGGTCACCTTGCTACCAGTAGCATGAAGTATACAATATGGCAGCAGGGACAGGGGGTTGGCCTGTCTTTATAGTTATTGTGTATTAGCAGATATCTAACTTACACTGAAATTGACTTGGCTTCATTAGCCTTCAGCATTAACTAATTTCACATAACATCATTTTGCAACTCTACCTCTCTATATGTGCTAGGTACCTATGTTCATGTCTTATTTGTTACTAGGTAACAAAGACTGTGTGCTGTCTCAACCTTGTACCTCTTTCAGAGTCTAGCAAAGTGTCCTGCATGTGATAGATATTTAACACAAATTTGCTAAATGAATGGATGAATTAATGAATGACTGTCCCTTACCAACTTTTCAGCTTTCTTCCTTGTACTCATTCGATATTTATATCTTTTTGTTGGTGTTCTTTCCTGATGTATACTTTCAAGGAGTTAAAGTAATGGCTAGGACACCTATAGCCACAAAATAATTCAGCAGAGATGAAAACAACTCTTTAGGCCCTGGGTCCAACTAGACTGAGGTCAGTCTAATTCCTGAGCCCCACCCCAGATTTGAAAACAGCCCTGATTCCTCCCTCACAACCAGCATCCCCAGTCTCTAAATAATATGATGAGCTCCTGAAAAGAGGACCGGGTTGTCAAAGCAGAGGCAAACCAACCCCAGTTAGAAATGGAACAGGAAAACACTTTAGTGATGATTAGAAATAAGATTGGCCTCTACATACCTCCTGCATTTCCACATTGTGTAGAGTTGAAAGACACAGTCTTTAAAAACATCCATATTGCTACTTAATACCTACGTGATGTCAGGCAAATCAGTTAGTATTTTCATGAACCTAGTTTCCTCATCTGTGAAAGGAGAGGAACGGACTAAATGGCCCCAAAGTTCCCTTCAAACACTAAAGCCCAGAATCTGCCTTTCTAGGAATGCCTATTTTTAGCCCAATTTCTAGAGCACAGGGAATACTTTGTGAATTTCCTTTAGAAAACAAAAACAAAAACATGGCAAATCAGACTAGCTTCCTGGTCTAGGTGACTACTTAGCTTAACTTTTCAATTTCCACAAAATAGTATCTATTGGTGAACAATAAGAAAGACAAAAGCCATGCAAGCTGTTCAATAAACAATGACAAATAGTTAAATAGTCTTTAGTAGAAGAAGAGAGAGAGAGAGAGAGAGAGAGAGAGAGAGAGAGAGAGAGAGAGAGAGAGAGAGAAACAGAGAGAGACAAAGAGACAGAGAGAGAAAAAGAGATTGTAAAATATAGCAAATAATCCTGGGTGTTAATGGCAGCCTAAATCACTTACCCAGTCCTTCAGAAAGGCTCATAAATCCTAAATGTAATTGTCATACTTTATGTCAATCATTTTAATATTAGTAGTGTGAGCAGAGTTTTGAAACATTTGTGCAGAAATAAACCAGTTGGGAATGAATGGTAATGTTGATTTTGAGGAAAGATGGTACAATGATTGACATCTTATAGAAGAGATAGTGAGTCTAATTTGGATATATCTAGGTCCATGGTAGAAATTAATAATGTACTGCCAACAGCAGTTGGTCGCCCAACATGTATCCTACCTCTTCTCTTAGTTGGGTTTAATTTGTCAGAAGTTCTATTTTTGAGAACAAGCCCTTCCATTTTGATTTTTTTCATGCCAAGCATTGTACCTCATTAGCATAATGCTTTAAAAGCTAATGTAGAAAAAAAAAGTAAAGACAGGGGCTCTATAATGTTTAGGGGTTGAAAAGTCTAAGGTTTCTTGGCAGAAGATGAAATCTAATTTTTTAGGTTGCCTTTATCTATGGAGATCACACTGATTACCATTGAAGTCTAGCCAACAGCAGAGTGAAATCTGGCAGTGTTTGAGTCATGCTAGAAAACTGGAAAACAATAAGAGAAAATCAAAGCACAGTAACCCACTCATGAAAAGGTTTGGAGGAATCAATTGTGAATAAAGTTTTGTACTTATTGACAGCTGATGGAGACTCTTTGGATACATATCCCCATACCTGCTCTTTAGATTGGGGAGTTAATTTTGTAGTCTAAAATGTAAGTTGATTTCACATTACTCTATGTTCCAGCCAAACTAGCCTACTGACTCTGTTACAGGATATTTCAACTCCTACTTCTCTGACTCTACCCAGGTTGTCCCCTCATACCTGTAATTTTCTCCCTCTTTGTATCTATTTCTTGGAATCCCTAGCTAATTTCAATGCTTAGCTCAAATGCTGCCTCCTACAGGAGATTTTGTTGAAGCTTGATTATGAGCCCTCCTCTGGCTGTTGAAATTACTTTGAATTTACTTTGTCTTTAATTTATCTTATGTGGAATTCACTTGCAAGTGAAGACATTGCCCTCCTGATATCGTTGGTCCTCTTTAAAAACAAAGGACAAATGATCTTTTTTTATATGTTGCCTGTAACACTCTCTTTCTTCTGTTCCAACCTTTCCTTTAAGTTCTAACTAAAATCCCACCTTCTACAGGAAGTCTTTCTCAATCCCTCTTAATTCCAGTGCTTTCCCTCTTTTAATTATTTACTGTTTATCCAGTACATAGCTTGTTTTATTTATTTTTTTATTCATTAATTTGTTTGTTTGTTTATTGCATATTCTCTCCCTCATTAGATTGTAAGCAACTTGAAGGCAGGAAATTTCGTATCTCCAGAGCTTTTGTATGCCTTTTTGTAGCTCCAGAGCTTAGCACAGTGCCTGCCACATAGTAGACATGTAATAAATGTTGATTGAATTGAATGAATTAAGTATAACTTCCTTGAGGACAGGAATTATTAAATTTTTTGTTATTTATTATTTAATTTTTTTGCTGTTGTTTATGTATCTCCAGTAACTAGCTCAGCATGTTACACATAGGAGGCTTTTTAATAATAATTCTTATTGAAATTAATTGAACAGAATTGAAATAAAAGAAATGGGTGAGTTATCAAGCTAAATTTAAACAATGAGAATGGAGTCACAAGATCCCACTGTGAGTCCTGGTTCTACTACTGCCTAATATGTGTCCCATGAAAGCCAATTTACTTCTCTGGGCCTCAGTTTCCTTGTCATTAAAATGGGCATAATGACACTTGCCCAGAGAGCTTTTGTGGGGACCAAATGATAAGATGTTCCAAATATGATTTAAATGGGATTGTTAATGAAATGTATCTTTAGGAAGAACAATTTTGTTTTTTATTTTTTAAAGTATGAAAAAAGTACTAAAATATATGATTTTCTTTTTGAAGAGTTTTAAAGGTGGGGGAGAAACATCATTAAAATTCCTACAAAACTTCATGTTTTGGGAACTCTCTCTAGGACCAACACTTTCCCTTGGTATTAAACAAGGCCGATAACATGACCAAACTAAAGCTAAACTGGCATGAATTATTCAGAGCAGCAGGAACAGCAGCTGTTATTCTATTTGTCTCTAATTTTGAAGGGTGGAGAATTGGAGGGCAGCTCTGACAACACCATGGGGGAAGAGAAGATAAATTGTAGCCCTGAACCTCATAAGCTGCAACATCTGCAGTGCTGTATTTAATTTGGTAGTGGAGACCATTGCGCCTGCTGTTGGTAATAAGGGAAACAAATTGGTTGTAGTGAATGTATGCATGCTCAGACAGGTAGAGGAAACTGTCAACCCTGTGAAGTCAGGGAACAAATTCCTGTTTAAGAATGATCACAAACCTAGAAAAACTTCCTTCCTGGCCAAGACACTGCTCAAGGGAGAGATGGAATTTAGAGGCATGTGTAAAGAAAACATGAGTGCCAAAAAAAAGCTTTTTTTCCCTATATGACAACATAAAAAAGCCAAAATAAACAAACAACCCAAAAAACATTTAGTTGCAACTGACCAGAAACCTTCTTTCTTTTCTGTGTGATTTTTATATCTTTGAACCTAAGGAAATTAGATGACACTTTTCAATTGGAAGAAAGGGGGAAGGAAGAAGTGATGTTTTTGTGAATGTAGGCAATAGAATCAAAGAATCATTGAGTTTTCAAAGTGGAAGGGAACATAGAGTTCACAATGTCCCATCTTGGCATTGTAAAGCTTGTCCCATCTTTGCATTGTGAAGCTTGTGACATGCCCTGCCACAAGGGAAGTAAGAGAAGGAGTTGATGATAAGAACGTTGGAGAAGACCTAGAGCTATTTTGAGGGGTGGCTTAGTGCATAGAGTACTGGACCTGGAGTCAGGAGGGTGTGGGTTCAAATCCCACCATAGACTATTACTAGTTTTTGTCTCTGAGAAAATCATTTAACTTTTCTGAGCCCTCAGTTTCCTCAAGGATATAGTGAAAGAATTGGACTGGATGGCTTCTGAAGTCCCTTCCAGCTCTTAACCTATGATCCTATCCCTTTTTGACCCAACTAGTTACTTTGTAATGTTGAAAGCTGAGAGAAAATTAATAAAACCCTATAGAATAAGAAAACCTCTCTCAGTACCCTATGCCCTTCCACCCCAAATAAATAGTAAGAAAACTTGGTCAAAATAGTCATTGCCATTATATAATAAAGTTTCTGAGGCTGTGGAAGCCTTCCAAAAAAGAAAAATGTGTACTCCCAAATCACCCGCTTCAAAGCTCTGGTCTTTTCTTATTTTATTGGAAGAGATGAAAAAGATGAGGACAAAGAGATCTCCCCCCAGGGAATCATTAAGTAACATAGCTCAGAAGAAGAATGAAGAAAAGCAGAGAACTTTGCTTTCCCTCATAAAGTTGGTATTCTCACCAAAGTATCCTGATGTCTTCATAAAACAGGTCTAAGGCTGACTGCAGAATACCCAAGTGCCAATTTATGTCCATTTAACAACAACAACAACAACAAAAAGCAAAAAAACAATAGAAATAAAAAGGATTCATAGCACTTGAAGTTTTCTAAAGCATATGCATATATACTTTGATCCTCACAGAGATAGATATTATTTTACCCATTTTACAGATAAGGAAATTGAGGACTAGAAAGGATAAATGACTTTCCCAGGATCATATAGCCAGTAAATGTGTGATTTGAACTAGCTTCAACAAACTACATGATACCAAAACAAATAAAAACTGGCTTGACCTCACTTCTGGGAGCCAAGATGGCAGAATAAGCAGTAAATCACTGTAACTCTCCCATATTCACCCCCAAATAGTGCCCCCAAATAAAACCTGGAACAGCAGAATGAGCAAAAAGACAGGGCAAAACAAACTTTTAGGCCAATAAACTTGGAAGACCAATAAGGATGGCCTGTCTCACCCAAGTAAAAGGGGAATGCAGTCCAGGACAGAAGCATCCCAATAGGCCAGCAAGAAGTCTCACCTTAGCAAAACAGCAGGAGATCTTGAGCCCTAGTGCAGTGGAGCAGGCAAATGCTGACACCAGGATCCTCCCATATGTCTCAGCAAAGCCAAGGTAACAGTCGGACTCCAAATTTGAGAACCACCTGCTGCATCATGGCCCTGGGCAAACAGGCATCCTCTGGGGGCTAACACTTGCTTCAGTGTAGCCACAGGAAACAAAGAAACACCCCACTGGCCTTAGCACACAGCACTAAGACCCCAGCTCGATACCCGATAAGCTGTCAGACCCATAAGGCATCCAGCAGTATCAGCCACCCTCCACCCTACCCCTTCAACATAGCACCAGACACAAGGTTTCTCCATGGACCTCAGGGCAACATCAAGTGCAGGTGAACAGTCAGGGCTTCTTGCCTCTGTCATAAGAAGCCTTGGATAGTGCCACATCCACCCTGGGAGCAGAGATAAAGTTTAAAAGTAAGGAAAAAGGCCAAAAAGGATGAGAAAAAAAAGAATCTGACCACAGAAAGTTATTATGATAACAGGGAAGACCAAGACACAAACTCTGAAAAGGATAATGATGTCAAAACACCTCTAAAGGCAAAACCCCAAAGAAAAATGGGAAATGGTCTCAAGCCCAGAAATAACTCATGGAAGAGCTCAAAAAGGAGACTTAAAAACCATGTAAGAAGAGGTAGCTTGCAGTTGATAGAGCTCCAGCCTTGGAGTCAGGAGGACCTGAGTTTTAATCTGGCCTTAGACTCCAGGCACTTACTAGCTGTATGAACCTGGGCAAGTCACTTAACCCCAATTGCCTGACCAAAAAGCAAAAAAATAAAATAAAATAAAAGCAAAAACAAAAAACAAAAAAACAAAACCATAAAAGATGTAGAAGAAAAATTAGAAAAATGAATGAGAGTGATCCAAGAGAAATATGAAATAAAGTCAACAACTTGGAAAAAGAAAACAACCACTTAAAAAGTAGAATTGGCCAAATAGAAAGTAGATGCAAAAACCCATTAAAGGAAACAACTCCCCCCGCCCCTCCCCAGAAAAAAAGAAAACAACTACCTGAAAAGTACTATTGAGCAAATGGAAAAAAAAGAAGTACAAGAGTTAACTGAGGAAAACAACTCCTGAAAAATCAGAGTCAAGCAAGTGACTCTATGAGCAAGTAATGACTTTGTGAGACATCAAGAATTGATCAAACAAATTCAAAAGAATGAAAAAATAGGAGAAAATGTAAAATATCTCATTGGAAAAATAAATGACCTGGAAAATAGATCCAGAAGAGACAATGACAGAATCATTGGTCTACCTGAAAGCCATAATCAAAAGGAGGATCTGGACAGCCTCTTTCAAGAAATTGTCAAAGAAAACTTCCCTGATATCCTGGAACCAGAGGGAAAAATGGACATTGAAAGAATCTACTGATCACCTCAGGAAAGAGATACCAAAATAAAACTCCAAAGAATATTATAACCAAATTGAAGAACTCTCAGGTCAAGGAAAAAAATACTGCAATTGGCCAGAAAAAAACAATTCAAGTATTGGTGAGCCACAAGCGGGGTTACATGTGACTTAACAGCTGCAACATTAAAGGATCAGAGGTCATGAAACATGATATTCTGGAAGGCAAAGGAGTTAGGAATACAATCAAAAATCACCTATCTAGCAAAATTAAGCATAATACTTCAAAGGGAAAAAAATGGTCATTCAATGAAATTGAAGTATTTGAAGCTTTCAGAAGAAGACCAGAATGAACAACAACAACAAAAAAATGATCTCTGGTATCAAGACCCAAGGAAAGCCTAAAAAGGTAAAAATGGGGGAAAAAAAGGGATTCAATGGAGCTTGACTGTTTACATCCTGAAATGGGAAGATAATACTTGTAATTCTTAAAAAATGTACTTCTAATAAGACAGTTAAATGGAATATATATAGACAGAAGGTATAGGTATAAGGAGAATTTGAGAGAATCAGAAAATAATTAAGGAACGAGAAAAAGGAGTACATTGGGTGCAGAAGGAAGAGAAATGAGTTATTTCATGTGAAGGGGAGTGAAAAACCTATTTCCGTGGAGGGGAAGATGAGAGGGTGGGCAATGGGCATCACTTGAACCTCACTTTCATCAGTATTGGCTCAAAGAGGGAATAATATACACAATCAGTTGAATAAAAAAATCTGTCTTACTTCACAGGGTAGTAGGATGGGAGGAAGTTAAGTAAAGGCAAGGGGTAGTGGAACTGACAGAATAGAGGGCAGACAGAGGGTGGTAGATAGAAGCAACACACTGTCAAAGAGGGGAAGGGTGAAAGGAGAAAAAGGATAAATAGGAGGAAAAATAGGATGGAGAAAAATACACAGTTAATAAATATAACTGTGAATGTGAATAGTGTGGATTGATCCATAAAATGAAAGCAGAGTGGATAAAAACCCAGAATCCTACAATTCATTGTGTACAAGAAACACACTTGAAGCAGAGAGATATACACACAGTAAAGGGAAGGGACTGGAGCAGAATCTATTATGTTTCAGCTGAAATAGAAAAATAAGCAAGGGTAGCAATTCTGATCTCAGACAAAGGAAAAAAAATAGACAATTAAAAGAGAAAAGGAAGGAACCTGCATCTTGCTATAAAGGTACCATAGGCAATGAAGTAATATCAATATTAAACATATATGTACCAAGTGGTATAGCATTCAAATTCTTAAAGAAGATAAGTGAGTTGCAGATTCATGAGCAAAGAAGAGAAAGAAAGCATAATGAAATGTAAAACCGCTAATTTTTATTACATTAAATTAATAAGTTTTTGAACAAACAAACCCAATGCAACCAACATTATAAGGAAACCAGAAATCTAGGAGATAAGTGTCTCTGACAAAGACCATGTTTCTCAAATATGTAGAGAACTAAGTCATATTTATAAGAATACAAGCCATTCCCCAATTGATAAATAGTCAAAGGATATGAGCAGGCAGTTTTCAGATGAAAAAATTAAAACTCTCTATAGGCATATGAAGAAATGCTCTAAATCACTTTTGATTAGAGAAATACAAAATATGACAACTCAGGTACCAACTCGCATCTATCAGATTGGCAAACATAACCAAAAAAAAGGGAAATGATAAATGGTGGAAAGGGTGTGGGAAAATTGGGGCACTAATGTACTGGTGGTGGAGTTGTGGATTGTTCTAACCATTCTGGAAAGCAATTTGTAATGATGCCCAAGGGGCAACTGAACTGTGCATACCCTTTGATCTTGCAATACCATTACTATATCTGTATCCCAAATACATTTTTTTTAAAAAGGAAAAAGACCTTCATGTGCAGATTTTAATAGTAGCCCTTTTCAAGGTGGCAAAATATCAGAAACTGGGGGATGCCCATCAAATAGAGAATGGCAGAACAAGCTGTGGTATATGAATGTAGTGGAATACTACTGTGCAATAAGACATGATGAATCAGAAGATTTCAGAAAAGCCTGGAAAGGCTTATACAAACTGATGCAAAGTGAAATGAGCAGATCCAGGAAAACATTGCACACAGTATCAGCAACATTGTGTGATGATCCAACTATGAATGACTCAGCTCTTCTCAGCAACACAGTGATCCAAGACAAATGTAAAGGACTCACAAATAAAAATGATATCCAATAATAAAAATTCTCCATACCCTTTGACCCAGCAATACCACTTCTAAGGCTGTATCCCAAAGATATCATAAAAATGGGAAGGGACCCCAATGTACAAAAATGTTTCCAGCAGTTCTTTTTTTGTGGTGGCAAAGAATTGGAAATGGAGGGGATACCCATCAATTGGGGAAAGGCTGAACAAGTTGTGGTATATGACTATAATGGAATACTATTGTGCTATAAGAAATGATGAGCAGGCAGACTTCAAAAAAAAAAACTTGGAAAAACTTACACAAACTCATGCAGAGTGAAATGAGCAAAACCGGAAGAACACTGTATACAGTAACAGCCACATTATGGGATGACAGACTTTGAAAGACTTGGCTCTTCACAGCAAGGCAAGAATCTAAACTCCAAAAGATTCATGATGGAAATTGCTATCCACGCAAAGAAAAAGAAATATGGACTTTGAATGCAGATGGAAGCATAATATTTGCTCTCCTTTTCCTTTGTTTTTTTTTTTGTGTTTTATTGCTTCACTCTCCCATTAGTTCTAATTGTTCTTTACATCATGACTAGTGGGAAAATATGCTTAACATGAATGTATATGTAGACCCTATATCAGATTGCAATGGGGGGGGGAGAAGTGGGAGGGAGAAAAATTTAAAACTCAAAATTTTATGGAAGTGAATGTTGAAAACTAAAAATAAATGAATTAAATTTAAAAATTAAAAAATGATAACCACATCCAGATAAAGAACTGATTGACTCTGAATGTGGATTGAAGCACACTTTTTTTCACTTACCTTATTCTTTTTTTGTGTCTTTTTTTCTTTTGAGCTGTTTCTTCTTTCACAACTGTGACTAGTATGGAAATATGTTTTACATGATAGTACATGCATGACCTACATCAAATTGCCCACCATTTTAGGAAGTGGGGAGGGGACAGAGGGAGTGAGGAAGAAAAGTTTGAAACTCAAAATCTTGTAAAACTGAATGCTAAAAATTGTATTAACATGTAATTGTGGAAAAATAAAATACTATTAAAAAGAAAAAATTTAAAAAAAACACTACAGAGCATAAAAAAGATAACCTAACTGAATTGACCAATGGCCTTTATCTTATAAAATTCCATTCCATTTTGCAAGTATTTATTAACCACAATATTAATAACAATAAGTAGGTAAGCCATTGTCCATAGCACATAGTCCTTGCCTTTGGGAAACGGAGAGGCTAATGGAAGGAGAATGGGTTAACTCTGTACAAATTAATTCATATATAAGGTAAAATTTGACAGGGACAAGCTAGATCTAGCCAGACAAAAGGGTATGAGAAATTTGAAGAGGAGGGGATCATTTTCACCTGGAGATAGTAGGTGGGGAGGGGGAAATGGGAGAAAAGAATAAGAGAGAGGTTCTAGAAAGGCTTCATAGGAGTTTGCTTCTAGGGAATTCATTTGATCACTTGTATTTATTAGACCATTGGATCACTTTCAACACATTGGTGTTGAAAGGGCCCTTAGAAATTATCTATTTTCATTCCTTCATTTTATAGATAAGGAAACTGAAAGCCTTGGAGAGGAACTTACTTGCTCAAGGTCACACAGGTAGCAGTAACTAATAGAATTGTGATATAAACGAAGATGTCTAGATTCCAAATCCGGTGCTCTTTCAAATAGAACTAGGGTTGTGTCGGTAAATATTTAACAATCATCTCTCCAGAAGTAAGCTTGCCAAGCTTTTAACTTTAATCTCCATTATTAATACTTTGTTAAATCTAGACATTCAACAAAACAGTAAATCCAGCTGTAATCTGTAGTGTTTGCCTATTTCTGGACCATAAATGCTCATGCTGAAAATTTAACAACAGGCTGGCTCCAACACATCTCTTCTGGCTATAATACAAACCTTCAAAGAAGGAAATCAAATAGGGAAATGAAAGGAAAAAGAAGATAGCTCCTTTATCATGCATATTCCAACTGACAGTGCTAAGACAGACTTTTTAAGTCAGTCTTCCTATGGCGGGTTTCTGATGGCTATCTGCTTTACGTGTCAAAGGATATGATTTGTTCTACAGGGTGTCTGAATCCTATAATGGGGAGCTGTGAAATAGTCAGGTAGTACTGAATCTGGAGTCAGGAAGACTTTAATTCCCATGTGGCCTCAGATACTTGCTATTTGTATGACCCTAGACAAGTCATTTAACCTTTTTCTGCCTCAGTTTCTTCATCTGTAAAATAGAGATAATAATAGTACCTACCCCCCAAGTTTTTTTGTGAGAGTCAGAAGAGATAATTTGTAAGGTGCTTTGCAAATATTGAAATGCTATATAAATGGTAGCTCTTATTAATATTGTTCTTTTATAAAGTTGAGTGTAATTTATTTGTTTCTTTGAAAAGGGGCAGTGAGCACATAGTTTCAAAATTCTGCAAAATAATTAGAAAGAATTACTTACCAAGGTCTATAGATTTAATGGATTGTTGGTGAATCAAATTAGTTCTGAAATCAAATTTTAGACGACTTAACTGCATTCTTATTGAGGAGATGGAAAAAAGGGATCATTGCCACTAATAAGTCCCTCTTCTGGCCTTTCTTTCCAAATGATAAAGGGAAAAGCTCAGAAACAGGGTCAAATTCCCTCCACCTGTCTGAATCTGTCACACATCTTATCACTGCTTAGATAGCCCCTGTACTCTGTGAACCAGCCCAGCACTGCAATGGTACAGGATCAGCACCCATGACAAAGCACATACATGCATGACATGCCTCGAGAGAGCACAGATGCTACATGAACTCCTAACTGTCCTCCTCATGGACACAAAGGTCAGGACTACAGATTTTTTTTTATCGTTTAGAGAGATGAATGGAAAGCTCAGTCCTCTGTACTGTAGAACCATAAGCAGCTAGAAGGCTCTGTGCGTGGAGCACTGGGCCTGGAGTTAGGAAGATCTGATTTTGAAATCAAACTTAGACACTTACTAGCTGTGAGACTTTGAGTAAGTCACTTAAGCTCTTTCAGCCTCAATTTCCTTATTTGTAAGGTGGGAATGACAGCACCTACATCCCAGGGCTGTTGTGAGAATCAAATGAGTTAATGTCTGTAAAATATTTGTAAAATACGTGGCACACAGTAGATGCTTAATAAATGAATCTTTTTTCTGTCCTTCTAGAAACCTATCTTGCTATTCATCTCTTCACTTTTTTACAGATTGCATTGTGATTCTTGCAAAGATGGTATGGACTGATCAGACAAAGGCATTCCAAAGCTGGATTAAATACTTATTATTTCCTTAAACCGAGTGTTACTGGAAATCCTGACTCTCCTTTATTGCCTCACCTTTTCTAACCTCACACCCATTGCAATCAATTATGACATGGAATCATCAAAAGGAACACTCTGTGAAGGCAGGTTGAGGGGGTGGGGTGGTGGTGAGCATGAGTTCAGTCATTCTTTTTCTTTTAATAAGAAAGTGCTATGTAACATTCTTGTATCACTGCTGCACTTGCTTGTGTTGTCATATCTATCAGCAAAAGCATTTCCAAATATTTCACAGTAACCATGGGGTAAGTTCTGGCAAATATCCAGAAGCTTGGGTGTTTTGTGTAGGTCATTTTCCCTAGTGAAAATCTTAGGCAGGTATCTTGTGTTCCCACTTAACAGCTTTAAAGTTAATGATGCATTAGGACACATTCTGCTGAAAGTGGGGTGTTCTAAGTGCTCCAAAGGGAATGTGGTTTGACATATGTATGAAAAACTGCTCTTAGGTTTTTAACATACAAAATGAAAGGGGAGAAAAGGCAAAGGCAAACAAATGACCTCAAGAAGCGCTTCTATTTCAGACAGAAATGTTTCTTCTGAGGTAAATGAGTGAGACATTATGGTGACTGACTTCTCAAAAGAATATCACTCTTTCCTTCCTTCACAGTTTTTGTTGTTGTTGTTATTGCTACTGTTTTTTTAAAGTCTCAGCAAAATTGCACTTTTCTCTACTTATGTGGACATACAAAGCCCTTCTAAAAATGTTTAGTGTTCTACAAAATAAAGAATTGAAAACATGAAAACTTGAAGGCTTTCCTTAGACCTTAAATATTTGAAAATGCCCTGCTTTCAGCTCAGTGAGAAGCTCTAGAAATGTTCTTCTATATGAAGGAATGTATAGTAGCAAAAAGTTCTGGACTTATAGATAAGAGGTATTCAATTCCTGGTTCCATCATTTATAAGCTATATAAGAAGTCACCTCACATCTCTGAGTTTTAGTTTCTTCATCAATGAAATTGAGACAATAATATCTTTATTATCTTTCTTCATACGATAGCTGTGAGTATTTAATTAGTGATACATTATAAAGCCCTTTTCAGACTTAAGATATTATACAAATGTTAGTTATTATTGTTACCTTATTCGCAGCTTTATCAATGGAATTCAATAGAAACAGCACCTGTACAAGTTACCATCCTTTTCTCTAATTAACATTCTGCAGACCATTTCACAGGTGGATGAAATGATACTTTTGTAATTTACTAAAAGTGTTAAAGATGTGACTGAGTCTTTAGTAGGTACACTGAAAATATTTTTGGCATAACTTCAGTTACGGACAGGATGATAGGGATGATATCTTCTGGGTCCTAATCCCACATGGTTTTGAGTTCTGCTAAGTCTTTATAGTTTGAAAGTTTTTCATTCTATGCAGTTTGGAGATCATGAGCATTTCTTATGACGTATATTTTAAAAAAAAGATTGTTTTTAAAATTTTGGAAAATTATGTAGGAGGTATCATGAGCAATGATTTTTTCTCTGATTATATTCTAATTCAGTAAAATTTATTAAGTCAATTTTCAGTGATATTTTGGGGAATCTGTATTTGTTCTATGGTAATTGGTCATTTGTACATTATGAAAGATAACGAACTTCTGGTATATAATTCTGGTTCTGGTTTATGTTTGTATTTAACAGTAACTAAATTTTTGAAAGTTTGCGACATGTTACCTAGTTTCTTAAATTTCTACGTATAATTAGCATGTATCAAGAAGTTTGAGCTCCTAAAAAATAACATATCTGTAATTTATGGTGGCAATTATCTACTGTTATTTCACTGTTATAATCTTTTTTCATTACTCTATTATTAGAATAATTATTTTAAATATCTCATTCTCATATTTTTCAATTGTATTCATAGGATCATAGATTTAAACTTAGAAGATACATCAGAGGTCATTAAGTCCAACCTCCTCATTTTACAGAAGGAGAAACTGAGGTACATAGAAGTTCAGTGATTTGATGAAGGTTACACAGCTAGTAAATCTAGAGGTGGGATTCGGACCCAGAGTTTCCTAATTCCAAGATCAGTGCTCTATTCACTTCTCCACAATGTTGAGATAGAAATGGTCTCACACCAAGTGGTTATCCTATTAGGCTTTTCTGTTTAATGATCTAAGGACTACTCTACATGTGGATAAAATAATTGCTCTTTGAGGTTGTATAAAAATATTGCAATATAAGCCCAACTCTTAGAACTCAGAGAGCATTTTTAGTACAACTTTGGTCATAGAACAATTGACATAATATTCACTTTACCCTCCTCACACATGATTTTGATCTTCTCTTCTGAGTCTCTATATTTGAAAGGTTTGAATTCCAGGTAGCTTGGAGATTGAGTATTTGGTATGTCAATATCCATATAAAGTGTAGTTAAGCTTTTATGCCTCAATGTTATTTACAGACAACTGTAGGTAACAGTTCAGTCTATGATAATGGTCCAGTTCCAGCATAACTTATTGGTTTACTTTACCAGAATGTATTTTATATTCTATACTGATGTGCTGCACAGCTTATACCATTTACTTACATAATACATATGTCCCAAAAATCTTAGTGCAGTTTTAAGCCTTAATAGTTTTAAAGCTATTAGAAATACTGTTCTTAAACTTTTATGGATTTCAAGCTATCATGGCTTAAAACTGCACTAAGACTTTTGGGACAACCTGTATATTTATTACTAAGTCCAGGATTTTTAAGGAAAACCCTTCTATGGTTTCTGGTGGCAATAATTTGGTCCTTGATTGTCACTACAAAAACTCTATATTTTCAAAGCAACGGAGATGATGCAGATATTGGTTTAATATTTTGTCAATATGTGGTTGATTGAGTTCCTGGAGAATATTTTCTTTCCACTCTTAGATCTTAGCTATTTCGTAGTTTTCATCTATAGAAGTGAACCATTTTCAGGTACATTTGACATGCTATTTCTTGATGAAGTGAAGCTTTCTTGCTCTAAAATATTATTACAGATTTTTGATTAATATAGAGTTATCAACCTTAGACCCTAGGCATGTCTCTCAATACTTTCCTTCTCCTTTTGCAAGGAATATTAACCTTTCCATAATTACATCATGATTACAGAGTCTATGTTTTGTTAGCATTTTATCTTTTTGCTTGGATAATTTTAAATTGTTATAATGTTATAATACCAGAGATATACATTGACTGGCATTTCTAAAATCTTAATTGCTTTGAATGTATTTTTTCCTATTCAACTTTTATTTTACAGTGTCAGTTAGTCTTTTAACATAGATAGCCACAAACTGTTTTTCTTATGTTTATGATGCATCTTGTCTATATATATATATTGTAGGTATTGCCTTCAACCATTAGTTTACATAATCAACAGATCGAAGCACAAAAACAGCATGTTAAATCTTTATTTGGCATACCTTAAGAGTCTTTGTACTCACTGAGACCAAATGATGATATTTATTTCATTGTATAAATATTCCATAAGATGTAAGAGCTGATTTATGTGGAGTTTTTTGGTGGACCCATAAATTTTCATGTCTTACATATGTAATAAATGATTAATAAAAGGTTTTGGTTCAATTTTATATTTAATTTGATAGCCATACTTAATTCTATTAATAGAGCTGATAACATACTCAAGAAGAGACAGAGCCATCATGGTTTAAATTGCCACCTTGAAAAATTCCACCTTTTATATCAACTACCTTTGACCACTGTTTTCTCTATGTTCATAAAATAAAAGTTCTGACTATGCTTGGGCCTACTTTATATATTTTTCCCTACATAAGTAAGCAGGACTGTGGAAATGAATAAAATGATTTGTAAAATTAAACAAAGTTTAAATGTTACAGTGATTTTAAACAGCTTATCCAATACTTAAGAATCAGTGATAAAAAAAAAAACTTTTACAGTCCTGAAACTTTCTCATGCATTCTTTATGTGCCCTAACCAATATATATTTTATAAATGCTCATAAATGTATTTTAGTTATACAAACTGTGAATATTTTGTGTAGAGCATACAAACAGATAATTGATCTATATTTAATAAGATTATATGCCATATTTCAAGGTCAATGTGGCAGTATTTCTCAAGTGGAGCACCCCATAGATCTATGCTTAGCCTTTTCTGTTTAACATTTTTATCAATGATTTTGATGAAGGCATAGAATTTGTTAGATTAGTAGAGGGTACAAAGCCAGAATGGATAAGTAAGACATAGGACAGTAGAGTCAGAGTTGAAAGGAATCTTTATGTCCTAGAGTACTGGGTTAAACATAGTAAGATGAAATCCAATAATAATAAAAGTACCATACTTAAGTATAAGAAACAACTTTTCCAACAAGATTGGAGAGACATGGATAGAAAAATGTTCTGAAAATGTCCCCGAGTTTAGTGGAATTTGGGTTCAATAATAGTCTATATATGATGTGCTGGACTCCTTCCCCAAAATGCTAATGAGAACTTAGGCAGCATTATGAGAGTCATAGCTTTAAGAAACAAGGTGATGATCATCTTAATTTATTTTGTCATAGCTCATCTGGAATATTGTGTTCAGTTCTAAGAAGCACAGTTTATGAAGAAAATTTATGAGCTGGAGAGTATTCAGAGGAGGACAGCCAGGATGATGAAAGGTTTTTAGTCCATAATGAGAAACTGGACATATTTAGTCTAGGGAAGAGAAGGCTCAGGGGGAACATGTGAAGATGTCTTCAAGCATTTGGAAGGTTGTCACATGGATAAAGGATAAGACTTGGTATGTTTTATCTAGAAGGTAAGAACAGGTGCAGTGAGTCAAAGTTGAAAAGAGACAAATTTGGACTTCCTAAGAATTATATCTGTCTGAAAGTAGAATAAGGAGTTTTAAAAGGTAGTTGGATTGCTCTCTTTGGATACCGTCCACCAGAGATGGGACAGCCACTTGTTGGATATATTAGAGTGAGTAATCCTTTTTTATATATATGTTTGATTAGGTGATCCCCTCCAAATCTCAAACTCAATGCTTTCTGTTAAGAAAAATGTGATCAGATTCATGTCTACAAGGGAGCTGGTAAAGTGACTTGCTAGTAATTCGTATAACAATTTGAAGCAATAATTATAAATATTATTTAGCCCCACCACTTTTCAGTTTTTAGGAAAGGTTATAGTTTCAATTACCTCCCTTGAAATAACTATTCTTTCATTCCTTATATAACAAGGAGTAAACTTTGTGCTTATGCTTTGGTCCAACTTGCATTTCATTGTTAGACTTTTTGTAACAATATACACAATTGGAAAATTTCAACATTCTAATTGCTTAGGAGTTCTCTCTTGCCCCAATTTCTTTGCTTCTCAGGTTTATATAGTAATTTTAAGATTGACTTTGAACTATTTATTTTATTCATTGTGTTGTTTAAACTCTTTATTGTATAAACCTTTTGATTTAACTTTCAAGGGAACTTGGATTATCTCACATTTTTGCTCCCCAATTCTTGATTTTTGACTCTCTCTCTCTCTCTCTCTCTCTCTCTCTCTCTCACTCACTCACTCAAATGAATAAGGTGGAATTCAGGTTTCTTCTGCATCAACAGCAGTTAGATATTGATACAATCTTCTATTCTTAAGTCTTTCTTCACATCTTCAAAAACTCTTTCAAGTTGCTTTTGTTAAGGTGGTATTTAGTTATTTTGGGAGGAGCATGCCTTGACACCTCTGTTTTTCCTCCTATGGTTCTTAAAATGGCTTTACACATAACTTCTGACTCCAGCCTCACCCCTATGTTAGAAGGCTCTGTAGAGGCCCTCATGACAGACTTTCTCTCTAGTGTCACCAGGCTGCTCTGTGTCTCCCTTTGCTGTTCTTGGTCAGAAAAGTGGTCTACTCTGGTTTCTCTTTGGATATCCTGACCTGTACTCTCTTCCTCGATCTTTTTTTTTTTAATTTTTTTGGAGTAGTTGGAGGAGAGAGCTGTGCTGTACTGCTTCACTTTAATTGTTCATGTTTGCTGGTGTCCTATTTATGGCTTTCTCCTTTAGTCTTTGGAGGCCATGTAGACCATGATGTCTACTACAGAGTTGCTATAACTTTATGCATTGTCATACCGGAAATGAACTTGACAAAATTGTCATTGAGGGCATGCTAGCCCCAGCACCGAAGTATGAGTGGGTGCTACTGTATCATAGGCTGTATCTAAGGGTTCTAGATAGCTCAAGATTATTTTCAAAGGTTTCTATGATGCTTCCTTCCACATTTTCTTGATAACCTCATATTTGGCAAATTTCCTCAGGTAGCAGATTAGGTCCACCACAGATAAATTGGGAATAGGGACAAAGAAGGCCATTCTTATGGTCTTATGGTCTTGCTCACAGCCTTAACAGTACCAGTGGAATCAGGGATTAGATTCTTCAAGGCACCATGTTAATTATACTTGTCAGAAGGCCATCTATTGTCTTCCGGAAAGCAGGAACCGTGACAATGAATCTTTCAATGATGCTGATGTAGTAATTGATGACTCTCCTTGAAGAGGTCAAAGGGCAAACAATTTTTGGTACTGGAGGTATTATTAAGAAGCTTAAGGAAATTATCACTTTTTTGCGTTTTACTCCTATTACAAACATAGGGCATCAACAGAGGGGAAGAAGATACTGCTGCTTAGCTCCACTCTTCAAATAAGGCCCATTCTTTTCTAAGGTAGCAAAGACACCACTGAACTCTGCAATATACTTCACACAAATATTTTCCTATTTATTATGGATTTTGCTTTAAGTACTAGCTTCTATTTTCAGTCATGATAGTTCCCTGGAACTTGCTGTGGATGGAATTATGTTGTAACATATGAACTATGGCATTGAAGTCAACGAAAGGGTCATTGATGGTCAGAATGTCTACTGTGCTTGAGGCGAATGCAAGTCAGGTCACCAGACACTCAGTATAACTGAATCCATTGACTCCCGTATTCACCACCTGGTTTCAGGGATGTGGCTGTAAGCAGTAGATACTGGCACCAAGATTAGGTGAAGAGCTAAAGTCATTTCTCATCTTTCTTCATCTCTATGAGCCATTGGCACTATTCATTATAAGATATAACTAAGGGGCATAGTGGCTAGAGCAATGGGCATGGAGTCAGGAAGACCTGAGTTCAAATTCAGCCTCAGACGCTTACTATCTCTGTGACCCTGGGTAGGTCCTTAACCTCTGTCTGCTTTGGTTTCCTCAACTGAAAAATGGGGATAATAATAGCACCTAACTTGAAGAGTTGTTGTTGAAGATCAAATGAGATAATACTTGTAAAGTACTTAATATACTTCCTGCCACATAGTAAAGTGCTATACAAATGCTATTATCATTGTTAATAATATTAATCTGATACTAGATACTCTCTTCTTTGTTTTTGTGACACTGATCTCTCTTTGTTTTCCTTACTGACTATTCTTTCTCAATCTCCTTTGTTGGAACTTTATTCTTGTCACACCTCCTAACTATGGAGATTGATCCTCAAGATGCTGTCCTTGGCCCTCTTCTCTTTTCACTATATATTCTTTCGCTTCATGAACTTCTCAGCACTCATGTGTTCAATTGTATTTTCTATGCTGATGATTTCTATATCTCTATCTGTCTATCTGGCCTTAGTCTCTTTCTTGAGTTGCAATCCCACATCTCCAACTATTGAATAGACATTTCAAACTGGATGCATACTAGGCATCTTACATTCAATATGTCTAGAACTGAAATCATTTTAAACCTCAAAACTTTATCTCTACCACAGTTTCCTAACCCACCACACTCCTAGTCATTTAGTTTTACAAAGTCAGTATCACCCTTGACTTCTCACTCTCAAATCATAAATCCAATTAATTGCCAATGAAAAAAAATAATAATAATAACTAGCATTTGCATAGCACTTACAATCTTCCAGGAACTGTGCTAAGTGTTTTAAAAGTATTTCATTTGATCCTTACAACAACTTGAAAGGTAGGTACTATTTTATTTTCATTTTATAGCTTAGGAAACAGAGGCATAGGTTAAGTGATTTGCCCAGAGTCATATAGCAATTCATCACCTTAGCACTAGAACTCAGGACTCCCTGACTCTGGGCCCAGCACTCTATCCACTGTACCACCTACTTGTTTCCTAGCTGCCAAGTGTTTCCACCTTCATAATATTTCTTCTCTTAACTCACAAAATCATCACCTTGGTTCAGGACTTCATAACCCCTTATCTGGAGTGGTATCAAACTCAAACAGAAACAGATCATTGCAAGGCTTATGTCGACTTAGAAAACAACAAATTAACATTATGTAGTGTTTTTCATTTATTTAGTTAAACATTTCCCAGTTACATTTTTAATTTGGTTCAAGCCAAACTTGGGAGTTTCGGAGACCTCTTGTGGCCCTGTGAGTTTGACATCAGTGGTCTGGACTTTTGCAGTTACCTTCTCTCTGCATTTCTTGCCTTATTTCTCCCTTTCCTCCAGTCTACGTGTAGGTCTAACTGTCACCTCTGTTCAATAATTTCCAGTGGCTCCCTGTAACCAACAGGGAAAAATACACAAAATATCTTCTGTTCAGCATTTAAAATTCTTCAAAACCTGGTCTTCCTAACTTTCCAGTCATAACATAATAGACTCCCCTCCACAAACTCTGCAATCTTGTGATACTGGCCTACTTGCTGTTTCTCTTTAAAAAAAAAAAAAAGCACTTCATCTCCTATTTCCAGGCACGTGCACTGGCTATCTCCTGTGCCTCAAATCTTTTTCCTCTTCACCTTCACCTTTTAACATTTCTGGCTTCCTTTAGGACTCAGCTCCTACACCACCTACTGCAGGAATCATTTTCCATTCTTCTCCATCCACTTGAGGCTTCTCCTTTATGTTTACCTTCCTTCTATTCTATATGTATCTTGTCAATTCCTTTTATTTACATGTCATCTGCATCATTAGTAAATAAGTTCCTTAAGGGCAAGTTTTGTTTTTTTGTTCATTTTGTCTGTCCAGCTCTTAGAGCAGTGCCTAACATGTTGCAAGTGTTCAAGAAATTCTTATTCATTGATTAATTGGTTTGATATTTCTTCATCTATCAATAGGGACAACATTAATTTACAGAAAAAAATTGTAAAAGAAATCTGCAAAACATTGCAAATCCAGTAACAATTTCACTGAACATATTGCCTGGAGCCTACGGGAGCAATAGAGTGATAAAATGGTATTTAAATGAGGTGGCTAAAATTTGGGCTAAAATGAAATCAGGTGTTTTACCCTTAGGTTTTGTAACTATAAGGTCCACCACCAATGGGAAAACTGGACTCATTCCACAAAATGATGATGATAATAATGATGATGATAAATTAGCTAATTTTTGGACTTATGATTAATTGTTGTTACTATTTTGACACTACCTAATGTTTCACCATCAGTCTTCTTGAAATCATGAATGCTTATTATCTTAATCATATTTTTGTAACTTTCAAAGTTGTTAGTTATTTAGTGTTGTTTTATAAATTGTCCTCCTAGTACTGCTCAATTCATTCTTCATCAGTATATGAAAGTCCTTAAATTGTTTATTTTTATAATATTGATGTTACAGAATAGTTATTTTATGTTTCCACTTTGTATCATTTCATATGTCTTTTAAAATCCTCAATTTCTTATTTATTACAAAATAATAGTACTATATATGCCACAACTTATTCAACCATTCCTCAAATGATAGGCATACTCTTATTTTCTAGGGTTTTTTTTTTTAGCATCACAAAAAGAGAAGCTATAAATATTTTTTTTTATACATAGGACTTTCCCGTATCTTTAATCTCTTTGGGGTATAGACCTAGCAGGGATAGCTGTGTTAAAGCTTATGCACTGTTTAGTAACTTTTCGTTTCTTGCTCCAAATTACTTTCCATAGTGGTGGTGCCCATTCATAGTTCCACCTAAAATGCATCAGTGTGCCTTTCATTCATTTTAGGGAACTCTCCAGAGTTTTTGTTTTCTCTTGGACTCTTATGTTTAAACAGCAATACAGTATGATAGAAGAAACACTGGAATTGGAGGGAGAGGCCTTAGTTTTCACAAAATTTGTGAGTTGGAAGGGACCTCAGCAGCCATGTAGTCGAACTCATATATAAAAGGAATCTCCACTATGTCATATCCAAGAAGAAATAATCCAATCTATGCTTAAAATCTCCAAGGAGAGGAAACTTAGCATTTCTCAAGACATCTCAATTGTCTTTTGGATATCCATAATTATTAAGAAATGTTTTCTTAAGAACTAACCTAAAATTACCTCTTTGAAACATTTACCCACTATGGTGATTCTCTCTTCAAGACACAAGATAGAATAAATCTAATCCCTCTTCCACAGGAAAGCTTTTCAAATACTTGACATAGCAATAATTTACCTTCCCTCTTCCCTCACTGTTATTGTCTCTTCTTCATGCTAAATATGATCAGTTTCTTTAACTAATCCTCATATTTGCTAAATCCTAGAAAGACATGAAATCAAGGCATTTCCATATCCTATTTGACTTGTCCTGGGCCCTCTCCAACTTATCAGTGGCTTTCTTAACCATGGAGCCCAGAACAGAACACAAAACTCCTGAAAAGGCCTGATGAGGACAGAATGCAGTAGCTCTCTATTCATGGAAGTTATATCTCTCTTAATGAAATCTAAAATGCTTTAGCTTTCTGGCAACCACATCCCCACTGCTGACTCATACCGAGTTTGTAGTCTACTAAAACCCCTGGATCTTAAAAAAAAAATCTTTCTTTCCTGGTCCACACTGGTAAAGGCAATTTAGTGTCAGCTTAATGGTACAGTGGTGACAGCAGTGGATCTGGAGTTAGGGAAACCTGAGTTCAAATCTAACCTCAGATACTAGCAGTACAATGCAGGGCAAATTAATTAACTCCTATTTAGTTTCCTCAACTATAAAATTGGAATTAAAATAACACCTACCTTCCAGTGTTATTTGAAGGATAAAATGAGATAATATTTGTAAAGTATTTGGCACAGTTTCTGGTATTTACTACGTGCTTAATAAAGCCTTTTTCCTTCTTGCTTTCTAACTTATATACCTAAACTTAAGAAATTATATTGATCCTTGTTTGATTTCATCTTACTAGATTTAGCCCAAATGCTCTAGCATAGCCATATCTTTTTTGAGTCTTACTCTATTTTACAACTTGTTACCAATCCCTACCAGTTTCATATCATTTGCAAATTTGATGAACCTGTCATATGACTTGAATCAAGTCATTGTCATAAATGTTAACTGGCACAGGGCTAAGCACATATCCCTGGGGCCTCTCCATTAGAGATTTTTGAGTGTGGCCATTCAAGCTGTTTGGAATCTATCCAATTACATCATCATTGAGTCTGCATTTCTTCATATTCTCTATAAAGATAATATGAGGTAATTTAGCAAAAGTTTTGCTAAAATTTAGGTAAATTAAATTTAGTGCATTCCTATCATCTAGTAGTTTAGTACTCTCATAAAAACAGGAAATGTGCTTGTTCTAACATGACTTGTTCTTAACAAAGTCATATTGACTCTTTGTAATGACTATTTCCCTTTCTAGATGGTCCCTAACTATCTCTTTAATGATCCATCCTAGAATTTTTCCCGAAATCCAAGTTAAATACACTGGCCTATAGTTTTCTGATGCTATTCTCTTCCCTTTTGAAAAATACCAGATCAACATTCATCCTTTTCCAATCTTTCTGTTTCTATCCTTTATTTACATGAAGCATCAAATGCCACTGATAATAGTTTAGTAATCACATATGTCAGCTCTGCTGCTAATGACCTGTATGTCCTTGGGCAAGTCACTTAACCCCTTTGATTCTCAGTTTCTTTCTGCAAAAAATGGAAGAAAATAGTCTCTCTTTCTTAAAGCATGTCTGCCTCACAGATTGGGAGCTTTAACAGACAAAGGGGTCATATCTATGGTGTGTGAAGGGCCTTCTACCCATGATTAGGTTGACAATTACCATGACTGGGGAAAAAATATCTTTCTGGGGCAGAGAGAAGGCTCTAAATTGGGACTCCAGAGAGCATATGGCAAAGGGCAGGTTAGGCCAGAACAAGGGTTTTTTATGAAATGGTAAAAATTTACAGGGCTAGCAGAGCAAAGATTTTTATAGCAACTGACTTCAGTACTAAATCCAGAGGCAAGGTAAAGGGAACACACATATGTTTGATTTATGAAACAAAGAGACTGGTGCATTCTCATTTTCCATCCCTGCTTGCCATATAATTCTCACTCTTGGATTCTGGACTCCTTAGAGAACAAGCCAGCCTTTACCTGGCAGCCTATGAGGTAATTCAAACTTAGTTGGCCCCTTTCAGTAATGGTACCCTCTACCCCACATCTGTTTGAATTACTGTATTTCCCTATTGCCTTTTTCTAGATTTCCTTCAGATAAATACTGCCATTGTTATTCCATTTCTGTCCCACTCACCATGCCAACAACTTTCCAAACCAAAATATCACTTTCTGATCACCACTTCCTAACGTTTGTTTCTGTCCTTCTTAGAATGCACAATCCTTGAGGCTAGGAACTGTCTTTTTTTTTGCATGCTTCCACATTTTTCTTCGTATCTATATACTTAAACCAATGATTGGCACCTTATAATTGATCATTGTTTTCATTCATTCATTAATTCATATTGAAATACTCAAAGTTCAGGTATTCATAGGTGGTGATGAGTTGACATTGATTTTCCTAGTTGATTGGTCACCTAAGAACAGACCAAGTTTTCTCAATGTAATCATCCCTGGACATTTAAAAAAATCATAAGGAAGCATAATTAATTTATCCATTTCCTTAGTCTTTTTCTGCTCATGAACATGCATATCTGGGAATGGCAAAAGGTTTCCTAATCAGTAAAACATGCTAGGTTTACAGAGGCAGGTAAGGACTGTCTAGATGAACTGTTGCAGTCATTTGACAGCTACCATGCATATTTTCATGCACATTTGCAGAGTTAAATACTAGAACAAAGACTATACCACTGACCATTTAACAAATCCCGAAACAGTGCAATGTTGAATGCTGTCAGATTGCTTTTTAGCTAAGGATGTCAATCCATAGCATATGACCTCAGAATGTATTAATATAAATCCTATACATTATCCACAAAAATGGTAATCATCTCATTTTCTACCTAATCAGATCATATCTAAAGAGCTATGTCCAATTTGAGCTGAGGAATGAAATCTCTCTTAAAAAGGAATATTGACAAATTAATATATGTGTATATACGTATGTATGTACATAGAAAATATTAAATTCATGTGTTTGTGTACATATATGTGTGTATATATGTGTATATATATGCGTGTGTGTGTGTGCATCTGTATATGTATACATGTATATATATATATATATATATATATATATATATATATATATATAAAGAGAGAGCGAGAGAGAAAGACAGAGACAGAGACAGAGACAGAGACAGAGAGACAGAAAGGAGGCCAGGACGGTGATCTGGGAAACATTTAGAAGAAACAGCTGCCCAATCAGAGGTGTTTAACCTATTTGAAGATGTTTATCATGTTTCTACTTTGTAGTAGCTCCAAAGAACCTAAATAGGACCCAATAGGCTATAAATATTCAAATTTCAGCCGAGTCTAATAAAAAAAAAATTAAGGAGAGAGGCAATGTAGTATAGTGGACAAATGACAATATGAAAATATTGAATTTGGGGCAGTTGTCTTGGGTTCAAATCTTGCCTCCACATTTGTTTGGGCAAGTCACTCAGACTTTCTATGTGACTTATCCATAAAATAAGGTGATTGAACTAGATCTATAATTCTATAACCATACAATACATAGTCTGAGAATTAGACGAACTGAGTTCAAAGTCCAATTCTGACACTAATTAATTGTGTAGCTCCTGAGAAGTTACTTAGTCTCTTTAGTTATCAGGCTTCTCATCTGTAAAATGAGGATAGCAATATTTGTACTATTATATATCTTAGGGGATGGTTGTAAGAAAAATGTTTTGTAGTTAGTTGAGGAAAAAAAATCATTGCATCAAGTTTCACTTATAAAGGTCTCATTTCCAAGATATACAGGATATTCCAAAATGCTTAATTTAGTGTTTTGATAAGTCTGTATGTCATTGATTTAAATTTATAAGAATATTAGCTATTCCCCAATAAATGATCAACAGATATAAACAGTTTTCAAAGTTAACACAAGTCGTATGAAAAAATACTCCAAATCACTAATAATCAGAGAAATGCAAATTACAATAATTCTGAGGTTCCACTTCACATTCATCAATTGGCAAAGATGAGAAAAAAAATGATAAATGTTCGACAGGCTTTGGGAAAAACAGGAACATTAATGTATTATTGATGGTGCTGTTAATTGGTCCAGCCATTATGAAAAGGAAATTAGAACAATGACCCAAAAAAGCCCTATCTTTTGACCCAGTAACCCCACTATTAAACCCAAAGAGATAAAAAGTAAAAGGAAAAAGTCATATGAATAAAAATGTTTGTAGTAACTCTTTTTATAGTTGCAAAGAACTGGGAACTTAGGAGAATTAGTAAGAATTAGGAGAAACTTGGGGAATTAATAAAATAATTATGGAACATTATTGTGCCAGAAGAAATAATAAAAGGATGGTTTCAGAGAAAGAACTTATGAATAGTGAGGTGAACAGAATGAAAACAATTTAAATCATAACTACATTGTAAAGATAACCAACTTTGCAAGATTTAGGAACACTGACCAATGTAATGATCAAATATGATTCTACGAAACTGATGATGAAGAATGTTACCTACTTCTTAATAAGTGGCGATGGACTCAATACAAAGGAAGTTTGTTTTTTTACTTGATAATCCATATTAGTTGAAATTGTTTTTTTTTCCTTCTTTCTTTTCAGTCACAATGGGTGGTGGGGAAGGTGGTAGGCAGAAAAATAAATGCTTGTTAATTGAAAAATTACAATAAATACATTAAAATGAAGTTACATAGAAACAAATATCTTGTAATCCTTAAAACAGTAGAGAAATGTGAGCTATCATAACTATTAGAGCAATTCAACAAAAGTAAAAGCTGTATTTTGATGTAATGAACTTATTCCTGGAAGTGTTCAAGCAGAGGGTAGAAGGGAATTTCTCAAAAATTTTATAAGGGTGATTCCTTTATCGGAGGGAAAAGTAATATATAAAACCTTGGATTTGAAGGCAGAGGACCTGGGTTTACATTCTAGCTCTACTATTTGCTAGCTAGGTGACCATGAACAAGTTCTTTAGCTCTTCAGGAACTCAGTTTCATAAATTTATAGAATGAGGTCATTGACTTAGGTGACTTATAAGGTTCCTTCTAGTTCTAAATCCATGATCCTTTAACCCATTAGATCTCTGTACCTTCTCACTCACAGCTAATTTATGATTTTATGATTCTTATGGAAATCGATACTTTCTTAGCATAAGTTACATGGCGTTATGAATTAAAGAGATAAAAGAGGAATTCAATTACATTTTATTTGTGACAAAATATGCTCTGGTTGTCTAATCATCATTCCTTAGCTCACTTACTTTACAGATTTTGCATGACTTTTGAGAAATTTCAAGGATGTTCCAAAGCCCTAGAAATTTATACAATCTATCTTCATGAAAAAAAATCACAAGGAACTAAACAGTTTAATTCAATTCAACTAATATTTATTCACTATTCATTATCATCAAGGTCTTGTACTTCTGCTGAGGGGGCTTTAGAGATGAATAAGGCATATATCTGGCTATCAAGCAGCTCAAAACTAGTAGACTTTCTTGTAATTTCTAGTGTTTGTTTCTTCTGTCTGCTGGAGCTATATAGACTAAGGTTAATCTTTTTTTCAACCTGAAATATATTTAAATGCATGTCTTCAAATGTTTGAAGATGGTAGTGAAGTTCCCCTCAGTGTCTCCTTTTATTAGAAAACTCAGTCCTCAAGATTCCTCATCATTTCCCTTTGTTGTCTTTGTATCCCATGTTTGGAATGCTTTCTTACTACCCCTTACCACCTTACCACCTTTCTCTCCATCTCTTGGAATCCCTAGCTTCATTCAAGGCTTAGTTTATATCATTAACTACTAGAGGCCTTTCTTTCATTTTGGGAAGGGATACAGAATATCCATTTTCAATCCACAACTGATTATGATTTTTACTCTCTGACCATTACCACCATCCTCTCCACCCCCAGTTTTTTTAAGCTCCCTTTTACATGTTGTTTCCCCCCATTAGAATATATGTGTGGAACTGTTTTTCTTTTTGCACTTCTTTATTTCATCATCACTTAGCACAATTACACTTAGTAAAAGCTTGTTGCTTGTTTCTTTCCTGAATGATAACTTGGTGACATCTACTCTTATCATTTTGGCAACCTATGAAATCTTTTAATCTCTTATGAAAGCTGCTAATTCCAAAACCCTGAAGAGCTAGGATCTCAAACTTCCTTCTCTCAGGTCACTATCTCGTTAGTCCCTAGAAGCTTAAGGAAGGGTCTACATTTGCATCCAGAGTGGTGAAACATATCTTTTCACTGCTATGGGCATAGTCATTCGGGGACTGGTGTTCTTGAGTAATTACTCTTGCTGTTCCGTGACTGTTTTAATATTTACTGAGCACCCACAATTAACTTGACAATACTGTTTTATTGACATCGAGTGGCCTGTAATGCATTCAGGTTCATAGCCACTGAGGCCATAAAGTGAAATTGGCCTGAGGTACAAATCAATTAGCAGTGAAAGCAATACGTTAACCAGCATTGAGTATGGCCAGGTGGACAGTCTGGGACTGAGAGGCAGCTCACTGCCAGAAAGTCATAGAATATACATTGAACAGCTCAGTTTAGACCCAGTTATCTAGACTAGTAGTGCGTGGCTACCAGTCTTGGTGAAAGGAGGTGAATAAAACTCACTAACACTCCTATCTCCCACCAAAACCCACCCAGAATGAAATCACCCTAGACCTAGCTGGAAATAGTGACCATTATCTTCCATCTATCAATATTTTACATTAATCGACTGTTTGAATGTAATCTGGTTTTTTGAGCATTGAAGAGATCTTTTCTTGCTTTGTTATCCATTCCCTGGCTTGATGCATTTAATGACTGTTCTGACTGAGAATGCATGATCTATTTCTTTCATATACTTCTTCCTTGTTATGCATGATGCATTTCCAAAATGATAAATCTATTTATTTTAGTCTGTTCAGAGACATCTAAGATACTTATCACTGTAATGGAAGGAGGAGGTATTGTTGGGAGATGGAAATTGTGCTGGGCTAGGAATTAGGACTGCATGAGCTCATGATCTAATTTTGTCAATCATTGACTACCTCTCTGAGTTTAATCTTTTGTGTCAATTTCCTCATCTGGAATATGGGGCCAGTAATGTCCTCATAAAGGAGTTGGAGAGTTATTTTTGCCTTGTGTACAGAGAACAAGAAACATTGCATGGTACCCTTTTTCATCAGCTATGTAAATGTGTAGGATAATCACTTGCCAAAAGTCTACTGGAAAATATTCATGTCATTTAATCAATCAAACAATAGCCATTTATTAAACACCTGCCATGTGCCAGTACTATAAGTGCTGGGGATACAAAAAGAGGCAAACCATAGTCAATATTATTTTAATAACAACTTGAGTGAATAAATCATTTTAACTGATATAAATTTCCAAATTAACTACAAAGGGCATATGAAGGAAGACACTATCTGCATCCAGAGAAATAACTGATGAATAAAAGTATGTATAGAATTATTTTACATACATAAATACACACACACACACACATACACATATATACATATACATATTAGTGTCTAATAGTAGCCATCTCTAGTGTGTAGAGAAAGAAAAGAGGGAAAAACAAATTTACATGATATTTATTATATGGTTAGAAGAAATAGCAAGTTGCACATAATAAATTTGCAGTTTCATATGAAATCATCTCTCTCTTTCGTTATACTGTGTTATGGAAATGTTTGTTTTATTCCATAAATTAAAAACAAAATAAATATAAAAAATAGTCTCTGTCCTCAATGAACTTACAATCCACTTATTTTCATTCTGAAATCTTCAGGTTCTTGTGGGTCAATGTTACTTAAATTTCCTACCCACATTTCAAACTCTGTGTATTGAAAACTTAAAAATACCCCTTTGTATCCTCACTATTTCTTGTAATTATACCACTGTCCTTCCAATCATCCACGCTCAAAATGTTAGCTATGTTTCATGCTTTCTTATCCTTTACCTCCCTATCAGTTCCTAAATTCTGTTAACAGTATTTCTGTCTCAGAAATTTCTCATGAATCTGCCTACACTCTACTTTTGCTATTAGCACCATAGTCAATGCCTTCCCTATCTTTAATTGGAACTTTTAAAATAGCTTTCTATATTGTTTTGATACCTAAACCAGAGAGAGCAAAAAACAGAAAAAAAACTATAGGCAAATTCCCTTAATGAATATCAATGCAAGATTTTTAAACAAAATACCGGCAAGGAGATTGTAGCAATGTATCACAAAGATCGATCGCTATGACCAGGTGGTATTTATATCAAGAATGCAGGGCTGCTTCAATATTAGGAAAATCACTAGCATTGTTGATCACATAACTAACAAAAACAACAAAAATCATATGATTAAATAAATAGATGAAGAAAAAAACTTTTGAAAAAATACAACCCATTCCTATTTAAAACACTAGAAAGCTTAGGAATAAGTGGAGACATTTTAAAAAATGGCAAGCAGTACTTAACTAAAACCAAGAGCAAGGATTATCTGTAATGAGAATAAATGTGTAGCCTTCCCAATAAGACAAGGGATGAAGCAAGGATGTCCATTTTCATAAAAATGCTAGCTCTAGCAATAAGACAAGAGAAAAAAATCAAAGGAATCAAAACAGGTAAGGAGGAAACAAAACTATCACTCCTTGCACGTGATATAATGATGTACTAGAGAATCAAGTAAAAAAACTAGTTGAAACAATTAATAACTTTAGCAAAATTGAAAGATATAAAATAAACCCACATAAATCACCAGCATTTCTATATTATACCAACAAAACCAAGCAGCAAGAGATAGAAAGAGAAATTCTATTTAAAACAATTGTAGATAACATAAAATACGTGAAAGCCTACCTATCAAGACCCAAGGATTATATGAACACAATTGCAAATTGTTTTCCCACATAAATAAAAACAGGTATCAGCAACTGATATTATTATTATTTTAGGCAATTGGAGTTAAATGACTTGCCCAGGGTCACACAGCTAGTGAGTGTCAAGTATTTGTTCTGAGGCCAGATTGAACTCAGGTCCTCCTGTCTTCAGGGCTGGTGCTGTATCCACTGTACCACCTAGCTGCCCCTCCAGGTCATTATAATTAAAACAACAATTCTACCTAAGTTAATTTATTTAGCTAGGTAAACATATTTCAACTTTATGTGGGAGGCAAAAGGTGATATTCAAGGTAGTTTAAAAATATAACTTCTGATCAATATCTTTCATATTTACATCACCTTTCCTAATATATCATCTCCCCTACCCTACCAGAGAAAAAAACCTTATAACAAAGGATAAAAGAGAGGAAAAAGAAAATGTTCAGAAAAACTCATCAACGTATGGGAAAAATCTGGAATTACATGTAGCATTCCATACTTATTGTAACTCCTTCTATGAAACACATTTTCCTACCTCTTCTTTGTGGTTACGCTTGGTCATTATACATTGGCAGTATTGAGTGCTACTGAAGAGTTTTGAGCTGAAAGGTAGCATCACCATATCTACTGTATTTGTAAGAACACTTATTCTTTCAGTGGTATAGAACACGGATGCATGGGGATTTGTAGGAAGGGGAAAAGGCAAGAATAGAAGCAATTAAACTTGTTTGGGGTATCTTTCAGTAGGCCAAGAAGATAGTCATGAAAGTTTTTATTACAGCAATAATGTAGTACTTACGTAGTTATCTACTATTGCACCAGCCACCTTACTAATGCTAACCCACTTAATCCTGACAACAATAACAAGAGGTGCTTTTATTAGCCCCATTCTACAGCTAAAGAAATGGAGGAAAAGGGCCTTACCCAAGGTCACACTACTAGTAAATGCCCAAGGCTTTACTTGAACTCAGGTCTTTCTGACTCCAGGCACAGCTCTCTATCCACTGTGCCACCAGCTGCCTGGTAGCAGTGGAAATATAAGAGAGGATTTGAGAAGTAATGGACAAATGGAATCAAGAAGATTAGTAACTGATTAAATATGAGAGGAGAAAGTTAACATTACCCTGAAGTTTTGAAACAGGTAAATCACAGTGTTCCACGGTACTACATGTGGAAATAGTGAAGTCAGAAGAGGGAGAAGGTTTGGAGGTTGCAGGCAGACAATGTCCTTAGTTTTCTACATGGTCAATTTGAGATACTACAAATATATCCAGAAGGAAACTTAAAAAGCCTTTATTAACTTCCTACTATGTGTCAGGCACTGTGCAAAGCACTGGGGATATGAAGGCAAAAGTGAAGTAGTTCCTGATCTTAAAAAGCTTACAGTCTAGGAGAGGAAGAAAAACACATTCATAGATTTTAAAAAAAATCAGGATATCTGCCTCTTCCCTGAAAATCCAGAGAAATTTGGTGAAGATGAGAGTGCTAACAACTGGGGGAAAAAGGAAAGACATTTTAAAGGACATAGCACTTTAAAAATGAGCCTTGAAGGGAACTAGAGTTTCCAAGGATGAAAGATGAGGAAGGAGAACATCCCAGCCACGGAAAATAGTTTGTACAAAAGCACAAAGGTGGGAGATTAAATAACATTTAATAAAAATAGGGAAAAGTAGGTTGTTTTGGCTTCAAGAAAAAGTGAGATGAGGGAGAGGGGTGGGGGTAATAAATAATCAGTCTGGAAAGATATTCTGGAGCCAGATTTAAAAAAAAAAGGTTTTAAATGCAGAACAAAAATTGGATTTTATCTTAAGAGCATTGAGGAGCCATCAAATGTTCTTAATCAGGGTCATGACCTGGTCAGTCTTGTGCTTTAGGAATAGCAGTTTGGTAGTTATGTTGAGGATATGTTATAGAAAGACAAGACTGGATACAGGGAATCCGATTAGGATTGCATTGTCCAGTTCAGAGGTCATGAGGGCTTAAATAAGGTTGATTGTATTGTGTGAAGGAAATAGATATGAGAGATGTTGAGGAAATGGAATCAACAAAATTTGGCAACTGGGGGGATGGGGTCATGATAAGAAATAGTGAAGAGTCAAGGGTAACTCCTAAGTTTCAAACTTGGGTGACTGGGAGGAAGGTGATTCCTTCAATGGACATAAGGAATTTAGAAGTGGGTTTAGGATTTTAAAAAAATGAGTTCTGCTGTGAACATGTTGAGTTTAATATACCTCTGGGATACCCAGTTGAAAATAGCAGCCAGCTGGAGAGGTCAGACTAAAGCTTAGGAGAATGGAGATATAGAAATAATCTGCAGATAGATAACTGTCAAATGCATGAAATCTGATGAGATCACCAAGAAAGAATGCAGAGAGAAGGCACAGGACAGAGTCCTGGGGCACATATAAACATGTGGAGATGGGCATGGATGACAAACCTGAAAAAAAGACTAAGGTGTCCTGAAGAAAATTGGAAACGTAAGTGTGGAACTCAGAAGAGAGATCATGAATTAAAATAGAGATTTGGAGGTCATCTTCACAGAGACATTGATTAAACCCATGGGACTGAATAAGATTGCCAAGTAAGTAATTATAGCAAGAGAGCCAAGTGTAAACACTTGGGGAAAACATGCATCAAGCACACTGAAGGAAGATGAGGAATTAATGAAAAAGGCAAATAGTGGAGCCAAGATGGCACAGTAAAAATTAAGTCACTCTCACCCTCCCATATCAACCTCTAAAAGCCCAAAAAATATCACCCCAGGAAAAACCCTGGAACAACTGAACCAGAAGAAAGATGAAGTGCAAAAGTCCAGTAGCCCAGATAGCTTGAGGGATTAACAGAAAAGGCCCTTCTTGCCCTGAGGGAAAGGAAACAGTACCGAAGGAGAGGCATCCCAGAAAGCTAGCAGAAAGCCCCACCTCAACATACCAGGAGAGATCCTGAAACACAGGTGGTAGAGCAGGCAAACACCAACACCTGCACCTGCAAGTGCCTCAGTGAGGGTGGGGGAACTTGCAGAAAACCAGGTCAGAAAACCACCAGGTGCCTCGGCATTCTGCAGCAACCAGGTCTCCCAGCGCCTCTGCAAAAATAAGGAAAGCAGTACGACAAGGGGCCCCAGGCAGATAAACACCCTGCAACACCTATCCAAAAAGAGCTGAAGAAAGCAAAAGGAAAGGAAAAGAAGGCAGCATCCAGGACCCAGACTGAGACAGCAAGAATCAGTCAAACAAAAACAAAAAAAAAATGGAAAGAATAGATGAAAACTAAAATACCTCACTGGTAAAACAACTGACCTGGAAAATTGATCCAGGAAAGATAATTTAAAAATTATTGATCTACCTGAAAATCACAATAAAAAAAAGCCTGCAAAGTATCTTTCAGGAAATCATAAAGGAAAACTGCCCTGAGGTCCTAGAAACAGAGGGTAAAATAGACATAGAAAGAATCCACCAATCACCTCCTGAAAGAGATCCCAAATTGAAAACACCAAGAAATACAATAGCCAAATTCCAAAGTTACCAGGTCAAAGAGAAAATACTGCAAGCAGCCAGAAAGAAACAACTTAAATATCATGGAACCACAGTCAGGATTACACAGGACTTTGAGGCTTCTGCATTAAAAGACTGTACGGCCTGGAATATGATATTCTGTAAGTCAAAGGAGCTTGGATTATGACCAAGGATCAACTACCCAGCAAAAATGAGCATGATTTCTCAGGGGATGAGATGGATATTCAGTGAAATAGGGGACTTCCAAACCTTCCTGATAAAAAGACCAGAGCTCAACAGAAAATTTGATCTTCAAAAACAAGACCCAAGAGAGAAATAAAAAGGTAAACAGGACAGAAAGATACAATATGTTGTTAATAAGGGCAAACTGTTTACATCCCTACAAGGGAAGATGACACTTGTAACTCTTGAGAACTGTATTGTTATCACACCATGTTAAAAGGGTATACGTAAAGGGGGTGGATATAAGTTGACTTTGATGTAATGATGAAAACAAATCTAATCAAGTGTGTTAAATGGATCCAAGTAAGTGGATTAACATAATCTAAGAAAATGTACTGAGAGAAAAGGAAAGGAGGAGACAACAAGGGGAAATTACATTACAGGAAAAGACACAAAAATCTATTACAGCAGAGGGAAAAAAGGGAGGGATATGGGCATTGTCTGAAACTTACTCTAATCAGATTTGGCTTAAGAAGAGAGTAACATAATCAGTTAGGTATAGAAATCTAACTTGCCTCATAGGCAGTAAGAGGGAAAGAGGAAAGAAAGAGGAGGGGTGGTGGTGGTCAAAAGCAAAATGATAGTGAGGAGTGAAAAGAAGAAAGGAGAAAGAAAAGCATAAGCAAGGGGGGGAAAGGATGGAGAAAAAGACACAGATAGTAATCACAACTGTGAATGTGAATGGGATGAACTCTCCCATAAAACAGAAATGGATTGAAGAATGGATTAAAAACCATAATCCTACAATATCTTGTTTACAGGAAACACATTTCAAAAAGAGAGACACACAGGGTAAAGTTAAAGGCTGGAGGAGAATATATTATGCATCACCTGAAGTGAAAATACCATGGGTAGCAATCCTGATCTCAGACAAAGCAAAAGCAAAAATAGATCTTATCAAAAGAGATAAGGAAGGAAACTACACCCTGTTAAAAGGCACCATAAACAACAAAGCAATATCATTACTAAACATATATGCACCAAATGGTATAGCACCCAAATTCTTAGAGAAGTTCAGGGAGTTACAGGAAGAAATAGACAGCAAAACTGTACTAGTGGGGGACCTGGACCTCCCCCTCTCTGAACTAGATAAATCTAACCACAAAATAAACAAGAAAGAAGTTAAGGAGGTGAATACAATATTATAAAAGTTAGGTATGATAGAGCTCTGGAGAAAATTGAATGGGCATAGAAAGAACATACTTTTTTCACGGTGGTACATAGAACATACACAAAAAATGAGCGTATGCTAGGGCATAAAAACTTTACAATCCAATGGAGAAAGGCAGAAATAGTAAATGCATACTTTTCAGAATGTGATGCAATTAAAAATTATATGTAAGGAAGGGCTAAGATAGACTAAAAAATAATTGAAAACTAAATAATCTAACCCTAAAAAATGATTGGGTCAAACAACAAATCATAGAAACAATCAACAACTTCATTCAAGACAATGACAATAATGAGACAACATAACAAAACTTATGGGATACAGTGAAAGCAGTTCTTAGGGGAAGTTTTGTATCTCTAAATGCTTACATGACTAAAATAGAAAAAGGAGAGGATCAAGGAATTGGCCATACAACTAAAAAAAACTAAAAAAAAAAAGAACAAATTAAAAATCCTCAATTAAATACCAAGTTAGAAATATTGAAAACCAAAAGAAAAATTAATACAGTTGAAATTAAGAAAACTATTGAACTAATAAATATAACTAAGCTGGTTTTATGGGGAAAAAAACAGTAAAATAGATAAACACTTGGTTAATTTAATTTTTAAAAAAAGAAGAAAACCAAATTACCACTATCAAGAATGGAAAGGGTGAATCCACCAAAAAGGAAGAGGAAATTAGAACAATAATTAGGAACTCTTTTGCCCAACTATATGCCAATAATTTTGGCAATCTTAGTGAAATGGATACATATTTACAAAAATATAAACTGCCCAGGTTAACAGAAAAAGGAAGTAAAATAGTTAAAAACCCCATCTCAGAAAAAGAAATTTAACAAGCCGTTAATGAACTTCCTAAGAAAAATTCTAGAGGGCCAGATGGATTTACAAGCGAATTCTATGAAACTTTTAAAGAACAATTCATTGCAATACTATATATGCTATTTGGGAAAACAGGTGAAGAAGGAGTCTTACCAAAGTCTTTTTATGATACAAACATGGTGCTTATACCTAAACCAGGAAGAGTCAAAACAGAGAAAGAAAATTATAGACCAATTTCTCTAATGAATAGAGATACAAAAATTTGAAATAAAGTATTAGCCAATAGATTACAGCAACTTATCACAAGAATAATACACAATGACCAGGTAGGACTTATACTAGGAATGCAGGGCTGGTTCAATATTAGGAAAAGTATCAGTATAGTTGAGCATATCAACACCGAAACTAACAGAAACCACATGATCATCTCAATAGATGCAGAAAAACCTTTTGACAAAATACAACACACATTTCTATTAAAAACATTAGAGAGCATAGGAATAAATGGATCTTCCTTAAAATAAAAAATAGCATCTACCTAAAACCTTCAGCAAGCACCATATGTAATGGGAACAAGCTAAAAGCATTTCCAATAAGATCAGGGGTGAAGAAAGGATGTCCATCATTACCACTGCTGTTCAATATGGTACTGGAAACATTAGCTTTAGCAATAAAAGAAGAAAAACATTTCTGGTTCCAGGAGACAAGACGGTGGAGTGAAAAGGTAATCACTCTCACTCTCCCCTATCAACCTCTGAAAACCCAGAAAATATCACCCCAGAAAAAAACCCTAGAACAGCTGAACTAGAAGAAAGAAGGGGAGCAGCAGTGCAGCAGCCCAGCAAAAGGGGTCTTCCAGTGCCTCAGCAAAACTAAGGGAGGCAGAACTACAAGGGGCCCCAGGCGGATAAGTACCCTGCAGCATTCATCTGAAAGGAGGTGAAATAAACCACCCAAAGGCTCCCTAAAGCCCTAGCCTTGCTGGTTCCAACTCAACACCAGGTGGGCTGTCAGAGCCCTGCAGCCTCCATTTGTGAAGAAATTCTGAAGCCCAGGTGGTAGAACAGGGAAACAGCAACACCTGGACCTTCAAGTGCCTCAGTGAGGGCATAGAACCGGTGGAAATCAGCTCAGAAAACCACCAGGTGCCTCAGCACTCTACCTCAAAGGAATCTCCCAGTGCATTAGCAGAAATGAGGGAGACAACACTGCAGGGGGCCCCAGGCAGATAAACACCCTGCAGCACCCATCTAAAAGGAGCTGAAGAAAGCTAAAGGAAAGGCAAAGCAGGCAACCTAGAATTGCTGATTCCAGCCCAACAAGAGGTAAGCTGACAGAACCCTACAGCCTCCACTTGTCAACATAAGAGGCCCCAGCACACAGAGCCAGTGACCAAGACCTAGGCTCCCAACACAAGAAGCTTGGGTCAGTGCCCTCTGTTCCCCAGCAGGAGAGCTCAATCTCTTTAAAGGCCAGGGAATAAAGAAACACCATGAGTAAAAAGAAACGTACCATAGATTCATATTATGAGAAGAGTGAAGATCAAGACAGAAATTCTGAAGAGGACAACATTGTCAACAAACCCACATCTGCAACAACAAAAGGGAATATGAACTGGTCTGAAGCCCAAAAAGCCTTCTTAGAAGAGCTCAAGAAGGATTTTAATAGTCAAATGAGAGAGGTAGAAGAGTCCTTCAAAAATACAATTGGCCAATTGGAAAAAAAATACACTGAAGAAAACAAGTCCCTAAAAAACACAATTGGCCAATTGAAGAAGGAAGGACAAAAACTAACAGAAGAGTACACTGAAGAAAACAAGTCCCTAAAAAACACAATTGGCCAATTGAAGAAGGAAGTACAAAAACTAACAGAAGAAAACAATCTGTTAAAAACTAGAATTGGACAAATGGAAACTAATGTCTCTATGAGAGAGCAAGAATCAGTCAAACAGAAAAAAAAAATGAAAAAAATAGATGAAAATGTAAAATACCTCATGTAAAACAACTGACCTGGAAAATCGATTCAGGAGAGACAATTTAAAAATTATTGGACTACCTGAAAATCATGATGAAAAAAGAGCCTGGACAGTATCTTTCAGGAAATCATAAAGGAAAACTGCCCTGAAAGTCCTAGAACCAGAAGGGAAAATAACCATAGAAAGAATCCACCATCAACCTGAAAGAGATCCCAAATTGACAATGCCAAGGAATATAATAGCAAAATTCCAAAATTACCAGATGAAAGAGAAGGTGCTGCAAGCAGCCAGAAAGAAACAATTTAAATATCATGGAACCACAGTCAGGATTACACAGGACCTTGCAGCTTCTACATTAAAAGACGGCAGGGCATGGAGCATGATATTCAGTAAGGCAAGGGAGTTTGGAATGCAGCCAAGGACTAATGACCCAGCAAATATGAGCATCACTTTTCAATGCGAGGAGATGGATATTCAATGAAATAGAAGACTTCCAAACTTTCCTGATAAAAAGACCAGGGCTCAACAAAAAAAATTGACCTTCAAGTACAGGACTCCAGAAGGACTTAAAAAGGTAAATGGGACAGAAAGATACAATATGTTGTTAATAAGGGGGGGGGCTGTTTAAACCCCTACAAGGGAATATGACACTTGCAACCCTTGAGAACTGTATTGTTATTACACCATGTTAAAGGAGTATACATAAAGAGGGTGGATATTAGTTGACTTTGATGTAATGATAAAAAAAAATCTAATCAAGTGGGTTAAATGGATCCAAATAAGTGGATCAATCTGATCTTAGAAAATGTACTGAGAAAGGAGGAGGCAGACAAGGGTAAATTACATTACAGGAAAAGACACAAAATCCTATTACAGCAGAGGGAAGAAGGGGGGGAGCATTGTTTGAACCTTACTCTCATCAGATTTGGCTCAAGAAGGGCATAACATAATCAGTTAGGTATAGAAATCTAACTTGCCCTATAGGCAGTAGGAGGGAAAAGGGGAAAGAAAAGGAGGGGGGGAGAAAGAAGGGAGGGAAGAAGCAGTAAGAGTAAAGGGGAAGAAAAGGGAAAGGGATAATAAAAGGGGAAGGGACTGAAGGAGGCGTGGTCAAAAGCAAAACACTAGTGAAGGGGGAAAGGAAAAAAGAAAGAAAGATAAAGCATAGGGGGGAAAGGATGGAGAAAAGACACAGATAGTAATCATAACTGTGAATGTGAATGGGATGAACTCTCCCATAAAACAGGAAACGATTGCAGAATGGATTAAAAACCATAATCCTACAATATGTTGTTTACAGGAAACACATTTGAAAAAGAGTGACACATACAGGGTAAAGGTAAAAGGCTGGAGCAGAATATATTATGCTCAGCTGAAGTGAAAAAACAGGGGTAGCAATCCTGATCTCAGACAAAGCAAAAGCAAAAATAGATCTAATCAAAAGAGATAAGGAAGAAATTTACATACTGCTAAAGGCACCATAGACAATAAAGTAATATCATTACTAAACATATATGCACCAAATGGTATAGCATCCAAATTCTTAGAGGAGAAGTTCAGGGAGTTACAGGAAGAAATAGACAGCAAAACTATACTAGTGGGGACCTGAACCTCCCCTCTCGCACTAGATAAGTCTAACCACAAAATAAACAAGAAAGAAGTTAAGGAGGTGAATAGAGAATTAGAAAAGTTAGGTATGATAGACCTCGGGAGAAAACTGAATGGGGATAGAAAGGAATATACTTTTTCTCCGCAGTACATGGCACAGACACAAAAATTGACCATGTACTAGGGCATAAAAACCTCACAATCCAATGCAGAAAGGCAGAAATATTAAATGCATCCTTTTCAGATCATGATGCAATAAAAATTATATGTAATAAAGGGCCATGGAAAGATAGACTAAAAAATAATTGGAAACTAAATAATCTAATCCTAAAAAATGATTGGGTCAAACACAAAATCATAGAAACAATCAATAATTTCATTCAAGAGAATGACAATAATGAGACAACATACCAAAACCTATGGGATGCAGTGAAAGCAGTTCTTAGGGGAAGTTTTATATCTCTAAATGCTTACATAAATAAAATAGAAAAAAGGAGATTAATGAATTGGGCATACAACTAAAAAAACTAGAAAAAGAACAAATTAAAAATCCTCAACTAAACACCAAATTAGAAATATTGAAAACCAAAGGAAAAATTAATAAAATTGAAATTAAGAAAACTATTGAACTAATAAATAAAACTAAGAGCTGGTTTTATGAAAAAAACAATAAAATAAATAAGCCTTTGGTTAATTTAATTAAAAAAAAGAAAGAAGAAAACCAAATTACTAGTATCAAGAATGAAAAGGGAAGCTACCACCAAGGAAGAGGAAATTAAAACAATAATTAGGAATTATTTTGCCCAACTATATGCCAACAAATTTGACAATCTTAGTGAAATGGATACATATTTACAAAAAATAAATTGCCCAGATTAACCGAAGAGGAAGTAAAATACTTAAATAACCCCATCTCAGAAAAAGAAATTGAACAAGCCATTGATGAACTCCCTAGGAAAAAATCTCCAGGGCCAGATGGATTTACATGCAATTCTATCAAACATTTAAAGAACAATTAATTCCAATACTATATAGACTATTTGGGAAAATAGGTGAAGAAGGAGTCTTACCAAATTCTTTTTATGATACAAATATGGTGTTGATACCTAAACCAGGAAGAGTCAAAATAGAGAAAGAAAATTATAGACCAATTTCTCTAATGAATATAGATGCAAAAATTTTAAACAAAATACTAGCAAAGATTGCAGCAACTTATCACAAGAATAATACACTATGACCAGGTAGGATTTATACCAGGAATGCAGGGTTGGTTCAATATTAGGAAAACTATCAGCATCATTGAGCATATCAACAACAAAACCAACAGAAACCACATGATCATCTCAATAGATGCAGAAAAAGCTTTTGATAAAATACAACACCCATTCCTATTAAAAACACTAGAAAGCATAGGTATAAATGGAGTCTTCCTTAAAATAATAAATAGCATATCTAAAACCTTCAGCAAGCATTATATGTAATGGGGACAGGCTAGAAGCATTTCCAATAAGATCGGGGTGAAACAAGGATTTCCATTATCACCACTATTATTCAATATTGTACTGGAAACCTTACCTTTAGCAATAAGAGAAGAAAAAGAAATTGAAGGCATTAGAATAGGCAAAGAAGAAACAAAGCTATCACTCTTTGCAGATGACATGATGATATACTTAGAGAATCCTAGAGAATCAAGTAAAAAACTACTTGAAATAATAAACAACTTTAGCAAAGTTGCAGGCTATAAAATAAACCCACATAAATCATCAGCATTTCTATATATTACCAACAAAGCCCAACAGCAAGAGATAGAAAGAGAAATCCCATTTAAACTTACTGTAGACATTATAAAATATTTAGGAGTCTACCTCCTGAAACAAACCCAGGAACTCTATGAATTACAAAACACTTTTCACACAAATAAAATCAGATCTAAATAATTGGAAAAACATCAGTTGCTCATGGGTAGGCGAGCTAATATAATAAAAATGACAATCCTACCTAAGCTAATTTACTTATTCAGTGCCATACCAATCAAACTACCAAAAATTATTTTATAGAGTTAGAAAAAATAATAGCAAGATTCATTTGGACAAACAAAAGGTCCAGAATATCAAAGGAACTAATGAAAAGAAATGCAGGGGAAGGTGGCCTAGCAATTCCAGATCTTAAATTGTATTATAAAGCAGCAATCATCAAAACTGCTTGGTATTGGCTAAGAAATAGGGAGGTGGATCAGTGGAATAGGTTAAATATGCAAGACACAGTAGTCAATGACTATAGTAATCTATTATTTGATAAACCCAAAGACCCCAGCTTCTGGGATAAGAACCCACTCTTTGAAAAAAATGCTGGGAAAACTGGAAAAGAGTATGGCAGAAACTAGGCATAGACCCAAATCTCACACCATATACCAAAATAAAGTCAAAATGGGTTCAGACTTAGATATAAAGGCTGATACCATAAGTAAACTGGGGAAACAAAGAATAGTTTACCTATCAGATCTATGGAGAACAAAAGAATTCATGACCAAACAGGAGATAGAGAACATTATGAAAAGCAAAATGGATAATTTTGATTACATTAAATTGAAAAGTTTTTGCACAAACAAAGCCAATGCAACTAAGATTAGAAGGAAGGTAGAAAATTGGGAAAGAATTTTTACAACCAGTCTTTCTGATAAAGACCTCATTTCAATAATACATAGAGAATTAAGACAAATTTATAAGAACACAAGCCATTCCCCAATTGATAAATGGTCAAAAGATATGAACAGACAATTCTCAGATGAAGAAATTAAAGCCATCTATAGTCATATGAAAAAATGCTCTAAATCATTATTGATTAAAGAAATGCAAATCAAAACAACTCTGAGGTACCACATCACACCTATCAGATTGGCCAACATGACAAAACAGGAAAATGATAAATGTTGGAGAATGTGGGAAAATTGGAACACTAATACATTGTTGGTGGAGTTGTGAAATGATCCAACCATTTTGAAGAACAATTTTCGGGCTATGCCCAAAGGGCTACAAAAATGTGCATACCCTTTGATCCAGCAATAGCACTTCTAGGGCTATATCCCAAAGAGATCAAACAAATGGGAAAAGGACCCACATGTACAAAAATATTCATAGCAGCTCTTTTTGTGGTGGCAAAGAATTGGAAATTGAGAGGATGCCCATCAATTGGGGAATGGCTGAGCAAGTTGCGGTAAATGAATGTAATGGAATACTATTGTGCTATAAGAAATGATGAACAGGCTGACTTCAGAAAAACCTGGAAAGACTTATATGGTCTGATGCTGAGTGAAGTGAGCAGAACCAAGAGGACTTTGTACACAATAATAGCCACGTTATGCATGACTAATATTGTTAAACTGAACCCTTCTCAGCATTACAAGGATCTGAGACATCTCCAGAGGCCTTGGGAAGGAAAATGCTGGCCACATACAAAGAAAGAACTATGAAAGTTCAATCGCTATCACTTCTTTTTACCTTCTGTTGAGTTTTGTTTCACCTTCCTGATGGTTCCTCTATTGTTTTAAATTTTACTTACAACTTCACTAATGTGAAAACATGTTTAATAGGAATGCAAATGTAAAGCCTATGTGAGATTGTGCACCGTCTTTGGGAGGGTGGGGGGGAAGAAGGGGAAGAAAAACTTTCAACTCAAAAGCATATTAAAGTGATTGTTGATAAATCAAAATAAATTAGTAAATTTTTTAAAAATAAGAGAAGAAAAAGAAATTGTGTGTAGTGGAATGGGTAATGAGGAAACAAAGCTATCACTTTTTGCAGATGATACGATGATAGAGAATCCTAGAGAATCAAGTAAAAAACTACTTGAAATAATAAACAACTTTAGCAAAGTTGCAGGCTATAAAATAAACCCACATAAATCATCAGCATTTCTGTATATTAACAACAAAGCATGACAGGGAGAGATAGAAAGCGAAATTCCATTTAAATTAACTATAGACATTATAAAATACTTAGGAATGTGCCTCCCTTGAAACAAAACCAGGAAGTATATGAACACAATTACAAAACACTTTTCACACAAATAAAGTCAGATCTACACAATTGGGAAAACATTAATTACTCATGGTTAGGACGAACTAATATAATAAAAATGACATTTCTACCTCAGCTAATTTACTTATTCAGTGCCATACCAATTAAACTACCAAAAAATTATTTTATGGAGTTAGAAAAAATAAAAACAAGATTCATTTGGAAGAACAAAAGGTCCAGAATATCAAGGGTACTAATCAAAAGAAATGCAAGGGAAGGTGGCCTAGCCATTCTAGATCTTACATTGTATTATAAAGAAGTAATCATCAAAACTGCTTGGTACTGGCTAAGAAATAGGGTGGTGGATCAGTTTAATAGACCAAGTATACAAGGCATAGTAGTCAAAGACTGTAGTAATCTGCTATTTGATAAATACAAAGACCCCGGCTTCTGGGATAAGAACCCACTCTTTGAGAAAAACTGCTGGGAAAACTGGAAAAGAGTATGACAGAAAGTAGGCATAGATCAAAATCTCACACCATATACCCAAATAAAGTCAAAATGGGTTCAGGATTATGATTATAAAGGCTGATACTATAAACAAACTGGTAGAGCAAGGAATAGTTTACCTTTCAGATTTGTGGAGAACAGAAGAATTCATGACCAAACAGGAGACAGTGAACATTACAAAAAGCAAAATAGAAAATTTTGGTTACATTAAATTGAGAACTTTTTGTACAAATAAAGCCAGTGCAACCAAGGTTAGAAGGAAGGTACAAAATAGGGAAAGAATTTTTACAACCAGTGTCTCTCATAAGGGACTCATTTCTAAACTATTAGAAAATTAAGTCAAATTTATAAAAATAAAGTCATTCCCCAATCGATAAATGGTTAAAGGATATGAACAGGCAGTTCTCAGAGGAAGAAATTAAAGCCATCTATACTTATATGAAAAAATGCTCTAAATTGTTATTGGTTAGAGAAATGCAAATCAAAACAACTCTGAGGTACCACATCACAACTATCAGCTTGACCAACATGAAAAAACAAGAAAATGATTAATATTGAGAAGATGTGGGAAAATTGGAACACTCAAGCCTTGTCGGTGGAGTTATGAAATGATCCATCCATTTTGGAGAACAATTTGGAACTATGCCCAAAGGACTATAAAAATGTACATACTCTTTGACCCAGCAATAGCACTTCTAGGGCTATATCCCAAAGAGATCATACAAATGGTGAAAGGACCCACATGTACAAAAATATTTATAACAGCTCTTTTTGCGGTGGCAAAGAATTGGAACTTGAGGGGATGCCCAATTGGGGAATGACTGAACAAGTTGTGGTATCTGAATGTAATGGAATACTATTATGCTATAAGAAATGATGAACAAGCCAACTTCAGAAAAACCTGGAAAGACTTGCATGGTCTGATGCTGAGTCAAGTGAGCAGAACCAGGAGAACGTGAACACAGTAACAGCCACGTTGTGCAATGACTAATACTGATAAACTTAACACTTTTCAGCAATATAAGAATCAAAGACATCTCCAAACGCCTTGTGATGGAAAATGCTATCCACAAAGAAGAAAAATCTGTGCAGTATGAATGCAGATCAAAGCATACTATTTGCTTTTTTTTTTTCTTCTGTTTTATTTTGTTTCCTTTTTCTGGTGGTTCCTCCTATTAGTTCTCAGTCTTACAACATCACTAATGGAAAATATATTTAATAGGAATGTATATGCATAGTCTATATCAGATTGTGTGCTGTCTTGGGAAGGGTGGTGGAGAAAAATTTAGAACTTAAAGGCTTATGAAAGTGATTGTTGATAATTCAAAATAAACTAATAAAAAAAATGTTAAAAAAATAAAGAAGGCACCCAGGGCTGATGCATCTTTTCCCACCTGGCTCCAGGATTTCATCATTCCCTGAACTGGGTACCCTCCCTTATGTGTTGTCTTCCCATGTTAGATTGTGAGCCCCTTGAGAGCAGGGCCTTTATTTCCCTTTCTTTGTATTCCTAGTGCTTAGCACAGTGCCTAGCAAATAGTAGGTGATTAATAAATGCTTATTGACTTACTGAAATAAAAGAAAAAAGACAAAGGCAAACAGTGGTCAATAGAGATAGGAGGAGAACCAGGAGAATATGACGTTTTGAAGTTAGAGGGAGAGTATTTGGGGACAGAGGAGGGAGAGTAAGTAATGGTGTCAAGAGTTGCGCAGAGGTCAAGGAAGATGAATCTTGAAATGAAGACAATTCCTTCTTGGCAAGAGGTCACTGTGTGTGTGTGTGTGTGGTAGGTGATAGACAGTAGCTAGTTTGTTTCATTTGTAACATACAATGATATCTTGGCTTCTGGTGGATCTCCTTTGCTTGAGTGTGTTACACAACTTCAAGCTGCTTTTCAACAGGAGAACCAGATTTAAGTTGGGGAAAAGATTGATGGACATAGGAAGATTCTAGGTCCTCAACTGCCTCCAACTGGCTTTAGAAATTGTTGCCAGCTGGGAATTGAAGCATTTATCACTGTCTTCTCCTGCAATGTTTGCTCAAAACACTGGTGACTAGACTAGTTTCACAATTTGCATAAGCCTAGAATTTAAGATGGAGAGACTGGTTATTTGCCTAAATCCATTTGGCTTGAGTAACTAATCCCCCTCAAGTTTGTTCCTTAGTCTAGTTCTTGAGGCAAGGCAAAGCAACATGCATTTATTGAGCATGTGCTATGTGCCAGACAGCCTGCTAAGCACTGGGGATACAAATACAAGCAAAAATAGTCACAGACCCCAAGAAGATTACCCTCCCAACTGGGGAAGAGACCACATAAAAGTGGACTCAAAAAGGGTGGCATAGTGGACTTCAGGGGTAGTGGTGGAAGCTAGTACATAGAGTCAGAAATACACCCAGGAGGGAATGAAGTTGAATTGTCCTGATTCTGTTATACCCCAAATGCAAGTCCAGAAGAAACTCACCAATGGGAGAAGGGGCCCAGGATGGCAAAGGGATATTGCAGGGTAAGAAGGCCCCAGAAATTGAAGGATATTCCAGGGTATGATGATTCACAGTGACAAATCTGCTGAGTCAGAAGCACAGCCAGGAGGGAAATGAATCATTAGCACTAGCATTAGGGCTATTACCAAAATCTTAGGGTCTCAGGGCTATTTGAACACTTTAAAAGATGATCCCTGTACAAATTAATTAACACTTTTTGGCAGTTGATCTAAAGCTCTAAGGAGGGAAGGCATACAATTCTAGCCCCGAAAGTGGTCACCCATTATTTATGTTCAAGATGGTCCATGTCTCCCATTGGAGAATGATTTGTTAATTGGTGCATAATGTGGCTTGTCATGTATTTTTGTTATGCTGTCATTCCCCTTTCCATCAAGGCAAATGTATCTTAAAGAGCTTGACACTGCTGTCTCTAATTAGCTGATGAATAATGACATCCGTGTAAATTCACCAGGAGCTCTAATGACAGCTGAAGGCTGGAGATTCTCCTCTGCACAAATGTAGTTGTATTTTAACTAGTAACCAGGTGGACTATTTACAATCCTACCTCCCTGTTTTCATTTTATCCTTTGCTTCAGAAGCAAGTCCCTAATTCTGAATTGCTACTCTTTTTCTGGAAATAATGACAAAAAGATTTAAATAGGAATGATGTTTCCACTAGTACCACCACTCATCCCACAAACAGAGTATGATAATAGGCTTGTTGTGGCTAATTCAGCTTACTCTGTTCCTTTGAAACCAGTTTACTGGCAGGGAAAATCCTAAGTCCCATTTGGACTGGATGATTTCTGAAACTTGCTCCAGTTGAAGGACATTAACTCCCTGTTGAATGGATGAATCCCCTCTACAATATCCTTGACAGGTGGTCCCCAGCCTCTACTTCCTCTACAGAGGGGGAAACGTTAAACAGCCCATTCCATTTTTGGCCAGCCAAGAGTAGTAGGTAGTTCTTTGTTTTAGTGAGCTAAAAATCTGTGCTTGAATCTCCTACTCATCCCCTTACAGCCTCTTATCCCCACTGGGGCCAAGAAGAGTATGTCTACTTCTTTTATTCCAATAGCCCTTTAAATATTTAAAGGCAGCAATTGTTATAACCACCAATGTATTTTCATTCATTCATATATTCTCGAAACCAATACTTATTAATCACTTGCTATATACAATCTATATACAATACAAATATTATGTTAAGATCATTTATAACAGATTTAGAGATGGAAATAACCTTAGACTCCAACTGACTTCACATGCTATCCTCCCTTACCTTTCTTTGAATACACATCAGATCAGCCTGCTGTTATTTCTTTGATAAATACACTCTGGTTCTTTCACAGTGACACAATCAAAAATCAAGATCCATATGCTTAAGAAAGGATTAAAATAATCCAGAAACCCTTGCCAAAGATTAAAATGTCATTTGCTTTCTTCCTCTTAAAAAACAACAAATATAGTCATATAGCACTGATGAGGGTTGAGAGGTTGGCACCCCTCAAAAAAACCAAAGTACAAAATGGGTCATCTGGAATGAATTCACAAACTCAAGCAATCTTAAGCCAAGTCACAATAAGTTTATTGTTATGCTTTTCAGCGGGCAAGGATTCTTAAGGAACCTTCAATCTTAAAACAGTATAGCTAAAGTTTATATAGTATAAAATATGATAAGACATGTGTCAAATATGCTAACTAGGTGATTCAGGGAAGGATTAGGGAGTGGTTAAGGAGTGGTCAGTTCTTAAAGAAACATGAACTTGTATCTACTGCGCAGGCATTTTACCCAGAGTTCACTGGGAAAAGCCCACAAGGGGGGCCACGTGGAGGTGTGGTTTTAGGCCTGCTAAGTCACTAAGTTAACTAGAGTTCAGGGATAACTAAGAGTTGTCCAGTCTGCCACCAATCAATGTCTTGTTTGACAAGATAGATGTAGGGAGTATACATATGTCTCAAGTCTAGAAAACAGTTAATGAGGAGTCCAGGATGAAGATAATGAGGTAGGGCAGTAGAATAGATAGTTCATTGGGTAAAATGTCTTTATGACCCAGTGCAAAGACAGTTTAAACTAATAAATCTTTCAGGTGCTGCTTGGAACTGCACCAGGGAAAGAGATAAGTGTCTTGCTAGGGCCCACTTATGAGTAATTGCTAGGCACATGGTCCTTGGGCTGGGGAGAAACTGTCAGGGACAGTGTTTCTGAGGCTAGAGAGAAATTGGGGTCCAAGTACAAGCACCCAAACATAAGCACCCAAACATAAACACCCAAGCACCCCCACAGAACCTTTAACATCAAAATTACAACTCACAATTTTATGACACAGTGATATTCTCACAACAGCTCTGAAAGACAGGGAATGCAAAAATTCCTCCTATTTTATAAATATGGACAGAGAATTCCAGAGGGATCAAATGTTTACCCGTGGTCTCATTGTTAGTAAATAGTTAAGAGTGAAACTCAGTTTTCTGAGTCCAAGTCTAGCTCTTTAGACTAGACGCAAATACTTCTCTTAACATCAGGCTGTCTATCATTAGTTTGGGCCTTCATCCCACAAATGCCGATGATGACCTCTTTGTACCTTGGTCAGCAGTTTTGCAGATTGTGATAATAACAATGAAAGAGGAGGAGGAGGAGGATGGATGGATGATGAGCAACTGTACATTTCTTTTGACTGGTCCAAAGATTGTACTTCCGGGGGGTAGCTTTCAATGATTGATGTTTGTTTACCTACATGCAAAAATGAGGAAGGATTTTAGTGTAGGAAAGTAGGAACAGATTTTGGATTTTGTTTTGTTTTATTAAGGCAGGAGGCTTTAGCAGAAAGAGCAATTGATGTAGTCAGAGGAAAGTGATCCGAATCTTGGCTAATTCACCGCATTTGCTCGAGCAAGTCACCTACTTTGTTTCTTCTACTGTAAAATGAGAGTATTCCTTTGATCCTATTTTCCCTACACACCGGTATAAATTAGCAGCATGATTTATTGGTCAGAAGTGAGTTCTAATTGTCTTCTTTGAATTTCCAGGTGTATCTAAGGGGGAAGGGAGGAAGTAATCACTGACTGGTAGATCAACCACAACCCCCAATTCCCTGGTAGAAGTAGTCAGAGAAAGAAGGATTAAGATAATAGAGCTAATGAGCTGATTTACTGACATGTTAAAGAAGCACAAATATCTGTAAATACCCTGTTATCCCTTTACAAAATGTGAACAAGCTTCTCCTTGTTGGAATTATAGGAGCAGCTGAGGTTTCTAAACCCTATCATCCCTTTAGGAAGCATGAAAGTGTTTTCCTTGATTAAATTGGAAAGTGAAATAGTATCAGCTGGAAGAAGATTGGCCAAGCTCCTGATAGCCCTTCAAAGACTGGGCTTATTCACTCTGGAAGCCAGTCCAGGCAGGAGTCAGAAGTCCAGCAAGAACACAATCCTTAAGGGGAGGAGAATAGTGTAAGAAAGGTTTTCTACAAGTTGATCCCCTCCCTTGACACAATCACAGACAATAATGGGCAAATAACAAAGGTAATGAGGTATTACTATGTTAATGAAGTGTAAAGACATGTTAACACCCTGTTATCCCTTTATACAATTTGAGAACAGTTTCTTCCAGACTCAAATAGAGTCTGAGCCCAGGATAAACAAAGACCTCTGGAGCCCAGAAGAAGGATCTATTTAATTATGGGTGTGCCACAGGACTCTCTCCCATCTGAGGACCTCTCCTCTTCTTCCTTTATAAGATTTCACTTGGTGATCTCCTTAGCTTTAATTATCATATCTGTACTCCTGATTCTAAAATCCATTTATCTATCTGGGTGATAGAGTGGATGGAGCACTGAGCATGGAATCAGAAATACTTGAATTAAAATTTGACTTCAGACACTTACTAGTTCCCTGACACTGGGCAAGTGACTTAACCTCTGGCTGTGTTGGTTTCCTCACCTGTAACAGCACCCATCTCCCCGGATTGTTGTGAGGATCAAATAAGATAATGTTTGTAAAAATTACTTAGCACTGTGCCTGACAAATAGGAGGTGCATAATATGTGCTTATTTCTTTCCTTCCTTCCATCAAGCCCTGGCTTCTCCATTGACCTCCAGAATTTCATCTCTAACTGCCTATTGGGCATCTCAAACTGGAAGTCTCATCTGAAGCTCATGTGTCCAAAACTGAATAAATTAACCCAAACTGTCTCCTCTTCTCAAATTTCCTATTCCTGTTAAGGAGAGTATGATCCTCCCAGGCTTAGCAATGTAGATGTCATCCTCAATTCCTCACTATCTTTTTTTTAAGGGGAAAAATTCCAACATTCTTTATTTCTTTTAAAATTTATTTAGTATTTTCTTTTTTTCCCAGTTACATGTAAAACAATTTTTGACGTTCATTTTTAAAAGTTTGAGTTCCAAATTCTCTCCTTTCCATTTCTACCCCCTATCATTGAGAAGCAAACAATTCAATATAGATTATATATGTGTAGTAATGCAAAATGTATTTCCATATTAATTGTGTTGCAAAAGAAGACATGAATGAAAAAAACCTTAAGAAAAATAAAATTTAAAAAGTATGCTTCAATCTGTATTCAGACACTATCAGTTCTTTCTCTGGGGATGGATAGCAGTTTCAATCATGTCCTTCAGAGTTGTTTTGGATCATTGTATTGTTGAGAATAGTTGAGTCATCCACAGCAGATCATGTTATAATATTGCTGTTACTGTGTACACAGTACATGTCACTTTGCATTAGCTTCTATAAGTCTGTACAGGTTTTCCTGAGAGCATCCTGCTCATCATTTCTCATAGTACAATAGTATTCCATCATAATCACATTCCACAGTTTGTTCAATCTTTACCCCATTGATGGGCAATCCCTCAATTTGCAATTCTTTGCCACCAGAAAAGAGCTGTTATACATATTTTTGTACATATAGGTCCTTTTTGGGTTTTTTCCCTTTTGTTCTTTTTTTTTTTTACCTTTTTTGGAATACAGACCTGGTAGTTCCAAATTGTTCTACAGAATGGTTGAATCAGTTTACAACTCCACCAACATTTCATTAATGTCTCATTTTTCCCATGTCCCCTCCAACATTTATCATTTTCCTTTTCTGACCTCTTAGCCAATCCAATACGTATGAGGTAGTACTTCAGAATTGTTTTAATTTGCATGTCTCCAATCAATAATGAGTTAGAATATTGTTCTTCTCATGGCTATAGATACCTTTGATCTGAAAACTGTTCATATCTTATCATCATTTATCAATTGGACAATGGCTCTTATTTTTATAATTTGACTCAGTTCTCTATACATATGAGAAATGAGGCCTTTATTAGAGAAATTTGCTTCAATTTTTTTCACAGGTGCACTTGCTAGCTATATTTCCCTCCAACCTGTTGCACCCCCTGTTTATTTGATTCTCTCTCTCCTTTCACCCTGTCCTACTACAAAAGGATTTTTCTTCTGACTACTTCTTCCTCCAATATGTCCTCCCTTCTATTACACCCCTATTCTCTTATCCCCTTCCTTTCCTACTTTCCTATAGGGTAAAATAGATTTCTATATCCCATTGAGTGTGTATGTTATTCTCTCTGAGCCAATTGTGATGAGAGTAAGGTTCACTTATTTCCCCTCACATTCTTCCTCTTCCCTTTCAGTGTAAAGGCTTTTTCTTGCCTCTTTTATGTGAGATAATTTACCCCATTCTGCCTCTTCCTTTCCCTTTCTCCCAGTATATTCCTCTCTCAACTCTTAATTTTATTTTTTTATATCTCCAATTATTTAACTCATACATGTGTCTTCTGTCTATATATACTCCTAATTGCCCTAATAACGAGAAAGTTCTTATGAGTTACAAGTATCACCTTCCCATGTAGGAATGTAAACAATTTAACCTTATTAAGTCTTTATGATTTCCCTTTCTTGTTTACCTCTTCGTGCTTTGCTTGAGTCTTTTATTTGAAAGTCAAATTTTCTATTCAGCTTTGGTCTTTTCATCCAGATACCTGTAAGTCCTCTATCTCATTGAATATTCATTTTCCCCATTGAAGAATTATACTGTTTTACTGGGTAGGTGATTCTCGTTGTAATTCTAGCTCTGGTTACCTTCTGGAATACTGTATTGCAAGCCTTCCAATCCTTTAAGGTAGAAGCTGCTGAATCTTGTGATATCTTCACTATAGCTCCATGATACTTGAATTGTTTCTTTCCAGCAGCTTGCAAAATTTTATCCTTGACTTGAGTACTCTGGAATTTGTCTATAATATTCTGAGAAGTTTTTATTTTGGGATCTCTCTCAGGAGGTGATAAGTGGATTCTTTCAGTTTCTAATTTAGCATCTGAATTTAGAATATCAGGGTAGTTTTCTTTGATAATTTCTTGAAAGATCATGTCTAGGCCTTTTTTTTAAACTTTCAGGTAGTCCAATAATTTTTAAATTATCTCTCCTGTATTTATTTTCCAGGTCAGTTGTTTTTCTAATGAGATTTTTCATATTGTCATATGTTTTTTTTCTTCATTTATTTGGTTTTGTTTTATTTTTTCTTGATTTCTCATAAAGTCATTAGCTTCTATTTGTTCAATCCTAATTTTTAAGGGATTATTTTCTTCAGTGAGCTTTTGTACCTCCTTTTCCATTTGGCCAATTCTACTTTTTAAGGAGTTTTTCCTTTTTTTTTCCAGTGAATTTTTGTGCCTTTTTTCCCATTTGGCCAATTCTGCTTTTTAAGCTTCTTCTCCTCATTAGCTTTTTTGTAACTCTTTTACCATTTGGCCAAGGATATTTAAGGTATTATTTTCTTCAGTATTTTTTTTTCTCCTTTACTAAGCTATTGACTCATTTGTCATGATTTTCTTGCACCACTCTCATTTCTCCTCCCAATCTTTCCTCTACCTCTGTTACTTGATTTTTAAAATCCTTTTTGAGATCTTCCATGGCCTGAGACCAATTGATATTTTTGTTGGAGGCTTTGGATGTAGGAGCTTTGACTTTGTCATCTTCTTCTGAGTGCATTTTGATCTTGTCACCATAGTAATTTTTTATGCTCAGAATTACCTTTTTTCTGTTGTTTGCTCATTTTTCCAGCCTATTTCTTGATTTTTAACTTTTGGTTAAAGTAGGGCTCTGCTTCAAGGGTAGAGGGTGCATTATGCCAAGCTTCAGGGTTTTTTTGCATCTGTTTTCAGAGATACTTCTAGGGACCTGTAAGTTTTCAGTTCTTCCAAGATGGTATGATCAAGGGCGAGGTGTTTACTCCTTTCCTGGCCTGTGCTGTAGTCTGTGAGTGACCACAAACAGTTTTTTCTGCCCTGGAATGGTGAGGAGGACCCTTACTTCACTGTAACTGCAAGTTCTGGTATGCTAGCGCTCCATCTCACCCTGGGAATGTGACCCAGATCTGAGTATGGGCAAAGCAACAGAGTCCTGCCTCAGTGCTAGCAAAGAGACCCCTGTAATCTCCTTCTGACCAAGTTGTTTGACCCCATTACTGTCCATGAGCTAAGAGTTCCAGAAACAGCTGTTGTTGCTGCTGATTCAGTGGCTCCCAAGGCCTGCTCGTTGTTTTCTGGAACTAGGTCAGTGCTAGCAAGATCTATGATGGACTCTGCTCCACTCTCAGCCAGGTATGACAGATCTTTCCTTCTTACCTTCCAAGTTGTCTTTGGCTGGAAAATTACTTCACTTTATCCTATTGTGGCTTCTGCTGCTACAGGAATTGTTTTATGGTATTATTTAAAAGTTTTTGGAGGAGTCTGGGGGAGAGCTTAGGGGAGTTACTGTCTTTTCTCTGCCATCTTGGCTATACCCTCTCCTCACTATCTTTCACCATCCCTCCATATGCCTTTGATTTTATCTTTGTAACATCTCTTGCATATACATCCTTCTCTCCTCTGAGAATGTCACAACCATCCTGGTTTAGGCTCTTTATCACTTTATGCCTGGACTATCTTAATTGTTATTGTTTCTCTTTCCTTTCCAAGAAGGCCAATGGCATCAAGGGGTTATATCTTGATACACTTGTGAAATGGATTTAAATGAGACAGAGTTGCACAAATTCCTCAGCCTCACTCTCTCTTCTACAGTCATTGAAGTCCAGTGGCAGGACAAATATCAATATGATGGCCCAGGATACAATGGGTGACATCTTTGATGCCAGACCAAGCTCTTTGGTGTCTTTGATATCTGACCAAGCTCTGAGTGCTTCACAGTTCTAGCTTCAACTGTCTTCATTGCCTTTGGAACAAATTGTTCTCGTTTACCCATTCCAATGGGGAAGTCTTCAAATGCTTTGGGTAGATATCCCCCTAACTCACAGACAGGTGAGTGGTTCATGGGGTGCTCAGGGAGGACTAGCACCTCTGGTGTGAGGGCTTGCTGAGCACTTTTCCGGGCTGCTTTTTTGCCTGTAGTGTTGACCTTTACCAAATTATCACCTGTTGCATGTGCAGCTTCCACATCCCAGTAAAACTGTCTCAGCAGATGGGCTAAACCAGGAGAAGGGTAACTGATAGGCCTTAACCCCATTGGTGAGTTACTATTTAATAGCCTGCTGGCTGATCTCCCTGCCACAAGTTTATCCCCACTACAATCTATCTTTCATTGAGTCATCAAATTGATTTTCCTGAAGCACAGGTTTTACTCTGTCACCCCCCATTCTAATACACTCCAGTGGCTTGCTATCACCTCCAAAATCAAATACAAAATCCTGTTTTTCTTTCTCTTTTTTTTTTTTTTGCTTTGGCAATCGGAGTTAAGTAACTTGCCCAGTGTCACACACCTAGTAAATGTCAATTGTCTGAGGCCACATTTGAACTCAGGTCCTCCTGACACCAAGGCTAGAGCTCCACCTACTGTGCCACCTAGCTGTCCCTCAAAATCCCATTTTTCATTGAATACCTGCCCTCCACCCCCTCATGTTTCCAGTCTTCCTATACATTACTCATTCCTTGGTATTCCTTGAAAAAGATCCTCCCTCTCCTGAATAAAAGCATTTTTACTAGTTATCCACTATGTCTGAAAAGTTCTGTCTCCTAATTTTCATCTTTTGGCTTTACTGAATTCCTTCGTATCACAGCCAACATTCCACTTTCTACAAGAAGACAACCAGAATAGTCTTCCTTAATTCTAGTGCCTACCTTCTGTTGGTTATCTCTAATGCATTCTGTCTATACCATGTTTGTAGATAGTTATTTTCATTTTATCTCCCCCATTTGACTGTGAGCTCCTTGAGAGCAGGTACTATCTTTTCCCTTTTTTTCTTTGTATCTACACCATTTAACACAGCATCTTTCACGTAGTAGATACTTAATAAATATTTAGTGACTGACTATTTAGCAGAGGTGATGTACTAATGAGACCAAATAGTCTTCCAAAGAGAGAAACACTGAAACCATGTAGAACCAGAAATGTGAGTCTCAGTGGCTACATGTATCTTTTCATGTATCAATCATTATACTCTAAATTTGTATACTATACTTTTTTTTGTTTGTTTTGGAGGGGTGATGAACATTTTTAACTACTATTCTTGCCATGCTGTCTTGGTAAATGCCTTTATTTTGAGCTAATTTTATCTAGTGGATTACTATTCATTGAAATTTTACCTGTGAGAATTGGTGAGCAATATTGTTAAGAATAGAGATATACAAGGTACCCTGGGGCATAGACATCAAATATGAGTCCTGTAAGTTGCATGTGGTCTACAACACTCTTGAATGCAGCCTGAACCAGTATATAAAATATAACTGGATAATGTTTAACAAAATAAATAAAAATAGAATAAAATACACATGATATTACATCTAGAAACTAAATCAACATGTGGCCTGAAGGTACTCTTTTGTATAGATTAGTGGCTTCCATTTCTACTTGAGTTTGATGCCATTGCCCTAGAATATGGGAGTAACAACTACCCTCTAGGGACACAAGCTGGAATTTCAAGTACAAGTTGATTACCCTACAGGTGGTACTCCTTAGGACAAAAGTTGAATGGAAATCAACTCTACCTGTACAGGAATGGGGTAACTGCCTCCACTGTTCAGAGCATGGGATTCAGACTCAAGACTAGTAGAAAATAGCATAAAAGCACATTAAAAAGACACAAGATAAAACTCAATGAATTTGTACCAGTAATATATGCAACAAAATGGTGTTTACTTACTTTAAAGAGATAGTCATTCATAGAATTCTGGAATTGGAAGGAGCCAAGAAAGTTTATCTAGCTTAATAGATGATGAAGATGATGATTATGATGACGATGATGAGAGAATAAGGATGAAAAGCCATTAAAATGCTTACTGTGTGCCAGGTACTCTCCTAAATACTAGGGATGCGATCAAGAAAGTCCTCTCTCTCAAGGAATTCAAATTTTAATAAGGGAAGATACACATAAAATGGAGCTAAAAAGCAGGGATAGGAAGGGTAAGGTGAAAAGTCCAGAAAGTCAAGAACTAATCGATCCAAGTTAGAAGTTGGAATTTCCTCAACAAAGATATCATGGAAGAACTTGCCAATTCAAAGAAAAGAATAAAGGGTAGAGGCATCTCCAGTGTGAGAAGGCATCAGGGCCAGAGGTATAGGAGTCCAGAGAGTTTGGAGCAGAGCCATATTAGAAGCAAACTTGGCTGATGTGGGTATCTTCTCAAATGGAATAGAACAGATTCCTACTCTTGCCAAAGAATAATATCTTTCTGAGGAAGAATGCTGAAAAATAATGTTCCAGAGAAACATGGAAAGATTTATATGAACTAATACCAAAAAAAGTAAGCAAAGCCAAAAGAACCATGTCATATGTATGAAGACTACAACAATACAAACGAAAAGTGCAATAAAAAAGAAACTTGTCTGAATAACTAAAAAAACAGTGATGATCCTGAAGAAAAGAAAACAAAAGAAGATTCCCTCCTGTCAGCAGAGATGGGCTTCTTGTAGGGAAGGATTATGGATACATTGCAAGATATTGTATTTGGTGATTTTCTTAACTATTTTTCTTTGTCATATGAGAGAGTTCAGTTACAAGGTGAAATAAAAGAGGTATTTCCATAAATGATTTGATGTAAAAACAAAAATCATCAATAAAAATTACTTACTTTAGAAAAAGAATGTTTCTACTTCCTAATTAGGGCAGCTGGGTGTATAGTGGATAGAGTGCTGAACCTGGTGGCAGAAAGACCTGACTTCAAATCTGGCCTCAGACACTAGCTGTATGACCCTAGGCAGGTCACTTAACACTGTTTGCCTCAGTTTCCTCATCTGAAAAATGAGCTGGAGAAAGAAACGGCAAACCACTCCAGCATCTTTGCCAAAAAAAAAAAAACAAATGGGGTCACAAAGAATGAGACTTGACTGAAACAACTAAACACCACCACCATCACTTCCTGAGTTTCTTGTGGGCAGGGAATTTCTTTCAATTCTGAATTGTATCCCTAAAAGAGTGATCTTGTTCACCATGCATAAGTTAGAAGAGCGGGGAGGAAAAGGATAAAAAATTTAAAAAAAACCAAATGTTTCACTTGTAGTAGTAGAAAACAATAAATTTATAGTCAGAAGATGCTGGTTTGAATTCTAATGCTGCTACTTACAATCTTTGTGACATTGTGGAAATCACTGAATTTCTTTGGGATCCAGTTTTCTTCTCTCTAAAATGAGGAGACAGAGGAAGTCTCTGGCAACTCTCAGTTCCATGAGCCTATGATTCATCTGTTTAGACCTACTGTGGTGATATTCTTTCCACATTCTTCACTAATATGCACTCAACTTTCACCAAAGGTTTGTATCAACCCGGTGTTACTTTTTACCCCCTCAGTTACTCAAGGCATTTTACTGAATAAAATCTTTTCCATCTTGCATTCAGCTAAAAATAAGCCACCTAGGCACATTTAGCATTAACCTCACTCAGTCTGTAGTAGGGAGCTGGACTTTTTTTCAGGTTTATATATATATATATACACACACACACACACACACACACACACGTGTGTGTGTGTGTGTGTGTGTGTGTGTGTGTAGTTGTTATTGCACTAAGAAGAAAATGCCAGATGTATTTTTCCCATTGTTCCCTTTAGTGATGGTCTGCTATGCCCAGAATCTCTGAGAAGATGAACACAGCCTCTTTCTGATTTCCTTTTTACTTTTCTTTATTCTTTCAGTGGATTTTCTAGTGATCACTTAGTTTGACCATAGATGCAGATTAGGGAGAAAACCTTTAGCAAAACTTTTTCCAGATTATTATGTTATATTCCTGTGAAATATTTGCCATTAGAAAGCACTTCGTATTCCCCTAACCCTCTTGTTATATATCATTGTATGGCCAAAAGACTGCACATTGCATATCTCTGTCCTATTCCAAGCTGTGAAATGCTCTAGTTTCTATACCTGTGTTACTTTTATTTTATTAAAAAAATTTTTTTTGAAAACTTTTCTCCTTTGTTCAGGAACAATATTTTAGGTACTCTATTCATCTCTTATTAAATCTTCTGATTTTTTTTTCACAGCACAGTAGAGCCAAAGTGTTAATTAGAATTCTGATATTCTCAGAGATACTCTATTCAGAAGAGAACTGGATATGAGGAAATATCATTCACTGGATGTTTGGAAGCTATATTGCTGTTTAAAGCATTTACGTATGTCTGTGTCTGACTGCATGCTGGAACCAGAGGTGTCTACCTTCCAAAATAACCTCTCATTTATTTTGTATATGGAGGCAGCTAAGTGGCACAGTAGATAAGAGTGCTGGGATTGAAGTCAGGAAGACTCATCTTCTTAATTTGAATCTCACCTCAGACACTTGCAAACTATGTAACTCTGAGACTCCGTTCCTCATCTATAAAATGAGCTGGAGAAGGAAATCTCAAATCTTCAGTATTTCTGCCAAGAAAACCCTGAATGAGGACATGAACAGTTGGACCAGATTCAGAATTGATTGAACAACAATTCTGTATATACCTATTCATACATGCACATACTTTCTTCCCCAGTTAAGATGAAAGTTCCTTGAGGTTTAGGTTATTTGCTTAGATTATATATCTTTGCAAGCATAAAGCTTAACACATAATAAATGCTTAATAAATGATTATTTGAAAGAAGAAATGGGTTCTATTCGATGTTAGGCAATACATGTTGAAGCCTCTGTTTAATCATTAGAAAAATCATAAGTTTCGAGCCGGATAAAGGACCTTAAATAGCATTTGTTCCAGCCTTCTCATTTTACAAATGAGAAGATTGAGGCTTAGAGAGGTTAAGGTACTTGTCCAGGGACATACCAGGAAGAAATAATAAAATTGAGACTTAAACTCAGGTCCTTTGATCCAAGATTTAGTGATCTTTCCACTGTACCCTACCACATACCTTCTTGTTACATCATTGATGGCTCAGTGATCAAAGATCAGTTCTGGCTGTTCGTTTCTTCAAACTTTGTATCATGTCCAGATGGGTTCCAGATTTTGGTGAAATCAAAAGAATTTTTGCCAATTTCCAGGTGAATTTTATCTTTACTGACAATATTGAGTATTTAGGTTCTAGTAATATAGATGATTAGCACCCCAGAATCATAGCTACTGGAACTAGAAGTATCAATTCCTCATTAGCTATTTTTGTCCTATCATTTCCAGGTCAAACAATATCATCCTTGGAATAGAAAACAGAAACAAAATAAGTATTGAACAGGTCTAATTTCTAGGCATTTTTTACAAAGTCAATGCAACCAAGATTAGAAGGAAGGTAGAAAATTGGGAAAGAATTTTTACAACCAGTGTCTCTCATAAGGGACTCATTTCTAAACTATATAGAAAATTAAGTCAAATTTATAAAAATAAAGTCATTCCCCAATCGATAAATGGTTAAAGGATATGAACAGGCAGTTCTCAGATGAAGAAATTAAAGCCATCTATAGTCACATGAAAAAATGCTCTAAATCACTATTGATTAGAGAAATGCAAATCAAAACAACTCTGAGGCACCACATCACACCGATCAGATTGTCCAACATAACAAAACAAGAAAATGATAAATATTGAGAAGATGTGGGAAAATTGGTACACTCATGCAGTGTTGGTGGAGTTGTGAAATGATCCAACCATTTTGGAGAACAATTTGGAACTATGCCCAAAGGACTATAAAAATGTGCATACCCTTTGACCCAGCAATACACTTCTAGGGCTGTATCCCAAAGAGATCATACAAATGGGGAAAGGACCCACATGTACAAAAATATTTATAACAGCTCTTTTTGTGGTGGCAAAGAATTGGGAATTGAGAGGATGCCCATCAATTGGGGAATGGCTGAACAAGTTACGATATATGAATGTAATGGAATACTATTGTGCTGTAAGAAATGATGAGCAGGCAGATTTCAGAAAAACCTGGTAAGACTTGTATGGTCTGATGCTGAGTGAAGGGAGCAGAACCAGGAGAATGTTGTACATAGTAACAGCACATTGTGTGATAGACTTAGCCCTTCTCAGAAACACAAGGATCTAAGATATCTCCAAAGATCTCATGATGGAAAATGCTATTCACATCCAAAGAAAGAACTATGGATTTTGAATGTAGATTGAAGCATACTATTTGCTACTTTTTTCTTCTGTTGTGATTTGTTTCCTCTTTCTGGTGGTTCCTCCTATTGGATCTAGTTCTTACTTACATCACCTATGTGAAAATTTGTTTAATAGGAATGTATATGAATAGCCTATATCGGATTGTGTGCTGTCTTGGGGAGGGAGATAAGAAAGGAGGGGGAGAAAATTTTCAAACTCAAAAGCTTAGGGAAATGACTGTTGATAAATCAAAATAAATTAATAAAAAAATGAAAAAACAAAGAATTCCATTCTTGGAAAAATCTGTGTCCCAGGCAGTTAGGTGGCACAGTGGATAGATCTTTGCCAGACCTGAAGTCAGGAAGACCCGAGTTCATGTCCAGCCTCAGACATTTAATAAATATGTGACCTTGGGCAAGTCACATAAAATCTGTCAGTCACAGTTTTCTCATTTGTATAATTTGGATAAAAATAGCACTTACCTCCTAGAGTTGTTGTGAGGATAAGTCAAATAATATTTGCACAGCATATTGTAAGTTTGAAAATGTTATATAAATACTAGTTCTCATCTAGAAAGGGGATTGCAAATCCAATTGGTGTCAGTCCTCTCCTGAAGGAAAACACTCAGGGCTGGAAACTAGTGGAACTATCTACCACATATGATCTCCTCTGAATAGCAATGGAAATAAACAGTAGTCTAGCCTTGGGGGTCTGTGGGAATGAGAGAAGCCAAGAAGGAGGAAATTCAGAGGTTTATGACATGGAATACAAAAGAGGAATTGAAAATAAAAAGTTCAAGAGAGAAAGCCTGAATTGGATCCTAACACAAGCAAATGAATTGATAGAAAAGTTTATAAAAGAGAAGGGATACATAAAATCTAAGGCAAACTAAAGAACTCTGAACTAATGCTGTGATATGAAGGAAAATTAACCATTACCTAAATAAACAGAAAATTCTGCAAACTCCACAGAGTTGATGGAGAAAAAAAAACATAAGAAACTACATAGCAGCTCAAAAAAGAAGATATTAGGAATGAATTCAGGTCAGAAAGAACTCTAATGTAAAATCATAAAATACAGTTTGTAGAATATAAAAACTTGAACACCCAATGGAAAATCTCTAAAGAAATGAAAGTTCTGCAATTTGGAACTATGCCCAAAGGGCTATAAAAATGTGCATACCCTTTGACCCAGCAATAGCACTTCTAGAGCTATATCCCAAAGAGATCATGCAAATAGGAAAAGGACCCACATGTACAAAAATATTCATAGCAGATATTTTTGTGGTGGCAAAGAATTGGAAATTGAGAGGATGCCCATCAATTGGGGAATGGCTGAACAAGTTGTGGTATATGAATGTAATGGAATACTATTGTGCTATAAGAAATGATGAACAGGCTGACTTCAGAAAAACCTGGAAAGACTTGTATGGTCTAATGCTGAGTGAAGGGAGCAGAACCAACAGAATGCCATACACAATGACAGCCATGTTGTAGGATGACTAATATTGATAAACTTAACCCTTCACAGTAATACAAGGATCTAAGACATCTCCAGAGGCCTTGTGATAGAAAAATGATATCCAAATCCAAAGAAAGAACTTGGAAGTTGAATTGCTATTTTTTTCTCTTCTGTTAAATTTTGTTTCCTCTTTCTGATGATTCCTCCTATTGGTTTTATTTTTACTTACAACATCACTAATGTGAAAATATGTTTAATAGGAATGTAAATGTATAGCCTATATCAGATTGTGTACCATCTTGGGGAGGGGGAGAAAAATTTTAAACTCAAAAGCATATGGAAGTGATTATTGATAAATCAAAATAAATTAATAAAATTTTAAAAAGAAAAGAGAAAAAAGAAATCAAAGAAACAATAAAACAAAGTCAAACTGTTAAAAAAACTAAATAACAAATAAAAAAAGAAAAAGAAAATAAATGAAAGTTCTGACCCATATATACAAAAATGTTTATAACAAAAATATTTATATGGAAAATAATTAGAAACTGAGGGGGTTCTCATTAATTGGGGAATGACTAAACAAGTTATAGTATGTAGTTGTGATGGAATACTATTATGGTGTAAGAAATGATGGAGAAGATGGCTTCAGAAAAAACCTTGGAAGACATATGAACCATTGAAAGTAAAGTGGATGGAGCACCGACCTTGAAGTCAGGAGGACCTGCTGTCAATTCGGGTCCCAAACCAAACACTTGACACTTACTAGCTTTGTGACCGGGGCATGGCACTTAACCTCAATTGCCTAAAAAAAAGAAAAAGAAAAGAAAAAAAAAGTAAAATGAGATGAGCCTGCAGAGCAATGTACACAGTAATAGCATTATTTTAATGATTATCAACTGAGAAAGACGGTACTTCTGATCAATAATCCACAATAGTTCCAAAGAATTCATGATGAAAAATGCTATCCACCTCTAAATAGGTTTTTTGTGTGAGGGTGGAAAATAAATAGTTCAATCAAATCACCTGACCCTACTTAAAGTAAGTGTCAAGAAGCTGACTTGAGGCCTTACCTAGATAATAATACTACTCTATTGACTTGATCACATATATGCTTTACACTAAATTTGAAAACAAATCCTTGATCAGCTGAAGTGGTAATGCTCACCATAGTCAAATTATCTGAGAAAACCTGGTTATTTCCTATGGGTCCTTTAAAAAATGCCAACCAAATTCAGGTCAGAGAGATTTAAGTACTAGTAGTGGAAATAGCATTCCACTAAATGTCTGGGAAGGAATCACTTGATGGAGAGAAGAAAATGCCTGAACCCCTGCCTTAACAGAAACAATACAATTTACAAGAAAACAGGGGTAAGTCATGAGGGAAAGACAATTTGAATAACATAGGGTTATTTAGATTTATGAGAAAGTACAGGATAGAATAGAATATTGTGTTCCAAAAATTAAAAATTCTCAAGGAGCAACCTAAAACAACATACACTGCTAACCTGAGCCTACTTTTGAACAACAAAAATTTATCAGAAGAAATGCATTTGTGGTGTTCCTGAAGCACAAAACAGAGAGGAGTAAATTATTTTAGTTACAAAGATAATATACAAGAGCAAATTTCCTACTTCTTCAATCTGACTTATGCTATAAAATTTTATTCCATTGAATCATATTCTTCTGGAATCATTGGAATCATCTCTCCCCAAATCTGTAGTGTTTGTTATATGATGCCCAGCTTTTCTCTCCTCGTCCCCTTCTCCAAAGGAATAGTCACTGCCAAAGATTCCATCATTTCCACCCAAGCTACCAGACCTTCCTCATTTTTAAGAATCAGGAGACAATTTCACCTCATTGGTTCTTATACCTTTTGATGGCTGAAATTATTCTTAAGGCAAATCACAAAGTTATTAGTTGCCTGCTTTAGCCACAGTTGGAGCCCCAGCAGAATCTGAATAATTGTAGGATCCAATCACCAAAATAGTGTGCCACTGTGTAGCATAAAAAAAATGCATAAATAAAAGATTCTTTTAGTGCCTTTTCAATTCCCACAATAGCTGACTGATGCTACTATCCTTTTATGGCCCTTAAGTCTTGCATTTCCTTAAACTTTCTCTCTCTCTCTCTCTCTCTCTCTCTCTCTCTCTCTCTCTCTCTCTCTGTGTGTGTGTGTGTGTTGTATGTGTGTGCACATGTGTCTCTGTGTTTTTTTTTCCCATAGGCAGGCCATGTTCTAGAGAATTTGCAAGAGCCAAAAATATACAGTAGTGAGACTGAAGTGTTTATTTTAATTAAATATGGATGATATCCCCAACATACAGATTTTTTTTTAAAAAAGTACCCTTGGCCGTTCCCATTTATAGATGTATATGAGGATTGTTACCCAGATAAAAGGCATAGGAAAACATGTAGTTCACATTGGAGTTCAGCAATCTAGATAAAACAGAAGCTCTTAAATTTGGGTAGCTATTGTGTTCTTTTTTTATACTTTCTGGTAAAATTCTCCAACTATTCCCATACAATTGATGTGGAGAACTGGCATTTGTACAATTAATTGGAACCACATTGATTGTCCACCTGCATAAAACTAGCCTTCAATCACAGTTTTTACCTGAATTTTACCAGTCATTGGTATAAGAAAAATATATAAATCCCACTAGGCTCTGAGTTCTAGATGCAGAAAAGTAGAGAACTGACAATTATGCAGTTTATTAGATTCATCTAGACTGCCAAACCCAGCATTATTCTGATCACAGTGACCCAAATTTCTAAGGTGATGTAAAAAGTGCATTTTAGATTTCATATCCAGGATGCCTATGTCAGGAAGGTAAGGATTCTGTACTAATTCACTAAAATGTTAGGGGTATTATGGGTACTATGGATGTCAAAATGAAAAATCATCTGATATAAGTAATATGGTAGTTGTTGCCTAACATGCAGGAGTGACAAGCTAGTACCTCAAAAGGATAACTCTCCTCCCTATGAAGGAATCAGGAACTTAAGCATTGAAAGAATAAGAATAATTCCTATAGTTCTTCAGCAAACAGAAGCAAGAGAAGTCAAATAAAGGGTGTAATATCTCGTATTCTTTCAGACATGCCCCCAGGGAGAAGTCCCATAGCATTAAAATGTTGTCTGGATTTTATCTTATATGAATTCAAATCTAATCGTGGGTTCATTTTCCTAGTGTGTATGGATCTCTGCCTCCAATGATAGATACAGATCATGGTAAAAGTACATGAGATATCTGAGGGAATGGAAAATATTAATACATGTTTAATACCTCTACCACCACACATATATATCCCACCTATCTTCCTAGTAGAACAGACACAACATGCATTGCAGTAAATGCAACTGAGTCACCTAGGATATCATAGACATGGTTTCTTCCACGAGGATTTTGTGACCCATTTGTGACCCAAACAACAATGATAATTTCCTGCCTCAACTCTTTCTCATGTAAATGGACTGAATGTCAACTCTTTATGTTAGAAATGGTCCATTAATTCTCAAGGTACCCACACCTGCTCCTTAATTACCACAGGTCCCTTTGGTTGCCTTTGTTAGTGTGCCAAGAAGAACTGACAAGACAAGAGGTCAAGGAAGCTAAGAGTAAACTAGCCAAGATGGGAGCAGAATGACTGCTGGTACTGTGTTAACAACATGACAACATGTTGGCCGTGTTCATTTCTGTTTCTTAGGAGAAAATAGCGTCAAAAGGAGGGAACCCAGGTGGAGTTAAGATAGTGGAATATAGGCAACAACTCAGCTGAACTCTCCAACGTTCCCCTTGACACAACTTTAGTATGGCAACACCAATGGTGGGTCTTGGAGGCAAAGCCTAGAAGGAGCTTCTGGAACTTTCAGCCCAGAGATGGTAAGAATTGGACAACTGGTCAGAAGAGATTACAGGGGATGCTTTTCTGGCAGTGAGTATAGGGCCTGGTTCTGATTAGGAACTCTGATGCCCATAAGCAGTCCTAGGCCAAAGTTTCAGGGTGGAGAGGGAGGCTTCTTCTTGGTCACTATAAAGCAGAAGACTTGGTCATAGCTCCAGGGTCAAAAGGAGAACTAACAGCTGTAGCTATAGGCAAGAGGGGCCATTCCTGGGAAAAGACCAAAAAGCAGATCAGAGGAGCAGTGACTATAACACTCCCTAGATCACATCACCTTGAAAGCACCAAAAACTTACATACTCCCAAAACTAGCTCCTAAAACAGTAGCACAAAAGTGCCTAAAGCTTGGAACAGTACCTCCCCAATCTCAGGTGAACAGATCCAAACTTTAAAATAAAGTTCAAAGTCAAAAACAATAGGCTGGGAAAATGAGCAAACAACAACAACAAAGAACTTGACCATAGAAAGTTATTACAGTAAAAGGGAAGACAAAGGCATAGACTCAGAAGAAGACAACAATGTGAAAAACAGATGCCCAAATAAGTGTTAAAGAAAAATGATTATTGGACCCAAGTCCAACAAGAATTCTTGGAAGAGTTAAAGAAAGATGAGTGGTAGAGGAAAAATTAGAAAGAGAAATAACTGATGTGGGAAAACTATGAAAAGAGAATTAACAGCTTGGTAAAAGAGGCACAAAGTAATACTGAAGAAAAGAACACCTTTAAAAACAGAATCGGCCTAATGGAAAAACAAGACACAAAATTCACTGAAGAAAAAAACTCTTTAAAAAACACAACTAGCCAAAAGGAAAAAGAGGTGCAAAAGCTCACTCAAGAAAATATATATATTTTTTAAAAAAGTAGGATTGGTCAAATGGAAACTAATGACTTCATGAGACGTGAGACATCAACAAACAGTACAAACAAAGACAAAAGAATTTAAAAATAGAAGAAAATATAAAATATCTCATAGAAAAACAAACCAACTAATCTTGAAAATAGATCCAGGAGGGATAATTTAAGAATTATTGGACTACCTGAAAAACATGATGAAAAAAAAAGAGAGATCCAAGACATCAGACTTCAAGACATTACCAAGGAAAACTGCTGTGATTTTTTTTTATCTGCAGTGTAAAATAGAAATTGAAAGAATCCATTGATCACCTCCTGAAAAAATCCTGAAATAAAAACTCCCAAGAATATGATTGCCAAATTCCAGAGCACCCAGGTAAAGGAGGAAATATTGCAAGCAACCAGAAATAAAATATTCTAATATCATGGAGCCACAATCAGTATCACAAAACATTTAGCAACTTCCATGATAAAAGAGTGGAGGCCTTGGAATATATCACAGAAGGCAATGCACTAGGATTACAACCAAGAATGTTCTACCCAGCAAAACTGAGCATAATCCTTCAGTGGAAAAAAATGGGTATTTAATGAAATAGAGGACTTTCAAGTATTCCTGATGAAAAAAAAAAAAGCAGAACTTGAAAGAAAATTTGACATTCCCATGCAAGACTCAAGAAGCATAAAAGGTAAAGATGAAAGATTAATTGTGAGGGATTCAATAAAGTTAATATGGAAAGATGATATATGTAAATCCTAAGTGTTTTATCATTATTGTTTCAGTTAGTTGGATGATACATAGACAAAAGAGTAGATAGGTGGTACAACAGATAGGGCCCTAGGCTGAGAGTCAAGAAGACCTAAGATCAAATCTGGCCTCAGATACTTACTAGCTATGTGACTCTGGGCAAGTCACTTAATCCTCTTTGTCTCAGTTCCTTGTGTGTAAAATGAAATGGAGAAATAAATGGCAAATGATTTTGGTATCTTTGCCAAAAAAATGTCAAATGGGATCATAAAGAGTCAGATATGATTGAAATGACTGAACAACAACAGCAACAACACTTAGAGGACATGAACGTGTGTTTATTAAATTTGGATGATTTCCAAAAAAATTGAAGGAGTGAGAAAATGAGATACACTGGATGAAGAATGAAGGTAGATATTGAAAACTCCCAGGAATATGATAGCCAAATTCCAGAGCACCCAGGTAAAGGAGAAAATATTGCAAGCAGCCAGAAATAAAATATTCAAATATCATGGAGCCACAGTCAGTGTCACAAAACAATTAGCAACTTCCATGATAAAGGAGTGGAGGCCTTGGAATATGATATTCTAGAAGGCAAAGAACTAGGATTACAACCAAGAATACAAAAAAAAATTAAAGGGTGAGAAAATGAGATACACTGGAGGAAGGATAAGGAAAGAGGGAGAATGGGAAAAAAACATTTTCTCTCATAAAGGAGGTGTGTGCAATGAAGAGCTTTTATACTGAAGGGGAAAAGGAAGGGAATGACAGGCAAGGCTTGAAACTCACTCTCGTCAGAATTAGTTTAAGGAAGATACACACACACACACACACACACAGAGAGAGAGAGAGAGAGAGAGAGAGAGAGAGAGAGAGAAACATAGTCCATTGAATATAAAACCCTAATGGGGAAATAGGAGAGGAAGGGAATAATTGGTAGGAGGCATGATAAAATGAAGGGCTGATCAAGGGAAGTATTGGTCAGAAGCAAAACATACTTTTAGTGGAGTGGCAAGGAAGAGAGAGAGAGAGAGAGAGAGAGAGAGAGAGGAGAGAGAGAGAGAGAGAGAGAGAGAGAGAAGGATAAACAGAAGAAAATAGGATGGATGGAAATATACAGTAATCACAAATGTTAATATGAATAGGATGAGCTCACCCATAAAATGGAAGAAGATAACACAATAGATTAGAAACCAGAATCCAACAATATGCTGTTGTTGTTGTTGTTGTTGTTGTTTAATATGATGTTCATAAGTGACAGAATTGAAATAGAAATACGGAGTTAAAATAAAAGACTGAAACAAAATCTATTAGACTTCAGCTCAGTGAAAAAAAAAGTAAGGGTAGTGATCATGATCTCAGACAAAGCAAAAGAGATAATCACGGAACTACATTCTGCTAAAAGATACCATAGATGAAGCAATATCAAAAATGTTTACACCAAGTTTCATGGTAAAGTCTCATTTCTCAAATATATAGGGAAATGATTCAAATTTATATTAAAAAGAGCCATTCCCCAATTGATAAATCATCATAGGATATGAACAGACAATTTTCAGAAGAAGAAATCAAAGCTATCTACAATCACATAAAAATGCTCAAAATCACTTTTGATTAAAAAAATGCAAATTAAAACAACTGAGTGTACCTCATACCTATGTCAAGTGTTCTAAGGAATAAGGGAAAATAAGTACACAAATAAACTGTTGATGAAGTTATGAACTGGTCCACAGCAACTACACCAAAAATTCCAGAGAACTATTTGGAATTATGTTCAAAGGGTTATAAAACTGTGTATACCCTTTGATCCAGGAATACCACTCCTAGGCCTGTACTCTAAAGAGATTAAAGAAAAAGGAAAGGGAACTAAATGTATAAAGATATTTATAGCAGCTCTTTTTTGTGGTGGCAGAAAATTAGAAATTTAGGGGATGCTTATCAACTGGGGAATGACTGAACAGGTCGTGGCATATGATTATGATGGAATACTATTGTCCTGTAAGAAATGACAAGAAGGGTGATTTCTGAAAAAAAAAATATGGCAAGATCTATATGAACTGATGCTAAGTGAAGTGAGAAAAAACAGGAAACCATTATGCACAGTAATGTTCTAATGATGATTAACTGCAAAATACTTGGCTACTTTGATCAATTCAATGAGAAAAAAAAAACAATTTCAAAGGACTCATGATGAAAAAATGCTATCCACATCCAGAGAGAGAGAACTAAAGAACTCTGAATGTTCTCACTTTGTGTTTTGCTTTTTTGTGATATAACTAATATGGAAATGTGGTTGACATTATTTCACATGTATAATTTAAAACAGTTTCTTGCCTTCTCAATGAAGGAGAGAGGTGGGAAGGAGGGAGGACATTTGGAACTCAACATTTGAAAGGAAAGAACATTAAAAACTTTTTTAAACAAAGGAGTAACTCATGCTGTATCTTTGGGACTGTTGCTCCATTTAATTGATCAAATATTTATTCATAAATATAAAATACAATGTGCTATGTATTTACAAATACAAAAAAAATCAGAATCTCTGATGACAAGTACTTTGTAATCTAGTAAAGTGAGGAAAATATGTACATAGATTCAATGTCAACAAACATTTATTAAATGTATGAAGTACACAGTCCTATGTTAGGTACTTGGTAATATAAGGAGATTAAATTAAACAGGCTTTGCTTTTGGGAGCTCACAATTTAGCAAGATGCAAATGACACAAGCACAAATAATTACACAAATAGTTTTATATTAAAAAAGGGGTGAAAAACAATTATCATATGACGTATTAAGGTCAGAAAGATTGTCACCAATAGGAAAGATGCCATGGAAAAGGTAGATAGATAGATACATACATACATACATACATACATACATAGAGGGATGATAGATTGAAACAGTTATCAATTGCTTATTAGGGATGGGGAACCTGCGGCCTTGAGGCCGCATGTAGCCCTCTCAATTCTCAAGTGTGGCCTTTTGACCGAATCCAAATTTTATAGAACTTAAAATATGGATTCAGTCAAAAGGCTGCACTTAAGGATCTAGAAAGCCACACGTGACCTCAAGGCCACAGCTCCACCTCACCTGTTATGTGCCAGGTATTGTGCTAAGAGAGAGAAATTAAAATATGATAAAATAAGATAACTTGCTGGTGAAGAAGTAGAGGAATTTGGAAGGTAGGTAAGCATGGTTCAGGCCCCTCCTAAAGTGATGTTTCTATTTAGCAGGTCACCAACTAGGAGATTGGTCTCAAAAATATTCAGACAAAGTTGGGCAAGGTTGCTGGGGAAAAAGTAGATTGGTCCAGAAAGTGAGTTGATTAGAACTTGATATTTGATCCTTAAAGAAAGGATAGAATTTCACCAGTAGTGATCAAGGCATTCCAGGTGAAGGGAATCATAAATAATGACAAGAGGCAAGACAGTGCAGGACATTTATGAAGAAGGACAAGTAGTACCGTTTGTTTGGAGAGTGTCACACATAAAGGGTAATAGCAAAAGGTTCCAAAAGTAAAGTAGCCTAATGTTGTGGAGATCTTTCAATACCAGACAATAAAATTTAACCTTCATTCAGTTGTCAAGAGGCAGTCATCAAAGAACTTTGGTTAGAATACGAATGTGATCAAATCTCTGTGGGAAAGATGGCTTGAAGAAAATGGAGGAAGGAACATGAGTTAACAAGCTATTGTTACTACGTAGTTCACAGGATGCTAAAATTTGAAGTAACTTTAGAATCATTTATTCCAGTTTCATTCATTCCAGTTCAAATTCATTTTACAATGAATACATTGAGGTCCAGAAATAGGAAGTGACTTGCATGACATTTTTTTGGTTTTGGCTCTCTCTGATTTCCTTGATATGTTTGCCTTCTGACAAGTACTTCTGCCAATGCAGATCAGCACATTCTTTTCAATTTACCATCTAAAAGAGTTGCCTGTGGAAGCCAGAGCTTAAGTTACTTGCCCTGGGCCATACAGAGTCATCCTGTGGCAAAAGGAGAATTTGAACCTGAATATTCCTTACTAAAAAGTTCATTTTGTGCATTGCTTCTCATTACATTGTCCAATATTATTTAGGTATTAATGTAGCAGGGCTAGAATTATAATGGTCCAAAGGAAAAGGTATAAGGTCTTGAAGTCTGAGGATTTGGGTTTGAATTCTGGTTCTGCCTTAATATTTTCATATAAGTTATCTATAAAATAAGATGGTTGGACTCAATGACCTCCAAAGTCCCTTCTAGGTATATATTATTTTATCTTATTTATCTGTATTTATAGTTGCATGGAAATCCTAAAATACTCCTCATACCAGCCTCTTTTCCTTACTTCTACTGCCATTACCTTCATATACTGTGCCACACCCTCATTACTCAGTGTGATGTGGTGAAAGACCTTTGGGGTGTGTGTTTATGTGTGTGTACACATATGTAAATATATACATATATACATGCATATATTTATGTGTGTGTACACATATGTAAATATATACATATATACATGCATATATGTGTGTGTATATAGAATAACTATATATATATATTAAAGTTCTATAAGTTGGTACATGATTAATAATATAAGAAAAGACAAAAAGAGTAACACAAGAAATTCTAGGAGAGAAGGATCATTAGGAACACTGATCAAGGAAAGAACTGGACTTAAATCTGACTCCTTTTCTCAATCAACAAGGGTTAAGAACATTAATATTTAAACAGTAAGGTACAATGACTGATGTGGAAATGTTTTACTTGATTGCACACATATAACTTATATCACATTGCTTACCATTTCAGGGAAGGGAGAGAAGAGGAAGAGAAGGAGAAGAGATAGAATTTAGAACTCAAACTTTAAAAGAAAAAATGTTAAAAATTGTTTTGACACGTAATTGGGGAAAAAGAAAAACAGTAAGGTAAATAGTGGGCTAGATCTTAGTCCAATACATTCACAGAATTTGAATGGAGAAAGGATGAAAGAGGGTACTTGCATGGTGTATAGAAGGCTGGCTTTGGGGTCAGTCCTGTCTGTAGTACAGGATAACCGTGTGATCATGAACAACCATTTAAATTCAAAGTGCCCCAGGAAACTGTCTAAATTAGCTTTTATAGACACTGATGAATGGAATTTTCATATCAAAATCTTACTGCATAGAAGAAACGGGTTCAAATACTATCTCTGCCATTTGTTGCCTATGTGACTTTGAGCAACTTACTTAAACATACTAAACTTTAATTTCCTAATTTGTAAAATGAGGGGGTCAGACTAGATGAGCTGCAAGATCCCTTCCATCCCTAAATCTGTGATTTGAGGGAACCACAAGAACAAAAGAAGCAGATGGAATTTTGGGGAAATATGTAACACAGTATAAACAAATAATCAAATTACTTTTGTATATTGAGAATATAATTTCAACACTGACTCTAAATATTCCATTTCAACAAGTATTGTTGCAAAAAGGATGCAATTAGATTGTAAACAACACTTTTACTAGGACTCTCTTAGGCTTGCACGACATGAAGTTACACTAATGAAGAGGAAAATAATGAGACAAAGAAAAATGAAAGATCAAGATGTGGCAGAGAGAGAGAAACAGAGAGAGACAGAGAAAGATAGAGGCAGGGAGACAGAGACTGCATTAGCACATGACCCTGCCTAACTCAAAGGAGGATGAATTAAAAGAACAGAGTCCAGGAGTCAGGAAGTGAGTAATGGGTTTGTGTGTTGGTTATGCTCCAAGGTGACTGCACACCTAAACCATCATTATATTTGCCTTCTTCCCAATTTACCACATTTGTATTGATAGAGATACCTCTAGTGATCATTATTTAGTAACATGTGTTTTTTTAATGGATTACAAATAAAGTGATTTTAATTTATCGATAAAAAAACTTGTGTTGTTCTGTCATTTCTTTTTGTAATTCTACTTATTTGTTTTTAGTTTTCAACAATCATTTCCATAAGCTCTCGAGTTTTAAATTTTCTCCTCCCCCTTGAAGATGGCATGCAATCTGGCATAGGCTTTATGTATACATTCCTTTTAAACATATTTTCACATTAGTCATCTTCACATTGTAAAGAAGAATTAGAAGCAATAGGAGGAACCACAAGAAAGAAGAAACAAAACAAAATGGAAGGGAAGAGAAAAAGCAAATAGTATGCTTTGATCTACATTCAAACTCCATAGGTCTTTCTCTGGATGTGAACAGCATTTTCCATCATGAGATCTTTATAGATGTCTTAGATTCTTGCATTGCTGAGAAGGGCTAAATTTATCAAAGTTAGATATCATACAAAGCGGGTGTTACTGCGTACAATGTTCTGCTGGTTCTGCCAAATTCACTCAGCATCAGTCCATACAACCTTTCCCAGGTTTTTCTGAAGTCTTCCTGCTCATCATTTCTTATGGCATAGCAGTATTCCATTACATTCATGTAAGACAACTTGTTCAGCTATTCCCCAATTGATGGGTATCCCTTCAATTTCCAATGCTTTGCCACCACAAAAAGAGCTACTTTGAATATTTTTGTACGTGTGGGTACTTATTCCATTTGTATGATCTCTTTGGGAGATAGCCCTAGATGTGCTATTGCTGGGTCAAAGTATATGTACATTCTTATAGCCCTTTGAGCATAGTTCCAAATTGCTGTCCAAAATGGTTGGATCATTTCACAACTCTACCAACAGTGTATCAGTGTTCCAATTTTCCCACATCTTCCCCAACATTTATCGTTTTCCTGTTTTGTTATCCTAGCCAACCTGATAGATGTGATGTGGTACCTCAGAGTTGTTTTGATTTGCATTTCTCTAATCAATAATTATTTAGAGCATTTTTTTCATATGACTATAGATAGATTTAATTTCTTCATCTGAGTTCATATCCCTTGACCATTTATCAAGTGTGGAATGACTTGAATTCTTATAAATTTGACCATATAGTTTAGAAATAAGGCCCTTATCAGAGACAATGGTTGTGAATTTTTTTCTCTCCCAGTCTTCTGCTTCCCTGCTAATCTTGGTTGCACTGGCTTAGTTTGTGCAAAACCTTTTTAATTTAATGTGACCGAAATTATTCATTTTGCATCATGATGTTCTGTCTCTTGTTTGGTCACAAATTCTTCTGTTCTCCATAAAACTGACAGGTAAACTACTCCTCGCTCTCCCAGTTTGCTTATAGTATCATCATTTATATCTAAATTTTGGACCCATTTCAAATTTATTTTGGTATATGGTGTAAGATTTTGGTCTATGCCTAGTTTCTACCATACTCCCCCCCCCAGTTTTCCCAGCAGCTTTTGTCAAATAGTGAGTTCTTATCCCAGAAGCTGGGGTCTTTGGGTTTATCAAACTGTAGGTTACTGTAGTCATTGGCTACTGCGTCTAGTGTGCCTAAAATATTCCATTGATCCACCTCTCTATTTCTTAGCCAGTACCAAGTAGTTCTGATGATTGTCCCTTTATAACACAATTTAAGATCTGGAAGAGCTAGGCCACCTTCCCCTGCAATTCTTTTTATTAATTTCCTTGATACTCTGGACCTTATGTTATTCCAAATGAAACTTGTTATTTTTTCTAGCTTATAAAACATTTTTTGATAGTTTGATTGGTATGGCATTGAATAAGTGAATTAACTTAGGTAGAATTGTCGTTTTTATTATATTAGCTAAGCCTACCCATGTGCAACTGATGTTTTTCCAATTATTTAGATCTGATTTTATTCATTTGAAATGTTTACTCATTTCAATCATGACTCTTCATGATCCCTTTTAGGGTTTTCTTTTGCAAAGATACTGGAATTCCTTTTCCAGCTCATTTTACAGATCAGGAAACTGAGGCAGACAGGGTTAAGTGACTTGCCCAGGGTCACACAGCTAGTAAGTGTCTGAGGTCAGATTCTAATTCAAGCCTTTTTGACTGTAGACCCAGTGCTGGATCTATTGGACCACCTCTGTGCCTCTTAATCCAGGCATATAATAGCTAACATTGATAGAGTATGTTAAAATTTGCAAAGTGCTTTATATTTCTTATCTAATTTGATCTTAATAACAATTCTATTAGGTAGTTTGATTATTATTAATATTTTACTAATGAGGATACTAAGGCTGAGAGAGGTCAGATTATTCACCCATAATAACATAGCTAGTAAATTTAAATCAGGATTTAAATTCAGATCTTCTTGACTTCAAACTCAGCCCAATATCTACTACAAACTATCGCCTTGCTCATGTCTTTTCCAAAAATTGTTATCTGTCTGGAACTGTAGAAAGGGTATTGTATTTTTCAAAGAGTCTAATAAAATATCAATAATCAGATAAGAAAGACAAGCAGGAACTTGTTCTTTCACCTAATAGCAATGGATGAGAAGATGAGTAATAAATATGGAGGCAGGCATAGGGGAAATGGGCATCTTATGAACTGTAATCTTATCTGAACTATAAAAAGCAAGTTTGAACACATACCCATACATTTATACATATCCAAGAATTTGGTAGAAGGAGATGGGAAGAATGAAGGGAACAAACATTTATTAAGCATCTACTGTGTGTCAGTTGATATGCTAAATGCTTCATGGATATTATTCCATTTGTATAGAAATATTCAAAATTTAACACAGACATATGTGGGGATAAGAACAGGGAAGAATGGACATTAAGAGAGAGGATGTAATCAGACATGTTAAGGCCAAGGGCTTACAAGTAAAAGGAACTTCAACTTGGGATGGGGGAATATAAGGTAAAGGACAAAAAGATAGAAAGAGTGCAAGAACAAGTTATTTAGCTTTGATTGCCTGATGAACATTGATCAATGCATTGATTAACCACAATTTCAGAGAATGAAGATGATGCATGCTATTCATTTCTTGATACAGAGGTGATAGACTGAAGATTTAGAAGGAGGCATGGATTTTTGGGTATGGCCATTGTGGTAATTTTTTTCCCTTAAATATTCATATTAGTTATACAAGTATATTTTCTTTTTCAATTGAAGGAAGGATTAGAAGGAATAGTAAATGTTACCAGAAAAAAATAGCATTTTTTAAAAAATCAGTGACTATGATTTGGATAGATGAAGGGAAGACAGAAAAAGAAATGGAAGATGACTACTTCAATTAGAAATTAATGTATTGATTGATTTATTTTTCATTCTTAGAGGATACTAGAAGGGGAAAGAGCAGAAAGAGGTATAAAATATAATGGAAAGAAAATAAAATTAAAAATCTTAATCACAAATATAAGCAGAATTGATTCACCCATAAAATAGAAGAGAGTGGGAAACAATGGATGAAAGCAGACTCTAATAATTCATTATTTATTAGAAACACACACCACAAAAGGATTAGCACAGATCTAATGTGAGAGGTTGAAGTAAATTTGTTATTTCTCAAGTGAATTCAAAGAAGCAGTGAGTGGTAATTATGAATATTAATAAGACAGCAAGAAAAATAGACACTATTAAAGGAAATAAGCAGGGATAACACATTATGCTTAAAGACAAAATAATAAGTCAGTTTATATAAATAAACAAATGTACATATAGAACATACAAATTATATATGTGTGTGAGTATATGTATGTGCATATATGTTTATACACATATATGCATACATGCATGTGTATACACATACACACATATATTTATATATATACATATATGTGTGTGTGTGTATATATATATACATACTTATGTATATGTATATATATCCCTTGATACATATGCACTGAATGAGAGCATCTAAATACTTGAAGAAAAATCTAATCGAAATATAGAGAAATATAGAAAGTATCACATTGGTGGCAATTATTTCAAATCAAGCCAAATATAAGAAAAAGAATGAATTTAAGTAAATTAATAAAATGAATTTGAGTAAATGAATAGAATTTAAATAAGTAAACAGATATTGGAGATATGAGGCTCGTAAAAATATTGAATGGGAGTGGAAAGAGGTATACAGTATGTATTTACTCAGTGTGCATGGATTTTTTCAGTGGAAAAAAAGATGATGTGCTAACCTCATAAACAGATATAGAAAAGGAGAAATGTTAAGCATATCATTCATACATCACAGCACAACAAATTTATAATCCCCAAAAGACCTTTAAAGAAAGTATTAAAGCCTAAATGGAGACTAAATAATATAATCCTTAAAAATTGGTGAAAGGCAAAAAAAAATAGAAAGTAGATAATGTCATCAAAGAAAGTGACAACAATGAGACAACACAGTAGACTTTTGGGAGACAGCCAAAGTAGTCATTAGGGGAAATTGTGTATATTTAAACACATCCATCAACAAAATCAATCATTTAATCAACAAGTGCTTATTAAGTGCTTACTATGTGTGATGAAGTGTACTAATCACTGTAGACACACAAAAAAAGGAGAAACAGTTCTTGTACTAAAACACTTTACAATTTAATGAGGAGACAACAAATATGAAGCAGCATACACAAGCTAAATATAGATAGATGTATTATAACCTTAGAGGGAATGTAACTAGCACCTGGAGATACCAGGGAAGTTGCCTAGAAGAGGAAGTAGAACTTGATCTATGTCTTTAAAAATTAATTTTAATTAAAAAAGCATGTATTTTTCTCCATCTTACTTTCCCCATTGGGGGAGGGAGAGGGAGAGAGAGAGAGAGAGAAGAAGAAGGAGGAGGAGAAGGAGAAGAAGGAGGAGGAGGAGAAGAAGGAGGAGGAGGAGGAGGACGTGTGCCAGGGGGGTGTATGAGATGTTCAGGAAGGACTAGTACATCTAGTGAGAGGGCTTGCTTTGCCCTTTTCAGGGCTGTTCCTTTTGTGTTCAGCTATCACCCAACTCTCCAGTGGCATCAAGAAGCTGTAGCATGTGCAGTAGCCACACCTCAGTAAAACTCTCTTGGCAGATGGGCTAAATCAAGTTGAGAGTAGTTGGCAGACTTGAAACCCATTGGTGAGTTAGGGGGATGCCTACCTCAAGTTTATGAGTACTTTTCTCAGTGCAACGGACAGGTGACCATGTGTAATACTGAGTAATGAGAGTGTTGCACAGTATATAAAGGTGACAGCAGTAGAAGTAAGGAATGTGGTGTGAGGAATATGTTAGGATTTCCATGCAACTATAGACATAGACAAATAGGATAAAAAATTATACCTAGAAGGGACTTTGGAGGTCATTGAGTCCAACCATCTTATTTAAAGATAACTTATATGAAAATATTGAGGCAGAAACAGAATTCAAACCCAAATCCTCAGACTTCAAGAATTTATGACTTTTCCTTTGGACCATTATAATTCTAGCCCTTCTACTTTAATAGCTAAATAATATTGGACAACGTAATGAGAAAAAATGACCGTGAAAGAAGCTTACATAAGTGCTGTGGAGTGCATAGAGCTTTGTCAGACATCAAAGAAGCCAAGGTCATCTACTACATCCTGGGCCCTCACCAATCATCCTGACTTTTATCTTGCCACTGGACTTTGATAACTCTGGAAGAGAAAGTGAGACTGACAATTTGCACAACTCTGCTTCACTTAAATCCAATTTACCTTCAAGTCAAGATATCATTCATTCATGATGTCACTAGTCTTCAAAAATGAAGAATAAACAACAACCATGTTCCAGGAATCATGCTAAGTGTTTATGATTATTATCTTATAGAACTTGGGATAGTCATATAACAAATAAATGTTCATGAAATCATAATGTTCATGAATATAATATAACAATAAATTACCTGGGAGAACAAAAAGTAATCTCAAAGAAAATAATGAGAAAACGTCAAGGAAAGAAATCTAGCACAACTAGATTTAAACTATGCTCTGAGGCAGGTTTTATCAAAGTTATTTGGTACTGATTTTTTAAAAAAGTTGATTAATTGATCACATCAGTTTCCCAAGACTTCAAATGAACACAGAATTGTAGTGCAACAACTTCTGAGGTAAAGACTCCATATTTGACAAAAACTTCTGGGAAAATTGGAAAGAAATTAGGAATAAATTAAGTTTAGACCAACATCTCATACCATTGCTAAAATAAACTCAAAATAGATACACAAACATGATATAAAAAAGAAAAAAGGGCAATGCTGAGAGTGTGATGTAAATAGTATGGGTAGCTCTTGGATGAGGAAATTCACTGTTCCAAGGCATTTTCTCTGCAACTTAATGTCTTAGAGAGTTGCACAGGACAAATAGAGACTGTTACTTGTCCTAGGTCAATCAGTCATTATATGTCATATGTAATACTAGAATGCAGGTTTTCTGAGCTTTAATAAACCTAGCAGTCTATCAATTACCCAATTTTAAATAAAAGTTGCTACCTCTCTCTCTCTTTTTTTTTTCTAGGCAATTGGGGTTAAGTGACTTGCCCAGGGTTACACAGGTAGTAAGTGTCAAGTGTTTGGTCTGAGGCCGGATTTGAACTCAGGCCCTCCTGACTTCACAGCCAGTGCTCTATCCACTGCGCCACCTAGCAGCCCCTGCTACTTCTCTTAAAGGTCATATTATAAACAGAACAAAGAAGAAAGGAAAGAAAGTCTCTTTATGTCTATGAAAAAAAATACTTATTAACCATAGAAGGTATCAAAATGATCTTAAGAAACAACATGAACAATTTTTGTTACATAAAATCAAAAAAGCATTACACAAACAAAATCAATGAAGTCAGCAATAGAGAAAAAGTTAAGTAAAAAAAAATCTTGAAAGCAAACTTATTTGATCAAGGTCTGATATTCAACATATATAGTGAATTTATATATATAAAAGAGCAAGAGTCATTTCCCAATAGATACACTGCCAAAGGTTATGAGCAATTTTCAATAGAAGCAAATCAAGCTATTCATAGCCATATTTTTTAAAAAGCTCAAAACCATGAATAGTAAGATAAATTAAAATTAAATAAACTCTGGAATTCTACCTTATACATACCAGATTGACAAAGACAGTAAAAAAAAGGAAATCGAAAATTGTTGGAGGAATTAGTGGAGGATAGGCTGACAAATAAGCTGTTGTTAGATCTGTTAGTTGATTCAACCATTCTGGAAAGCAATTTGGAACTATACTTTGCAAATTCTTAAACCATTTAACACTATGATACATTACTAGCCCCATTGTTCAAAGAGGAAAATATTTAATATGTGCAAAACCATTTAAAGTAGCTAATGCGGCACTCATCATTTGGGGAATTGGTGGACAACTTATAGTGTATGAATATAATAGAGTATTACCTGCACCATAAGAAATTATGAAGTTGGTAGTTTAAGGGAAGACATACATGAACTAATACAAGTGGAATGAGCAGAAAGAGAATAGCTTCTATGATAAAGACTTTGTTAAGAAAAATGACTTTGAAAGACTCTAAACAGTACAGCAGTCAATAATTAATCCGGAAAACTGATGATGAACCCTGTTTCCCATCACTTCACAAAATGGTGATGGATTAGAGAGACGCAAAAAAATAATCATACACACACACACACACACACATATATGTGTGTGTGTGTGTGTATTTGTGTGTATGTATGCATGCATGTATGTATGTATATGTATATGTACTTTTCAGATATGACCAAAGTTTGATTTTTTTTTTCTTAGCTACACTAATTTGTTATAAGGGAGGACTTTGATTTGGGGGGAAAGAGGGAATATGTGTATATTGAAGACAGTGGTAGTGATACAAAAGAAAGAAAGAAAAAAGCCTTAAGGAAACATTATAAAAATACAAAGACTACAGTAGAAGGAAGTTCAGAAGGAATACAGACAAATAGAGAAATGCTGACACTATATTCAATTTACATAGTGAATAAAAGTATTTCACATTGGTTATAAGATCAGGATTTTCCTGTTGTGGCTTTCTTACCTCTCCACCCCCTGCCCCAATACACCCCCAGATAACATGAGGGAAGTCCAGGATAAAGATGCCCAAAGAACGCTGTTGGCCCTGGCTTCCATGATATAGCTTCCTACTCATCTCAGGGCATAAAAAGTCCCAGCCTCATAATGTTTTAGCTTCTTAGACATTCAAGTAGCCATATTCTCATGAGCCATTGACCAAATGTATTTCCAGATAGTGACAAGGAGAGAGCCACATCCAGAGAAGCTAAATGTCACTAAATACCTTTCTTGTATATCCTTGCTGTGTTGGGACAAAGAAAACTTTATACATACATACATTATAACACACACTCACACATATATACATACATACATACATACATACATACATACATACATACACATATATATGTACTTCTAATGTAAAATGAGGGTGTTGGACTAGAAGATCTCAGAGGCACAAGCACACACACACACACACACACGTATATGAATGTTCAATAAATGATAAGTACCATATTTCATCCCAGCATCAAACCTGGTCCATGAGGATAATGATGTTAGACAAACTCCTCTGATATTGTTCACGGCAACAATCAATTGGATTAGTGATGAAAGCCTTTGCCATTTTTTTTTCCTGTTTGTCTACTAACCAATGAAACAGCTTTCTTTTACATGACTCATATGCATTGTGCCTTCCTCACTTCTCCCACCTGCTCATAATCACTGCAAAGCTTTGTTTGGTGCCTATTGTATTTGAGTATCAGTCTTTATTCCCTTTAATTTCTTGAGCACTTGTATGACAGGGCATAATGCTACTAAAATATGATGACAAAGCATAGGCTAAATTATGAGCATGTCGACCTACTGGTCATACCAAAGAATTTTCAACATTTCTGGTTTTAAATTGTTTTTTATTTCTGCACTCTGAAATGCTTTGTAAGGGAAAAGTGACCAAAAACAAGATAAAATGCAAACACCTCTAGGGTACTTGTTTCTGGCTGAAAAAAGGAGGTTATGGCTGAGAAATATGATCCATAGGCTAGAAACAGCAAGGTGAGCAAGGTCTAATCCAAGGCTTCAATTTATTCCAGGCCTGGCAGTGGTGTTAGCTGGTGCAGTGGGGTCACAGTGAATGTGACCTTTCATTCCATTCATTTAGCAAACATTTTCTGAATCATGCTTCCAGGATCTGAGAGTTAGTCTTCACACACTCCACCTTCTGAAGCTGATCATGAGCCCGTTATGCCTTAATAAAGAGTTTAGGAAATTCAGTACTTTATAGGATATAAAGCTGAAAGGGAGGGACTGAGGATAACTGAAATATAGAGAAAGAAAAGAATTTGACCAAGATCATAGGCCAGGAGCCATTAATCTGGGGACCACTGAAAGATTTCAGACAATCTGTGAATTTCCTTTTTTCAATATATCTGTAACTGCAGTTCAATATAGTTCCTCATGTTATGCTATATATTCCATTTTAAACTGCAAATCATTATTCTGAGAGGGGATCCATAGATTTCATTACACTGTCAAAGTCATGATGCACAAAGACATGTTGAGAACCCCTCTCGTAGAGGTAGTAACTAAGAAATCCCAGATTCAAATGTGGGTCCTCTGACTCCAAACTTACCATTTTCTCTACAATGCTATGTAGCCACATAGCAATTAGTCTGCATGGGTACTGAACCCTTGACTTTAGCATTATGATCAAGCTGGTGGAGCTAATGGATTACCCTATGTTCCAAATAATTCATTACCTGATAGTCAAGTTTGATAAGCCTCCAAATAGTAGACATATGGTTCAAATTGGAGTCTTTACTTTAAGATATTCCTACCTGATAGGTAGGAACTATAATTTGTATTCTGGTTGTATAACCTTCAAGTCTTTAATTGTGTACAAAGATATAAGTTAGCCACTATGGGAAATACAAAGGTGAATAACGATGGCTCTACTTTACTGAGCTGATGTGGCATTTGGGCAAAGCGTAACACCTAGACTTTGGATAAACCTGAGTTCAAATCCTGATTCCTGCACTTCTATGTGGCCTGGAAAAGTCAATATCTCTCAGCCTCAGTTCTCAAATCTGTAAAATGGTATTAATCATATCATCCTTATAGGGTTGTTGGTTGTTTTGAAGATGAATGGGGAGAATATACACACACATATGTGTGTATGTATGTATATATGTGTGTGTGTGCCTATATATAAATGTATGTATGTGTGTATGTGTGTGTGTGTATCTTTCTGAGGCCCTAGGTTAATGACTTTTGGCCTATGATCTCGTTCAATTTTTTTCCTTTATCTATACTTCAATTACCCTTCCTCCAGGTCCCTCCTTTTCAGCTTTCTAATATTTTGAATTCTTTGAACTCTTTGCTAAGGCATAGAAGGCTTATGATCAGCTTCAGAAGGTACAGTGTGTGAAGACTACATCTCAGATCCTGAAAGCATGACTCATAAAATGATCTGCCATTTCCTTCTCCAGCTCATTTTCCAGATGAAGAAACTGAGGCAAACTAGATTAAATGATTTGCCCAGGGTCACACAGCTAGTAAGTGTATAAGGTTGGATTTGAACTCAGGAAGATGAGTCTTCCTGACTCCAGGTCCAGCATTATGCCAACCATGCCACCTAGCTGCATACATATGCATGCATATGTACATGTATATGAACATGCATATGTATATTCATGTGTGTATGTGTACACACATAGACACATATGGATATATTCATACATGTGCATATATGAATATGTATGCACACATGTAAAACATATACACATATATTTGTACACATAAATACACACAAGTTCTGTGTAGATGAGAACATGTCTCAATCAATATCATTTATAGGTTCTAAACTATGTGTTAAAATATGTATGAATGATTGATAAATATTTTTCCTTAGTTAAGACACCAAGTTTTGACATGATATAACAGATTCCACAAGGGCAATTCATGATAGTGTTAAGTCAGGATTGCTCAAGGGATTCCTTAATGAATTGTGTAAGTTCCTCAGTTTATTTATTTTATGAGATTACAAGGTGTGGGTTTTGGTTTGGAAGATGGTTATAGGGTGTTTGCATGCTCACTAGTACCTTGAGGAGGAAACACAGGAAATCCTGATAATAATTTCCGGACAGACTTGTTAAAGGAGTTGCCTCTTTCCAAGATCTATGGAAATGTGCAAAAAAAAAAATAAACCTGCTTGCGATCTGTCTCCCTTTCCTTCTTTGTTCCCTCATTCTGTACCCTCCTTCTGTACCCTCCCTTTGCCTCTTTCCCTTCTACTATCTTTTTCTATCTTTTTGTTCTTCTCTGTCTCTGTCTGAACCTTTTTGTCTATGTGTCTTTCTTTCCATCTCCCTTCTTTTATCCCTCCCTCTCTTACTTTGTACTTATTTTTCCCTGATAGGATTCCTCCTTCTCTCCTCCCTATAATGTCAAGGAGCAACTAATGATGAAAAAAAAGAAAGGAAGGAAGAAAGAAAAGAAGGAAGGAAGAAAAAAGGAGAAGGAAAGAAAGAAAAAAGGAAGGAAGGAAAGAAGAAAGAAAAAGAAGAAAAAAGGAAGGAAGCATTCTAAAAGAGAAGAGTATATGGGAGGTTTTAGGTCTTCACTAGCTGTGGCCTCTGAGGGGTTGGGGCCTACAGCACCTGCAGAAATAGTTACCAGGCTACATCCCAACTAGCATTGGCTACCTCTATAATGACTTTTGGTAGAAGCATATGATGCATGGTTTGCCTAACAGAGGATATGCTGGATTGTAGATTTAGATCTAGAAGGGATATCAAAGTCTATGATCATTACTTAAAGCTGGAAGGAAATTTAGAGACAACCCCTTTGTTTTATAGTTAAGGAAGCTGAGGACCCAGAAGGTTAAGTGATATATCTAGTCAAACAGGTCTTAAATGTCTCAGATTAGATTTGAACCCAGGACCTCTAACTCTAGAACCAGAACTCTTTTTCATATTCCTGATCCCAAACCTTCAAAAAGAGAAGTACTTTGATGTCCAAGGCAATGTGATCCAAAAATCTGGCCTTATAGGAATTTCAAAAAAATTTTAAAAATTGTTTTCCATCTTTTTTTGTCTATGTTTGTGTTTGGGGGTGTCATCTTTTCAATATATATAAAAAAGCAGCAAGTTCAACACAAAACAGAAACCTAGGAAGTGGGAGGGGGAAGGGCCCAAGATAGAAATTGCAGAAGTGAAAAGATGAGAGAAAATAGAGGAAAGATTCGATGATGGGAAGGGAAGTGTCCTGTTGCCCCTGCTCCCTTCTTTTGGAGGGAATTGATTTTTTGGGGGGGAGTGGAAGAAAATTGAAATCCTCCCCAAATGAGAAACTTCTCTGGAATGTGAAGAGTTGAAGCAGTTCTCACATCTCAGACTGAAGAAGGGTGGGTGGGTCCCAAAATAAAGGGAGGAAAAAAAGCTGAGGGGGGAAACCCAACTGGGAGAGAGTGGCACAGACTCCTCCAAAGAAAAATGATCACTTTGGAGAGAAACCAGAACTAGGGAGAATGATACTGTCAACACTCCCTCTAGAGTGGGAGTAGAGAGACAGACAAAGGGAAGGGGCACCTGGAGATAGTAATATGACAAATTGGGGAGTATCTGGAGATGGTAGTTATAATAGAAAGCCTGGCTCCCCCAACAGACTGTTATGGAATGGAATACTCCATTTCCTCCCTTTCCCCCAAACACCCTCCAAAAGAACTCTCTTCACTAAGAGTATGACATTTTGGTCCCATTCTTCATCAGTGAAAGCCAAAGACTCCTGGACTTTCCTCTTGGTCACCATTTTAGTTCAGGGCACTTAATGGGCACAAAGGCCCCTAAATTGAAGTTCTGTGTTGGAGACATTCTGCTTCTTGGAGAGAAATCTGGAAGTGGGGAGGAAAGATTATATTACTGAGGTGATAGGTCATAAGGAAGGAAAAACAGAGGGCAGAGAGATCAGGAATCACAAAGGAAAGAAAAAGAGGATAGAGGCAGAAAATGCAAATCTTAGAGGAAAAGAGTGATAGGGAAAGAATGTTGGGAGAATTGAGGAGACTGAAGTAGCAGGATATCTCCCTTAGGCTTCCTCTGCTGCCTCCTCACTGAATTCCTCCTCCTTTTCGGCAGTGGCATGTTGATATTGTTGGTAATCAGAAATGAGACCATTCATGTTGTGCTCAGCCTCAGTGAACTCTATCTCATCCATCCTTTCCTCTGTATATCAGTGGATGAAGGCCTTCTGGCAGAACTTGGCACTGAACTTGCTCTGGGATGTGCTTGAAGAGCTCCTGGATAGCAGTGTTATTGCCAATGAAGGTGATAGCCATCTTGAGCCTGGTGGGATGTCACTGACAGTGTTCTTGATGTTATTGGGGATCCACTCAACAAAGTAGCTACTATTTTTATTTTGCTCTTTCAGCATTTGTTTATCCACCTCCTTCATGGACATATGACCATAAGAAACAGTAGCAATGGTGAGACATCACCAATGGCAAGCATCACATGTTGCCATCATGTTCTTGGCATTGAAGATTTGCTGGGTGAGCTAAGGCACAGGTAAGGCACAGTACTGGTGGCTCCTACAGCTGGTGAGGGGGGAAAAGCCAGGAATGAAGAAGTGGAGTCAAGGGAAAGGGACCATGTTTACAGCTAATTCGTGGAGGTCAGCATTAAGCTGGTGAGGAAAGTGAAGGCTGGTGGTGACATCACTCATGGTAGCAGAGACTAGATGGTTAAGGTCACCATAAATTGGCGTAGTCAGTTTGGGGGTTTGGAAGCAGATTTCATAGAGTGCTTCCTTATCAATGCAGGAAGTTTCATCCGTATTTTTTACTAACTGGTGGACAGAGAGTGTGGCATTTCAGGGCTCAATCACGATATCTGAGACCTTGGGTGATGGAACCACACTAAAGGTATTCATGATTCGTACTCTTCTTGGATCTTGCTGATAAGCAAGGTGCCCATCCGTGATCCTGTGCCTCCACTAAGTGAGTGGCTCAGCTTGAAGCCTTGTAGGCTCTCTGCATCTTTGCACACCACATCCAAGACTGAATCCACCAGCTCTGCCCCCTTGGTATAGTGGTGTTTGGCCCAATTTTTGCCTGTCCCAGACTGGCCAAAAACAAAGTTGTCTGGCCTGAATATCTGGCCAAAAGGTCCAGAATGAACAGAGTCCATGTGTCCAGGCTCAAGATCAACTGATATGGCCCGGGGAACATATTGGCCACCGTGGCCTTATTATAGCAGACAGAGATTCGATCCAATTGTAGTTGCTGTCTGATGGTAGGTGCTGGTGGGGTTGAGGTCGTGTTCTTCACTGATCACTTCCCAGAATTTTGCACCAATCTGATTGCCACACTGGCCAGCCTGGATATGTATGATTTCCCTAATGGTTAGAATTTACTTTTGCTTGTCTCAAGTTATGTGCAGGGAAGAGAGAATGATATATAATTATATATACATATATACATGTAAATACACACACACACACATATATGTGTGTATATGTGTGTGTGTGTGTGTATGTGTGTGTATTTCTTTCTCCTTTCTGCTGAATGAGCTCTTTATCAATAGAAGTTTCCCCAGGAGGCTGGAGCTACTAGTTCAGAACACAGCTACACAAACATTCTGAAAGGGAAAAAATCAGAATTTTTTTAAAGGAGATTAATGGGCAGTGCTAAATTTGAAGATTAGCTCATGGGCAATCAAATTCAAAACCTCCCCGTTTTGAGAGTTTGGGCTTTAGTGTCTTCTATGGAGATGACTGCTTCAATAGTACAGTCCATGAAAAGTATCACGTCAGTGTAAGCCCTGTTTGTGGTGGGCACTTCATGGAGCGGGGAGTAAGGAAGAGGTCTTCACCTTGCCATTGTGTTTTCTGCTTCATGACTATGAGTTAAGCAGATAGTATTAGCTCAGTGGGAAGTGATCTCTTTGCTTGATAACCCCCAAATTATGTTTACCTTCCAGCGTTATACTAAACCAGCAGGGTCAAATGCAAATAGATAGAGTGTCCACTAAGCTATGCATAAGAACCTCTGAGGGCCACATATTGACTTAGAAAATCACAGATCCATTTATCTGTATTTTCTTTTAATTTGTTTTGTTAGATATTTTCCAATTACATTTTAAATTGCTTTGGGTCTCATTTGGAGGTATTATGAGCTGCATGCAGCCCATGAGCCATGTATTTGACACCTCTAAGCAAAATCACAGGGCGGTCCTAAGGGGTTTGGTGGAACTATGCGAGTCTCTGTGAAAGAGGGACTTACTGGAAAGTATTGCCAGGAAGTTCACTTTCTTCCCCGGGGGAGCTAATGGTCTGAGTGCTCTCTGTGTTTTCTATATCTATTAATGGGCTCAAGTTAGTCCTTTGTAGCTTGTGAATTTTATGTTTGGTGAAATGAAATCCATAATATATTTAATTTACATTTGCCACCTTGAATATTTGGAGAGGAGATAAGGATCATGTTGTTCACATATGAGGGAAATTTAGGCATGAATTCTATCTTGAGTATTTTAGATTTTCCTGGAATAACTATAGCTGGAAGCAATGAGCCAAAGGAAAAAAAATAACTCCCTTAGGGCCAGCCCCTAGGAATGGATTTATTTGTTTGAGACCAGAGTCTTGGAGGGCCCTGGGCTACAGGTTATAAACCTGTAGAATTCAGAGTCAAAAGAGATCTGTGACAGCTGGAGAAGATCAGTGAAGAATTCACAGTGGAGTCTAGGAAACAGGGAAGCAGAATGGATGTCTTTTGAACTGAATTTTAAAGAATTGATAAGATTGATATGATATCAGAGGATAAAAAAGGTAAAATTCCTCCTATTGAGTGCCTAGAAAAGATTACTGCATATTCTATTAAGTGCTAAGTCACCAATCATATTTTGAAACATGACTACTCCTATGTATCAAATGGTCAAATTCTTTTCTGGCAAAATATGTCTTAAAATGAAGAAGTTGAAAAATATCACTGTCTCAAAATAATTCATAAGCAATAATATGATAAACCACTGCAACAATCACTTAAGATTTTTGGCCATGGTTAATTCACAAAGACCTAAGTGTCTAAAAATTTGAAGTGTTTGGTATTTATTTCAGTATTTCTCCCTTCACACCAGGGAAATCCTGGATCATTGAAACTTGATGATTAGACTATAAGTTCAAGGAAGGCTTTATCTGTCATACATCTCTAGGTCTCCCACAAAGCCTAGCATGGGGTCCTATATATAGAATATACTTAGCAAATATTTGATGAATGTATGAGTGAATGAATGGGTGCATGAGTGAATGAATGGATGAACATCAAAGCAGTCTGTAGAACACAAGGCCATGTTTCTTTTATGTAAACATGATCAATAATTATTTCCCTACATTATTGATGCATGCTGAACTTGAGATATTTTTTCCCTTTCTCTCTCTACCTTCTATTAGGAAACAGGAAATTACATTCCTTTTATTCCCTGCTTCTCTCCATGAGTTTAATTTTACTTCTCTGTGATTGGATAAGAATTTTTCACTCCAAGTTGTACCTAGACTACCAGCACTCATATTTTCTGATTGTGTTCAACATTTTGAACTGACTAAAGGAAGAGCCAACAGTTCTATGTTTTTTGATTAGTCTGTGTTACATGCATTTTGCTACTGGTGTATGTAATCTCTCTCATCCTATGCTTTGAGCTATTTTTCGTAAGTTCACTATCTATAAGCTGCCCTCAGTTCTTTCCATTCTGCGCTATTCCCTCACAAGGCACAACCATGGAGAGAGATAGAGAGACAAGGGAAGAAGAAAAGAAGTTAAGGGCATTTGTCATTACTTATTTCTCTCTTTCCCTTTGGTGATTCCTTTCCTTCTCCTGCCCCCCTTCCACTACCTGATCCACATTTATTCTGAAATTGTACTTGATTGATGGATAGTAATTGGCCACTCACCAGTCTTTGGAAAAGGACCACAGGCTGTCCTTGATTTGATTCTGTTTTGATATCCCATTGATGTCCTCAGGAGCCCACATAGGTAGAGGAAATAGAATAGTTGCTGAAGAGGGACTGCTCAGAGAATCATTGTCAGGGAGATCAAAAGAGATCAAGGGAAAGTCTAGGTCCCCAGGAAGGAAAGAGATGTGAATTAGACCAAAGGCTGTTGTGCTCTGGCAAAAAAATCAGGAAGCAAATCCACACATGATGGGAAATGTAGATGAAGAACTAAAAAAGATGAAATAGAGTATTTGGAGGTTGGATTTTGGTGAAGTTAGGAAAAATGGAGAGTTGAAAAAAACTCTTAAGAGATCATTACAAATAAATAGGATGTCAAATTGATTCCCTGATTTAAATGGAGATGCAGTAGATAATACATAAGTTAAATTTATACTTATTTTGGCAGTTCAAGGCAGTGGTATCCCCTTACTCAGAAATAACTGGGATGAGACAACTGGAACTTAGCCTAAGGTCACAAATTTAGAAGGCATCAAATTTAGAGACCTGAGCAACTACTTAGCAGTAGCAATTAATTAAAGTTCCTTTGTGGGGTTATCCCTCTTATCACCATACTCTGAAGTGACAGGAGCCTAGTTCTCTGTGATTCTATGCTCTGTCCTCTCAACTGATGTGCCCTAGGCAGGTTTGTGATGGTTGCCCCCAACATAAAAATTTCTACTTACAGATTTGCCCTCCTAAGAAAGTACTTTGCACCTAGCATAAGCAGATAGACATTTGACTCCTATATTTAGAAACTTTCACTGGCTCTTTTGCTATAATTTGAAAAAGAAAATTCCCTAGCCTGCCACTTACAGCTTTCTACAACTTGACTACAAACTACCATTTCAGTCCTATTTAATTCTTGTCCTCTGTTTTCCAGCCAAAAATGGACTAATGTAGTAAGTGTTCCCAAGTCTTGGATCTTGCCCAGTTTTCTTGTTCTTCCATACATTTCCATAGATTATCCTCCCTGATCACTCTCCATGTCTTGTCCTGTTGAAATTTTTCTTTCCTTTTCAAGACCCAGCTCTGGTGCCTTCTCATCCATGAAGCCTTCCCCAAGCCTTTCCCATTTTTTAAAAAGGCAGTGGACGCTCTCTTGTATAGAACACTGCGTTGGATTCAGAAAGACTTGGTTTCAAATCTAGCCTTGTAGTCTTACCAGCTGTAGAACTTGACATCTCTGAGCCTCAGTTTCCTGTTCTATATAATGAAGGGGAGAGGGAGGTTGGAGTTGAAGGCTCTGAGGTCCCACTTCATTTTATATCTGTAATCCTGTGTTCCTCATATTCTGTCCAACCTCATTATTCATATGGCTCATTTGCTCCCATGCCACTCTACTTTGCTGCATGTTTATTTCCATATTTAGCCCCTTCTGAATTGAGACAGGAAAACTCTAATGACAAAGGCCACTGCACCTTCCAAATACCTAGTAAGTAAAAAATGTGAAAACTGAAATAACTCAATATTTAATAAATACTTAAAACTTAAGTGGCAGCTAGGTGATATAGTAGATAGAGCCCTGGTCCTGGAGTCAGGAAGGCCCAAATTTGAAATTTAACTCCAGACATTTGCTAGCTTTGTGACTCTGAGCAAGTCATTTAAATGTTGTCTGCCCCAGTTTCCTCAAATGTAACATGAAGATAGTAATAGCACCTACCTCCCAGGGTCGTTGTGAGGATCAGATGAAATAATTTTTTCTAAAGTGTTTAGCACAAGGCTTGGAATATAGTAAGTAGGCACTTATAAATAAATAAATATTTTTTCCATCCTTTCTTCCTTCCTTAATAAAAGTGATGTGAAGAAAAATTAGCCAAGCTGAACAGAGCTGAGTGTGCGTTATGGTAAGTCAACAATATCTGGCGTGCCCCATGGGGTGCTGTACCTTATGGATAGGGTATAATTGGATCCAGGGTTTGGTATCTGTTCTTCAGGGCTAAAAACTCAGGGTAATCAAATCCCGGAGAAAAAAAATAATTCACACGACCCAGGCCCACAGGGGAATCATTGAAATGAAAATAGCAGTTGAATAATTTTCAAAAAGCAACATAGCAGCCAAAAGGACAGTATTTCCATTTCAGCCACTCAATACATTATCTTTACAGGACTGAAACCCACTTAAGGTACTGAGCTGAGATCAAAAGGTCACTCGGCATATATGGAATTAGAGAAAAGGGAATTGACTTGTATTAAAGAATATTTTAATTAAGCTTTTGTTGCCTTAAAAAAAACCCCTCATTTCCATTGAAGGGATACAGTCTTAAAGAGACAGAATGAATATTTGTAACCAGTCAGGGATCCCTCTTCCTAGATAAAACTGGAGAAATACATTCTGGCCTTCAGAGGCCCAGAAGTAACTTAGAAGAAACTTGAATTTATCTAAGACTTTATCAAGTCTGTGGAGTTTCTTCTAAAATCCAAGGAGAATGAGTTTGATGGAACTGCATCACCTAAGTCCCTGCTATAAGCTAGCATCAGACCACAGGACATTATATTTATTATTCAGTGTTATACTCATTATTCTTCCCTTATTCTTCTCCATATGTCTCTCGATCTCCATGCCCTGCCTTAGTAGTTGTTTATCCTCATTATACAGTAATTAACATGCATCAGCATAGTCCTTACCCCTGTCTCAGACAAAGTTAGCTTCACACAGGTGCTGTTCATCTTTGCCTTCTTATCAAGTTCTGGCTGCCCTTTATCTCTTAGCAATACCTATAATTTTTCTTCATTATCATCTTCTTTCCCCCTCTTCTCCTCTCTAGTTTATCCCATTTCCTAGATAAGCAGCCATTAATCCGTAGATTTTAGCCACATCTCCTACAGAGCAAGGTTTAGGGACAGTTCAAATAACTTCCTTTAGGATGCCAGGTGTGTTATCAGGCTTTGTGTCCCTGGCTCTGAGCCAGTTCTTGGCCAGTCCTTGACCACTGTAGCCCCTAGCTATTTTAACCCTTTGACCATAGTAACTAATGAATAAAATAATACTCTCCTGTTTCATAGGATCAGTACCCTTCTATTTGCATTTGCATAATCATTTTAAAACTGCTATATTTTTTGACATATTACAACACTGAAAATTAAGATTTTCCCCAATTGATAACTTCTTAATCCATCTGTTTCCTAAAGTTATGCAGGAAGTCATCACCTTATCAATAAGCTCTTTCCAAGTCACATTGGATTGTGGCTCTTTTCCAGAAAAAGACCATGTAATACTAGACAAGTTTCATCACAGATTTAGAGATTATTAGATTTCAGAGTTTTAGGGTTCTTGTAAGAAGCTTTAAAGGACATCTTGCCCAACCCCCTAACTTCTCCTGTGTATTTTTCGAGTTTCCTCAAAGAGAAAGTTAGATCCTTATAATCAATGAAGCTTATTCATCTCTTCTAAGAAGAGATCAATGAAAGGAACTGAAGATTTAGCATCAGAGGACATGGATTCAAATCCTGCATTTGCCATTTACCATTTGTGTATCCTGGGACAGCTCACCTATTCTTTTCAGGCCTCAGATTTCTTTCTGTAAGGTGAGGGAGCTGTACTGTGTGACTCTATGATCCCTTCTTCCTCTGAACTTATGATTTTGGGAACCTTTTGTGGGCCCTTGCTAATTTGTCTCCATGATCATCTCTCTCTCTCTCCTTCCAGTTGAATATAACTTTCTTGAGGTCAGCTATTTGTCCCTTTTTGTGTTTGTATCCACTGTATCTTGCATATGGTATTAGGTGCTTCATAAATAAGAGTTGCATTGAATTAGATTTCATACACAGATCTAGAGGTAGAAGGGACCTTAGAGGTTTCTAATCTAACTCCTTAACTTTAAAGATGAGGAAACTGAGGCTCCAGGAATTTAGAAGATTTTCCTAGGGCCATTCAGGGAATAAGTAATAAAGTTGGAATCTGAACCCACTTTTTTGTATTACCTTCAGTACCTAATTTAGACAGCAATATGTTAGAGTGGGAAGAATTGTTATTACCTATCAGAAAACCCAAGTTCAAGTTATAACTCTTCCAATAACCTTTTTTTTTGGCTTATTTGTTTCTCTTTCCCTTTGACTTTGAATAAAGTTATTTGATCTTTTGTTTAACTTCCATTTCCTCCTCAGTAAAATGAGAATGTGATATGATCACCAAAGTTACTTCTACCTGTAAAAAATTTTGATTATAATATGGTACTGGATACATGTACAGCACCCAATAAGTATAGGATGTCCCAAAAGTATTAGTGCAGCTTTATGTTTTTTGTAGTTTCAAACTGCATTAAAATTTATGGAACAGGTGACATTTATTAAATAAATCTGGGAGTAAAGCCAAAATGGTAGACTAGAGAAAGCACTCAGCTAAGCTCTTCAAACATTCCCTTCCAAACAACTTTAAAATAATGCCTCAAATTGGAAATTGGAGTGAAGAGCCAACAAAAGGTCAGAGTTAGACATTCTTCTAGCCTGAGACAATATATCAGGTTGGAAAGATAGATCTGTGATATGGAGGAGGAGGCTGTCCCAGAGCCCACATGGATGGAATGCAATACACAGTTGTAATTGAACATAATAGTCCTGTGTTTCATAAACCCAAAGATCCAAGCTTTGGGGGTAAGAACTCAACATTTGATAAAAACTGCTGGGAAAACTGGAAAGCTGTTTGGCAGAAACTAGGCATAGACAACATCTCACACAGTACACCAAGATATAGTCAAAATAGACAAATTATTTAAAGATAAAAGGCGATATTGTAAGTAATTTAGGGAAATATGGGAAAATATACCTGTTAGATCTGTGGATAAGGAAAGAGTTTATGACCAAACAAGAAATAAAGGAGACTGTAGGAAGAAAAGATCGTTTTGGTTACATGAAATTAAAAAGCTTTTGCCCAAAGCTAATGCAGCCAAAACTAGAAGGAAAACTAGAAAACTTTTTACAATACCTTTCTCTGATAATTGCCTTTAAAGAACTGAGCTAAATTTGTAAAAAATAAGAACCATTCCACAGTTAATAAATGGTCAAAGTATAGGAATGGGCAGTTTTTAAAAGAAGAAATCAAAGCTATCAATAGGCGCATGAAAAAATGTTCTAAATCACTTTTAATTAGAGAAATGCAAATTAAAACAGCTCTGAGATACCACCTCACACCTATCAGATTGGTTAATATGACAAAAACATAAAATGACAAATGTTGGAAGGTATGTACGAAAATTGGGACACTAATGCACTGTTGGTGGAATTCTGAACAACCATTCTGAAGAACAGTTTAGAACTGCTCCCAAAGAGTTATAAAATCATGCATACCCTTTCACCCAGCAATAACACTACTAGTTCTGTATCCCAAAGAAATAATAAAAAAGGGAAAGAACCTACATATGCAAAAAATATTTATAGCAGCCCTCCTTGTGATGGGAAAATATTGGAAACTGAGGGAATCCATCAATTGAAGAATGGCTGAACAAGTTGTGGTATACGATGGTGATAGAATACTATTATGATGGAAATGATGAGTAGGGTAGATTCAAAAAAAAACTGGAAAGAATTATATGAACTCATGCAAAGAAAAGTGAGCAGAACCAGAACATTTGACAACCACATTTTTAATTATTTTATTAGTATTTTATTTTTGCCAATTATATATAAAGACAATTTTTAGTATTCATTTTCATAAGATTTTGAGTTCCACATTTTTCTACCCCCTTCCTTCTTTCCCTCTCCGCTTCCTAAAATGGTAAGCAATTTGATATGGATTATATATTACAATCATGTAAACCATTTCCATATTAGTCATACTTGTGAAAGAAGAAACGGGCCAAAAAGAAAAAAAAATGAAAACAATAAAATAAATGAAAAAGTATGCTTTGATCTGTATTCAGATTTGATTGTTCTTTATTTGGATGTGGTTAGAATTTTCCATCATGAGTCCTTTGTAATTGTCTTGGATCATTGTTTTGTGGAGAAGAACTAAATCTTCCATAGGTGACCATCATACAATGTTGCTGATATCGTGTACCATGTTTTCATGGCTCTGCTCATTTCACTATGCATCAGTTTGTACAAATCTTTCCAGGTTTTTCTGGAATCTGCCCCCTTATCATTTCTTATTGCACAATTGGATTACGTTATATTCATATACCACTACTTGTTCAGCCATTCCCCAATTGATGGGCACCCCTCAGTTTCCAATGTTTTGCCACCATGAAAAGGGGGCTGCTATGAATATTTTTGCACACATAGGTTCTTCCCCCCTTTTTAATGATCTCTTTTGGATACAGACATGGCAATGATATTGCTGGTTCAAAGGATATGCACAGTTTGGTTGCCCTTTAAGCATAGTTCCAAATTGCTCTCCACAATGGTTGGATCAGTTCACAACTCCACCAAAAAAAAATGCATTAGTGTTGGGGGCAACTAGGTGGAACAGTGGACTCCAGCCTTGGAGTCAGGAGGACCTGAGCTCAAATCCAGCCTCAGACACTTGACACTTACTAGCTGTGTGACCTTGGGCAAGTCACTTAACCCCATTGCCTAGCCAAAAACAAAACAAAAACAAACAAAAAACCCCGATGCATTAGTGTCTCTATCTTCCCAATCCTCTCCAACATTTATCATTTTCCTTTTTTGCTATATTAGCCAATCTAATAGGTATGAGGTAGTATCTCAGAGTTGTTTTAATTTGAATTTCTCTGATCAAAAGTGGTTAAAAATAACTTCTTCATGCACCTATAGATAGCTTTGATGTCTTCCTTTAAAAACTGCCTGTTCATATCCTTTGACCATTTATCACTTGGGGAATGGCTTATATTCTTATAAACTTAACTCTGTTCTCTATATGTTTGAGAAATTGGGCTTTTTATAAGAAACACTGACTGTAAAAATTGTTTTCTAACTTTTTGGTTTTTTTTCTAATCTTGGTTGCATTGGTTTTGTTTGTGCAAAAGTGTTTTATTTTTTAATTTAATGTATTCAAAATGATCTTTTTACATTTCATAATGCTTTTTTTCTCTTTTTTGATCATGAATTCTTCCCTTCTCCATAGATCTGACAGGTAGACTCTCCCTTGCTCTTCTTATTTGTTTATGGCATCACCTTTTATGTCTAAATCATGTACCCATTTTAATCTTGTCTTGGTATAGAGTGTGAGATGTTGGTCTATGTCTTGTTTATGCCCTGTGTTTTTCCAGATTAACCAGCAGTATTTTCCAAATCGTGAGTTCTTGTCCCAGAGGCTGGGATCTTTGGGTTTAAGAAACCCTAGGTCACTACTACAATCATTTAATATTATGTTTTGTGTATCAAATCTATTCCACTGATCCACCACTCTATTTCTTAGTCAGTTCTGGCTGTTTTGATAATTACTGTTTTATAATATAGTTTGATATCTGCTATTGCTAAGCCATACTTTTTTGTATTTTTTTCATAAATTGCCTTGATATTCTTGACCTTTTATTATTCCAGATGAATTTTGTTGTTACTTTTTCTAGCCCTATAAGATAATTTTTGGTGGTTTGATTGGTATGGCACTGAATAAGTAAATTAATTTAAGCAGAATTGTCATTTTTATTATGTTGGCTCCATCTATATATGAGCAATTAATATTTTCCCAATTGTTTAGATATGATGGTATTTGTGTGAAAAAGTGTTTTGCAATTATGTTCATATAGTGCCTGCATTTGCCTTGGCAAGTATATCCTCTAATATTTTATATTGTTTACAATTATTTTAAATGGAATTTCTATCTCTTGCTGCTCGGCATTGTTGGTCATATAAAGAAATGCTGATGATTTATGTGGGATTATCTGACATCCTGCAACTTTGCTAAAGTAGTTAATTATTTCAAGTAGTTTCCTTAGTTGATTCTCTAAGTATACCATCATATCATCTGCAAAGAATGATAGTTCTGTTTCCTCATCACCTATGGGTATAGCAATACTGTAATAATGACCAACTGTAAAAGACTTGGTTACTCTGATCAAGACAATGATCCAACACATTTCCAAAGGCCCTATGATTAAGCACACTATCCTCTTCCAGAGACAGAACTGATGAACTCTGAATTCAGATTGAAGCATCTTTTTTTTAAACTTTATTTTTATTTTTTTTATTTTGTGTGTGTTTTCTTTTGTAACATGGCTAATAAGGAAATATGTTTCTCATGACTACACATGTATAGTTGACATCACATTTCTTTCCTACTCAAAGAAGGGATAGGGAGAGGAGGGAAGGGAACAGTTTGGAACTCAAAATTTAAAAGAAAATGTTAATTTTTTAAAATGTGTTTTGGAAATATTTAGTGAAATAAATAAAGATAAATCCAAAGTGTGTGTGTGTATGTGTGTGTGTGTGTGTGTGTGTGTGTGTGTGTGTGTGTGTGTGTTCAGAAATGAAAGAGACCTCTATAGCCACTTCTCTGGCCCATTTCAAAATAGAATCCTCTCTACAACACACATGAAAATTGTCCTTTAGCCTTTTCTTGAAGATTTATAAAAATAAGGAACCCATTATCTCCTGAGATCTCATATTGCTATTTTGTGTAGTTTTAGTTCATGGGTTATGAATCTGAGGTCCATGAAATTCTTCAAGGATTTTCTAGATAGATTTCAAAGGGCCCATGAACTTGGATAGGGGGAAAAATCTTCATTTTCAACATCTAATTGAAATCAAAATTTCTTTCAATTACAATAAAGGTAATTCACATTATTCTGAGATGGGCTCCATAGGCTTTATCAGACTGCCAGAAGAATCTAAGACCCACAAAAAAATTAAGAACCTCTAATCTAATTGTTAAGAAGTTTTTCCTTATATGAGCCCAAATTTGTCTCTTTGAAATTTCCTGTATTGCCCTCTTGGGCCACCAGAATAAATTTAATCCCTCTTCAACATCACAACCTTTGAAGTACCAGAAAATATTTATTTTGGCCCACCTCCTATTACCTGACCTGAGCGTCTTGTCCATTTTGACCATGTCTTCTTCTTGTTCACTGCTTTCAAATGTAGCATGTCATGTTAGAAGGAAACATCCTTCTATTTACATAACACCTTTTCCAAGTTAACTTCAAGTTACTTGTCACCAATGATTCTCCTAGAGTTGTTGGGGCCCTGAAGGGGAAATGATTCAATATCTGTTGCATTTTTTTTTTTTTGCATTTTGCCTTCTGGATAGGCAAGATATGAGTAATGTCATTTTCCTGATGTAGAAACTGGGGTTCAGACATGCATGCTTTTAACTTAGGATTTAGGTTTTAACTTGTAGGAGCAAATACTCATTTTACTTTTCCTATTTAAAGTAGGTGATGAGGTCATTTGGATTGACTACTGAGCTTTTTAAAAAGCCTTGCAAGATTTCACACAACAAACTACATCTACCTTGTAGTTATTATCTCCCTTTGGAAGTTAATAGAAGGTCAATTACCATATCAGGGTAATTGATGGGGTTGGCTCCCTGTTCAATTTTCTTTTGCATGTTGAATTGAAGTTTTTTCCTTTGTGTTGTTTTAAATGATGTTGAAGTGTGTTTTCTTACAATTTCTCTGTCTGGTACAGAGGAAGAGAGGGATTTTCCTACACTAAATGAAGGATATTTTAGGTCAGCTAATTCTTTTGTCTTCTAAGCATTTATATTTCTTATCTCATATTTTCAATTCAAGTAGCCATCATCTCCAGTTTATTACTGTCTTTATTCTTCAACGATAAAACCTGAACTCAGATTTCATTTGTAGATACCTACACAAATGTATACACACACAAACACAAACACATAAACACATCCCTACTATAACTAGTCAGATGAGAGAGAGAGACAGAGAGAGAGAGAGAGAGAGAGAGAGAGAGAGAGAGAGAGAGAGAGAGAGAGAGAGAGAGAGAGATTCTAAGGACAGCCTAGGACTCTATACAAGGGTATTACAGACAACCCAAAAAGGATCTTAGTGAGAATTCCATTTTAACCATTTCACTTTTTAGATGTAGAAACTGTGGCTCAGAAAGAGGTGTGGTTTGATAAAGCATTAAAATACTGCCTAGCCTCTGTCACTGTTTAGGTGACCTTAGGTCCCTTAATCTTTTTGGATCTCAGTTTGTTCATCTGTATAATGAGAGGGTTGGAGTAGAGTAGGTGGTCTCTGAAGTCCTTTTCAGCTCTAAATCTATTGTTCACAGATCCTGTTCTTACATGGGTGGTAAGGGTGAGAAGCAAGAGTCCAACCTAGGTCCTGTGACTACAAAACCAATGTTTTCGAATAAACCATGTTGTTTTGTTCTTATCACCCTCTTTTCTCTGTTCTAGCTTCATTTTATAAGCTGATCAACTCCTGCCATTTCCTTTTAAGTAGATCCTACCCTGAATATTCTTGTAACCCCAAATTAATCTCATGAAACTGAAATGCAATTAGTTTTGTTCACCTGGCAAAGTTGATAAATTCTTATTTGGCTGGATCTTCCTATTTCTTTTTCAGGTCCCCAGGCAGCTCTTTGATGAATAGGAAGTAAATAGCAGAAGGCTCTTTAAGAGGCAACATAAGGCTAGTGGAAAGACTAGGGTGTCCTAAACAGTTCTTTTTTATTAAATTTATTCTATTTTTATTTCCTTTAAATTAAATCACTTTATTTCGTTTAATTAAATCAACTGCCAAGGGGTAGAGTGGCTCTGCACACTTGGTTAAATATACTTGGCTTAGTCCTTAGCTGATGGTCATCCCTAACTCATGAAAGCCACTTTTATGATTTAGGTAGGGAAATAAATAGTCCAGATAAAATTATGGGCACACACCAGGGGCTTATCTCTAGATCTGCTCCTAATGATCTAGAGTAGACTGGTTCTACAGCCACCCATCCCATTTTATCATTTCCTTGCCATAGTTCTCAGATCCTTCAAAAAATCATATTGCTAGAAGAAGAGTATTTTGTTTGCAGATCATCTTGCCTACTCTAATACTCTAAAAATACTGTACATGATTTTATTAATGTGGGTATCCCCTTTATCAATGAATATTACAACCTTTCCTTTTCTTAATAAATTACTGAAGACACATAAAAAAGCTTCTGTGGCCAAAATATTGATCTTACTTTTTGACCAGCCTCCTAGAAATGAACTTCTCCAAACTTTGTTAGATCAGACCACATATAAAAAGCACATAATAGATCACCAGTCCTGTCCTCAAAGTCTTTCCATCTTTGAGCAGTCAATTCTAGCCTGACAGGCTAAAACATTGAACTGAACCTAATAAAATGAAATCAATGTAAACCTTTATACTTAGGTTCAAAAAGTCAAATGTGTTAATAAAGCATGGTGGAGGCATGTATAAGCAGCATTTTATGTGAAATTTTTTTAAAAAAAGGTGAGTCAAGCTCAATATAAGTCAATAGTGTGCTACAGTTATGAAAAAGCTTGATGTGATATTGGGTTTATTAGGATCATAGCTATCATATATATGGCACTTTAAGGCTTTCAAATTTCTTTACAAATATTCCATTTATTCTCATAACAGCCTTTGAAGGTAGGTGCTATTAATAGCCCCATTTTTTCAGATAAGGAAACTGAGGCAGACAACAATTAAGTGACTTATTTTAGTATACAACTAGTAAGTATCTCTGACTGGATCTTCTTGAACTTCAAGTCCAATCCTCTATATCCATCTTCTTTATTTTACCCCTTAATTTTTTTTATGTCATCATATCAAAGTCAACTTATACCCACACTGTGGATGTATACCCCTTCCAAATTTCTTAATAAAGATACAGTGCTCAGTAGTTATAAGTATCATCTTCCTGCATAGGGATATAAATAGTTTAATCTTATTGGATAACTATTTTTTTTTTCTTTCCTATTTACAATTTTTTATTTTTGGTAAGGTCAACTGGTGTTAAGTGACAGGCTCAGAGTCCCACAGCTAGTGAGTGTTATGGAGGCTGGATTTGAACTCAGGTCCTCCTGAGTCCAGGTCCAGTGCTCTATCCACTGCGCCACCTAGTGTCCCCCTATTTACCTTTTTATGCTTTGTTTTGAAGACCAAATTTTCTGTTCAGCTCTGGTCTTTTCATCAGGAATGATTGAAAGTCCCCTATTTCATTAAATATCCATCTTTTCCTCTGAAAGATTATGCCCAATTTTGATGCGTAGTTGATTCTTGGTTGCAATCTAAGCTCCTTTGCCTTCTAGAGTATCATATTCTAAACCCTCAGAATGTAGAATGTAAAATAATGTAGAAGCTGCTGAAAACCTGTGTAATCCTGACTGTGGCTCCATGATATTTGAATTGTTTCTTTCTGGCTGTTAGCACTGTTTTCTCTTTGAACTTCTGGAATTTGGCTGCAATATTCCTTGGAGTTTTCATTTTGAGATCTCTTTCAGGAGGTGAGGTAGATTTTTTTTTAATCCTAAACCATTTTATTAAAGGAAAAAAATGAAAAACTGAGAATGACTCCTCCATTTCTGCATCCCACCCAGTACCTGTTCTACTAGGATTTAGGAGGATGGAGGAACCTTGCATTTCTAAGATCTAGTAACTACTAAAGGAGAATTTGAGAAGGCTTTTGTGTCCCTGCTTTCCCAGTGGGTTCCGTTCTGGGCTGTCCCTCACCAGCATTGCTGGAGTCAGTCCCAGGAATTCCAGCTGTCATCCAAGCCCACACTCCCATCCCTGTTCCACAAGTCCTGTTCTTTAGTTAGTTCCCTCCACTCCCCTAGACACAGGGGCACATTCTGTGCCTCCTGGGGCAGGGCTAAGGCACTCAGCCTTCAGTATATTTTCATGGGGCAACTCTGTGTACTTGCGGAAAGAGTCATGGACAAGGTGGACTGGATAGTAGAGCTGGTTGGTCTCTATCTTGGCCAGCACAGTTTGTAGCAGGTCAATATGGCATTGTGATTCCAGAGCTACCAGATAGATAAGGACATCACTGAGTGTCTCCTCTAACAACCATTATTCTTCCTCTGACGAGGACAGGGGTTCAGGCCCACCATCAAGCATCCACTGAAAGAGCCTTGTCAGCTTTCCCCTTTCCTATGCAAGGGCCAGGAGGAGGTTCTGTGGTTTATGGAACTGGTCCCAGTCTCGTTCTGCTGCAAACTCTATCTGGAGGCAATGGATGTCCTCCAGCATGCACTCTGGGCTGAAGCTAAATGGGGCATTTTGCCCCATTGCTGCTGCTTCCACAACACTTCACCCTCTGGGTACTGCCCCCTGGAATGGTGCTGCATAAAGAAGAGTCAAAGGGAGTGACTTCTTTCAATGACTATTTTACCATCTCATTCTAGGAGATCAGGGCAGTTTCCCTTGATAATTTCTTGAAAGATGCCACCCAGGCTCTTTTTAAAATTATGGCTTTTGGGTAATTCAATAATTATTAAATTATCTCTCCTAGTCCTATTTTCTAGATCAGTTGCTTTTCCAATGAGGTATTTTACATTCTTCTCTTTTTTTTTATTCTTTTCATTTTGTTTGACTTATTCTTGGTGTCTCATAGAGTTATTAGCTTCCATTTGCCCAATTCTAATTTTTAAGGAATTATCTTTTTCAGTTAGCTTTTGTATCACCTTTCCCATTTGGCCAATTCTACTTTTTTTAAGGAATTGTTTCCATCAGTGATTTTTTTTTTCCATTTGGCCAATTGCATTTTTTAAGGAATTATTTTCTTCAGTCAATTTTTATCTTTCCTTTTCCAGGCTGTTGACTCTCTTTTGTATATCTGTAATTTCTTTTCTCAATTTGTCTCTACCTCTCTTATTTGACTTTTAAAATCCCTTTTGAGCTCTTCTAAGAAGACTTTTTTGACTTGAGAGCAATTTGTATTCCCTTTTGAGGTAGGGATTATAACATCATTGTCCTCTTCTGAGTTTGTGTTTTGGTCTTCCCTCTCACCATAGTAGCTCTCTATTGTCAAGGTTCTCTTTTGCTTCTTGCTTTTTTTTTTTTTTTTTTGCTATTTCATGGCTTTTCAAATTGAGCTGCTTCCTGGGGCACAGGGGTCACTGTCACAAACTTCTTGTGCTGGGGGCTAGGGGCCTGGTCACTGGCTATGTGCACTGGAACAACAGGTGCTGAGAAGCTTGCTCACTGCACTGGGATGACCTAGCTTACTCATACCTGTTGTTGCCTGATTTTCAGGGCTGGCAATTTGCCTTCTGTGATGGGGCCAGAGGCCTCGCAGCTGGCCTGCTGTGCCACCAGACTGCTGAACCAGGACTGAGGGGCCTCAGTTGCTGATCTGTTATGCTGCTAAGATCCTTCTCCTGGCTTGCCCAGACACCATCTGCCCTGGGCTGCGCCCTCCTTCTACCCAAGTGAGACGGACTTTTCCTGAAGTCCTTTAAAGTTATCTTAAGCTGTAAAATTGTTTCACTCCTTTTTGTAGGTTCTATCACTGCCGAACCTGTTTAGAGGTTTGATTTAACATTGTTTCTGAGGGAAACTGGGAGAGCTCAGGCAACTTCCTGGCTTCTCTACACTATCTTGGCTCTCCTCCCATTGTACCATCTCCTAGGAATAAAAAGGTGACAGTCCCACAATACACTGACCTGGTCAGACCACACCTGGAGCATTCTATTCTGTTCTATGTACAACCTTTTAAGGAGGATTCCATAAGCTGACAAGTATTCAGAGAAAGGACAGCAACTGAGATAGTGAGGAGATAGTTGTAGGGATAGGCTGAAAGAACTAGAGATGTTTAGTCTAAAAAGAGAAGACAGCAGGGAAGTGATAATCTGTCTTCAAATATTTGAAGGGCATTGAAGTCATTTGGAAGAGAGATTAGACTTATCTGCTTCATTCTAGCCAATAGAACTAGGAATCATTACTAGAAATTTAGGCTTGTGGTAAATCCAAATTCTCTAATGGTTAGAACTATACTAATGGAATGGGCTGCCTCAGGATGTAGAGTTTCCTCCTCACTAGATACCTTCCAATTTTGATATTCACGTAGGGAAGACACTATTTGGTCTCTGAGGGACTTTCCAAGTCCAGCATTGTGTAATTCACCTTGGTGAATCACCTGTCAGAGCTTGTGTTTACAACAACAAGGATTTATTAAGCTCCTACTAGGTGCTGAGAGTACAAAGATAAAAATAGTGTCTGCCCTTAAGGACCTTACATTCTACCAGCAGAACAAAGTGTGCACACAGACAGACAGACACACACACACACACACACACACACACATACACACACATGATAAATAATGATAAATAGGGGAAGGCATTAAACTTGAGTGTCAAGAATAATGTCATGTAGACCAAGGTGGTATTTCTGAGCTTTGAAGGAAACCAGAGATTTGAAGAAGCACAGGTGAGGAGAGAGTGCATTCTAGGAAAAAAGAGTAAGAAGGGCAGTCTGTTTAAACTACAGAATGTGAGGAGAGTATTATGTAACAAAGCTAGAAAGGTAAGTTGGGGCCAGTTTAAGAACTTAAAAAGCCAAATACAGCTTACATTTTATTTTAAAGGCAATAGTGACCCATTGACATTAATAGAATAACATGGTTTTGGGGAAGTCATTTCAGCAACTATGGGAGGATGAACTGGAGTGAAGAGAGATTTGAGTTAGAAAGACCAACTAAGAGACTACTGCAATAGGGTACTTTTGTAATAGACTTTGAAAAGCCAAGCATTAGTAAGGAACCTCAGTGAAACCATTCAATCAAATATTAATTATATAGAACAGGAGACTAACATGGGGCAAGTTAATTCCCTCTCTGGGACCCATTGCGGTCAGTTGAGTCAGGACTCAAACCCAGATTTGTTCATTCCTAGTTGAGTGATCTTTCTAATATGTTGTGCTGGTTCTATGAAGAGCACAGGATGCTAAAGGACACTGATTAAGGAAAAAAATCTGTATGCTGGTGCTACAGCACCTGGTTTACAGAATAGAAAAGAGTGTTAAAAAGAAAAGGAGGAGATATCTATTTTTGTCTATCTCATATTTTTATGTTGATTCTGCCTGTATTTGTAGAACTGATTCATTTACTACTATATTATGACCAAGGGTAAGTCATTTTACTTCTCTGACCCTTGGTTTACTCTACTATAAAATGGATATGATACTATAATATTTTTTTCTCACAAAGTTGTTAGAAGGATTAAATGAAATGATGTGTGCAAAGTGATATGTAACTGAGAAAAAACATATAAATTTACCAGTACATGTAATAAAAATAGTAATGATAACAACAAGAACAATGATTTTTTTAATACTTCCAAAGTCCATGGGACTACTCCTCCCATGTCAAAGATCATATCTTTTGTATGTTAAGCAGCCTCAATGGGGCCCTCACTGCAGCAAGACAATTTTTGCATATCACTCATATTAATTTACTATTCCTCTCACCACAACAGCTTCGAATCCTTTCTCAAACTTTCCATGACTCCACCTTCCCACACTCTCTCCACTGAGAACTTTGGCTCATATTTCTTGAGGCCATTTTACAAGAGCTCCCTCTTATCCCCTCTTCCTCATGTCACATCCCTGGGATGCCTTCTGCCAGCATTCCCTTCTTTGTTGTTGTCTTATATGAAGAGATAACCCTACTTCCTACCAAGGCAAACTTCTTACATGCACAGGTGATCCCATTCTATTCTATTGTTTTCTAGATGATTTATCCATACATCATTCACACTCTCTTACTTATCTTTCATCTTTTCTTATCTGTTGGCTTCTTCTCAACTGCCTGCAAACATGGTTATGCTCCCCCTATATTCAAAAACAACAACAACAACAACAGCAACAACAACAATAACAACCCTTCACTTAATTCATTCATCCCCATTAGCTATTGTCCTACATCTCCTTTCTCTTTTGTGGTTAAATTCTTTTAGAAGGTGATCTATAATCAGTCCCTCCCCTTCCTTTCCTCTCACTTCCTTCTTAACTCTTTATAGTCTGGCTTCTGACCCAGCCATTCACTTGAAACTACTCTTTTGACTATCAGCTCTTCTCCCAAGCTCAGTGGCAGGATTTGCTGCTGTAGCCACATCCGTGAGACAAAATGGTGAAGGTTGGAGTCAACAAATTTGGCTGTATTGGGTATGTAGGTATGTATATATTGGTATTGTAATGACCAGTGCTACATTCAACTCAGGTGCAATAGAGATTGTGGCCATTAATGACCCCTTTATTGACCTCAACTACATGGTTTGTATGTTCCAATATGATTCCAACCATGGCAGGTTCAAGGGCACTGTCTAGGATGAAACTGGAAAGTGGTCAATGGAAAAGCCATTAGCAACTTTCAGGAGTGCGATCCTACCAACACTAAATGGGGAGATGCTGAAGCTGAGTATATTGTAGAATCCACCAGCATCTTTAGTTCTATGAAAAATGCTAGGGCTCACTTGAAGGGTAGAGCCAAATGGGTCATTATCTCTGCCCTTTTTGCTGATATCCCTATGTTAGTGATGAGAGTGAACAACAAAAAAAACTTTAATTTCCTTAAGATTGTCAGTATTGCCGCCTGAAGTACCAACTACTTGCCCCTCCTTGGCCAAGGTCATTTGTGACAACTTTGTCATTCTGGAAGGACTCATGACCCCAGTCCATGCCATTACTGTTACCCAGAAGACAGTGGATGACCCCTCTGGCAAGCTGTGGCATGATGGGCATAGTGCTGCCTGCTTCCACTGACTCTGCTAAGGCAAGGTCATACCTGAGTGGAATGGGAAACTCACAGGAATGGCTTTCCATGTTCCTACTCCCAATGTACCTGTTGTGGATCTGACCTGCCCCCTACAGAAACCTGCCAAATGTGATGCTATCAAATGTGATGATGATGCAAGCACCAAAAGGACCCTTGAAGGGCATCTTGGGATATATAGAGGACCAGGTTGTACTTATGACTTTAACAACTGCATCCACTCTTCTACCTTTGATGCAGTGCTAGTAATAACCTCAACAATCATTTTGTCAAGCTCATTTCCTGATATGACAATGATTATGGTTATAGTAACCTTGTAGTAGATCTCATGGTCTACATGGCTTCCATGGAGTAAAGTGGAAAGCCACAGCTCTTCATCCCTAGCCTAAAAAGGGATCCCACCACTGGGGAGCCCACATCCTTAAAACATGTACCCATACTGGGGGTCTCATGCCCCATTCACATCTTTGCCCCAATATACCCCAGTAGTGGGGGGGGGAGGTGAGAAGCATAGAGTCCTATGCTGTGTCATCAATAAAGTCATCATATTCAGTGCAAAAAAACAAACAAAACTGTTCTTTCCAAAGTTACCAATGACATTTTAGTTGACAAATCTAATAGCCTTTTATCAATAAGCATCCTTTTTGATCACTCTGAAGGTTTTCACACTGATAACCTCCCTCTTCTCTCTAGATTTCTGTGATACTACTCTATTCTGACTCTCCTCCTACCTGATTGACAACTCCTCTTCAGTTTCCTTTGCTAGATCTTCATCAAGGTTATACCTGTTAAAATATAGTGTTTCCAAATCTTCTCACACTTTATACCTCCCCTATCATGTACTTTGTGATCCAGTGCCACAGGCCTCCTTGATGTCCATTGCACAAAACACTCCATCTTCTGGCACCAGGCATTTTCATTGTCTGGCTCCTATGGCTGGAATTATCTCCTTCCCCACCTCTGGGCTTCCCTTATTTCCAAGTCTTATTTAAAACCCCACCTTCTATAAGAAGCTTTTCCTGTTTCATCTTAATGCTAGTGGCTTCCTTCTATTGCTTATTTTAAATTTATTCTGTATGTATGCTCTTTGTACATCATGGTTTTGCGTATTGCTTCCCCCACTGGACTGTGAGCTCTGTATTCAGCCTTTCTCTGTATCCACAGTGCTTAGCATACTGCAAAGCACCTAGTAGTAACTTAATAAATACGTATTGACTGACTTCACGAATTGCTGAGCCCCAAAAAAATATCAACTTGTAGTCGAATTCCTGGTGATAGGCTTCTCTAAACTTGTCAAGGCAGTCTTTTTGATGACAGACATATAGCTCGTCCCTGGGCCTATATGTGAAATTTTTCCAGCTTGTCAAGGTCAACTAGAGTTTGGGCTACATGGGAATGGCCTTAGAAAATCTCCACATATGACAAAGCAAATAAGAAATTTAGTGGACGATTACTCTTCATCTGTAAAACATGGATGGATAATGATAGCAATTACTACTATTTGTAAAAATAATGGTAACAATGACAATGACGATATGATAATAAGCATTATTATTACTAATACAGTTTGTTGGTGTGTGACAGAGCTAAGCATCTTAGGGAGGCTTAAACAATAATTTCTAAAGTCAAAACAGGAATATGTTTTACAGCTCAATTTTTACAGTGCAAATGCAGCCACAGAAAGGAGTCTAGACACAAACAGCCAAACAGACAGCCTAGTGCTGTTTATTGAGAGAAGAAAAGAATGTGTTGGTAATTACTGTATTCTTTTCTTGTCAGTACAGTTTGCTTTAGCAGGAGCATGAAATAGGGTCCAAAATTTAACTGGATAGTTCACTAATGAAATGACAAAGGAGAATCCCATGTGTGCCTGGCCTTCCATGACTTTCCATGCGCTTAACATTTGTTGTGAATGAGCTTCTAAAATTTTACCACTTTCCGTAAGTACCAATCATTTTTCTGGGATACCCAGCTATGAGTAGAAAGTGCTGAGTCTTTCTCATACCCCATGTGAAACAGGTAAGGTTTTAAGGCACCAAGCATACACTAGCACACAGGATATAGGCTTCTGTTCCTAAGAGTCAGAGGATAGTTTGAGAAGAAAATGAAATGAAGTAATGATGCCTATAAATCCATTTTTTCTCCCTGTATTTTGCAATGCAAAGGCTGCCTAACACACTTGCCGTGCTCAGGCTCATCCTGGCTTTGTACATCACATGGTTTAATTTTAATTCCTGCAACACACTTTACTCCCCCTTTTTATTACACAATTCAAAACTTATTACCAGGTCATTGTACTGCAGTTGAGACTTAGATTTTTTATGATCATTTTCTAAAATCCTTGGCAGTGATAAATTTATGATTTTTATGGCCAATCAATAAATTTTATCTACCTATTACTAAGCCAGAGGCACATCACACTGAATAAACTATACTGTTACCTGTGATTTCTCATTTCAGAAGAAAATTTAAATTTAAGAAGGTCCTTGGAAAGAGTAACCCTCTATCTAGAAATTTAGATATTTATATCACAGAAGTAGCAACAGCTATACATGCAGACAAGACTGCTTAACAGTTTTGATTTCTTCTAGTAATTCATTCAATTAGGTGCCTTGGCTGATAAATGGGTCTTGAGTCCTGCATTAGTCATCTGGGGGAACACATTTAAAAGTTTGTAAATTCTTTTTTTTTTTAGGCAATTGTGGTTAAGTGACTTGCCCAGGGTCACACAGCTAGTAAGTGTCAAGTGTTTGGTCTGAGGCCGGATTTGAACTCAGGTCCTCCTGACTTCAGGGCCAGTGCTCTATCCACCACACCACCCAGCTGCCCCAAAAGTTTGTGAATTGTTGCCACTGCTGACAAGGTGGCATTTATGTTTCCTTATGTAGCTATAGGCTTCACCCATTGTTTCAACCTTCTTGGTTTAGGTTATGAGGATTTCTAGTGGTAATTTATTTACTTTGGCTGATTTGTTTCCAATGAGTTTGACAAATAAAAGTGGAAATATTAAAAGTTAATTCATGCCTAAGTGTTGAATAGCTCAGTGGGCCAACAGGCCCTGTACGGAAGCAGCACTGAAACAGTAAAATATTTAATCAGTTCAATTAAATAGTAAAGCAGTAAGAGTAATGTTAAGACATATTTTCAAATGTGTTGTTTTATTCCATTTTATCCCAGAGTAGTTTTGGAAATGGGATCTTCCAACCCACTGATATTCCAATGCAAAGACATGGGTTCAGTCTCTCTCTAAAACTGAATCATACCGTCAGACCATCATCATGGTTTTCCTAGACTGAAGACTTCAAAAAACAAGGGCAAGTTTTTGTCTGGCATAGCCTGCTTCTTCTCTTGTATAACTTGTTTCTCTCCTTGTCTCAGTTGTAGCTAGCTTACTCTTTATCCAAGTCAGGGTGTCTTATTTTATTGCTCCATGTACTCACAATGCCAGCAAGGCTGTCCAGTATTCTAACTCCTTTGGTCAAGGACAAAAACAAAAGAATAAGAGTAACCATCTTCAGGTACTAGAAGTGTGTGTATGTGGGATGGGGCTAATCTTCCTTAAGATGTTTCATGGAGGAGGCTCAGAGTCAGAGTGACCCTCCTCAGCAGTAATTGTAAAAATAAACTGTTTCTCACATACCACTGTCTGCCATGGTCTCCCAGAGCCCAGCCCCTTATCCTAAGGAGATGCTAGCTATAAACTTACTTATTTCTAAATAAATATCTTCTATCAAGTTGCAAAATGTATAAATGTATATTAACATCCTCTTCCTATTTTTGGATATAGCTGATTAGTCAAACTATTTGAAGATCTAGTTTGTATCAAACTGTCATCTTCTGAAGGTACACATGTTCTCACTTAGGTGAAGTTGTAGGTCCATAATTTGTTAGATGTTTTGTACCTTCTATGTATAGGTAACCTGAAAACTTCCATTAAACTCTTCCCCTGGAGCTTTCTCAGGGAGTAAAGAGATCCAAGGTTCATGACAGCTTTGAGAGCAGATCACAAGCTCTGGTGGATTTTACCCCTTTGGAAAGAGCCCAAACCATGCTGCATTCATTCTAGCTTTTATCCACATCTCCTTCCCACTCCCTAGAAACTTGCACTCCTTCTGGGGAAGGAGTTTTGGCTTTGATAGATGAGCTTTGAACTTATCATGCCCTAAACCAATTCTCGACTTCACTTCCTGGCCACCAACTCCAAACTACCCTCCCTACCCTCTACATTTTTCAGCTTCTTTTTATATATTGTATCCCCCCAATGGAATGTAAGCTTCTTGAGTGCAAAGCCTATCTTCTTTGCTTATATTTATTTTCCTAGCACTTAGCTCATAACATGGTGGACTTGACACACAGTAAGTGCTTACTAAATACTTAATTTTCCTCCTACCTTGATGATCTGTGATTCAATTTGTGTAAATAATGCCTCCACTATAACATATTTCATGGCCCCCCCACCACACACACACACATACACACACACACACACACACACACACACACACACACACATATACACATTCCATATATTCTTGAACGGTATTTGAGAGATTTTATGGCCAAAATATATACTATTCTGTAGTCAAACTGACAGCCTCCTCAAACTCAGTGGGGTTCTTCAGTTCCCAAATGACAAACTTGAAGCCATTTCACCTGGGTAGAAATTCCTGGAACTTATACTTTGTTGGGCATGTCATTAGAGTACAAAAGGTCAGGCCATAATATAGTGAAATATAGTACTAGCAGGACCAGACCTCATGCTTCAATCTTTGTGATTCTGGGCTCTAATTGGTGAGCATGCACCTTACCTTGCCTGATCTTAGCCCACCAGGCCATTTCCCAGACTATTATATGCCATTATGCCAGCTCTCTAGGCTCCATCTTTGACCTCTAAGCCCATGCTCGTGTCCCTGGAATCTGAATAATGAGAATAAATCTCAGCTTGTCCTGTTTCAAGGCTACGTTCTACTTCAAAGCCATGTCCCCTATAAGCCTATGCTTTTTCCTCACATTTCCCCTTTCCACTTCCAACTCTAGCTCCAAGAACAACAATCTCATCAACACTGTTATTATTGACAAAGGTATGACTCACCCTATGGCTCCAATTATGATTTCCTCTGCTAGATCTCTCTAAAACTCCCCTTTCTAGCCACCACTACCCTATATGTGTTGTTTCTCCTATTAGAAAGTAAATTTGCTGAGGCAGGGACTCTCTTGCTTGCTTGAATTTGAATCTCCAGTGCTTAGCACAGTGCTTGGTACAGAACCCACACTTAATACATGTTCGTTAAAGGTTGTGGGTTGGTGGAGTTAATGAAGCATTAAACACTTGGAGAATCTTGAAAGACTATACAGAAGTTGACCCCTGAACTTTGTCTTAAAGGAAACTAGAGATTTCAAGAGGTAGGCATTATGAAAGAGAGACAGTATTCCTAAGATGGGGGACAAAGGCATTGTGCAAATATATGGAACTGGGAGGTAGAATGCTAAGTATGAAAAATGTCTAGGATATCAATTTTGATGGAATATTGTTGAATAATGTGAAAACAGAAAAAAAAGATAGACAATACAGATTGATAAAGTTGAATATTTGAATATTTTGACTAATTTCATTGCTGTAAATTTCTTGGTAGCAGGAGCTTTGTGTTATTTATCCTTGTATCACCCTTGTATCACCCCCAACACAGTACAGTGTTCTCTCTGTTCATACTTGCATACTTTCAATGATCTATGGTTAACTAAATATGCATCTGTCTACCAGTGTAGTTCTCATCTCTTCCACATCTTAGTAGATAATCTCCATGAGTTATTATGCATGAATATTTTAATTTCTCATCCAGTGGCCATCAATGTACTGATGTTCAACCTCTCTAAAATGAATTAGGCTGGTTAACAGGCAATAGTCACACACGATATATGGCAGAGATTTTTAATCTTTTTTTTTTTTGTGCTATGGACTCCTTAATAGTCTGATGAAGCATATAGATTCCTTCTCAGAATATTTTTAGTTGCATGAAAAAGTTCTTAGGATTACAAGGGAAACCAAAGGCTAATGAAGGTAAAGGTATAATTTGAATTGAGTTCACAGGCTCCTTGAAGTCTCTTCACAGATTTCTTGGGGGTTAAGAACCAACCTGAGACATAAAACTTTCTAGCATTTCTCAGAACTTGTGTTCCGCTGGCAAAGCTTTCAAGAATCAAAGTTCAGTTCAATGTTATGATAAGGCATCAGAGTGAGACTTTCATGCAGGTCTTGGCACACAGTAGGTATTTAATACCCCAATGCTTCAGCTGCCTTCTCCTTCTGCCAGGGACTGCCTTTCTTTATGCTTTTATTTGTACATCTAGGACATTGCCTGGCAAATAGTAAGCATTTAATAAATGCTTATTGATTTGATGTAATGAATATTTATTTTTAATTGAATTGAAATATGTTTTAGAATAACTCTATTTTGAGACAATTGATGGGATTAATTGGATAGAAATAATATATAAAATGATCATTTGTACTCCTGTGCTTATTATAATCAATATGAACAAGTATGGTTTGAGGCAGCTCATGATATTCCAAATCTACATTAGCATATTCAATCACTCAGCCATTGATCCTGATAAAAGCATGTGACACAGTCTTGTTTGGCCTCTATTGTTTTTTTTTTAACTTTTAACCTCAATTAATATCATTTCCACATGCATCACTGTGCCTATTAAAACAAAATGTGTAATTGTTTCTGCCGATGCTGTGTAATTGAATTGGATGAGGATATGTGTCTGCTACACAGAATAATTAGGTCCTCAACTACCCATCTGTGGGATGAGAGTATTAGGATTCCAAATGGCAGAGATTTATCAATGCCATTAGCTGTCAATTGCTGGAAAGCTGCTGTAAGCCAGGGAGTAATACTGGCTTGTAGCCGTCAGAGTTGACTTGGTACAGCTTGCATGGAATAGGTTGGCCTTTGGCTAGGAGATGATATGATCAGCCCCCATTCAGTAGAGCATGTCTGATGGATTGTGTTTTGTTTGCTTTTTTTTTCCAGTGGTGGGGATGGTTTGGGCTGAGCCATCCAAGGCCTCTTGTCCTTAAGATGCATATCAGTCAGACTTGGGTAGAATAGCTTCTGGCCATGGAACAGAGCCATACTAATTGATCTATCTGAGGAAGCCACAACCCAGAGCTCATTAGTACGTAACTAGTAGTCTTCCAACCAAAGAGCTTATATATGTGGAGGAGAGAAAGAGAGAGGAGAGAGAGGAGAGAGAGAGAGAGAGAGAGAGAGAGAGAGAGAGAGAGAGAGAGAGAGAAGTTATAAAATACAAAATAAGACCAACAGCCACGATTCACAAGATTGTCGCTTTCCTTCTAATTTCTAACTCTTGGGAAATAAAATATTAAATATAACATGAATTCCTTATATAAGATAAAAACTTATTATACCTATGTATATCTTGTAGTATAATATATAGTATATACTATACATATGATATAACTGTTATATGAAAACAGTTAAATTATAGTAGCAGAGCCAAGACTAGGACCTGAGCCTCCTGACTCTCCATTCCATGACTCTTTCCACTACAAGACAATGCCTTTGCATCACAAAAGAAAAAAGCATTCCAAACTATTTGTATCAGCTAGAGATGCATTTTCCCCTAATGAAGGACACATATTTCTTCTGCCACAAACATAATTCTTACTAATTCAGTGAAACCTGACTCATCCCCTATTTTAAAGGATTATTACAGTGTAACTTTGCTTAATTACTTTATAATCTTATCTTTAATTCCCTTGCTAAATTATTGGATCTAGAATCTTATAAAACAAACTCTTCTTTCTCTGTTAGAAAATCAGAAAGGCTCTCCTCATCAGCTTTGAACTTGTCAGTGAAAACAAGAGGACAGAGTCTCAGACTTTGCTCTATACAGTAAAAGTCAAACAGCTATTGAAGGAGCAAAGCTGCCATGTCTCCTTAATAAAATATTCATTCACATCATTTCATTCTTTATTCAGCTGCCAAAAATGAAACAGTTGAGGAACCTTCTACTCATCAGAATGCAAAAGCTGCCCATACAGGCATATGTCAAGGCATTTACAATTAATCTAGGGCATGTTCTATGAGAAGGGCCTTTGAACTTCTGTCAATATTTTTAAAAAATTATTATGGAAAAGGCACATGACAATAACCTTCAAACTATTTCTACTTACACTCAGTCACAGGAGTGACCAGGAAGCAACTTTTATTTAAAGAAACTTTTTTAAGGAGAAAATTCAAATGTGAAGGAACTATAGTAATAAGAATATTTATTTTATTTTCCTAGCTACTTTTGCTCTAATCCATGGTCACACACAACCAGTGCTCTTACTGATGTATACTACCAGTGGTATTCAGGGGGATTGGGTCAGAGAATGGGAATATCAAAGAAATCAAAGAAAGGAGAAAAGGACCCATATAGGCAAAAATATTTTTAGCAGAAATTTTTGTGGTGACAAAGAACAAGAATTGAGTGGATATCTATTAGTTTGGAAATGGTTGAAAAAGTCACACCATACGTCTGTGATAGAATAATATTTTGCTGAGAAGGGAATAAACATTTATTAAGTGCCTACTATGTGCCAGGTATTGTGCAAAGCACTTTACAAACACATAATTTGATACTTAACACAGCCCTGTGAGGTAGATGCTTTCATTTTCCTTGTTTTACAATTAAAGAAAATGAGACAAATAGAGGTTGTGTGATTTGCTAGTAAGTGTCTGAAACTGGATTGCGACCTTCAGTTTTCCTGATTACAAGTTCAGTGCTCTGTGAATGCTCTATTCACTGTACTACCAAATGCTGTAAGAAATTATGAAAGGGGTTGTTTCAGAGAAACCCAAGAAGACTTCAATGAATTGAGGCAACATGAAGTCAACAGAAACAAGAGAACAAAGTATACAATAAGAACAATATTGTAAAGACAAAATACTCTGAAAGGGCTTAGGTTAGGAACTTTGATTAACACAATAACTAGCAATTCTAGAAGACTCATAATGAAATATATTATCAATGTCCTGGTAAGAGAGGTGATAGACTCAGAAAGTAAATTGAGATTTTTTTTTTACATATTCATTCATTCATTCAATAAACATTTGTCAGACACTTGCTATGTACCAGGCACTGTGGTTAAGTACTGAACAAGATAGTCCTTGCCTTCAATCTAATGTGGAAGACAACATTCAAGCAAATGTATACATAGCAACCTATATATAGGGTAAGTAGGAGATAATTAGAAGAAGGAAATCACTGGAATTAAGAGGGATTAAGGAAGGCTTCTTCTAGAAGGTGGGATTTTGTTTGAGACATAAAGGAAGCCATGAAGTTCATTAATCAGGGAAGATGGGAGAAAGCATTCTAGACATGGAGGACAGACAGAGAGAATGCTAGGAACCAGGAGATGGAATGTGTTGTTCATGAAATAGCCAGGAGTGAAGTAGTATAGAGGGAGAAGATGAAAGAGTACAGGACAGAACCCTGGGAGACACCTACATTAAAGGGCATGAGCTAGAGCATGACCCAGCAAAGGAAACATGAAAAAAGAGTGGTCAGAAGGGTAGGAGGAAAACTAAGACATAGAAAACCTAAGGAGAAGAGAATTCAAGGAAGAGAGGCTAGGGACAGCTAAGTGGCACAGGGGGTAGAGCTCCAGCCTTGGGGTCAGGAGGACCTGAGTTCAAATCCGACTTCAGACACTTGACACTTACTAGCTGTGTGACCCTGGACAAGTCACTTAACCCCAATTGCCTCATCAAAAAAAAAATCAGAGGCTGTACAGAGGTCAAGAAGAATGAGAATTGAGAAAAGACAATTGGATTTGTCAATGAGGAGATATTTAGTAACTTTGGAGAGAACAGTTTTGGTAGAATGGTAAGGTCAGAACCTAGATTTTAAAGGGTTAAGAAGAGAATGAGAGGAAAGAAAGTGGAGGCCCCTACTGAAGATGAATTTTTCAAGTTTAGCTACAAAGGGCAGAAGGGAAATAGGATGATAATAATGATAGAAAGATAAGTGAGGTTTTATTTTTTGAGGTGGACAAAAGAAACATATGTATGTATATAGGCATTAGAAAATGAGCTAGTAGAGGGGAGAGATTGAAAATAAGTGAAAGACTTGTGATGACAAAGGCATCAATCTGTTTGAGGAGATGGGATGGAATGGGATAAGTTGAACAGATAGAGGGGTTAGCTTTGGTAAAGAGTAAAGCCACTTCATCATGTGAAAGAGTGGTAAAGGAGAATAAAGTGGCAAAAGACACAGGAGTGGCAGGAGATGATGATGAGGAAATAGGAGATATCATGACAAATGATCTCAATTTTTCATGAGGCAAGGTTCTCAGTTGAGAGACTTGGCCAAGGGGGAACTATGGGAGGCTTGAGGATAGATGAAAAGGTTTGGAAGAGTTGCTGTAGAGAAATAGTGAGTTGATTAGAATGGCATAGTAAAATTTCCTAGCAATAGTGAGGGCCCAGTTAAATGTATGTGACATAAATTTATAGTAGAATTAGAACAGTTGCATTATTTTCTCCACTTTCATTCACCATCATATGTGTAGAAAGAAAGTGATGAATGGTGGGAGTGATTCAAGGCTGAGGCTTGGCAGGTCATAATTGATGATATGGAAAAGGGACTAGAGATTCAAGAGAGGAAGATAGTGTAGACTTGAAATTGCTTTATCATGGGGAAAAAAGTGAAAACAGTTACTACAGAGGAAGTAGCCTGGGAGAGAATCAAGTGGTCAAATCATGAGGAGGAAGAGTAGGGTTATGTCAGAGAAGGTAGAGGGAGAGGTGAAAAGCCAACAGCTTATAATCAGGGGGATTTCAGATTTCTTGGACTTGGAGGTGGTACATTTGTGGGTGATGGCAAGATTGAGGATATGACTTTTTTAATGTGGCTGAGGTTAGATAGAAGGATAGCTCATGGGAAGTAACTCAGTTGATGAACTGAGTGGATAGGGTATTTGAGGAAGAATCAATATGTATATTGAACTCTTGTAATACGAAGGCAGGAGTTGGGGAGGAGAGAAAAATTATAAGCCAGATATCAAGCTTATTTAGGAAGAAAGGGAAGTGATTTGGAGGTCTGAAGACAACACCTACTAAGATTTAGATTGAGTGGAAGATGTAAATAGTAAGTACCTCAAAGGAAGAGAAGTTACTGAGTGATGAAAAAATAGGAAGAACCTGGAAGTGGGAATGGGGTATGAGGAGTATTCCAACTGTCCCATTTTGATTAGTGAGCTGATGAGAGTTAGTAAAGATTCAACAAGTACTAGAAAGGGTGGACAGGGAGGCTGTATCATCAGGGGAAAGCCAGTTTTCAGTAAGATCTGGTAGAAGGAGTGGGAGACAGATAGATTTAAAATAAAGGTAAGCTTGTGGTCTATTGAACAAGCATTCAAGAGGGCGTAGTGGAATGGTTGGGTGGAATTAGGATGAAACTTTGGTCTGGGAAGGTTGAGAGCGGTGGGAATGATGAATCAAGTGGTTCCTGATGAATCAAGGTGGTGTTAAGTTGGGTTTGATGATAATCTACAGAAATTCAGAGTCATTGGGATATAAAGGGTTAGACCAGGTATAAGTCATCATTAAGTGGAGATTGCTTCTCCTCTTTCCTCAAAGAATAGGTACAGCAGGAGATGGGAGGCCTGAAGTCAAAGGGGAGCTTGTTCTTCTTTGCATAGAGGCTCTCCACATACCATTCAGGAGATTGGGCTTGAAGCATGAGGTGAAGGTGTCTTGTGCTGATACAGATAATGTGAGAATTTGTTTTGCTTCACCATAAGTATTTGTAACAGAAATTTTATTTATTTATTTGCTTTTTCAATGGTAGGAGGAGATTGGAGAAAGAAAATAAAACTAAGGATGGTTCTATGAAAACACAGAACTGTTATTAGAAAACACCAAAGCACATATTCTTTTTTTAAATTTAAATTTCATTTATTTTATTTTTTATTTATGAAATAAAACAAGCATTTCCACAATATAGTAGAATAAAAAAAGATGATTGCACATGAAACTGCACATCTATTATGTACAACTTGCTATTCCTTTTAAATATATAATAAAATTATCGTGCAACTTACTTTTTCCCTTTTTTTCTTCCCTCCACTAGAGATGGTTATTATTAGATACAAATGTGTATGTGCATATGTATGTGTGTGTGTGTGTGTGTATGTGTGTGTGTGTGTGTGTGTGTGTGTAAAATCATTCTTTACATACTTCTATTTATCAGTTCTTTCTTCCCTGGTAAGTCCTTTGTAGTAAATGTAAATACTTATAGTAGTCAAAATTACTTTGTTGCTCAAAATTGTTCTTAAAACAATATTGCTGTTGCTATATTCACATTTTCTTGCTTCTGCTTATTTTGCAAAGTGCATATTCTATTGACTGTTTAACATCTTCACATGAAGACAATGGTAATATTGTGAAAGTTGTAAGAACTACGATGAATACAATGATCATTCATTATTTCGGAGGAATGGTGATGAGAAATTATCCATTACAGAGAGATGATGAATGTGTGTGTGTGTGTATGTGTGTGTGTGTGTACACACATATATATGTATTTGTATATAGGCTTCATAATGATATATAATTCTTCACCATTTCTATGATGTATGTGTTATAGATAAAGAGATAGACAGATTATTCTCCCCTCATTCCTCCCATATCTGCACCCTCAGCTCATGGGGAGAAGGGAAGAAAATTAATTTATTATAATAAGGATTCATACTTAAACAAAATAAATTCTGTCATTAACTGTATAAATATATGTATATATAATGCATATATGTATATTTACATATATGAAATATAAATGTACAGCTCTTACCTATGCATATTTGTTAGAAGTTAATTTTCTTGTCTTGTCTTGTGTTTTTAAACACAACTAATTCTTCAACAGCTGTGTGTATGTGTATGTGTGTTTACATACATAAAAACACAAACACAAACATATATATGTATATACAAATATGCACACACAAGCACATATGCATATGTGTGTATATATACTATGCTATATATATGTGTGTGTGTGTGTATATATATATATATATGTGTGTGTGTGTGTATATATATATATATATATATATACACACACAAATATATGTCTGTATGTGTTGGGGGGGTGTGTGCTTTGTTTAACTATGCATATTTGTTATCAGAAATTAATTTTCTCCACAAACATACAATGGGATGGAAGGGGTTATGACTGAGAGAAAATAGATTTCTGGTAAATTGGGAAAAATAGAGAAGTGGGGAGAGTTCTATAGATGTGAAATCCTGCATGAACTTTAAGATAAGGTCACTGTTATTAGTTTTGTTTAACTATTTTATTTTGTTACAAAAGACTTTTCATGAGGTAGTAGTAATATACAAAGAAAAAACAAAACATATTAATAGAACTTAAAAGTGACCACAAAGGAATTGTTAAAGAAACATTCTCTTCCTTCAGATTTTTGGATTATATATTTGCAAACAGAGTTGGTGACAATACATACAGTGAATTTCCACACAGTGAAGTCTTGAGATTTTCTAGTAGGGTATGATTAGCCAGACATGTGTGAAATGCCTCAGAGCATACTAAAACTCCTAGATGCACTATAATATATGAAAGGCTCTGAAACAAGAGTTACAATGAAAGGAATCAAAGAGTCAAAGGATATGTAACTAAATGACTTACTGACTGACTGAATAAATAAATGATGAATTCAACTCATATCCCACTCCAAATGCAGCCCATTCAATATGTGGCTTAAATCGTTTTATATGTTCTTTTTTTCTTACATTGAACCAAATTCTGTCAAACATCCAGATGTGTTCCCTACCTTCTTCAAGTCACTCCCCTTACATGTCATCACAATTCTTCTGGAAACAACTCTCTAGCATCTTCATGTTGATGTTCTGTCAGCCAAACTGGTTGATAGTGTGCACATGTGCCTGAACCCTATTACAACTTGTATTCTCAATGTTTGTTTGTTGGTTTTTGGGTCAGTTGTTCAATAGTAAAAATAGATGCTACTGTAGAATATCATTTCATGAAACCCATTCATTTCTCTTTCTTTTAATGTCTTTGATGTATGGATAGTGTATTCTCATGATTTTTTTCATAAGGTAATTTCTGTAAATGATAAAATGTACATGCCATTTTGTTGTTATTAATGCTTTCTGGGTCATCTTTTTAATGGTAATCAATCTTTTTTCATTTAAGACAGCAAGGATAATGGATAGAGAGCAGTCCAAAAAAGACTTGGGTTCAACCCTTGCCCTTGACTTCAATTGATTCTGTGACCCTAAGCAATTCATTTTCCCTCTTGGCATACCAAGCAACTCTCTAAGACTATAAACATCAGAACATATAACCATCTGCATTAGATATTAGAAAGAGTTGGTTAGAAAGTTAGATTCTCAGAAACAGATTTCTCACTAGGAGTTCCCTATGACAATGAAATCACAATTTGGAAAAAAGAAAAAACCTTTTTAAAAAAAATATGAACCAATTTTTAGTGCTATCTCCCCCCACTCCAAATTGCATGTTTGTGTAGTTGATTGCTTCAACTGAGCTGCAGGATCACTTCTTGGCCTTTTATAGAGAAGATCAAGGGAAACACAAGTATGGGGCTTTATATTCATAATGATTTAAATCATTCTACATATTTATTAGGCAGCTAATTGGCACAGTGGATAGAGTGCCAGGCCTAGAGTCAGGAAAGCTCATCTTCCTGAGTTCAAATCTGGCCTCAGATACTTACTAGCTCTGTGACCCTGGGCAAATCACTTAACCCTGTTTGCCTCCATTTCTTCATCTGTGAAATGAGCTGGAGAAAGAATGACCAAAAAATGGGGTTACAAACAGTTAGACACAACTGAACAACAACAAGCCCTTTTATCATTCCAGATCATTGTGGATCTGATCTTTCTCATCCAGCACATTGGCTATGATTCTCAGTTTTCTTGTTGCCTGCGAACTTGATAAACATGTCACCTATGCATTAACTGAAGTCACTGACAGTAGAGGCTTTTATCCTGGGGGTTTATGAAATTATGCATGTATTTGATTGTTTTTTAATATTGATGGCAATGTCAATGTAATTGACTTTCCCTATAATCCTATATATTTTATCATATACATTAAAACACATTGTTCTTAGATTGAATCTATAAGCATTATCAGACTGGCAAGGAGGTCCCTGACACATACAAAAAAAGGTTAAGTACTACTGCTCAAAGCTCACATCAATTCATTAATTAGCATTTCTTGAGTCTGAATAATCAGTTCAGAATTCACACGGCATCTAGCCCACATTTCTCTGTCTTAAAATATAGTGAGAGATTTTGTTGTATCCCTTTCTGAAATCTAGTTACATTAAACTAGAAGCATTGTCAAAATAAAAAATAAAATAAAATGAGGTTGGTTTGACATGACTTGTTCTAATAAAAACATGCTGGTTCATAGTAGTCACCTCTTCCTTTTCTAAGTGCTCACAAACTATCTCTTTAATAAATCATTCAAAAAGTGTGCTAGGAATGAAGGTTAAGCTCACCAACCTACAGTTTAAAATAGCCCCCTCTTCTCCCCTTTAGAAAGTCGTGACAACATTTCCCCATCATCAGTCCCATGGTAACTTTCCTACTTGCTGAAATTCCTCAATGATCACCTACTGAAGTACAACAATCTCATCCTCACATTCTTTTAGTGCCTTTTGTTATTATTTCTCCAGGACCAGCAATTTGAACTAAATGAGGGCAGTTGCTTAATTTGATCCAAGCAGTTAAGTACCCACTATATACTAGGTACAATGCTAAGTCTAAGAGGACACAAAGACAAAACAAAATAGTCCCTGCCCTTAACAAGCTTAAATTTTTTTAAGGGAAGCAGTACTTCACACAGATAAGAAGATCCAAAGTACAGGGTTTTCATAAAAGATGAGAAAATACTAATAAATGAAAGAATCAAGAAAAGCGTCTTATAGGTTGACAACTGAATTGAATCATGAAATAGAGTTTCCAAGAAGCAGGGATGATGACAAAAAGCACTACAGAAATAAGGGGTGGGGTAGAGGTGAAGGGATGATGACCAGAGATAAGCTGAAGCTAGGGGCACTCTTACCTATTCCTCTGTTGTTATTCAGTCATTTACTCATGCCCAACTCTTCATGACCCAGTGGGTCATAGCATGCCAATTCTATCCATGGGGTTTCCTTTGCAAAGATACTGGAGTGGTTTGCCATTTCCTTCTTCAGTGGATTAAAGTAAAGAGAGATAAATCATCTTTCCCTGGGTCACACAGCTAGTAAAAGTCTGAGATCAGACTTGAACTCCTCTTCCTGTTTCCAGGCCCAGGTCTCTATCCACTGAACCACCTAGCTGCTCCCTACCTATTACTTACTAAGATTAATACTAACACCTGTACCTTTGTTGCTATATCTTCATAATTTCTGTAGGGCCTTGCTCATCCTTGCTGTCATCTCCTCTCTCATAATTCTCCAAACTCTTCCTCGGCCTTGGCTCTTTTTTCTCTACCTACAAACATGATTAGTTTTTCCTCAATCCTTAAAGGTCTTTCCTTCACCTTTATACTTCAATTTTTTTCTATTCCTCTTCATTGCTAAGCTTCTGCAAAGAAAGATGTCTACACCAAATGCCTCTACTTCTTCATCACCAGCTATTTCATCGACCCTTTGCAATCTGATTTTTATCCGAACCATAGTACTTAGCTACTCTTTCAAAAGTTATTAATTTTATTATAATCTCCAAATCTAATTTCCTTTTTTTTTGGTTCTCATTCCACTTGACAACTCCATCAAATTTGACAATGGTGACCATCCCCTTCATCTGAATACTCTTCTATTTAAAAATGGCATTTTCTTCTTCTCTTTCTCTAAGCTCTCCTTTGTGCTTTTTTCCCCCCTGGATCCTTATTCTCTTAATGGTACCCTCAGGTGGTTATTACCTAAGCTTTATCCGTTGAAAACATAGATGCCATAGAGCCCATCCTCCTCATTTTATAGAAGAAGAAACTGAGACTCAGAGAAATTGTAACTTTTCTAGGGTCATAGAGGTAAGTACATTTCTGAGATAGGGGCTTTCATTTACGTCTTCCTGACTTGAAGTCTAGTGCTCCATCCACTATATCATGTTCATTCCTCATCAGAAATCAACAAGTTCCAAATCTATATCTCTACCCCGATCTCATATTTCCAGCTTTCTACGGGACATTTCTATCTGGCTATCTATTTCACTGGTATCTCAGACAATCTGTGCATTATTTTTCCCTGCCTATCTCCTCCTTTTGACTTGACAATTTCTGCTTGTTTAAGCACCTTTTGTCTTATCTTTCATGTTTGAAGACATGTTATCTGGACATATGAGAGGTAAAAAAGAAGAAAAAGTCAATCAGTTACTGAGACCTGGTATTTGGAAGCAAGTTATATCTTTTACATCTGTAGTCTCCTTCTATTCTCACTGCCAGAATCTTGCCACATGGACTTTACCAGACTCCTAATGTCATTTTCTGATTCTATGCTCTTCCTTTCTCCAATCCATCCTTCTTTCCACTGTCAAACTAATTTTTCTTATACTTAGATATGATCATGTCACTCTACTCAAACCATTCCATGGCCACCTCTTTATCATTGACTAAAATTCCAGCTCAGAATACCACCCAAGACCCACCAAAATCTGAGGCCACCTTATTTTGTAAAATTTCCCTCTACATGCTCTATACACCCAAGCTTCTTGACAATGAGGAGAAAGGCATGACTGCTTCATGATCTATCGTATGCCTAGAAAAACATATGAACTAGTCCATTTTATTTTGGTTTCTGTTTTTACCAAGTAGAATTAATTTAATTCTGAGACCTATATAACAAAAAGAAGTAATAGAAACTCCAGAAAGTCTCTTCCTTGTTGCAGCTTAGCTATTCACTACTGACTTACAGCCTTAGAGAACTGTACAAGGCAGGAGGCTTTACTGATTTGCCCATGGTTGCATCTGGTATGTTTCAGAGGCAGGGCTAGACCCAGGTCCTAAAGGATAATCAAAAGTGCATAATAAATGTTTGATAACTGTGAGGAATGGTGTTTTGTTTTGTTTTTTGTTTTGTTTTTGTTTGTATTTGATGTCACCAGTGCTTGTCACAGTTCTTGGCACACAGGAAATTGCATTATAAATGCTTGTTGGTTGATTAATAATCTTAGGATTTATTCCCCATTAGACTTTTTTTGTTATATCCTTTCCAGTTTAAAGTTAGTTCCCTTTGGTTGATAACTGAAGCAAAACTGGAATCCAGTAGTTCTGCCTTCTCCTATGCATACCACAGCATGAGAAGGAGGCATGTAAGGGAAACAAGGGATGGGATGAAAATGGGGAGGGGGGAGCAGAGTGATTTACTCTTTGCTCCTTTCTTTCAACAAAGCCTGCTGCTCCTTTTTGTACTGTCTTCTCCTTAGTTCCAAATTGACTTCCCAAGCTTTAGACTAATGTTCTAAATCATTTCCTCACTTCCTGCCAAGCCCTAGGAATGTTGCTTAACTTGGTGAAACTTTACTTTATATCCTTTGATGAGAAATTGGATCATATTCTCTATTTCATCAGTTTTCAGAAGGCTCCCTCACGTACTGATAACTGACGTAGGTCAGTGATTCTTAACTCGGAGTTTGTGAACTCATTTTCATTTTTATTATTTTGATAACTTTATTTTGATATAATTGTCTTTCTTTGCAACTCTGTGTGTTTTATATTTTAATCAAAAAAATGTTCTGAGAAAAGATCCACTGGCTTCAGCCAACTGCCAAAACGATACATGACAAAGAAACAAAAAATCGGTAACAACTCCTGACGAGAAGTTGTGATTTAATGTAAAGGAGGAGAGCAAATTTCTTTCTTTGACCTTGTTTTGCCCCAGAGCACCATATAAAGAGTTCTGTAAGTTTTCTTCAGTGAAAAAAATATAGGATCTGAAGATACAATATGTTTCAGTTAAGATCTGAACCATCAGAGGAAATATACCTGACCATGAAATCATAGATACATTGAAAGTATATAGTATGTGAAGTTTTTATAAACTTCAAATTCCCCTGGGCTTTAGCCTTCTAGATACTTATTATACAGAAATTTGACAGTCTTGAATTTGTTTCCTATTACTTGCCTTACTTCCTGCTCTTGTACATATGAATGATATAACATTTATTAAATGCTTGCCATTTTCCAGATATTGTGCTGTGCTAATCACTGGAAATATAAACATGAGCAAAGTTAATCTTGGCCCTTAAGAAGCTTGGGGGAAGAAGACAATTCATAGATCTAAATTAGAAAGAAAGGGGAGGGGAGAACATAGTTTGGTTTGGAAATGTTCAGGTGATGACACAGAGGCCTGGTTCTAGGCAAGTTATGGCAATTTAATGTTAAATAATATACATACATGCATATATATGTATATATATATATATATATATACATATATATATAATTTTATAAGAATTACAAGATATACACATGCACACATATATGAAAGTCTACATCTCCATACAAGAGATATTCAAATCTATATCTGTTGATGAGCAGACTGCTTATCCATGTTGGTCCCTTTAGACACCACTGATCTCCCTATTTTTCACATCAAAATAAATTGTGACTTCATCCCCAGAATTTTGTTCTTAAGAGTCTGCCATTCCCTTAAATTCCCTTAAGTTCCCTTCTGTAGTTCTAAAACATGGAAAACTACCTATTCCATTTCTGATCTCTTTGAAATCTCTTTGAAATTCCACTTTTGATGTTTTGTAGTGTACCTGTACAGTGGAAGAATAAATTTCAGATGATTCCAAAAATTCTCCTCCTATACATAAAAAAAAAAAAATCTAACATTTCATGTGAAGCCACTGGTATCCAAGGCTCTCATCATTTCTTGCTTCATCAATAAGCCTTCCTCATTGTACAGAATCAGGTCTAGAAAAACAATACCTCTCATGACTTCCTCTGCTTTCTAAAGATGAAAATTATCAATAAGTCAAGAATTAATGAACTGCTCTTCTTTCCATAGAAACTTCTAGTAAATGCCCAGATAGTTTAAGTGATCTATCACATCTGTACCCTGCCTCAGTGTCAGCTTTGCAATACTGAAGTTTTCCTGGGTTCAATTCATCTGAGTCTCCCAATAGACAAACATTAAATACCGTGCGCACTGTACCAACTTTTGGAGACATATGTGTTAGACACTATCTTCTTTCCTCTTGTTTAATATCTATATCAACAAATGTCAACAACTGAACAATTGTTCATTAAGCACCTACTGTGTGGCAGAGACTGTGGGAAAGACTAAGGATACAAAGGCAAAAATGAAAATATACATGACCTTACATTTCCTTTTTGTTATTGTTATTGTTCTAAGGTCCTTTAAAATAGTTAGTATTATCCAACTGAAGCTTATTTCTTATCCCATGGAGCTCAGCCCAATAATAATAATAATTTGTATTTGCATACCACTGAAAAATTTACATAACATTTTACTTAGAGTTGCCCTATAAGGTAGATAATATAAATATGTCAGAACCCGTTATCTGGAAACTGATATTAAGAGACTTTAAATGACTGGCCTATAATCACATACCTGGAACTCAATCCAGGTTTTAACAGATAACTGTTACTGCAAATAATACATAATAGGTACAATAAAGAGATAAAAAGCAAAGCATTATGTGAAGCCCAAAGGGAAAGTTTGCTACCAACTAGGCATAACAGAGGATAAACATGGCAACTAGGTATGACAGAATGCTTCATGGGCTTTTAGTGGATGGGTAAGAATGCAGTCTTGGCAAGAAGTATTTCAATGTGGTAAAATGACAAGATCATAAAATTTGGGGTCAGGGGACCTGTGTTCAAATCAAGTCTCTGCCATTTACTATGAATGTGACCTTGAACAGATCAATTGATTCCTCTGGTCCTCAATTTTGTCCTCTATAAAATCAATGGGTTGAATTAGACAACCTCCATAGTCCATTATTAATCTTAATATATGATTCTAAAGGCACAAGGTAACATGTTTTGGGGGCAAAATCTAACTTCTCCAATTTATATATAATGAATTATGTATAGAAAAGAATAATATGGAACAAGAGTTAAAAAAAAGCAGAGTGTCTCCAGAATTTGGAGGATCTTATATGTCAGACTAAGTTAGGATTTTCATAAAATCATAGATATTTAGAGCAGTAAGGGAACTTAGATATTGTATTCTTACCTGATCTTACAGATGAGAAGACTTACACCCAGGGAGGACAATTATCCAAGGTCACAAATTAGTAAGTAGTAAAGGCACAGTTTGAACCCAAATCTAATGATTTTAAAATCAGTGCCCTCACCACTTTACTAACACTGAACCTCAAACTTTATTCAACTGATGATAGAAAAGACTGATGCTTTTTAAGAAATCATTTAATCAGGTAAAATGCATTTAAGTAACTTCTGTGTTTCATGATCTGTGCTACATGCCAGGGATAAGAAGACAAAAATGAAATATTCCCTCCCTTCAGGGACCTTACATTCTATAAAGGAAGGAAACAGGTACACATAGGAGGGATCATGTTTTGGTGGGAAGAAAATTAACTCTCTAATGGGAGTTGCTGAGTTCAATCTCCATCTCTAATGCTTATCTGTATATTCTTGAACACATGTACTTAACTTCCCTGGGCTTCAGTTTTATCATTTCTTAAATAAAAGAGTTGGATTAGATGGTTTCTAATCTACAATAGTTCTAAATCTACAATAGTAAGTGATTGAAAAATAAATATGTATGTAACATATTTACAAAATAGTTGCTACTCTCCAATTATTTTTCTTTCCAAAGAATACGAAGTAAGATCACCCCCAGCTGAAGAGCACTGAAGTTACAAGGACAGCCAGCCTTAAGACATCAGGGATTGGAAGAACAAATTTTTAAATTACCACTGAGACTGGTAAGATGGATGCAGAAGTCCATTTGCAACTCATTTCCCAACATTGAGTGGGGATCCTGTTGAGGCTCTTAAAACAATACAAATAAATTCTCCCAATTGCACCCGGAGTGGTATGTGTGTATAGAATTTGCTGGTTTTGCAGAAGGATTTAAATTAATAGGTGTGACCTTTCAGTGACTTGCCTTCCATCCTCATAAATTTGGCCTATTTGCAAATGAGGCTCAAGGAGATAAGTCACAGGCAGATTCTAATATCTAGACACACAAAATCTCATGGCCATTGTGCCATCCACTTGGTCCATTTAAAACTGAACATTATAAGTTACTATGATCCTTTTGTGTCTTGGTGGTATTGGAAGGTTATTAGTGAAATATATTTTGAGGTTATAAACCTCTTTAAAAAAAAACAGCAACTCATTTCTTTGAAGAATTATTAAGCACTAAATGACTTTGTGACAAATGGCTAATCTTTATATCCTAAGGGCTTTGCTGTGTGAATGACAGAGCCTCTGCTTCCAAAGAGACACATTCAGAGGCCCTCTGCAGACTTAGCTACAAGAGGGAGACTCTTGTGTTCATGGTTCCCTCCTCTCCTATGTCAGACAGAATATATCAAAAGCATATTGCCAGCAATTTGACAGGAAGGGAATTTTTTAATAACGCAAACAAAATGGTACTCTCCTTTTTGGCATGTCAGATCATTTGTAAGAATCTGTCAGCTGCCATCATCCAGCTCACTATTCTTTTCACTCACTTCCAAACAAAGCTAATATACTTTGTAGAGAGAATATTTCTTCAGCCCCAAGTACTCAATTCTAAAGGTGCTATTTGCTTCTAACACCATCCCACCTCATGCACACTGGCTTATGTTACACAAAATCCACTTATGTCTTTCCCAGTCTATTGGCACATAGAAAAAAAAAATTAAGTAGCATGAGTAAGATACAATCAATATGAGAAGATCTTAGAAACATGGTAAGACTGACATGAATAGATATGGAATGAAAAATGCAGAACCAGGACAATGACATACTCCCCCTCAATCCCAGCGGTCATATATCATGCATATCTTTATTTAAGTTATTTTTGTTGTAAGCGCAATTTCTTTTCTCTTTTTCTTCTTAATTTTTTTCTAATTCCATGTAAAAACGTTTTTAACATTCATGTTATTTATTTTAAGTTCCAAATTATCTTCCTCCTTCCCTTCCCCTTCCCCTTCCCTGGGAGAGTAAGCAATTGGATATAGGTTTACATTTGAAGTCCTGTAAAGCATATTTCTATATTAGTTATGTTGTTTAAGAAAACACAGACTGGGGAGCAGAGCACAATGGCACAAAAAGCCAGGAACTTGCCTGAGATCTCCCCAGTTTCCCTCAGAAACAACATTAAATCCAGCTAAAAAGTGGATTCAGAAATGATAGAACCTACAAAAAAATGGAATTTTAAAGGACTTCAGGAAAGGTCTGTCTCACTTGAGTAGAAGAGAAGTGCAGTCCAGTGAAGACAGTGACCAGGTAAGTCAGCGGAAAGCTCCTAGCCACAGAACAGATCAGCAACCAAGGTCCTGCGGTTCTGGATAAGCAGGCAGTGGCACAGCAGGCCAGATGTGAGGCCTCCAGCTTAGCACAGAAGGCAAATTGCCAGCCCAGAACCCTGGGCAAAAAAGGTGTGAGTAGGCTGGGCCATCCCAGCACAGTGAGCAAGTTGACAGCACCTGAGGCCCCAGAAAGGAAAATCAGTATGCAGAACATTAGCCTCCAGCACAAGATGCTTAGGACAGTGACTTCTGTGCCCCACGAGCAGAGCTCAACTTTAACAGCCACAAAATAGGCTCCAAAATGAGCAAGAAACAGAAAAGAGCCCTGACCATAGAAAGCAACTGTGGCTACAGAGAAGATGAAAATAAAAACTCAGAAGAAAAAGACAACAAAGTCAAAATAGATACATGTAAAAACTGTAAGAGGAATAGAAATTATCTGAAGCCCAACAAGCCTTCTTAGAAGAAGTCGAAAAGGATTTTAAAAGCCAAATAAGAGAGGTAGAAGAAAAATTGGGGAAAGAAATGAGAGGTATACAAGAGAGAGACAACAGATTGGAAAAGGAAGGACAAAAATTGACTGGAAAACAAAGAAACAATTCCTTAAAAAATACAATGACCAAATGGAAAAAAAATTCAATGAAGACAACTCCTTAAAAAGTAGAACTGACCAAATGGAAAAGGAGGTACAAATGCTAGTTGAAGAAAACATGAGACATCAAGAATCAGTCCAATAAAACCAAAAGAAGAAAAAAAATTAGAAAACTGTAAAATACCTCACTGGAAAAACAACTGACCTGGAAAGTAGGTTGAGGAGAGATAATTTAAGAATTACTGGGGGCCACAGCCAAGATGGCGGAGTAAAAGCAGTGACTAACTTGAGCTCTCCCCAAACCCTTCCAAATACATGTAAAAAATGGCTCTAAACAAATTCTAAAGCAGCAGACCCCACAAAAAGACAGAGTAAAACAAATTTACAACCCAAGACAGCCTGGATGGTTGATCAGAAAGGTATATCATGCCAGGTGGGGAGAGGAACACACTCTGACTTGGGCACACAGGTAAAACAGTCCTCAGTGAACCTGGAGCAGGCCTCTGAGGACTGAATAATGGGCAGCTGTGGCAATTTCCAGATTTCTCAACCCACAAACACCAAAGACAACTTAGAAGGTGAGTGGCAAAAGTCTGTGACTGTGGTGAGAGAGAAGCGTGGAGCAGCCCCAGTCTCCAGGCTTGGCCCTGGGGCAGCGGCTGCTTCCTGAGCTTCCAGGCCACAGACTGAGGGGGAATTTAGTGGATGATGAGAGGAGGATTGCAGGGATCTCTCTGCTGGTGCGGGATTCTCTTGCTTTGCCTGTGCTTAGATCTGCATCACAGTTCTAGGTGGTGGTCCTGGGGTGAGGAGTGATGGCATGGCAGAGCTTGTAGTGGTGATGCAGAAAAATCCTCCTCACAGTTTCAAGGCAGGAAAGAGTATTTGTGGTCATTCATAGACCAGAGCACAGACCAGGAAAGGAGTAAACATCTCGCCCCTTAACATACCACCTTGAATGAACTGAAAATTTACAAGTCCCTAGAAGTATCTCTGAAAACAGCTGCACAAAACCCCCAAAGCTTGGACAGTACATTCTCCACATTGGAAGCAGACCCCTACCCTAACAAAGAGCTTAAAACTCAAGTAATTGTCTGGGATCATGAACAAACAAAGGCACAAAAATAGTCAGACCATAGAATCTTACTTTGGTGACAAAAGAAGATCAAAACATACAACCAGAAGAAGACAACAAAGTCAAAGCTCCTACATCCAAAGCCTCCAAGAAAAATATGAATCAGTCCCAGGCCTTGGAAGAGCTCAAAAGGATTTTGAGAAGCAAGTAAGAGAAGTAGAGGAAAAACTGGGAAGAGAAATGAGAGTGATGCAAGAAAATCATGAAAAACAAGTCAACAGCTTGCTAAAGGAGACCCAAAAAAATACTGAAGAAAATAACACCTTAAAAATAGCCTAACCCAAATGGCAAAAGAGGTCCAAAAAGCCAATGAGGAGAAGAATGCCCTAAAAAGCAAAATTGGCCAAATGGAAAAGGAAGTCCAAAAGCTTACTGAAGAAAATACTTCCTTAAAAATTAGAATGGAGCAATTGGAAGCTAGTGACTTTATGAGAAATCAAGACACTGTAAAACAAATCCAAAAGAATGAAAAAATAGAAAACAATGTGAAATATCTCATTGGAAAAACAACTGACCTGGAAAATAGATCCAGGAGAGAGAATTTAAAAATTATTGGACTGCCTGAAAGCCATGATCAAAAAAAGAGCCTAGACATCATCTTTCAAGAAATTATCAAGGAAAACTGCCCTGATATTTTAGAACCAGAGGGCAAAATAGAAATTGAAAGAATCCACAGATCACCTCCTGAAAGAGATCCCCAAAGGAAAACTCCTAGGAATATTATAGCCAAATTCCAGAGTTCCCAGGTCAAGGAGAAAATATTGCAAGCAGCCAGGAAGAAACAATTCAAGTATTGTGGAAACACAATCAGGATAACACAAGATTTAGCAGCTTATAAATTAAGGGACCACAGGGCATAGAGTATAATATTCCAGAGGACAAAGGAGATAGGATTACAACCAAGAATCACCTACCCAGCAAAACTGAGTATAATCCTTTAGGGGAAAAAATAGTCATTCAGTGAAATAAGGGTCTTTCAAGCATTCTTGATGAAAAGACCAGAGCTGAATAGAAAATTTGACTTTCAAATACAAGATCCAAGTGAAACATGAAGAGGTAAACAGGAAAGAGAAATCACAAGAGACTTATTAAGGTTGAACTGTTTACATTCCTGAATGGAAAGATGATATTTATAACTCATGAGACCTTTGTTAGTATTAGGGTAGTTGGAGGGAAATTTGTATGTATGTAGATAGATAGATAGATAGATAGATAGATAGATAGATAGATAGAGGGAACAGGGTGAGCTGAAGATGAAGGGGTGATATCTGGAGAATAAAATTAAGGGTGAGAGAGATTATACGGAGAAGGAGAAAGGGAGGTAGAATGGGGCAAATTATGTCACAAAAAACAGACAAGAAAAGGCTTTTACAATGGAGGGGAAGTTGGGGAAGGTGAGAGGAATGAGTGAATCTTATTCTCATAGGATTTGGCTTAAGGAGGAAATAATATACACACTCAATTGAGTATGGAAATCTATCTTACCCTCCAGGAAAATAAGGGGTGAGGAAGGGGACAAGAAAGTGGATGACAGAGGGTAGGGCAGATTCGGGGAGGGAATAATCAGAAGCAAACACTTCTGAGGAGGGACAGGGTCAAAAGAGAGAATAGAATAAATGGGGGATGGGATAGCATGAAGGGAAATATACTTAGTTTTTCACAACATGACTACTATGGAAGTGTTTTGCATAACTACACATGTATAACCTGTATAGAGTTTCTTGCCTTTTCAATGAGGGTGGGTGGGGAGGGACGAAGGGAGAAAATTTGGAACCCAAAGTTTTAAAACACATGTTAAAAAAATTGTTTTCACTTGCAACTCGGAAATAAGATATACAGGCAAGGGGTATAGAAATCTACCCTGCCCTACAGGAAACCAAGAGGAAGGGGGAAAGAGAAGGGGGGGAGAGATAGAAGGGAGCCAGATTAAGGGGAAGAATATTCAGAATGCATGCTGTCTTGGGGTGGGGGGGAGGGGCAAGATGGGGAGAAAATTTGGAACTTAAAATCTTGTGGAAGTAATGTTGAAAACTAAAAATAAATTAATTAAAATAGATTGCTAAAAAAATTTGAAAAGGAAAATAAAGAAATGATGAAGGGGATTGTTTCAAAAAAACCTACAAAGACTAGTATGAACTGACAGAAAGGAAAGTGAGCAGAACTAAGAGAAAAATTTTCATGGAAAAATCAATATTGTGAAGATAATCAACTGTGAAAGACTCAGTAATAACTCTTAACAACACCATAACCAATCACACTTCCAAAGGCCTCCCTGAAGCATATTTTCTTATATTTCTTTGGGGGTTTTTTCCCTACTTTTTTCTGGAACATGGCTAATACAGAAATATGTTTTGCAACACTATGTATATTTATAACGGATTCTATTTTTCTTGCTTTCTTAAAAGGTGGGGAAGGAGGGAAGGGAAGATAATTTGGAAAATAAAATAAAATTGAAAGAAAAAGAAAAGAAAGCAACTAAAAAAAAGAATTATTGGACCTCTTGAAAACCATGAGTACTTTCCAAATAGGATCCTGTATACCTAGTAGTGTATACAATTGCCATAGTCAGCAACCTCCTGGGAAGAAGAAAGGTTAATAGAACCTGGCATTTATCCAAATTCACAATACCCTAAGTGATCAGATTGGTAAATGCTTCTAGCAGACATTTTGTTACTGGGCTATTGTTCAATGCCATTGTTGACTCTAGTTTGGTCCCTTCCTCTTTCTGGGCCTCAATTTCCTTCTCTGTTAAATGAGGGGTTTAGGTTATATGGTATCTAAGATCCTTTCCAGCCTTAACATTCTAGGAATTCATGTCTCTCTGATCACCTTTTGTCTTGTTATATCTGGGAAGCAGAAATCCTTATGTTACCTCTCATAGATAGAAGTATCATTGTGCCTTTGAAGAGTCCTTAGTTTCAAAGGAAAAAAAATGGTTTCCATGGGTATAACTCCTTGACATGATCATTTCAAAGAAATAAAGATGAGTGGTTCATACTCTGGGAGGTTTTCCATTAGCCTATCTGCCAATAGGCTCAGTTCAGACATACTGGGATTTTCTATGCCTGTTTTAATCATATACAAAGAAAATTTCAGAGTTCAAGAGTTCTGAATTTAGAGCCAAAAGACATGAAGCCAGCTCCAAGCTCTCTTTTTGCCCCCTATGTGATCTTGGGAAAGACACTTCACTCTTCAAGGCCTCAGCTTCTTCATCTATAAAATGATTGGTGCTATACTGGGGCACCTCTAAATTCCCTTCCAACCTTACACCTTATAATCTTGCAAATGCAATTGAAATGGTCCTTATTTTTTACTCCCTGCACTGGTAGCTTCAACTTCAGGGCCTCTTAGAAAGGAGAGAGCCATCATCTTCTTGAGCTTCTGGCCTCTTCATTGAGATAGTCACATGATGCTTTTATCAACTATAGCTCAGCTTTGGCTGACAGTCATATTCCCCTACAGAGAACTGGATGTTGCCTAAGGCATAAAGTCTTGTAATGAAAATACCGCTATGTCCCTGAGCCAAACTGAAATAGACTTCTGCCAGGGATCTGCCAACTCTGGATACCTTTTAGAATGAGTGCTGCTGATTTTATATTGCTTCAGGTAATGATCTGATGGCATCACTATGATATACCTCTCTCTTTTTTTTTTTTGTTTTGTGACCAAAGCAAAGTCAATCCACCATAAAGATATTAACTGCATTAACTTAACTGTGTTAAGGCCAGAACCTAACACATCTCCATAATATGAATGAATTCACAGGCACCATTCATTAGAGTTCTATAACAATACTGGCAGAATGCAAATTTAGAATTGACATTTTCATCCTAATAAGCCAGTCATGGACACTAATGGGAAAGTGACTTGAATGTCAGAGTTTCCAGAGACCTTCTTAGAATATTGAATCTACCCCCTTCATTTTCTGAAGAAGGAAACTGAGGCCCAGGGAACTAAAGAAATTTGCTTGCAATAGTATAGCTAGGTATTTCTAAAGGTAAAAATAAGACATAGCTCAATAAGAAAGAGACCATCATTATCAGATTTAAAGCTAGAAGGGACATCAGAGTTCTTCTGGTCTAATCATCCAATTTTATAGGTGAGGAAATTGAGGTTTAGAGAGATAAAGTGATTTGTCAACCTGTAGTCATAAAGTAAGTGTCAGAGCAAGTACTCAAATCTAGGCTAAATCATGCATGGAATCACCTGACACAGCAGGACTTATATTTCAGATACCTTAGACATGCTAAGGTAGTATGGTATAGTAGAATGAGCATGACACTTGTAGTGAGAAAGTCTGGATTTCAATACTATGTGTGTGTGTGTGTGTGTGTGTGTGTGTCACACACACATACATACATATACACATATACATATACCACTATATATGCATGTGTATATATATGTACATATATACAACACCTTATAGATAAAGATATTTATATACTGATATAGATATAGATACAGATATAGATACAGATGTATCTCCTTTTGAGAAGATAAAATGTTTCCAGAGGATGGCAACCAGATTGAAGAAGCGAATGGAGCTTATACCATTATAAGAATTTGTTGAAGGAATTGGGAATGTTCAGCCTGGAGAAAAGAAGACTTGGGAGGATTCAACAGCTGTCTTCCAAGTATGTGAAGGGTTGTCAGGTAGAAGAAGTATTAGAGTTCTTTTGGTCACTCTAGAGAATAGAATTAGTAGCAATAAGTGGAAGCTTCAATGTGATTGATTTCAGTTTAGTAAAAGACAATACTTCCTAACACTTAGAGCTGTCCAAAAGTGAATTGGGAAGCCTCAAGAGGTGGTGGGATGAACTTTCTGGACATCCTCAAATGTAGACTGGATGACTATTTGCCAGAAATGTTGTGGATAAGCTTCTATTCAAGTTTGAATTAGACTAGATAGTCTATGAAATCCATTTAAGATCTGAAGTTCTGTGATTCTGTCTCTTTCCTTCTCCTAACATTGAAACTAAATCCAGATAAATCTCTAAACTAGGGGCCTTTATCATTGGACAAAATGTTCTCACCCCTGAAATTAATCTTCCTGTCATACAGTCCTTCCTTCATCTATGGAACAAAATTTTATTATGTACTATTTATACAGCACTATGGTTGGGAATGCAAAAAATGAAGAATGATAAAATTCTTGACCTCAGTAGTCTTACGTTCTACTACAGTGGATATAGCATGCACGCAAATAAATACGGTACAATATAATATCTGATAGCAGTAAAGGAGAAATCTAGAGTTAGCAGTCTGTGAAAATTGAAGGACAAGCAAAACACTTTGGACTATGCAGATCAGGGAAGGCTTTATGGAGGAGAAAACACCTGGATCTCAAAAAAGTGATTAATTTAACTCAATTATGATGAGGAGAGAGCACATTATTGGCATGGGGAATAGAAAGTGCCAATATACAAGCAAAGAGTGAAAGATGTGATCAGAAAGAGTAGACAGTCCAGTTTGATTGGCTTATAGAATTCTTGAAGGGGAGTTTTATAAATAGATGGAGGATGGAAATAAAAAATTTATTAAGTGCTTTCTGTGTGCAAAGTACTAGACTAACATAAGATAGTCCTTGGTCTCAAAGAGCTCACATGTTAAGGAGAGAAAACATATATAGAAAGTTTCAAGAGACCATCATATGAAAGGTGCAGCAGAAAAAAATAGATGATTTTATGCCCTCTGACAGTGCCAAGGATTTTAGTGGAGTGGATTTTTTCTGGGTCTTTTTTGGTTGTATTTGCAGCACCTGCAAGATCAATTGCCAGGCATATCTCCTGGGAGGTTGCTTTCCAGGAGGAGGGTTGTGCCTGTGGGCTCAAAACCAGACCAGTGGTCTGGGAATGCTGTGACTCCCAGGAGCCTTGGGCTTAACTTCTCACTGGTGGCAGTTGCTCAGCTATGGAGCCCAAGCTGGAAGCATGACCAATGCTGTGAGGAGCATGGCTCTTGTCAAGGTTCTGGGGTTCAGGATTATCTCTACTGAGTGTTCAGATGAAGGAGTGGTTGAAGTGGTGGGGATGATTTGACTTACCTGGCATATGCCATCTCTTTCCCTCAGGGTACTTTACTACTTCAGCTAAACTGGCCTGCCTACCATCTAGGTGCTGTTGGTCAGCAGATAGGGGGACAGCTGCCACTTCTCTCCAGGAATTGTGTCCCTAGATGTATGAAGAAAAAAGTCTGGAAAAAGCAGAGCAGACTCAGCTTGAGATGGGCATTATAAGTCAGCCTAAAAATTTTGTATTGTATCCAATGGGCAATGGGGAACAATAGAGAAAAAAAATCCTCATCAAAAAACTACTACTGATGAGGACTTCGGCTGAAAGGGAAAGACTCTCTAATTTCAATTAAGAGTGAAAGCAGCCCCCAGGGAATATGTATATCAATAGCTACCCTGGAAAGTTATTGGGGAATTTTAGACAGTTACATATCTATTAAAAGTAACCATTTCTCAATGACATTATTACAATCAGGTTATGATTTGGAAAATAAGCCACCTGCCTGGCATATTGTAAAACTTTTTGTGTGACTTTGGATAAGTCACTTCACTTAACTAGGGATCAATTTATTTCATCTGTAAAGTGAGAGGGTTGGATTTGCTGGTCTTTGAGGTCCCCCTTCAAGATCTAGATCTATGATCAAGAGTCAAGAAGGGCCTCCAATACTTCCTCCCCTCTCCAATTCCATTTTCATAACACTGTTAGAATGCTTTTTTTCTTATGCATAAAACCCTATCACTCCCTTGCTCTAAAATCTTCAATAACTTTTTATTACTGCTTAATGATATTTCACACTCCTGTGCTTGGCATTCAAGGACCTCCCAAAACAGCCTTGTTAAGTGTTTAATGTGTTAAGTGCTAGAAACACAAAGAGAAAAGTAAGGCAGCCCTTGATCTCAAGGGTATGTTACTTATTCTGTTCCAGTAAAATTGTACTATTCTACCATGTTCAGATGCCCAATACCCAACCACCACTATATTTATTCATGCAATACCTCATGTCTAGTCACCAATCTTTCAATGTTAACTCAACTGGCTGTTGGTCCATTAATTCTTCCTTTATTTTCCCTGAAGATAACAATCTCCTTGCTTCACTCAAGAGCTCATGTGGCACTTAGTTTTATACCTCACTAACACAGGGACTTGGTGTGCAATAGTGTATTCCATTGTGCTCTACGTTTGCTTCTTATCCTCTACTAGACTGAAAGTTCTGGGGGGGCTGAATTTTATTCAAACTTTGTATCTCCTCCCATCTGACTCACTGTCTTACTTAAAGTCAGCTCTTAATATTGTATGAATTAATAAATGGTAAATATAAAGTACCACATTATACCTTCTCTGTCTGGCAAGCACTGACAAGTCAACAATTCAGTTCAATTCAAGAAGCATTAATAAAGCACCTTCTATATGCCAGGTTTTGTACTAGATTGTAAGGACACAAAGCCATAGCCAGTTTCTGCCCCAAGGACCTTATATTCTACTCCATGAAGCAGCAATATAGATGTATGTAACCCAGGATTCAAGACTGTTTGTATAGGTTTTTTCCTCATTAGTGGAGACTGATTATTCAATATTTCTTTTCTGCTTTAGTGGTAGACCTAGAGAGAGCTTGGGAAAAGATAAAACCTAGTGTTCTTATTTCCACCTTTGAGAGAGAAGACATGTAGTAACATTTTCTCTTTAGGGGGAGGTCCCTGAAGGGAGAGAAAGACTCTTGGAAGAAGCTAACATGTAGAACATCTGAGGCAGATCAATCATACCCATATCCGTAACTTATTGCACTAGAGACTTTGTGGAATTTCCACTTAGGTGGGATCTAGGTATCTGTCTCACTCTCTGTTTCTCTCTGTCTCTCTCTGTCTCTGACTCTGTTTCTCTTTGTTGTCTCTCTCTGTCTCTGTGTCTCTGTGTCACTCTCTCTCTGTCTCTCTCTCAATCTAACTCTCCCTCTTCGTCACTCCCAGAAGTGGAAAGTACATTCACTCTGAGTATAGCTTGATATATTCTCATCTGCATAACTTCTCTGATTTCTATTTGCTATCAATTTGAATAAATGAGTTTATTTGCTATTTTCTCTTATCTATGTATGGTCTTTGTGTAACTGGCTTTTGGTAGGTTTCAAGCCTTGGATAGACCTTGGGGCATTCCATTCCCATTAAGGAACAGCAATCAAGAACAGAGATTGAAGGTAAAAAATATCTTTCCAAGATTAACAGTATTTAGGAGGCAGATAGAGAGTCTCATAGTCTTTCTTTGAAGAGAGCACAGTGGCCAGCTTCTGGTTCCATTCTTCTGCTTTCCCTCTTGGTAGGAATCAAAGTTGCCCTTGAAGAAGGGTGGATGGAGGAGACACTAGAGATATTGACTTATATCTCTCTTACTGCCACATCTAGGCAACTTCCTATGGACACACATAATCTATGTGGACAACACAAATACACACATACATACCTTATGCACTATAAGTAACATATACACACATACATGCATATGCATATACATATACACACATATCTATTCCAATTGACTGCAAATTACATGCCCCACCTTTTTTAAATGAAGAATTAAATGAATAGAAATCCTATTTAAAAAAGCTTTATGTTGATTCATCACACTATAATATCAACCTCAGTAATGATTCATACAACTTTTTTTAATTTCACATAGATATCACATTTCTAAAAATGTGATAGAATCTAATTAATTACTCATCAATGACTAAGACAGCTTTTCTTATTCTTTCTTCTGAACTACAATGTTTGACATTTATTTTAGCATAGTACCAGTCTAGGCTTGGATTCTCAGTTTCCTAATTGCATTTGTAAATAAAACTTATGTTCTCTGCAATTAATTACTGGCAATGGGAAACATTGGTATGTCTGAGATTAAAACAGAAATAGTCCTATTTGACTGATAACTGCAGACGCATATGGTCACACTTGGCTACTGCATGTGGTTAAAATTCAATTAAGACACTCACCAGACTTTACCACCTCTCTTTAGCTGCCTCCTCCCTCTGCTCCTATAGCTCCCTTCTTGAATTGTCAAATTCCTTCCAGAATCTTCATTTTGATATAGCTTCCAGATCATCCATATATTACTCTCTAGACCTTTCCATCATGTCCACATTTGGGTACCTCCCCACTCTCTTTTCAGCTCCCTTTTATATGTTTGTCTTCCTGCATGAGAAAGTAGGTCCTTTGTCAGCAAAACCTGTCTTTATTTTTGCTTTTATTTTTGTCTCAAACACTTAGCAAAATGCCTGGCACATAGTAAGCACTTAATAAATGTTTGTTGAATTGATTTGTTGACTTGACCTCAATTAATCAGGATATGTGGTGGGAGAGAGAGGGGGGAGAGAGAGAGAATTAGAGAATGGTATGACTCTGAGAATTTCCCTATTTGCCTAGAAAATCTGGTTATTGAAGAAGGATGAATAGATTTTTTCTTTGTTAATGTAATATAAATTGAAAACAAATTAATATTTATTTGCCAGTTGAAGATCTTGAAGGACCTAATAGTCATCACTCAGAACTAATTTCTTGTGGTCCAATACTATGAGTGAAGGTGTAGATTGACCTGAACCTTCACTTCTCTTATAACATGTCTTCAAATTTGTTGGTAGGGGATTTTTTTATGTTTAATTCTTAAAACATTGATTCCTAATGTAAGCCTTTTTTCATAATTTGTCTTTTTTTTGTCATTTATGTTTTTCTTAGGAAGTAGTCTCATTAAAATGTTTAAAAAATACTATTCTAACATGGTAGAGAGAACCTTAGGCTTGGAAATCAAATGATCTGTGCATGTTCAATCCTATGTGATGTAACAGCTGCAGGACCTTGAGCAAGACATTTAAAATTTCAAGTTTCAGTTTCCTTATCCTCAAATGGAGGTAATAATACTTGTCCTAACTGACTCATGGGGCTGTTAGAATAATAATAGGACCTCATGACACTTTTAGGTTTGCAGAGTAAAGTTAGTCACAGCAGCCTTTTGCAGTAAGTGATATTAAGTATTGTTATCCCACCCCCTTACTTTTTTACAGATGACTTTATTGAAGTTCTGAAATGTTAACCATCACATGAATAATTGATTACATAACTAATAAATGTTGAAGGGGAATTCAAACCCAGCACTTCTGATTCCAAATCCAGCACTATAACAAAATGAGTTTACAGTTATTTCTTCATAACAGTCTTCTGAGGTAGATAGTAAAAACATTATTACTTCCATTTTGTTGAGAGCAAATTGAGATCCAACAAGATTAATGGTTTATTCAAGGTCACATAGCGATTTATTTATTTAGAAGAAGTTCTTAAACTGGGGTCAATGAACTTCTAAGAGTTCTGTAGAAAGATTTCAGGGAGGGGAGCATGAATTTGGCTGGGAAAAAATACATTTTTATTTGAATATAACTGGTTTCTTTGAAATCCCATATATTTGAAAAATGCTTTATGTTATGTGTTTAAAAATATTATTCAGAGGAGGGCTCTCTAAAACTGACAAATGGGTCCATCTCTCTCTCTTTCTGTCTTTCTCTGCCTCTGTCTCTTTGTTTTTTTCTGTCTCTATGTGTCTCTTTCTTTGTCTCTCTGTCTCTGTGTGAGTGTGTGGGTGTGTGTGTCTCTCTCTCACATATACCAGTCAGGAACTCTTGTTACATATCACAGTGAATCAAGAGTTAGCTACAGGGCTTGTTTAACTATTTTCACTCATGACCCCTTTAGCACTTCCTAAAGGGTGGGTTGAAATTCAAATGGGGTTGGAACCCAAATGGGATAACAATCCGCAGTTTAGTAAGCGTTGAAGGATATGGGTTCAAATCCTTACTCTGCTATTTACTACATATAAGGGTGGTAAGAGACCTAACCTCTGGGCCTTACTTTCCTAATCTGTAAAATAAGGAATTTTAGCAGAAGCCCTCTAAGGTCTTGCCTTTACCCTATGGCCCTAGGTGTTAGAGCTTAGAGTAAAGTCTTCTCGCTCCAAATTCAATTTTCTTTTCCTTTTCCTATGTTGTGTGTTGTTGGTATTTTGTTATTTCTTCTGACTGGTGAGCATTCATCACATCTCTCCTGGAACTAGGCCCACCACACTTCTACTAGACATTTTCATTCTGTGCCATATCCATGCTTCTCCACTTTCAATGCTATATATGAAAACAGTAATCAATCAGCACTAATGATAATTATGGGCAACTGGATTAAAATTATAGTAATAGCTAGCATTTATATATCATTTTACTATTTGCAAAATGTTTTACATATTGATGTCATCTCCTTTGATCCTCACAACAATGCTGTGAATTAGGAATTATTATTTACAATTAGAGAAAAAGAGGTAAGGAAAGATTTGGTGACTTGAGCAAGGTGACATAGCTAATAAGTGTCTAAAGCTAATCAGGCACAAGTAGGTGATGCAGTGAAGAGAATGCCCGGCCTGGAGTCAGAAAAGCTCTTCCTGAGTTCAAGTCTGGCCTTGGACACTTACTAGCTTTGTGATCCCAGGCAAGTCACTTACCCTTGTTTGCTTCGGTTCCTCATTTGTAAAATAAGTTGGAGAAGGAAATGACAAACCACTCCAGTATCTCCACCAAGAAAACCCCAAATGGAGTCATGGAGAGTTGGATATAACTGAAACAACTCAACAGCAACAAGGCTGGATTAGAGCTAAGAGATTTCTGACTCCAAGTCTACCTGCTTCATTACTTAACTGCCTATGCCAGCAAGATACTCCTCTCTAACTACCACTTCCCTAAATGTGTTATCTTCCCCTAGTACAGTATGATCCTTTTGAGGGCAGGGATTGTTTAGGTTGTCTATACTTGTAGCCCAAGGGCTCAGCATAATGCCTGGTAGAAAGAATTTAATAAATGGGTTTTTTTTTCATTCATTCTGAAATGATGGCATAATATTCAGTTAAAAAACAAGTTTTACGTTTGTGTTAGTTGGATTCCAGCTAATCAAGGTTTCTCTATATCCCCCCTCCCAAAAAAACAGCCTTTATTGAAGAGGTATAGACTTCTGTATTAGTTTCAACATTCTCCCTCTATTCTGGTTAAGTCTTACCACCCTTAATCCTCCTGGGCCCAAAGGAAAGGAAAAACTCCAATGTTCTTCCTTCCGTCTTAAGCACATTGACCTGAATAGAGTTTGAAATTGAAGCATTTGCTGGCTGGAGTGAGCAAATGCCTGTACTGGGACCAAACGAGGGATCATGAGTATAGTTCTCTTAGCTCTGTGTGGTATTTTCAGAAAATTACTTTTTTTGCAAATAAACTTTGTAGTGAGCAAGAAAAGGAATGCAACCCCTACTCAAAGCATCAAAAAGGTAAAAGAAAAAAAAATTCAAGCACTCAAGATAAACACCCACTGAGTGGTGTTCTGTACTTAGACATGGCTTGCACCAACTCTATTCCCTAGGGTAATCATAAACAGACTGAAATACAAGCGATGCTCAGTCCTCTGCTTTTTATTCCCACTTCTTTTGACTGTAATGATTATCTCCACTGGCTCTATTTGTAATAAACTGTTTAAGAGATAGTACAGAAATAATTACTCCATGTTACTGTTGTGACCCCCTAACCTCACCTGTATTTGGAAGTGTGCTGAACTATTGCCATTGGAAGATATGTTAACTAAACGTCATGAAGCTGGAAAGCAAGTATGGTTCATTCACTCCTTTTACTCCAAAGCAATCATATATAAGGCTGACCTGAGAACCATAATATTCATGTGATCTACTCCCCCAAATACTCACACAGGGCAAATAATAACATTAAAAATACTCCCACGTCTAAATCATATATTCCCAGAAATGAGTGGTATACAGGTTACAGATATGTGAAAATCAATCAATCAATAATAATTAAGTAATTATTATATGATAAATACTGTGCTAAGTACTGAGGGTAAAACATAAGTTTAGGCAGTCAATTAACTAAAGCTTCCCACCCAACTTAAAATACCACCACAATACTCTAGCTCTAATACTTTTATCAGATAACATCTCTGCTGAATCAGTCAAGCTATCTATCAGTAATTCTTTCTTTCTATCATCTATCTGTCTATCTATCTACCTATCTCTATCTATCTATCTATCTATCTATCTATCTATCTATCTCTATGTCATTAAACTCATAACCTCATTCTTCCTCACCTTCTGGTTACTCAACTTATCAGTCTGGGTGAGAAAGCACCCCCCAGAAACTCTTATAGAAAGGCAAGGATAGCTCCATGTCTTTGAGGACCTTATGGTCTAAGTAAGTACATAACATGTACATAAGGTTTATGAAAAATATGGTCAAGGTAAATCCAAGGTAACCTCAGGGTGCCAAAGGTACTAGAAGCAATGGAACAAAGGAAAGATATATGTAATATGGCATTTGAGATAAGTTTTTAGAAAAATGTTGTTACAATTAATACAGAAAACATCAATACTTCAATTCATGTGAGCCCTCATCAATATAAATACTTCCTCCAGTGGAACAGATTACAATCCATATACACCTTCCCCCTTTCCGTAACTTCTTTCCATTTCCCTTCAGAAATTATCCCTAGGGAGCACACCCACCATACTAATGGACTTCATCTACTAATGTTAACAAAAAGAAACCCATTCTTAATAACATGAATTCACTCATATTTGGATATGCCTTTACACTTTATGAGTCCTTTAAAAATTTTACTATTTCATTTGATACTGTAAGATAAGCCTGCTTATATCATTACTCCACCATTTTCCAATGAGGAATTTGAGATTCAGAAAGAAGCTCGAGTTATTTGCCTAGAATTATATTGCTAATAAATGCATGAGGTAGAATTTGAACTTAGGCCTTCTAAATTTTATGTCCAGAATTCCATCTATAGCACTGAATATGTGGGTATCTTTATTTTTATTGTTGCCATGAAGACTTCCTGAGAAGCTAGGTGGGTAATGGTTAGATGCTGGGCCTAGATTCAGGAAAATTTATCTTCTTGAGTTTGAGTCTGGACTCAGCTACTTACTAGCTGTGCGACCATGGGGAAGTCACTTAATCCTGTTTGCCTTAATTCCTCATCCATAAAATGAGCTGGAGAAGGAAATGGCAAACCACTCCAGCACCTTTGCCAAGAAAATCCCAAAGAGGGTCATGAAGAGTTGGTCATGATGGAAAAACAATGAAAAAGAACATAAAGACATATATCTTCAATTTTTAGCATTTGCATATTTGTGCTAAGCAATAAATTTCCTGCAAATTTGTATGTTTATAATCAAAGAAGCCTCTTCTTCTCACCAAAAAGCCACTTTTTTTATACATTTTTTAATTTTATTTTTATTTTCATTTATTAACAATCATTTCCATATGCTTTTCAGTTGAAAATTTTTCTCCCCCTTTGTGCCCCCCCCACCATCCCCAAGACGGCACACAATCTTATATAGGTTTTACATTTACATACCCATTAAACATATTTTCACATTAGTGAAGTTGTAAGTAAAAATCAAAACCAATAGAAGGAACCATCAGAAAGATGAAACAAAACTCAACTGAAAGTAAAAATAACAATTTGACTTCCATAGTTCTTTCTTTGGATTTGGACAGCATTTTCCATCATGAGGCCTCTGGAAGTATCTTAGATCCTTGTAATGCTGAGAAGGGTTCAGTTTATCAATATTAGTCATTCTACAATGTGGCTGTTATTGTGTACAAAGTCCTCTTGGTTCTGCTCACTTCACTCAGCATCAGACCATATAAGTCTTTCCAGGCTTTTCTGAAGTCAGCCTGTTCATTATTTCTTATAGCACAATAGTATTCCATTACATTCATATACCACAACTTGCTCAGCCATTCCCCAATTGATGGGCATCTTCTCAATTTCCATTTCTTTGCCACCACAAAAAGAGCTGCTATGAATATTTTTGGACATGTGGGTCCTTTTTCCATTTGTTTGATCTCTTTGGGATATAGCCCTAGAAGTGCTATTGCTGGATCAAAGGGTATGCACATTTTTGTAGCCCTTTGGGCATAGTTCCAAATTGTTCTCCAAAATGGTTGGATCATTTCACAACTCCACCAACAATGTATTAGCGTTCCAATTTTCCCACATCTTCTCCAACATTTATCATTTTCCTGTTTTGTCATGTTGGCCAATCTGATAGGTGTGATGTGGTACCTCAGAGTTGTTTTGATTTGCATTTCTCTAATCAATATGATTTAGAGCATTTTTTCATATGACTATAGATGGCTTTAATTTCTTCATCTGAGAACTGTCTGTTCATATCCTTTGACCATTTATCAATTGGGGAATGGCTTGTGTTCTTATAAATTTGTCTTAATTCTCTATATATTTTAGAAATGAGGCCTTTATCAGAGAGACTGGTTGTAAAAATTCTTTCCCAATTTTCTACCTTCCTTCTAATCTTAGTTGCATTGGCTTTGTTTGTGCAAAAACTTTTCAATTTAATGTAATCAAAATTATCCATTTTGCTTTTCATAATGTTCTCTATCTCCTGTTTGGTCATGAATTCTTCTGTTCTCCATAGATCTGATAGGTAAACTATTCCTTGTTCTCCCAGTTTACTTATGGTATCAGCCTTTATATCTAAGTCATGAACCCATTTTGACTTTACTTTTTTGGTATATGGTGTGAGATTTGGGTCTATGCCTAGTTTCTGCCATACTCTTTTCCAGTTTTCCCAGCAGTTTTTTTCAAAGAGTGGGTTCTTATCCCAGAAGCTGGGGTCTTTGGGTTTATCAAATAATATATTATATAGTCATTGACTACTGTGTCTTGCATATTTAACCTATTCCACTGATCCACCTCCCTATTTCTTAGCCAGTACCAAGCAGTTTTGATGATTGCTGCTTTATAATACAATTTAAGATCTGGAATTGCTAGGCCACCTTCCCTGCATTTCTTTTCATTAGTTCCTTTGATATTCTGGACCTTTTGTTTTTCCAAATGAATCTTGTTATTATTTTTTCTAACTCTATAAAATAATTTCTTGGTAGTTTGATTGGTATGGCACTGAATAAGTAAATTAGCTTAGGTAGGATTGTCATTTTTATTATATTAGCTCGGTCTACCCATGAGCAACTGATGTTTTTCCAATTATTTAGATCTGATTTTATTTGTGTGAAAAGTGTTTTGTAATTGTGTTCATATAGTTCCTGGGTTTGTTTCAGGAGGTAGACTCCTAAATATTTTATAATGTCTACAGTAAGTTTAAATGGGATTTCTCTTTCTATCTCTTGCTGTTGGGCTTTGTTGGTAATATATAGAAATGCTGATGATTCATGTGGGTTATTTTATAGCCTGCAAATTTGCTAAAGTTGTTTATTATTTCAAAGTTTTTTACTTGATTCTCTAGGATTCTCTAAGTATATCATCATGTCATCTGCAAAGAGTGATAGCTTTGTTTCTTCTTTGCCTATTCTAATGCCTTCAATTTCTTTTTCTTCTCTTATTGCTAAAGCTAAGGTTTCCAGTACAATATTGAATAACAGTGGTGATAATGGACATCCTTGTTTCACCCCCGATCTTATTGGAAATGCTTCTAGCCTGTCCCCATTACATATAATGCTTGCTGAAGGTTTTAGATATATGCTATTTATTATTTTAAGGAAGACTCCATTTATACCTATGCTTTCTAGTGTTTTTAATAGGAATGGGTGTTGTATTTTATCAAAAGCTTTTTCTGCATCTATTGAGATGATCATGTGGTTTCTGTTGGTTTTGTTTTGATATGCTCAATGATGCTGATAGTTTTCCTAATATTGAACCAACCCTGCATTCCTGGTATAAATCCTACCTGGTCATAGTGTATTATTCTTGTGATAAGTTGCTGCAATCTATTTGCTAGTATTTTGTTTAAAATTTTTGCATCTATATTCATTAGAGAAATTGGTCTATAATTTTCTTTCTCTATTTTGACTCTTCCTGGTTTAGGTATCAACACCATATTTGTATCATAAAAAGAATTTGGTAAGACTCCTTCTTCACCTATTTTCCCAAATAGTCTATATAGTATTGGAATTAATTGTTCTTTAAATGTTTGATAGAATTCGCATGTAAATCCATCTGGCCCTGGAGATTTTTTCCTAGGGAGTTCATCAATGGCTTGTTCAATTTCTTTTTCTGAGATGGGGTTATTTAAGTATTTTACTTCCTCTTCGGTTAATCTGGGCAATTTATATTTTTGTAAATATGTATCCATTTCACTAAGATTGTCAAATTTGTTGGCATATAGTTGGGCAAAATAATTCCTAATTATTGTTTTAATTTCCTCTTCCTTGGTGGTAGCTTCACCCTTTTCATTCTTGATACTAGTAATTTGGTTTTCTTCTTTCTTTTTTTTAAGTAAATTAAAACTTATCTATTTTATTGTTTTTTTCATAAAACCAGCTCTTAGTTTTATTTATTAGTTCAATAGTTTTCTTAATTTCAATTTTATTAATTTTTCCTTTGGTTTTCAATATTTCTAATTTGGTGTTTAGTTGAGGATTTTTAATTTGTTCTTTTTCTAGTTTTTTTAGTTGTATGCCCAATTCATTAATCTCCTCTTTTTCTATTTTATTTATGTAAGCATTTAGAGATATAAAACTTCCCCTAAGAACTGCTTTACTGAATCCCATAGGTTTTGGTATGTTGTCTCATTATTGTCATTCTCTTGAATGAAATTATTGATTGTTTCTATGATTTGTTGTTTGACCCAATCATTTTTTAGGATTAGATTATTTAGTTTCCAATTATTTTTTAGTCTATCTTTCCATGGCCCTTTATTACATATAATTTTTATTGTCATGATCTGAAAAGGATGCATTTAATATTTCTGCCTTTCTGCATTGGATTGTGAGGTTTTTATGCCCTAGTACATGGTCAATTTTTGTGTATGTGCCATGTACTGAGAAAAAAGTATATTCCTTTCTATCCCCATTCAGTTTTCTCCAGAGGTCTATCATACCTAACTTTTCTAATGTTCTATTCACCTCCTTAACTTCTTTCTTGTTTATTTTGTGGTTAGACTTATCTAGTGCTGAGAGGGGGAGGTTCAGGTCCCCCACTAGTATAGTTTTGCTGTCTATTTCTTCCTGTAACTCCCTGAACTTCTCCTGTAAGAATGTGGATGCTATGCCATTTGGTGCATATATGTTTAGTTATGATATTACTTCATTGTGTATGGTGCCTTTTAGCAGGATGTAGTTTCCTTCTTTATCTCTTTTGATTAGATCTATTTTTGCTTTTGCTTTGTCTGAGATCAGGATTGCTACCCCTGCTTTTTTACTTCAGCTGAGCATAATATATTCTGCTCCAGCCTTTTACCTTTACCCTGTATGTGTCACTCTTTTTCAAATGTGTTTCCTGTAAACAACATATTGTAGGATTATGGTTTCCATTCTGCAATCCGTTTCCATATTATTGGGAGAGTTCATCCCATTCACATTCACAGTTATGATTACTATCTGTGTCTTTTTCTCCATCCTTTCCCCCCATTTATGCTTTTCTTTCTCCTTTTTCCTTTCCCCCTTCAGTACTGTTTTGCTTTTGACCACTGCCTCCTTTTACTATCCCTTTCCGTTTTCTTCCCCTTTACTCTTACTGCTTCTTCCCTCCCTTCTTCTCCCCCCTTTTCTTTCCCCTTTTCCCTCCTACTGCCTATAGGGCAAGTTAGATTTCTATACCTAACTGATTATGTTATGCCCTTCTTGAGCCAAATCTGATGAGAGTAAGGTTCAAACAATGCCCCCCCTTCTTTCCCTCTGCTGTAATAGGATTTTGTGTCTTTTCCTGTAATGTAATTTACCCTTGTCTGCCTCCTCCTTTCTCAGTACATTTTCTAAGATCAGATTGATCCACTTATTTGGATCCATTTAACCCACTTGATTAGATTTTTTTTTATCATTACATCAAAGTCAACTAATATCCACCCTCTTTATGTATACTCCTTTAACATGGTGTAATAACAATACAGTTCTCAAGGGTTGCAAGTGTCATATTCCCTTGTAGGGTTTAAACAGCCCCCCCATTAACAACATATTGTATCTTTCTGTCCCATTTACCTTTTTAAGTCCTTCTTGAGTCCTGTACTTGAAGATCAAATTTTTTGTTGAGCTCTGGTCTTTTTATCAGGAAAGTTTGGAAGTCTCCTATTTCATTGAATATCCACCTCCTCCCTTGAAAAATGATGCTCATTTTTGCTGGGTAATTGATCCTTGGCTGCATTCCAAGCTCCTTTGCCTTATGGAATATCATGTTCCACACCCTGCGGTCTTTTAATGTAGAAGCTGCAAGGTCCTGTGTAATCCTGACTGTGGTTCCATGATATTTAAATTGTTTCTTTCTGGCTGCTTGCAGCACCTTCTCTTTCATCTGATAATTTTGGAATTTTGCTATTATATTCCTTGGGTTGTCAATTTGGGATCTCTTTCAGGTGGTGATCGGTGGATTCTTTCTATGGTTATTTTCCCTTCTGGTTCTAGGACTTCGGCAGTTTTCCTTTATGATTTCCTGAAAGATACTGTCCAGGCTTTTTTTTCATCATGATTTTCAGGTAGTCCAATAATTTTTAAATTGTCTCTCCTGATCGATTTTCCAGGTCGGTTGTTTTACTGATGAGGTATTTTTTTTTCATCTATTTTTTCATTTTTTTGTTTCTGTTTGACTGATTCTTGCTCTCTCATAGAGACATTAGTTTCCATTTGTCCAATTCTAGTTTTTAACAGATTGTTTTCTTCTGTTAGTTTTTGTACTTCCTTCTTCAATTGGCCAATTGTGTTTTTTAGGGACTTGTTTTCTTCAGTGTATTTTTTTTCCAATTGGCCAATTGTATTTTTGAAGGACTCTTCTACCTCTCTCATTTGACTATTAAAATCCTTCTTGAGCTCTTCTAAGAAGGCTTTTTGGGCTTCAGACCAGTTCATATTCCCTTTTGTTGTTGCAGATGTGGGTTTGTTGACAATGTTGTCCTCTTCAGAATTTCTGTCTTGATCTTCACTCTTCTCATAATATGAATCTATGGTACATTTCTTTTTACTCATGGTGTTTCTTTATTCCCTGGCCTTTAAAGAGATTGAGCTCTCCTGCTGGGGAACAGAGGGTACTGACCCAAGCTTCTTGTGTTGGGAGCCTAGGTCTTGGTCACTGGCTTTGTGTGCTGGGGCCTCTTATGCTGGCAATTGGAGGCTGTAGGTTTCTGGCAGCTTACCTCGTGTTGGGCTGGAATCAGCAAGGCTGGAACTTTCAGGCAATTCTAGGTTGCCTGCTTTTCCTTTCCTTTAGCTTTCTTCAGCTCCTTTTAGATGGGTGCTGCAGGGTGTTTATCTGCCTGGGGCCCCCTGCAGTGTTGTCTCCCTCTTTCTGCTAATGCACTGGGAGATTCCTTTGTGGTAGAGTGCAGAGGTACCTGGTGGTTTTCTGAGCTGGTTTCCATTCCCTCCCCCACCTCACTGAGGCACTGGAGGTCCGTGTGTGTTTGCCTTCTACCACCTGGGCTTCAGGATTCCTTCACAGTTGGAGGCTGCAGGGATCCAACAGCTCACCTGGTGTTGGGTTGGAATCAGCAAGGCCGGGCTTCAGGAAGCCTTTAGCTTGTTTTCTTCACCTCCTTTCAGGTGAATACTGCAGGGTACTTATCTGCCTGGGGCCCCTTGTAGTTTTGCCTCCCTTATTTTTGGTGAGGCACTGGGAGATCCAGTGTTTCAGGGTTTTTTTCTGGGGTGATATTTTCTAGGTTTTCAGAGGTTGATAGGGGAGAGTGAGAGCAACTACCTTTTCACTCTGCCATCTTGGCTCTGTCTCTATTTTTTAAAAGGGCTTTAGTCATCCCAGAATCCTCTTCTTTAAAGATCTTAAATGTTTCTGGCTGGGAAGGGACAATCAGTGGTACACAGAAGTCCCTTCCTGGAGCATGTTGTTAAGTTACTTAATCTCAGCTTGAAATGGCAAGAAAGAAATATTCAAATAACCCCATAGACTTGTACATAGACTTCTGGGTTATTGGCCAAAAAGAGATCCTGAATAACCTCATAAAAGCTTTCTGACACAATGACAAGTTAAATTCTTCATAAAACAGTTTGGCCTCTAAGAAAATTAGTAGCAAAATGACAGAAGTAATCAACCCTGGGAAGATGATTCATGATCTTCCACACCTGTTACCGTGGGGAAATTGTGGGCGACCATTACACTCTGGCAGTCATTTGGAGTCTCCCTTCTTATACATCAATTAGCTCTAAAGCAGGCTTTTGGATTTGTGGAAAGCAGAGCTCAGAGTCTTCCACATTAAGTCATTGGTTGTCATACATGTACATGTGGTACAATAATTAGATGATTAGGCAGAAATAACTATTTAGAATGAGTCAGTGTTGCTGCTCTAGGTCAGTTTCTCAAAGGACTAGTCTCAATATCACTGCTATATTCATGTTACATAATAAAAAAAAAAAGACAACAATTACATGGAGTGGATAAGATTTTGTCTACCTGTTCAAAGAGAAGTAGAAAATGAAGGCATTTTCCCAAGAATTTATAGGAAAGAACAGAGTGATTTTGGTGGAAAGGGAGAAATTTTTGGCCTCTTCTGATGATTTCTCCAGTTCTCTATTTCTCTTTGCATACATAGACAAAGTTTTTCTTGTAATGACAGGCAAAGTTACCAGCAAGGGCAATGCCATATGTGTTTCTGCTATACAAGCAGCGTAGATAATTAAGTCAATGACCTGGATTATTCAGGTCCTATTTGGTTGAATTATGAAGGTTTGAATTATGTGTTCTTTTGAATCTGAATTAATTTCTGGCTTTAATCCTCCACTTTTAATGTAAATAATCTACCAGATATTGTTTTTATATAAACAATATAATGTTGTTTTGTTTATGGCATAGAATTAGTAGTCAACAAATCAGGACATGATTTGCCTCATTTTGTAACACATTAGGTAGACTTGGTTGGACTCTCTACGTTTTCACATTTTAGTCAAATGGTAATGATCCTTTGAGCGGTCCTTTTATGCCTTTTGTTTTGGTCCAGACTTGTGGTTACATATATGTGTGGAGCTCCCACTGAGGAGATTCCCTCTATCAGAACCATCCATCTATGCAAAAGGTGGGGGGGGGGGACTCAGAAGGGAAATAAATATTCTCTACAGGTTATTTAATTAGAAATAACCTTTATACTGACTAGGAACAATATGATAGTGTTTTTTTCCTTCACCAAATCCATTCTCATTAGTGATGTTTACAATTTTTTCTCTGTCATAAAAATATAAAATAGCTGCTTCTCTTTCTTAATTAAAACTGAAATGCATTTTTCAAATCACTGAATTAAAATAGGAAAAAATAGATCTACAGTATATAATATACATATGTTTTATATTATATATAATGTGTGCATGTTTATGCTTGTATGTTTATATATTCATACATATGTGTGTACACACACATATGTATATCTACGTATGCATGTATATATGCATATATACGCACATATGTATATCTATGTATGTGTATATATGCATATATACACACATGTGTATATCTATGTATGTGTGTGTATATATAGATGCATATGCATCTATATATACACACACATACATACATATGTGCATAACACACTCCTCTCACAATATCTCCCTAGAGTTAATAGAAGGTTAAGCCTGCAGTTATGTCTCTCCTTCTATTCATAAACATGTCAGTAATCCCTGAATGAGTTACAAACCTATTTACCAAAGGCCTTTGGTGAACTTCTCTGTGATGGTTTCTGACAGTGCTTGCTCATGAAACTTAGGCAAATAGAATTGGATAACTCATGTTCTACCTCCAAAATTTAAGTGACTTGCCAGCTCATTGATAACTCCCTTGGTCTGAGTGCTCTTTTGTAGGAGTATATTGGTGTGCCATAAAATCATTACTTACGATATCTGATAACCCAGCCCTCTGGGCTTTTAGGAAGGTTCTTCTTTATAGTCAGACAACTGTTAGAGTGAGGATTGTTATCAGCTAAATAAACCTCATATGCCTTAATGTCCTCTGTAGGGCATAAAACTGTTGTTGTTTTAAACAGGAATGGAAATATTTCCCTTTTTTTTCCTTTCTCCAATAAAATGCAATGAGACTTTATAAGATACCATGCAGATCCTAGGGGGCAGATCTGTGGTAGCATGATAACCTGGGGAGAAGGACACTGGAAAAGGGATTGAAAAAGATATGTGAGATCAATAAACCAAACAGTATCTACAGAGAGCCTCCTTTGTGTCAGGCACTGTGCTGGGTGCTAAGCTACACAAAGAAAAAAAATAGTCCCTGTCCTCAAAGAGCTTATGTTCTATTATAGAAATTGCAAATATACATTTTAATGAATAATGATAATGATATCAACAACAACAATAACAAAATATCATTTGTGTTATACTTTTGGTTTTATAAATTGCCTTACATGGGTTAACTCACTTGATCCTCACAACTCTGAGAAAAAGATGATATCTTTATTTCCATTGTATAGATGAAAAAATGAAGGCAAATAGAATTTAAGCAATTTATGTAGAGTCATGCAGTTTGCAAGTGTCTAAGGGAAACTTCAAATTCAAATCTTCTGGATTTCAAGTCCTGCCCCTTATCTACTGTGCCACCTAACTGTTCAAATGCATGTATATGTGTGATAATAATAATAATAATAATATAATAATAATAATAATAATAATAATAATAATAATGACTAACATTTATAACCGTTTTCAAAGTGCTTTACTTACATCATTGCATTTGATCCTCACAACAACCTTATGATTAATTGCAAATAATAACAGCAAAAAAGCATTTTATGGGAATGGCAGTGTTTTTACTTTTTAAGGTAGATAATATTATTATTTCCATTTTGCAGATGAGCAAACTAAGGCTGAGAGAGATTAAGTGACTTATCCAGGGTTACACAGCAAGTAAGTATCAGACTGAATTTAAATTTATGTCTTCTTGACTCCAAATCCAACATTTGATATCTTAGTAGAAAATAAATCAATTTAATGCAAGGGGGAAAGGCCCAATGTATTTTTAGCTAGGAGGTAGTTTATCTTATGTAGGAAATTCCTAGCATCTCAGCAGAACTCTAAAGATGGTACAAGTATGTCCTATCTCAGCATCTAAATGTTCTAAACTTCTTGAGGTCAGGGATGATGTCTTGTGTCTCTTTGGTGATGATGATAATGATGAAGATGATGATAGTAAGTGCCAAGAGGTCCAAACAGGTCTAGTACCTACTTTGTTTAAGTTTATTGTTGTCCTTACCTTACTTTATAATCGATTTCAGTTATTCAACAAGCATTTATTAACTACCTACTATGAAAAGAAAGGGGGAAAAAGTCCCTGCTGTCAAAGAGTTTACGGTCTAATGGGTTAGGGGGGACATCATGCAGACAGTAAACAAATTCCAGCTATGTGTAAACAAGCCATCTACAGGATAAGTTGGAGATAATCAACAAAAGGAATGTACTAGAATCAAGAAGGATTGAGGGAAAGGAGTTCTTGTAGAAAATGGAATTTAAGCTGGAACTTGAAGGAAGCCAGAGAGGGCAGGAGGCAAAGATGAGAAAGAGGAGAATTCTATGCACTAATTAGCCCTTGTATTTTCATAAATGCTTTTGTAGACTTGTAAATTAGAAGGGGACTTTGGGGATCATTGAGTACCACCCTTCCTTTCACAGAGGTTATGTATAAAAGGAGAGGATTCACTTGATGGTTTCTAAAGTCCTTCCCTTCCAGTTCTAAATCTATGATACAATGGTACTATGAAATTGAGCTCTAGGAAGGGAACATGAGTTACCCAAAATCACACAAGTACTAAGTAGTAGAACTAAGATTTGAGCCATGATGCTCTAACTCCAAATCCAGTGTCCTGACCCCTCCACATTAATGTTACTTCAGGAGAGAGTATGGAACAATGGAAAGAATACTGGTTCTAGAGTCATAAAGCCTAGGTTCAAATCTTACCTTGTATGGTCTTAGGTGAGCATCAACCTCTCTGGGCTTCAGTTTACTCATCTACAAAATAAGAAAGTTGGATTGGTTGACATGTGAGGCCTTTTTCAGCCATATATCTATGTTCCTTGTTCCCTGCCTGTGCTAATCTGTCCATATCATTGATGCCCTCTTCCTAGCACTCCTCCCTAAATGTATCACTCAGCCACTCATTCCTTAGTCCTAACAACCCACCCCTTAATGAAGCATCCATTCCTTTGGTTTATTTCCAATGGATCTCCTTTGTTAGCTTTCGATGCTGTTCTAAGCCTTGGAGGAGGAAAATACATACAACGGTTAGAGATGCCATAGAAGAGATCAAATCTCATGGCCTACCCATGAAGCCTAGACCAATTCTCAACTCCCTCCTATGTTTCCACAGTTGTTACACACACACACACACACACACACACACACACACACTCACACCATTTAGCTATTGTTTTACCATTGAATCAGCAGAAAAATTATAATTAGGTTAGACTTAACCTGGAAATGATAGAATAAGGGCAGTGACAGAGATTCCCCTAAAATTTCTGGACCAGGACCAGTGTTGATACTCAAACCCTCAACCAGTGGCAGTGACATCCTTATGACTTCTCTGAGTTTGCCCTTTGTTTCAAGACCCTTTTTGGCTTGAGAATTGTAATACATGTGACTCCCATTTTCTCATTGGAGAGGAATCTGAGAAGTGTACGTTGTGAAAAGAACCTTGGGCTGTAGGTTATGCATAAAGCTTCTCTGAAACTAGAATTAAAAAGACTCGGGGTTGTATTTATTCTGATAAGTTGGTGTTTAAACATTCAGTGTGATTTTCTTTCCTGCCTGTTAGCAACAGCTGCTATACACCACACACACACACACACACACACACACACACACACATACACACACCAATTATCTCTTTGCAAAACCTTCATCAAGGAGCCAATTAAAAACACTCCATTTTGTATTTTTTGATATTCCTTATTAATTATAAATAAATGTAGCATACATGTATAAGTATAATGAAGTGGCCACCTATTCCTACAAGCCCAGTCAGGCCCTTTGTTTCATCGAATGGATTGTTCATTTCAGCCAGTCAGACATTCCATTAAGTCAACTTTTTTAAATTATATTTTGTTTGTTTGCATAACCTGTGTTTCTAGCCAAGTCTTGAGCATTTTGCATTAAGACACTCCTAAGCAATAGAAACAGGACTAAACCTACATTTGTGGGGTTATTTTGTTGTTGTTGTTATTTTAATACTAATGCAATCACACTACTAAAATTCTTTTCCCATGTCTATTGATTGTCTGGAAGTGGCTCTGGGATTTTAAAGGTCATGGAAGGAGAGATAAGCCTTGGAAAGTCCTATAAAGCCAGATGGACCCAGTAAAGAACTAGATATCTTGTTTTAGGACCAGCCTGGATAAGTACAGAGAAAGTTCCTTGCCACAGAGGCAACAAGGTGATAACATTTTCAAAAACTCTTTCCTGGGTTACAGAAGGCCTACAATCTAAAGACAAGGAATGCATGCCTTGATGAAATTACAAGTCCTTGAATTGTAAGATCATAGAGCTAGGGCTAGAAGGGAATGCAGAGATTATTGGATCTAATTCCATCATTTTGCAGATGAAAAAATTAAGGTCCAGGAGAGTTAAACTGCTTTTCTCCCAAAATGTACACAGGATACACTTTTAAATTTAATTCGCATTAGTAACATTTTCTCCATCACAGGCAATTAACAAAACATAAATAAATCCCTGACTGGTAGCATTTGTCAATTTCTAAGATGTAAATGCTCACACTGAAAATTTAACGATTGGCTCTCCTGAGACACTCTAGGATGCCACTAGTTAAGGGACAAGTCCACATAAGTAGTAAGTGGCAGTGGCAGTATTACAACCCAGATGTTCAGACTCCAAAGTCAGTACTCTTTATAGTATATATCAGTATTGAAGAAACACTGAATGGGCCAATCATTTTGGTGCTGGGTAGACAACCATAGACAAGAGATTTGGATGTTTAGTGAGTTTAAATGCTTCCTCTCTGCTGATCAGCAACAAAATTCTTGTTTGGCAATTAACTTTAGCTTAGCTGGAAAGAATTTCCTTTGCAGTAAAAAGGAACAATTTAGGGTATAAAAATTATGAAATTGGCAAGTCACTTAACCCCAATTGCCTGAAAAAAAATTATGAAATCATGATTATGCTTAAGGAAAGAGAAATAAATCACTAGCATGAAACATAGGCCTGTTAAAGGACATTAAATATGTTAACCGGGCCCCATCATAGCACCTTGCACCTAGGAGTAACTTAATCAATGATCATTTAGTTGAATCAAAGTTCTATTAAAAGGCAGGTATTATAGTGGAAAGAGGGCTGAATTAGGAGTCTAAAGATTTGGTCCAAGTTCTGGCCTTAGTACCGCAGCCTCTCTGCACCTTAATTTCCCCATTTGTAGAAGGAAGATATAAGATTTGAGACTTGAAAGGGACCTCCCATGTACCATCTTAGTCCAAACCTTCTTTTCACAGTTGAGGAAACTGAGGCCAGTGGAACCTAAGTGGTTTGCCCAAGATAACTTGAACAATCATACAAATTCCTAATCTAAGGCTTTTTGGTTAAGAAGGAACCACCTTCAGTCAAAAGAAATGCCATTCATCTTTTCAACTAATGTGCTCTTTATGGAGCTGGTTCAGTGGCAGGAGAGAGAGCTGGGCTAGCTAATAGGGAAGATTGTATTAGCTGTGCCCTGGATCTCTATTAGGTCAATGTCAGGTTCTACAAGGTGTTTTCACACACTCATGATCTCACAAAAGCCCCACAAGGTAGGTAATGCTGATAACTATAGGTCACATTTAAATAAATGTACACAGTTCTTATTATTGGTCTCAAAGATTGGCCCACTAAATTGACAAGACAATTAGTTCTGTGGAAATAGCTTATATATTTGACCCTCTCACTATACACAAGGCTTCCCAAAGGTCTTAGAGCACTTTTAAGCCATTGAAGCATAAATATTTATTTAAGTGCCTATTGTGTGCTACAGCAATGTATTAAGCTATTAAAGCTTAAAAAAAGGCATTAAGACTTTGGGGACACTTTTTTTTTTTAAGTCAATGTCCATAGAGGCCACATTGGGGTCATGTTTTTACAGACACACAAATGCAGATACATACACATATGAATATAGACACACATATATGAAGGCATATTTATATATGTATACGTGTTTGAATGTCTTTGTATTCAGCCTGCATGGACAAATGCAATTTGCACTTTTCCCATTGGAGGAGATTTCAGCAGCAGTAGCAGGAGGAAGAATAATGTTGTTTGCTTTTTGCTTTCTTTGTAGTCAGAGTCAAAATAAAAATAACTAGCCTGCCTCCTGCTATGTAGATAGGATTTTCATACAGTAAAATGTACGTGGAAACCCAAAGGTGGCCTTGTGTTTTCAACAGTGACATTGCACACACGAAATCTTGTCTGATATCGACAGAAAGCTAAAATACCTAAGGAAGGAGGTTCTTGAAACAGGAGATAAAATTCTGAAATAATGCATTATCTGGGAGGCAAAAACTCAATATGCCAAGATGTGAATAGGGAATAGTCCCTGATTAACATGTCTACTGTATGTCATTCATATAGTCCCTGGATTGCAGCTGACAATCATTTAGTGGTATTATAGGAGAATTGTTCAAATGAGGATTCTGATTTGACTACAGGAATTTATAGCTCTTCGTTTTCCTCTCCCAGACAGATGACATAGAGAATGCATTTTCTATCGCGTGTTATTAAAGGCCCAGTACATTAGAGATGCTGAGATCTGCCCATGGGAGCAGAGTGATGTAGCTGAACAATTACCCCAGGAATCTCAATTCCAAGATCATTTTCATCTAAGGAATTACATATTTCTGGCAAAGGTGAGATTTTTGTTTTATTTTGTTTGTTGGAGAGGGGAGAGGAGGAAGCTTGACTTATAAGTTGGATAAAGCATTGTACCCAGTAATACCAATTTATGGAAAATTTCAAAATGAAAATGTCCTAGAATGGCTAGAAAGGAATTCTGTAGCCAGGGATCTTCACAGCCTGTGCTCACATGATGGCTATTTACTTCTAAAGGATGAAATAAGCCTTTTACATGTTCAGACTTCTGCAGAAGCATACAGTTTTTCTTGTCCCTTTTTGAACTCTGCTAACTGCTGTGCTAACAACATCACTGAGAAATTTGCCATTACTCCAACAAATCTTTAGGCATTTGGATGATACCTCTTATTTGTTAGAGGGCAGTGCTTCTGCTTTGGGAATTTTAGGTGACTCCCCATTGCCACCAGGAGGGAAGTGAGACCCTTTAGCATAGTATTCAAGGCCATTCAAAAATACCTCCAATCTATCTCTCCAGCCTTTTTTTTTGTATTGTTCCCCTGCAGATACTCTACATCTCAGCCAGACTCAACTACCAGCCACTCTCTGATTCCTTCTGGTTCTCCCAAGCCCTCTGAGTGTCTGCACAGACCATTCCCCATACTTGGCACAGACTCTACCCATTCTTCTTGCCTGTTGAAATCCTTTACTTTTTTCAGTGTCTAATTCAGTGTGACCTCTTCTAAAAAGTCACTTTTCTTCCTTCCTGATCAACCCCTAGATAGAAATGATATGTTCTCATCCCACTGGGTTGGCCCTCCCCTATTGCATATATATCTTATCCCTGTACTATACTGTCACCTTCTTGAGTTCAGGGCCTCTGTTGTTCTTCTTCACATACCCAATATCTAACTCAGTGACTTGAACACAGATAGCTATTTTAAAGAAATAGACAAATCTGAATTGAATTCTATAATTCCATCTAACACATCAATAAATATTATGAAATGCCTATTACGGGTTATGGCACTGTAGTAGGTGCTGGATTTGCAAAGGTAAAGACAAAATCATCCCTGACCCTGAGAAAGAGATAAAAATAGTCCATCTACTAGGGAAGAGATAATAAAGATATTTACAACAAAGAAGATCAGAAAAGGATATTTGTTATACAAGTACACGAATTGTCCCTGGAAGGAGACAAAGAACCAAAAGACAGAGAAGATGAAGGAGTATATTTCAGATGTGGAGATGGCCAGTGCAAATGTATGGGGAAATGAGATAGAATGTCAAATCTGATGAAAAATGACTAATTCAGTTTGGCTGGAACACAGATAATGTGAAAGGAATATGGTGAAAAAAAGGCAGGAAGGAAAGTTGGCACAAGGTAGTAGAGGATATTTCATGTTAGATGAAGCAATTTGTATTTCATCCTACAGGTATCAGAGAGTTGTAGAATATTTTCAGGTGGAGATTAGACATGGTCATATCTATGCTTTGAGAAAAAATAATATTTTGGCAGCAGTAGGGAGGGCAGGTGGAAGAAGGAAGAATCTAGAAGTGGGGGAAACAATCAGTAGGCTTTAACCATATTCCAGCTAATAGAAGTAAGGGCCTGGCCTTGGGTAGTGGCTTTGTGATTATAGAAAAAGGTTGAGCACAGTGCTATAGAAGGCAAGGCATGTTAGAGAAATTCCCCTGACACAACTGAGTAACTAAATGAATATGGGGGAATATGGGAGAAATAAAAGTCAATTATGGCACCAAGGTTACAATCAGACACTGGATATTGCAAATGGTGAAGGTAATAGAACTTGGTGGTGCAGTGTGAACCATAGATATCTCAAAGTAGAAACCCATTCACTAGGTAATGGCTGAACAAATTGTAATATATGCTACTGCATAAAAACTATTATAAAGAGACACACCACTCTGGAGAAAGAGATGAGGGTTCTACAGATATGAGATGTTACATACTCTGTAAGCTATGTCCTTTCATTCAGGTGAGTCTTCCTAAACTATTTTTCATTCTTATAAGGGAAAGTTTGGTGGGATAGAGAAGGCACATTGAGAAATAGTTATGGTATAGAAAAAAAGAAATCAATAAATTTTTAAAATAGTGGTAGATTCTCAACTGTTGGCTTTTCCTCTAATTCTTTTGAGCTATATATTTATAAGGAGAAAAAAATAGCATTATTATTTTGGACTCCAAATTTTAATCTTCCCAGTTATAATGCCAAGGGCCCACTTGGTCATAGAATATGTGGCAAAAGTCTAAGAAAACCATTTTATAGGGATCATAACGATAATGGAATTATCTCAGGTGGCTGCATTTGATGGTTTGGGAGGGACATTGAGTAGTTTAAGAGCACAGATGCTTCAGGGCAACCAATTACCAGTATTGGAAAATCATTTCTGAGGAATTGTCCCACTAATTATGGGTCAATAAAATTACTTTCACATATGAAAACATATTCGATAAGAGAAAAGAAGCCTATACCAGCAAGATATTTCCTTAGAAAGTCTGTGTCTACTCAGCACAAAATGATTCAGATAATTTGGTCAATTCAGATATTTTGGTCCATAAGTTTTAGGCTATCCTCTGGGAAATTAAGTAAATAAGTTAGAGACCAACATTATGCTGTCATTTTGGGTAGTCTGACTGAATTTCTAATGCTTAAAGAACCAAGCTAATATCATTGTTGTAAGGCCCAAATGAAATAATGTATGTATAGTGCTTTGCAAATATGCAGTCTATTATAGTTATGAGACTAACTACAGATTAGCCTAGTGCCTACTTCATAGAGTACATATAAATAGCCTTAATGCCAATAATGTCTCAACACTTTTTCTACCTTATTGTTCCTGCCAGGAAGAAAGTGACCATGATTATAAACTCAACCATTTACTAAAAGTCTGTCATCATGGTTGTTTAGATGCCTAATTGCTTTCCATTAATATGTACTAAAACTGTTACAAGCCACTTTTGCCAAGCTAATTTAGGAAGCATGTAATATAAAGACCAGGTAGTTTAAGAGCATCATTCTAATTACCATGTTTCATTATTCCTACAACAAACAATGTAATTGTTATGGGCTTAGCCTACAGATCAGCCTTTAGGCAAAGCCATGACTACTCATGGGCTGAACCATCTCTCTCTTCCCAGGCTCATTATTATGTACAAAGGTGCAGAGAAGAACAATACTTGTGGTGTGTGTGTGTGTGTGTGTGTGTGTGTGTGTGTGTGTGTTTCCCTGAAAAATCATTCATCAGGATGTGTCCTTGGAGAACCAGGCATAATTGCAAAAGACCTAACAAATAAAAGAAGAAATCTGTCACATCCTGTTTTTATCAACTTCATTTTGAAACCTTTCAATGTGCAGGCTCTTTTATTAAATGCTTTTATACATGTATTCCCACACAAGATAGAAAGACACATGGGTGCTATCCACTGCATCTAGGGTCATCATTTAGAGCCACTACCTCAATTAAATTTAATTACCTTCCACTTCATCTAGAAAAAAACAAGAAAAGAGTCCATAAACTTTATTTAATTTTAAACTGAATGCCTTGTCTCAAAACAGAAAGTCCCATAAAACACATGACCAAGAGTTTCTGCAAGAATTGGGGACTATCACTGAAAGAAAATGACGAAGGACTAATAAGGAGTACAATAAACACCATCATGGAAACTTTATCCAATATTTCTCTCCCCCTTCACTTTTGAAATTATAGGTGCAAAGCTTAGGGTAGGTGAGAAATTGTTAGGACAGCGGGGTGGAAGGGAAACAAAGTGCTTTATTTTAGGACCTATTAGAAATATTCATTTGTTGATAAATCCTTGGCTGTTATCAACTATAATAAATTAGATTGGAACATCTGTTCAGTGAGGACAACAGCCCTGTTTAGTTTGAAGTGATTAGCTAACTGAAAATGTAGCAGAAAGAGCAACATGTTTGGAGCTACAAGACATGGGTTTGCATTTTGGCTTCCATGGGCATTTCCCTGAGTTTCAATTTTCTTGCTTCTAAAATGGAGATAATAATATGATACTTTCATTACTTACCTTATATAATTGTTGTGAAGGAAAAGCTTTGTAAACCTTAAATATCTGTTTTTAAAAAAGTGAATTGTCCAAAAAGCTCATAACTTTTGTTACATACCAAAAATAGAATAATATTAATATAAAATTAATGATAGCCATACAGGAGTCCAAGTCTTGGTACAGTGTGAAATTTAAAACTTTTTTTAAATTTAAATAGCTTAAAACCGCACCAAGACTTTTGAGACCCTCTGTATAGTATTTTAAATTTCAAAACATACTCTAAACACATTACTAAGCCTTGCAACTATGGCATATTATTTGTACTATAAGTAATATTGTCTCCATTTTTTTTTAACAGATAAGGAAACTGAAGCTCAGAAGGTTTAAACCACTCAGCCATGGTCACCCAGATGTTGGAGGTGGGATTTGAATCCATGTTTTCTTAACTTCTTTTTAATCTATATAAATGTTGATATTATAACATTAACTTCTCACAACAATTCCATGAGACAAGTAGTGTTCTCAATGTATACCTGGGGAAATTGAGAATAAGAGTAGTTCAAAGTTCAGTGACTTAGTCAAGAAGTTATAGCTAGTAAGAAAGCCAGGACCTGTATCTTCTGACTTTAATTCAAGTATTCTTTCTACTCTTTAAAGTATTGTATGAATAATATGTCGAACCAAATTATATCTTTATTTCTTCTTTCCCTCAACTAAGTCACTCTGAGGGACAAAAATCAAATTATTCAATACAAATTTATTGCCCTATTCCCATCAAAATGAGATTATTGAGTCTTTAGACTTTCAGAATATAAGGAAAAATACAATTTCCCTGCTTCATCTAATGAGAAACGGGACCAGGCTTTCATAAAGACATAAAATCTTTGGCCTACTCTCTTGTACCCTTATGTGCATAAATAGAAAAGATCTGTGAGCACTACAAAGAAGTGTGTGTATGTGTGTGTGTGTGTGTGTGTGTGTGTGTGTGTGTGTGTGTGTAGGTGTGTGTGTATGTATGCATAGAAAGGGAGCATAAGGTAGTAGCCCTTATTATCACAATGCCTGGCACATATTTAGCACTTAATATATTGACTTCAAAGAGCAAAATGTTTATTCCTGCCTTTATGTCAACAGACCTGAGTTTGACTTCTAGTCCTGATGCTTACTACATGTATCTTGGGACAAGTCAATTTCCCTCTGGGCCTTAATTTTTTCTCTTATAAAATGAGGCACTTAGTTTGGAGGCTTTGGATGTAGGAGCTTGACTTTGTTGTCTTCTTCTGGTTGTATGTTTTGATCTTCTTTGTCACCAGAGTAAGATTCTATGGTCTTAGTTTTTTTGTGCTGCTTGTTCATGTTCCCAGCCAATTACTTGACTATTAAACTCTTTGTTGAGGTAGGAGTTTATTTCCAGTGTGAATGATGTACTGTCCCAAACTTCAGGGGTTTTCAGAGATATTTCTAGGGACCTATATGTTTTCAGTTCTTACAAGGTGGTATGATCAACGGTGAGGTGTTTACTGCTTTCCTGGCCTGTGCTCCAGTCTGTGAGTGACCACAAACACTCTTTTCTGCCTTGGAACTGTGAGGAGGATTCCCCTCTACCACTTTCACAAGATCCACCATGCACACACTCCTCCTCACCCCAGAACACCACCCAGAGCTGTGACTCAGATCCAAGCACAGGAAAAGAAAGAGAATCCTGCCTCAGTGCCAGCAAAGAAATCTCTGCAATTCCCCTCTGATCAGCTACTTGATTCCCCCAGTCTATGGGAAGGGAGCTCTGGAAGCAGTTGCAACACTGGTGCTGCTATGCCAGGACTGGGGCTGGAACCAAGCTCCTCTCTCACAAGGTCCTACAGGCATTTCCTACTGACCTCCTAAGTTGTCTTTGAAGTTTGTGGGGTTGAGAAGTCTGGAAACCACCATCGATTCAGACCCCTGAGGCCTACTCCAGGTTCACTGAGGCCGGTCCTTGCTTGTATGGCTTATGCTGAACTGTGCTCCTCTCCTAATTTGGCACAATAAATTTTTCCAATCAACCATCCAGGTTGTCCTAGGCTGGAAATTTGTTTCACTCTGTCTTTTTGTGGGTTCTGCTGCTCTAGAATTTGTTTAGAGCCATTTTTACAGATATTTGGAGAGGTTTGGAGGAGAGCTCAAGTAAGCTACTGCTTTTACTCTGCCATCTTGGCTCTGCCCCCTGTGGTACTTAGTTTGAATTAAATGATCATGAAGATCCCTCCCAGCTCTACAATTTTGTCATTCCTCCTCTGTAATACTGTAGCAATGTGCAGAACCAGGCCAGAAGTGTCTTACCAACTGGGCCCTCCTGGATTTGAATAGAGACCAAGTGATATCGCACAACTCACTTTTTAAAAATAGATATATAAGGTTTACAAAGCATTTCCTTCACAACAATTATATGAGGTAAATAATAAAAGTACCATATCGTTATCTCCATTTTAGAGGTAAGAAAATTGAAACCCATAAGTGTTGCAAAGAATAGCAATGGGTATTTTGAGTCAGTCATTTCTGACAAATAAATAACAAAATACGAACCAGTAAGAGCCCTGGCACATTTAGCATTTTGAACTATTGGCAGTGTCCAGGCCTGTTGGGGATCAGATCCAGCTAGAAACATTTCTTTATAATGCTTTTATGTGTACCATAACTTTCTTGTGCCCAAGTAGTACAATGTTCATGTGTTGTGTGGTTGAAGCAGACAGGTCAGATAAGGATTCTTTTGTAGTATAGGAAACCTGAATATAAGTGAAAGGATTTTAATTGAATTTCTCTGAAAGTTTAATAGGACACAAGACAGGACTTTAGCAGTACTCAGAGACTGTTTTCCACCTTCTCTCTGATTATTCTGAATATTTAGCTTTTACTTCCTTTCTTCCTGCTAACTTCTCAACGCAAGGAATCAGAATTTTGGAGGTAGACCAAAGGGGCCACCTAGTTAAAACAAAACCTGAAAAGGAATCCTCACTTTAATATTATAGCTAGGTAGTTCAAGGGCAGCTAGGTGGCACAGTGGATAGAGTACTGGTGTTGGAACAAGGAATTCATCTTCCTGAGTTCAAATCTGACCTCAAACACTTACTAGCTGTGTGACCCTGGGCAAGTCACTTAACCCTGCTTGTCTCAGTTTCCTCATCTGTAAAATAAGCTAGAGAAAGAAATGGCAAACTACTTTAGTATCTTTGCCAAGAAAATGCTCAAATGAGGTCACAAATGCTCAGACATATCTGAAACAACTCAACAACAACATAGGTGGCTCAATGGATAGAGTTTTTGACTTGCAGTCAGGAAGATATGTGTAAAGTGATTTGTAAACCTTGAAGCACTATAAAATATTAATGGTTGTCATTATCAATATTACTAGGCCATCTAGCTAGATGGTCTCAATTTGCTGTTCTCTCTATATGACATTCAATCTGCCATTTCTGTAGGCCTTTGCTTAAACTGACCATTATGCATAGAATTCATCTTCTCCTCACTTTCCCTCATTTCTGCTTCATGGAATCCCTAATTTCCTTCAGGATTCTGCTCAAATACTACCTTCAACATGATTGATTCCCCCTCTACACCAGCCCCCCAGTGCATTGCAACTTGGTCTTGTCCTCCACCAATTCACTGATCTGGAGGGAATTGCTCTGAACTTTTAAAAATGAGTTTTAAATTTATTTTTGTCCACATTGGTTCTCCAAACAAAATGGAAGTACTTTGATAAGATGGACTATCTGCTTTTTATTTTCCTATCCCTCCCATGACACATAGCCATGTAATAAATGTTTGTGGAATGGAATAATGCACTTTTGTACACCACATTTTTAATATGTTTCCCTGAAATGCCTGTTGGTATTTTGGGTACTCTTTAAACGGACATTATAGAACTTTTTTCTCAGTATGCTCTTCTTTGTGGCCCTGAATGCTGATGGTAGTGTATGCTTATTTCAACTTGGTTTTCTAGGTGATTCCTATTGCCCTGGGCTGTTGTCTGCAGGTCTGGTGTGTCCTGAGGCTAGTCTCAAAAACAGGACAAAGGCCATTTTGAATCAGTTGCGCAAAAGACATTTGAAAAGGCTTAAGGAGGGAAATGGGTTTCATTGGAAACTGTTTGAGGTTTATTTCAAAAGCATTTTTATTTCTACAGAAGAAAAAGAAACTTGTTTTCCAGAAGTCCTTATTTACCAGGTCACACTGGAACTACCTGTAAACTCTGTGATGTAGCAAGAGAACCACCTGCTTTTCCACTTCCGCCTCTTCATATTCAGCTACAACCTGACCAGAGTCCTAGAGAGAAAAAGCAAAGGCAACAATGTACGTAACAAGGCTAGTATAAAGACATTGCCACTTCAAATTATACCACTCTAGCTACAGAAAGAAAAGGCAGCTGAAAATCTTTTATACATAAGCTGTTTCTAAGCAAAATCTGTCAAATCCTTTAAAACCTAATTTCCAGAAGAATCATGAGATTGGCCAGGCATGTAGAGCTATTTAAGAAAGACTTGTAAGGCAATAAGCTATTTCCTTCACCCCCTGCCTCCAATGGCATCATAAATAGTAAATAGCATCCCTGTAGACAATAAAAATGGGAATCATTACCAATATATTGTGAGAGGCTATGTGGTGCAAATGCAGCAGCTAAGTGGTACAGTGCATAGAGTGCCAGGAATGTTCCACTTCCTGAGTTCAAATCTGGCCTTATTATTTGTGTGACCCTGAGAGAATCACTTACCCCTATTTTCTTCAGTTCCCTTATCTGTAAAATGAGCTAGAGAAGGAAATGGCAGACTACTCCAGTATCTTTGCCAAGAAAACCCCAAATGGGGTTATCAGGAGTCAGGCACAACTGAAATGATTAAACAACAATAACAACAATAACAACAAAACTAGTGTATATACACACAAACACACAAATGTACTTACACACATCATATAGAAGTTGCATAGATGTGTATGTATCCATGCTTTTTCCCCTCACCAAATTCTTTGTATTTACTTTTGCTCCATTTCACATTTACTTCTCTGTATATATACTTTTTCTGCCCCAAACTAACCCCTCTTCTTAATTTTCTTGGTATTGTTGAGGTCACTACCATCATCCTAGTAACCCAGGTCCATAACCTTGAGGCCTCACTCTCACTCCATATAAATCTATTACCAAATCTCGTCACTTTTAATAACAATAGCTAGAATTATATAATGCTTTAAGATTTACAAAGATCTTTATGCATATCATCTCATTTTATCCTCATAACAACCCTGAAAGGTAGGTCCTATTGTTATCCTCATCTTACAGATAAGGAATCTGAGGCAGACAGAGGTTAAATGATTTGGCTAGGGACACACAGTTAGTAAACATCTGAGGCTATATTTGAAAAGTCAATGCAAAAAAAAATAAGCTAATAAACAGATGAAATCTTCAAAATAATTGGAAATATCCTAGAGTATAATGAGCAACCTTGGAAGGTGGTTGATTTCTCATTCCTAAATGTCTTTTAAACAAAGTTGGAATGATGACAAGTTGTTAAGTGTGTTGTAGAGTGTACTTTTTAATTAAGCAAATTTATTTTCTCCTGAACTTAATAAATAAAACAAGCATTTCTATAACATAGTAGAATAGATTTTTTTAAAACAAGATGATTATATGAATGTACATGAAGCTGCAAATCAATTATGTTCAACTTGCTATTTCTTTTAAATATACAAAAATGTTATCATGTAACTTTTTTGTAGAATATATTTTTGATTAGCACGAGTTAGACTAGATGCCTGAGGTCCCTTCCAACTCAGACATTCTATTGAAGTCAGCATGGTACATGGAAAAGAATGTTTGACTTAGGATAATAGAACCTGAGTTCAAATCTTAAGCTTTGACACTTAACTATCTGTATGATCTTGGTCAAGTCACTTAATTGTCTAGGTTTCACTTTCCTCATTTGTAAAATGAGTCAGTTGTACTAAGTGATATTTAAGATCCTTTCTTGACCTCTATACAGTTACGGTTCTGCAAAGTGAGACTCTGCACTGGGCTGTCTCTGAAGTTCAAGTCAAGTCAAGTCAACAAGCATTCATTAAATGCTTATTGTGTAAATTCTGGGAATACAAAGAAAAGCAAAAGAATCATCCATGCCCTCAAGGACCTCATAATATAATGAGGAGATACAAACAAATATGTGTAAACAAGATACATTCAAGATAAATTGCAATAATCTCACCAGGAAGGCACTAGCATTAAGGGACTAGGAAGGGCTTCTTATAGAAGGTGGGATTTCAGCTGAGACTTTAAGGAAGCCAGAAAAACCAAGAAGCAGAGATGAGGAAGGAGATAATCCCAGGCTGGGGGACAACCAAAGAAAAGGCACGGAAGAATTAGTGTCTTATTTGAGGAACAGTAAGGAGGCCAGTGTCATTAAATGATAGTGTATGTGTAGGGGAGAGGGTAAGAAGATTGGAAAAGAAGGAGAAAGACAGGATATAAATGGTTTTAAAAGCAAGAGGACTTTATAGTTGATGCTAGAGGTAATAGGGAGCCCCTGGAATTTATTGAATATGGGGGCAACATGGTCAGACCTGTGGTTGGGATGGTCACTATGATAGCTGAGTAGAGAATGGACTAGAGTACAGAGACTTGATGCAGGTAGATCAATGGGAAAGCTATTGCAAAAATCCAGTTATGAGATGATGCAGACCTACACCATCTTGGTGTATATATTGATAATCATTTAAGATCAATTGAGCCCCAATAAGGGCCAAAAAACCTGAATTAATCTTTTTCTCTCTGAATGAACTAAAAACACCCTTCCTGTGTCAGCAAATTCCAGGAACAGATAGAACTGATCAACTAAGCCCAGGATGTCTGGGACCAGATATTCTCTTGAATAATGGGACTTTTCTTATCTTGAGTTTCTATTGACACTTTGACATTCTTCTGTTTTATTGTATTTACAACCTTATTCAATTAAGAAAATTCCTTTCCTATGCTATATGTTAAACAAAGATATGGAGGCTGTATCTTTTTGTAACACAGACATCCTGAGTCTGATCACTCTAAACTGTATAAAATCTCTCTCATTTTGCTTAACCTCGGAGCCAGAATTATGTCTGGCTCCCATGTTAACATGATTCGCTAGCTAAAAGGGAATAAACTATATAATCATGTACCACCTAACTTGTTTGCCTTCTTTAGCCAAACTTTCAGGTTAACAATACACACCATGTACACACATATGTTTTTGATGTATATATACCCCATATACAGCATATTGGATATGGGGGCAGGTGGAGAGAAAGTGAAGAGTCAAGGATAACATGTTTGGTAAACCTTGGTGACTTGGAGGTTGGTGGTGGTACCTGGGGTAATAATAGGGATTCTGGGAAAGCAGGAGGGGAAAACAATTAGTAAGTTTCAGTCTTATTAAGTTTAAGCTATTTATGAGACAGACAGTTATAGAAGTACAATAGGCAGTTGGAGATAAGAGATTGTAAGTCAGGAGAGAGGTTAGGGGTGGAAAAATAGATGTGAGAATGATCTGCATTGAGATGATTATTTAATCTAATACCAATTCTGCACTGGCAGGTTTTTATTCAGTAGGGGTCTTTAAGTAAAATCTGGACAACTACTTGTCAAGATTTTTGTGAAGGGGATTTTTGTTAAGATATAGATGGCTGCAAAAGTGGCCTCCATCTCTTTGATTCTAAGCAATTGACTAGATGGAAGAAAATAACTTCATTTATTAAACCAATTAAATTTTCTCAACTTACTCTAGAACCAGCCTGGACAATGTGTGAAGTTTGTTCATACAATTAATCCAGCACTTCCACACATTCACACATGCTCCAATTACTGTGTAAGATAAAACCAACATTAGGAGCAATGATGTTACTAAATAAAAAGGCATTCAAATATTTATATCACCTCTCTCTGCAGAGTCTATAAATAAACCTGCAAAGACAGGCTTTATTGGTCTTAGCTGCAGCAAAGTGTATCTACAAACTTTTGCTTTTCCCCTACTTTTTAAACTGCTCTCTCATTTCAAATGCAGCTCTCCAAGTTTTGTTTCTGCCTAATCATTTACTGCAATACCAAAGGGAAGAAAATAAATCTTGAAAGTTTGAGCTAAATCAAGTTCATTTTTCCATTATCACAGCAGGAGAAAAGAAGATGTTTTCATGCTTTAGAATCATCTAGTTTTTGTTCGTTCAATAAATATCTAAGCTCAAATAATACTGGACACATTTAAAATGTTTTTAAGAAGATGTTATGATGGATTGATTTTTACATACAGACGTCATACTATCTTTTCATTATTTTACCTCATGTTTTACCCATTTGCAAATAAAAGCTGAGTTATCCACTCACTGGTAGAAGTTTTCTGCCCAAGTGGAAAAAAAAAATAAAGCCAAAAAACAGAACCTGGGTTTGCAATTTTAGTTTTCTTTAATAATTATATCAAAAAGACTTTTTTTGAGTTTAAAAGTTTTGGGAATAAAATTTTGTTGCTGTTGTTATTCAGTTATGTCCATCTCTTCCTGACCCCATCTTGAGGTTTACTTGGCAAAGATACTGAAGTGGTTTGCCATTTCCTTCTCCAATTCATTTTACATATGAGGAACTGAGGCAAACAGGGTTAAGTGACTTGCCCAAAGTCACACAGCTAGTAAGTGTCTGAAGTTAGATTTCAACTCAGGAAGAGTCCGGGCCCAGTGCTCTATCAATGCTCTGATTAAAAATCTGATAGCCTTCTTTTTTCTCCACTGATTTTCAAATTAAAGTCATTGTTCATATTTCACTGTTCATTAACTCATAAAAGTGCTAATTAACTGAATGTTTGGTTAATAGCTATTGTTTACATTGTACTTTCAGCTTTCCAACCCCTTCTACCTCATGAGTGATGAAGGTAATTCAGGTGTCATTTCCATTTTACTAATAAGGAAACAAGTTAAGAGAGGTTAAGTGGCTTTCTCAGAGTCACTCATTTAGTAATGCTTAGTATAAGGATTTGAACTTTGCTCTCCTAATTCTAAGTATGGTTATCAAAATTTTGTTCTTAGGATGCTTTACACTTCTGAAAATTGAGAGACCCAAAGAAAGATTTTTGTATGGGCAAGATGTATATGTATATTTACATATCTTTACCATATCATAAATTAAAATGTCTTTATATTTTTTTGAAAATAGTTTCAAATTCCTGGACCCCCTGAAAGGGTCTTGTGGAATCTCAGGGATCCCTAGACCATACTTGGAGAACCAGTGCTCTGACTTAAACATCTTTACAGCTACAGCATGCTGCCATTTTAATTGAGTGTTTTAACATTTTTAAGTGTTTTCAAAATAAGTGTTTTAAAGAATGGCTTCAATTTTTTGATGGCTAAATAAACACATTTTTCTCTTCTTCATCTTATCTAGCAATTTGGAGATTGGGCAAGTTTCTAGATGTAGGCTTTTTAGAGAGGAAAACAGGAGTCCATTATTAAGCATAATCTTTGGGACCTAAGTAGTATATATTTCCAGAGACTGACACATTGTATTGTGCTATCTCCAAGCTGATAGAGACAGACATCTTGGCATGCAATGAAGAAATGCCTGAATTACTTCTGTCCTCACTCTCTGAAAACTCTGTCCTTCTTTGCACATTGTTTTAAAGTTAGGAAAGAGAAGAATATACTATTTTGCGTGCTCTTTAACTAAGCCCTGGGAAAGAGAGAGGGTCAGTGGGAAAGAGTTCAACCCCTTTGGTTTTCTTATTAGTTGTCATGTATAAATGGAGACCTTGCAGCAGCATAAATTGAATGGTAGATTTAGATCCTGAAGGTACTTTAGATACTAAACAGTCCAGTCTAATCATTTTATAAATGAGGAAACTGAGGCCCAGAGAGGTTAAGTGATTTGCCTGAGGTTATAAAGGTATTAAATGACAAGGCCTGGATTTGAATCAAAGTTCCCTAGTAACGTTGAAGTACCTTAACATTTGTACCTCTCAGGGTTCTGAAATTCCACTAAAGCACTCATTTCTCTGCATTGATCAGCGCAAATCATTTGCATTTAAATCCCATATCCAGCTGTCAGTCAGGTCAGACCCATTTTGACTGAATTGGTCGAGCATCCCATCAGCTGGACAATTTGTTTCACTGATTTGACCAATTGTTCTACTGATTAGATTGGTATTTGGGCCATATTTTAGATATACCCTCAGTGTACACAATTGCCTCTATCATATGAGACTAAAATTGGGCTGAGTTGGAGGGGAGGTTAGCCCTGAAGAGCTTTGGTAAATACTTTGAAAGGTCATTTCTTGAACACAATTGATTTTTTCCTAGCATTCCTAGCCAAGGAAACTTCCAACTACAAACAAAACTTCATGATTTCCCAATATGTATCTGTAGGGTTCCAGTGTCACTTTACTGTTTTCCCATCTTTACATAAAATACTAATGACAGAAATTGGGTCACTGAAAAAAAATAATTAGAGAGTGTCCACTTAGGGAAAGAGAGAGCCAACATAACAGGCAGGAAATTTGGGGGTCAAATCCTGCCTATGATACGAAGTCACTGTTTGATTCTGAACAAGACACAACTTCCCAGTGCTCTGGAACTCTCCAAGACTTGCACTGGGCATTGGCATTGAGAGTTGTTTACCTGGAAGCTCTCTTTAAAAACAAAGTCACAGATTTAGCTCCTATCCTTATCCACTTACAGAGAACATAAACACTGGGGGGAATCTGTCATTCCCCATCTCCAATGAAATGAATTTCCTTCAATATACTGTACAGATTTTTTTTTTACTGATTTCTGAGTTACATTTTAATACAATTGTATTTTATTTTTTCCCCAATTATGTATTTAAACAAAACAAAAAAAACCTAGCATTCATTTTTATAGGTTTTTGAGTTCCAAATTTCCCTCCTCCATCTCTTTCCTCCTGTCTTCTGAAAACAGGCAGTTTGATATAGTCTATACATGTGCTATCATGTAAAACACATTTCCATATTCATCAGAGGTGTGGAAGAAGAAACAAGCCAAAAGGAAATAAAACAATGAAAAAGAATAAAGTAAGTGGAAAAAAAAACATGCTTTGGTCTGCATTCAGATTCCATCAGTTCGTCATCTGGATATGAATAAAATTTTCCTTCGTGAGTCCCTTGTGCTTGTCTTAGATCATTGTGTTGCTGAGAAGAGCTGAGTCATTCATAGATGATCATCATACAATGTTGCTAATACTGTGTACAATGTTTTCCTGGTTCTGGTCATTTTACTTTGCATCAGTTTGTACAAGTCTGTCAATTTTTTTCTGAAATTTTCCTGTTCATCATTTGTTATTGTACAACAGTATTCCATTACATTCATATTTCACAGCTTGTTCAACCATTCTACAATTGATGACATCCCCTCAATTTCCAATATGTTACCACCATGAAAAGGGCTGCTATAAATATTTTTGTACATGTAGGTCCTTTACCTTTTTTTTTGTTTTTTTAGCAATTTATTTGGGATACAGACATAGCACTGCTATTGCTGAATCAAATGGCACTCACGGCTTGCTCGCCATTTTGGCATAGTCCCAAATTGCTCCCCAGAATGGTTGGATCAGTTCACAAGTCCATCAACAGTGCATCACTGTCCCAATTTTCCCACATCTTCTCCACCATTTATCATTTTCTTTTTTTTGTCATATTAGCCTATCTGATAGATGTAAAATGGTACCTCAGAGTTGTTTTAATTTGCATTTCTCTAATCAAAAGTTATTTAGAGCACTTCTTCATATGCCTATAGATATCTTTGATTTCTTCATCTGAAAACAGCCTGTTCATATACTTTGACCATTTATTATTTGAGGAATGGCTTGTATTCTCTTAAATTTGACTCAGTTCTCTATATATTTGAGAAAAGAGGTCTTTATCAGAGACATTTGCTGTAAAGATTGTTTTGCAACTTTCTGCTTTCCTTCTAATCTTGGTTACATTGGTTTTCTTTGTACAAAAGTTTTTCAATTAAATTATTCTACATTTCATAATTCTCTCTATCTCTTGCTTGGTCCTGAATTCTTCCCTTCTCTATAGATCTGACAGGTAGACTATCCCTTGCTCTTCTAATTTGATTGCTTCATTGTCTATGGTACGTTTTAGCAAGATGTAGTTTCCTTTCTTATCTATTTTAATTACATATTTTTTGCTTTTACTTTATCTAAGATCAGGGTCCCTACCCCTACTTTTTTCACTTCATCTAAAGCATAATAGATTCTGCTCCAGCCCCTTATCTTTACTCTGTGTGTGTCTCTCTACCTCAAGTATGTTTCTTGTAAGAACACATTGTAGGATTCTGGGTTTTGATCTTATTTGCTTTCCACTTCCATTTTATGGGAGAGTTCATCACACTCACATTCATAGTTATGATTACTACCAATGTATTTTCCTCCATCCTATTTTTCCTCCTATTTGTTCTCTCTCTTTTTTCACCTTTTCCCAGCTCACGAGTATTTTTCTTCTGTCTACCACTTATCCTGATCTGCCTTCTCTTACATCAGTATCCCCTAGCCCTGCCCCCCCAACACCCTTTACTTAATCTCCTCCCCTCCTACTTCCCTGTCAGATAAGGATAGATTTCTAGAGAAGATGGAAGAGTAAAATCAGGGACTTGCTTGAGCTCTCCCCCAAACCCATCCAAATACCTGTAAAAATGGCTCTAAACAAATTCTAAAGCAGCAGAACCTACAAAAAGACAAAGTGAAACAAATTTCCAGCCCAGCCTGGAAGGTTGACAGGAAAGGTCTGTTGCACTGGGCTGGGAGAGGAGCACAGTTCAGTGTGGGTCATGCAAGTGAAGACCAGAACTCAGTGAACCTGGAGCAGGCCTCAGGAGACTGAATCAAGGGCAGCTGTGGCAGTTTCCAGACTTCTCAACCCACAAATGCCAAAGACAATTTGGAAGATCAGTAAGAAAGGTCTGTTGGACCTTGGTGAGAGAGGAGCTCAGTCTAGCTCCAGTCAGGCACTGTCCCAGGGCACCAGCTGCTTCCAGAGCTCTGGGCCCAGAAACAGAGGGGAGTGGGGATCATGTGGCTGATGAGAGGGGGATTTCAGGGATCTCTTTGCAGGTGCTGAGGCAGGATTCTCTTGCTTTGCACATGCTTGGATCTGTGTCCCAGTCGTGTTTGGCAGTCCTGGACTAAGGAGGAGTGCCGATGTGGTATAGCTTGTGGCAGCTGTAAAGAAGGAATCCACCTTACAATTCCAAAGCAGAAAAGAGTGCTTGTGGTCACTCATAGACCAGAGCACAGGCCAGGAAATGAGTAAACACCTCGCCTTTCATCCTATCATCTTGGAAGGACTGAAAATTTACAAGTCTGTAGATGTATCTCTGAAAACAGCTGCACAAAAGCCCCAGAGATTGGGACAGTGCATTCTTCATACTGGAAACAGACCCCTACCTTAAAAAAAGAGTTTAAAACTCAAGTAATTGGCTGGGATCATGAACAACAGCACACACAAAAAAACCAGAAACAAAACAAAAACAAACAAAAAACAAACAAAAACAAACAAACTTCAGACCATAGAATCTTACTTTGGAGACAAAGAAGATCAAAACATGCAACCAGGAGGAGATAACAAAGTCAAAGCTCCTACATCCAAAATTTAAAAAAAAAAATGTGAATCAGTCCCAGGAGATAGATAGAAGATCTCAAAAAGGATTTTGAGAAGCAAATAAGAGAAGTAGAGGAAAAACTGTGAAGAGAAATAAGAGTGATGCAAGAAAATCATGAGAAACAAGTCAAAATCTTGGGGAAGGAGACTCAAAAAATAGTGAAGAAAATAACACCTTAAAAAATAGCCTAACCCAAATGGTTAAAGAGTTCCAAAAAGCCAATGAGAAGAATAATGCCTTCAAAAGCAGAATTGGACAAATGGAAAAGGAAGTCCAAAAGCTGACTAATAATAATAATAATAATAATTCCTTAAAAATTAGAGGAGACCAAATGGAAGCTAATGACTTTATGAGAAATCAAGAAATTATAAACAAAATCAAAAGAAAGCAAAAATAGAAGACAATGTGAAATACCTTATTGGAAAAACAACTGACCTGGAAAATAGATCCCAGAGAGGTAATTTTAAAATTATTGGACTACCTGAAAGCCTTGATAAAAAAAAAAAGAGCCTAGTCATTATCTTTCAAGAAAATATCAAGGAAAATTGCTCTGATATTCTAGAACCAGAGGGCAAAATAAAAATTGAAAGAATCCATTGATCACCTCCCAAAAGAGATCCCCAAAGGAAAACTCCTAGGAATATTATAGCCAAACTCCAGAGTTCCCAGGTCAAGAAGAAAATAATGTAAGCAGCCAGAAAGAAACAATTCAAGTATTGAGGAAACACAATCAGGATAACACAAGATTTAGCAGCTTCTGCAAAAGGGATCAGAGGGCTTGGAATATGATATTCCAGAGGTTAAAGGAGCTAAGATTAAAACCAAGAATCACCTACCCAGCAAAACTGAGTATAATCCTTCAGGGGAAAAATGGACATTCAGTGAAATAGAGGACTTTCAAGCATTCTTGCTGAAAAGAGCAGAACTGAGTAGAAAATTTGACTTTCAAATGCAAGACTTAAGAGAAGCATGAAAAGGTAAACAGGAAAGAGATATTATAAGGGACTTTTCAAAGTTGAATTGTTTACATTCCTACATGGAAAGATGATATTTGTAACTCATGAGACCTTTCTCAGTATTACGGTAGTTGAAGGGAAAACATATGTATGGGTAGGCAGAGAAATAGATAGATAGATGGCACAGTGTGAGTTGAAGATGAAGGGGTGATACCTAAAAAATAAAATTAAGGGGTGAGAGAGGATTATATTGGGAGAAGGAGAAAGGGAGATGTAGAATGGGGTAAATTGTCTCACATAAAACAGAAGAAAAAACTTTTACAGTGGAGGCAAGTGGGGGAAGGTGAGAGGGAATGAGTAACTCTTACTGTCATTGTATTTGGCTTAAGGAGGGAATACCACACACATTCAACTGGGTATGGAAATCTATTTCACCCTACAGAAAATATGGGGGAAGGGGATAAGAGTGGAGATGATAGAAAGGAGGGCAGATTGGAGGAGGGGGTAATCAGAAGCAATAACATTTGAAGAGGGACTAAATTAAAGGAGAGAATAGAATAAACAGAGGGTGGAATGGGATAAAGAGAAATATAGTTAGTTTTGTACAACATGACTATAAGGGAAATGTTTTGCATAATTACTCATGTATCAAGTTGCTTGCCTTCTCAATGATAGTGCTTGGAGAGGGAGAAGGGAGAGAATTTGGAACACAAAGTTTTAAAAACAAATGTTAAAAGTTGTTTTTCCATGCAACTGGAAAATAAGATATACGTCAGTGGTTTATAGAAATCTATCCTACCCTACAGGAAAATAGAAGGGAAGGGAATAAGAGAAGGGGAGGGGTGATAGAATGGAGGCAGACTAGGGGAAGGAGCATTCGGAATGCACACTGTGTTGGGGTGGAGGGAGGGGAGAGATGGGGAGAAAATTTGGAACTCAAAATCTTGTGGAAGTGAATGTTGAAAACTAAAAATATATAAATTAATTAATTTTTAAAAATTTAAAAGATAGATTTCTATATTCAATTGATTGTGTATATCATTCCCTCTTTGAGGTGATACTGATGAGGTATGGTTCAAGCAATGGCCATTTCCCATCTTCCCCTCCACTTTAATAAGCCTTTCTCACCTCTTCATGTGAGATAATTTGCCCCATTCTACCTGTACCTTCCTTCTGCATCCTTTGTACTCTTCTTTCTCACTCCTTATTTTTTTGATTTTATTCATTCAAATTCACCTTATACTCATATCCTCTGTCTATGTGTATTCCTTTTATCTGTACTGCTAGTGATACAATTTTTAAGAGTTAAAAGTATCTTCCCATGTAAAGATGTGTCTCACCTCTTCAGGTGAGATAATTTACCCTCATTCTACTTCTACCTTACTTCTGCTCCCAGATTACTCCTCTTTCTTACCCCTCAATTATTTTTAATTTTGTTCCCTCAAATTCACTTTATACCTATGTTCTCTGTCTATATATATTCCTTTTATTTGTACTGCCAGTGATATACTTTTTAAGAGTTACATGTGTCATCTTCCCATTTAAGCATGTAAACAGTTTAGCTCTTTTTTATGTCTTCTCTTTCCCTTTCTACCTGTTTATACTTTTCTCGGATTTTGATCTTGGGGATCATTTTTGTTTTAGTTCTGGTCTTCTCCTTATGAACCATAGTGTAGGCATCTATCTGTTTGTCCAGGGCTGTGCTGAAGCACGTTTAGGCCTGGCTACTAAAGACTGCGGCTGCTTGCCTGGGCTATACTGAAACACATGATGGTTCTCAGAGCTGGAGTCTGGCAATTCCATTGGTTACTCTAAGGCATATGGGGTATCCTGGTGTCAGCATTTGCCTGCTCTAGCACAATGGGGCTCAGGATTTCTTGCTTATTTGCTGATGATGGCTTGCTGGAACACTTTATGTCCTGAGCTGCACTCCCCTTTCACTCCAATGAGCTGGACCTTTCTTCTTCATCCCACAAGTTTCTTAAGCTAAAAGATTGTTTCACTCCATCTTTTTGGTTATTCTACTGTTCCAGGATTTGTTTTGGGGTTCTATTTTATGGTTGTTTGGAGATGAGTATAACAGAGAGTTGCAGTGGGTTACTGCTTACTCTGTCATGTTGTCTCCTGAACGTCCAACTTCTTCTACTCTACACAGATTTTTATTATTGCACGAAACAACTGCCTCCTCACCTCTCTGTGTGTCAACTTGAGCAGTTTAAGATATGTGTTGCTACTTCTTTAAAGAAGGGAAAATAGCACATTGTTTCCAAGTTGCCTTCAATTGTCCTGACTGCTGTCTGGGGCCCATGACATCTACATTTGCCATCAAGGTATCTTTTTACCAAGAAAAGGTCCATGAGCCAAAAGATGGCTTTTTATGCCTGGCTCACTTACCACTTTTCCTGACAAATTTTTTAAAGATTATTCCTTCTGGTATCTCAGCTGTTGGAATTTTATCTGCATGGTATGTCATGATCCTGGAATTAAGAGTTTCTTGTTTTGTTTTCAAGTATTTACTTATATTGCTTATTCAAGCTTGAAGACTAGAGCAAAGACATAGGTATAAATATTTTTGACAAGCCAGAAATATGAGCATGTCAGTCGTGGGTTTGCAGCTGGGGGTGAGATAAAATGGTATTGGATTAATTATGCTGAGCTGATGTTAAACTTTCAATAGTGCTTAATACTCCCATATTATTAGGAGGGACATTAAAGGTGTTTTTTTTTTTTTTATTCATAGGAAGAAAAGGTGCCTCATGGGCTAGGTATGGCTGCTAAATAAACAAATAGAGTCATTATGAAAAATCATGCATCTTGACTCATGATTCCTCAGTGAGAGGCCAACTTCCACAGGTATAGATCACAACCTCTCTGAATCTTGCTTAGCAGGTGGTTTCAAGAGCTGCTTTGGTCAATTAGAAAGCATAACAGCTATCATATTAATCTCCTTCACACTGGAACTCAATCTGCCCTTGGAACCTGGCCTATGATAGGTGAAAGCCTGGAACTAGGCTTCCACACAAGTTTTAAAACCATACTACAAACCATATTTCCTTTCCCTCCTTTATAACTTTTTTATGTTTTATTTTCCCTCATTCTAATATTAAGTTTCTTAAGGGAAGGACTGTCTAGTTTGATTGTGTTTCTATTTCCAGAGTTGAGCATAGTGTCTAGCATATAAGAACTTAATATATACTCTTCCACTTATTCATTCATTCACATTCATCCCCTAGTAGCCCACTTTCTGGTAATGAATTTCTTTGCATTTAGCCAATCTGGTCCACAATTAACAAACATAGAACCTATACTCAACAGGAAACACTAGAGTTTGTGCTCCTCCTGCCATGGCTTTTGAGGATGTAAAGCACTTCCAACCATGATGCAGTATTGAAATAAGACTTCAGTGGATAATTTTAAAATTCTTCTTTTTTTCTTTCAAATGTGTTATTATGAAAGGTTTCAGTCACTATTGTTTATTGTAATAATATTGATTCCCTAAATTTCCTTCTGCAGAAGCATATTTTCAATTTTAAGTAAAAATAATCTCTACCCCCTAAAGATTTTACATGCTATTAGGTGAAGCAATATGGATGATTATTAAGAATATACATAACATATACAAAATGAACACAAAGTAATTTATTTAAATAGGTTAATGTTGCTGCCAACTTTTCAGGAACACTTAGCTCACTTTATCTCGCTGACTCTAAACCATATGGCACATCTCATCCAACCAATCATCTGGGTGTCTGGACATCTGGCCTGCCTCCCTCTCTCCAACCAGAACAATATTTTCTGGAACTAATCTTTAGAGACCATGCCCCCTCCTCCTCCCTAGGAGATTTAAATCATACTGATTTAGAACTCTGGGTAAGTACCAAAATGTCCTGATTGGTGACTCACTATATGTAGCAAGCCCAACACTATATTTCATATGCCATCTAGTTATTCAGTTTGGTATCTTACCATCTTGTCTGCACCTATATGTTTACTCCTCTCCATCCCTTCTCCACTCCCACCACTTTTCATCTCTTCTTTTGGGATCAGCAATACAACTAATAGTGCCATTGCTTATAGAAAAGGCATGACAATAAATTTTCTTAAAGACTCTTGCTCACAATCCCTTTGATTCCTTTGACTGAAACTCCCTTCCCTGACCACAACTCAGCTATTTATGTTATCTTCTGCTGTTAAATGAAAGATTATTAAAGGCAAAGACTAACTCACTGTTGTCTTTGTAGCTATAGCCCATAGTAAAGTGCCTGGAATACATCAGCTGTTTAATTTTTTTTTTCACTCATGCATTCATCCCCACGCAATGTTTGGATTGACCACTTAATTCTGATTAAAATATTGTTCCAATCAGTTTAGAGATTAGTATTTCACAGCTCAATATTACTTAAAGAAATTAAGAAAATAATTAAGCTTGTGGCCCACTTTGCACTTAGGGAAGAAGACAGTCATATGAAAGAAATATAAACTCTAACCTTCACCTTTGAGAAAATTGAGAATGGTTGAAAAGATCAAATGAGCCTACATGGAACACCTAGAGAATAGAAAGGAAGTACATGTGATTGCTGCTATTTATGGTAAAATAAGATTTCTATTTTTAAAAATCATGGATACAAATGAATTAGAAGTTGAAAAACAGTTAGGGAATCTCTGAATAAGAAGGAACCTCACAGGTCACCTAGTCCAAGTCTTACCTTAACATGAATCACCTCTTCTCCTGTCCCTGACAAGTGAAGTTATCCAATTTCCCTTTGTTGACCTCCAGGGATGAGGAATTCATTGCCAGCCCCATTCCACTTAGGGATTGTTCACACTGTTATGAAGTCTTTCATTAAGTTGAGCCTAAATTACCTCTCCTTAGTTTCCGCTCATTACTACAGCCTCCCACCCAAGGATCTAGCTGGATACCCCTCCTATATGCAACCTAATTGAAAATACAGGAAGACGTGAGCTCTGGTAGCTAGTGTTTTTGTTTTTCCACACTGAACATTCCCTTCAACCAATCTTTATATACTGTAGTAAACCAAACAGCTTTGCAAAATTTCAGTGTCTAATATGTAATTTATCCCTCCATATGCATCCCTCCTCTAAACTTCTCCATTTCTTTTGATACACCAAAAAAGCCTTGAAAGTATTTCTTTCTCCTTCACTTCTCAGATCCTGTCATATGCCAAGTCTTGTTGATTCTATCTCTATCAACATTTTTTAAATCTGTTCCTTTCTCTGCATTCACACAGCTCCTACCCTCATTTAGGACATCATCATCTGTCACCTGGACTGTTGCAATCGCCTCCTAATTGGTCCCCAGTTGTCTGAAAAAAAAATCATCTTTTGTTTCTCCAATCAATCCTCCACAAAACTGACAAAGTGATAGTCCTAAAACATAGCCTGACCATGTCACCCCACTACTTTCTGATTTTCAATGACTTTCTGTTATTTGTAGGATAAAATAGAGACTTCTCAGCCTGGCACTTAAAGACCTCCATAGTTTGTCTATTGTCAATCTTTCCAAGATTATTTGAGATTATGCCTGTTATGCTGTCCAGACACTATTCCAGCTGAACTGAACTGCTGCCTCTACCCTCTGTGTGCATGATATTCAGTGTCTTGCCTACATGCCTTTATACAAGTGGAACCCATGTATGAATTGCATTTTTCCTTACTTCCACCTCAGAGAATCTCTAGGTCCCCTCAAATGATAGCTCAAAAGATGCTTTAATGGGAGACATTTTCTGATTCCCCAGTTATTGCTCTCCCCCTCTTGAAATTATTTGGTATATGGGAATTGTACTGATTATTTATGGATTACTGTTAGTCTTTTATGTGTGTTCCTGCATTGCTTATGTGCTGCTGTGAGTCCTTTAACATGTATTTTTAATATTTTTATGTAGTAGAATCAAGGCTGCTAAAAGAAAGGACAATGAGAGAGAGAGAAAGAGAAAAAAAGACAGTCAGTCAGCCAGAGATATATAGAGAGACAAAGAGAGACAAAGACACAGAGACAGACACAGAGAAACAGAGAGACAGAAATAGAGAAAGAGTCAGACATGCAGAGACAGACAGAAACAGAGACAAAGTTAGAGAGAAACAGAGACAGAGAGACAGACACAAAGACAAAAACAGAGGGAGTGAGACAGAGACAGAATATTATGTATACTTTATAATCGCTTACTTCCAAACATGTTGTTTTTCCCTCAGTAAAATATAAACTTCTTTAGGTCAGAACTGTCTCAGTTGCATTTTGGTATCCCTAGAACACAATGTACTTTATAGAATTGAATGAAATAGTTCATTAATTTGTGGATGAACAATGCCCACTTTTCTATAGCAGTAATGTTTTAATTCATACTATATTTTTGATAACCTTCCACTAATTCTCTTTTGATGTATTACCTCCTTTGTTAACATCTTATATAAAAATTAGAATGTGATGTATCAGAAGATTAATATAAAAAGATTGACAGTTATTTCAACCTTTTAAAATTTTCTTTTTAAAAAATTTCATCTCCACTACGACCAAAAGAAAAGATATATGATCTAAGTGGTACATTCACGTGTATTTGCAAAGTTCTATGGTGCTCCTATCATTGACACATTTTCCCCCAGTATCAGAATAATCTATCAGAGTAAACTGGTTAGCCGTTGGCTAGGACATTTTAGTTCCTGCATTGAGATTGGTAACTTGATTTATTTGGTTTTATCATCCAATCTCCTCTTAGGCAGACTATACAACTAGACTGGAGAGATCAATGCCAGGCTTGAAACAAGATGTCAATTTGAGCTAAAGCTTCAGCTACAGACACAGGACAGACAATGGTGCATGGGGGAGAATGCATCATGGATGCATTTCTTTAGACCTTTAGTGAACTACAAGACAAGTGAGAAAATGGAAAGGGTTTTGAATTTGGTGGTACTTAATGAAATAGACTAAACAACAAAGCGTTGGCTAGTTAATTTAGCTAAGGGTGTCATTTCCTTTCAGACAAGATCCCTCACTGCTCCCTTTGAATGTTTCTCTGTTTACTTTCTGATCCATGGAAATATTGAAGCAACTGTCAGGTGTTTGAATCTTTCATGCCCATGGTGATGATAACCAAATTGATTATATTATGCCTAATCATGTGCCATTTTCTACCTATCATACTCTTATAAAGAGAGAGGACTCTTGTTGGGAACAACTAAAAATTTTTGTTAGTAATGACACATCTCTCCACAATTAATAACAAAAAGATAATGACCAATGGGAAACCTGCCATATTATAGGGAACTCATCATGTTTCCTAAGTTATCTATTGAATTATTCCTTTCCAATACAATAAAGTAAGTATCTTGAGGCTCTAGGTTTGGGTACAACAAGAAAGGCCAAACTATATTTAGATTTTGGACTCTGGCTTCCTGGGCTGTTCCATGAACAAGACACTCCATTTCTCAGTTCTAGGCATTTTCTTTGGCTGTCCCCAATGCCTGGAGTGCTCTGCCTCCTCATCTCCATCTACTGGCATGCCTAGTTTCCTTCAAGTTCCAACTAAAACCTATCATCTACAAGAAGCCTTTCCCAATATCTCTAAATTCTAACATCTTCTCTCTTTTAATTACTTCCTATCTATCCTGTACATAGCATGCCCACACATATTTGTTGCTTCCTGTCTTCCCCATTAGATTATGAGTTTCTTGAGGGCAAGAGCTATCTCTTGCCTCCAGTAATTAGCGCAGTACCTGGCACACAGTAGGTAATTAATAAATGTTTATTGATTGACTGGCTGGCTTTAGGAGTATGAATAGAAAAGTTAGGCAATCCTTGCTCTGAAGGAGGTTAAATTCAACCTCAGGAATGCAACACTGTCACAGATTAATAAAGATGAGATATTTGCAAAATGAATACATTGTGGTGGATGGGAGCATTAACCAATGAGGAAAGGCCTCAAGAAGGAAGCACTTGAGTTAAGCCTTGAAAACATCTAACCATTCCAAAATGCAGAGGTAAAGAAAGAGCACATTCCAAGAATTGAGGGAAGTTTGTGCAAAAGCATAGAGATGGTGGGGGTGAAGGAGTGAAATAGTATATACAGAGAACAGCAAGTCAGTGAGTTATTTGAAAGAATAGAGTGTACAAGTGGGAGTAATACATAATCAGCCTGGAGATATTGGCTGGATCCAGAAGACACCTTGTTTTAAATGTCAGGAAAAAATGAGTTCGGTTATTATCATACAGGCAATAGGGAAAGACTGAGGCATCTTATGCTTTAGAAACATCAATTTAGCAGCTCTGAAAAGGATGGATTAAAAAGAGGAGGGGAGTGACCTAGTGAATAATTACAATTACAATAGTCCATGTCACTTCCTTTATGTTTCTTGCTTTTATTTATTTATTTTTTGCAACATGGTTAACACAAAAGTATGTTTTGTATGACTTCACATGTATAATTTGTATTATATTACTTGCCATCTCAGTGAGTGGGGAAGGGGTGAGAGAGAGGGAGAGAATTTGGAACTAAACTTTGTAAATGAGGTTTTTTTAATAAATAACTTTTTTTTAAATAACAAAAACAATAATCCACATAAGAAGTGATGAGTCCTCACAGACTATGGTAGTTGTGGTATGGGTGGAGCAAAATGTTAGAACACAAGAGATGTTGAGGTAGAATTTAAAAGATCATATATCTAGAGCTTGAAGGAACCTGATGCCATCTAGTCTACCCCCCTCATTTTACAGATATGGAAACCAAGTCCTAGGGAGTTTAAACGACTTGTCCAAGGTCAAGACTTGACATGCAATCAGACAAAGAGAGTAAATGGGGGTAAAAGAGCTAAGATGAATTCTATTTTGAAAACTGGGCGACTGGAAGAGTTGTTGTTGTTTCTCCTGAATTTTCAAAGAGAACCAGTGACATCACGAGGTAATGTCTTGAGTTGTTGAAGAATTGCATTTAAGTGAGGCAAAGTTTCACAAAGTCATTAGCCTCATTCTTCTTCCAGAGTCACTGAAATTCAGTGGTAAGGCAAAAGTCAGGATGACTGACAATGGCCTCAATTGCAAAGGATGACCTTGGCATCTTTGATATTTGACCAAGCTCCATGTGTTCCACAACACCTGCTTGAACCATCTTCATGGGCATGGGAACAAATCATTCTCATCCACTGATTCCACCAAGGAACTCTGCACATGCTAAGGGTAGATACCCCTAACTCACCAACAGGTTTGAGGCCTGTCAGTCATGTTCAACCTAGTTTTGCTTGTCTATAGGGACAATTTACTAGCATGTGGCCACTGTACATGCTTTTAAAGCTTCTTGGAGTCACAGGTAAGAGTGGTACCCTCTATAGAAATAGGGGAGTTAGAAGTGAGAATGAGAGTTCAAATATTAAGTATACTCCTAAGAAATTTAAGGAGGGAAGGACCACACATCTGGGTGGGTAAGAGATTTCGTGGAGGAAATGGCATGTAAACTGAGCCTTCAAGGAAGGAAAGAATGTCAATAGATGAAGACAGATGTGGTGGATTAAGAGAATCAATTCCAGGTATCAGAAACAATATATATAAATTCATGGCACATCTTAGCTGCATGAATGTAGACAAATCACTTAATCTCTGTAACTCTGAAGGTCTGGGGATCATGGGAACCCCAAAATTCAGGGCAAAAGACAGGTCCTGACTCAAATGAATTCAACCTCCCCCTTCCTCCCAAGCTTTCTTTTAGCCAGAGACAAGGTTTATTAAAACACCAGTTGAAGTGGGCCAGATTCTTAAAGAAATTGAGCATTTGTGACACTGTGTTGACAAGTGGGCCAGACTCTTAAGGAATGTGAGTGATTTAATGGGGTCAAGATGGTCACTTACATACAGTGGTCAAGGAGTGTCCAATAGCTTGGGTGACTGGGAGGTAGCAGAGAAGGACACAGAATGTCTGGGTGCCCCAGGCTAATGCCAGGGTCATGAGCCAGGGAAGGAGTCTAGATGGAATCAAGGAGTGGTGATCTAAGGTGGGGCCAGGTACAGACAATGATGGTTGGGCTGGTTTAGAGGAGATTGGGACCAGGTCAAAGACACAATGCGAGGATAATTGAAAGGGTTATACTGAGATGAGCCTCAGGCGAACACTAGGGACCTGGGCCACTTGGGAAAGTCCAGGGCCTTTTAGGGGTCCATCATTAGTGCCCCATCATAACCTTTAGTTTCCTCACATGTAAAATGGTGATAACGAAATTTATATTGCCTACCACCTGTAGATGTTGTGAAGATTTTTTTTATAAACAAAATGCTACATGATAGCACAATATATAAAGACAAAGGCAAAGTATTCTTTTATAAATATAAACTAGTAGTGGAGTTTAGAATAGACAGGACAGGATCAATGTCAGTAGCAATAATTTGGATGAAACAGAGTAAAAAAAAAGAGGTTGGGAGTTGGGGTAAAAGGGTACAGATAAAGCTGGAAAATTGCACTGAAATCATAGAACTTTGAAGACAGTAAATGCTTAATACATATTTGTTTAATTTAATTGATTGAAGAGTTCCTTCATTGCTATGCTAAGAAATTTATATTTTGTTCAATAAGCAATGCATAGCCATTGAAAGATTTTGAACAAGTGAATTATATGATCAAATCTATTAATTAAGAAAATTAGCTTGACAGTTGTATTTAGAGTATGTGTTAGGGAGTAAAAAGTCTTCAGGCAAGGAGATAAGAAAGAAAGGCATTTCAGCAGACCTGAAGAGAGGTAATGAGGGCCTAGGTGAAGTTGGAGACAGTGTGAGTGGAAAAGAGACCAATGCAAATGACAACTCTTCAGGGCACATGGTTAATAATAATAATGATAATAGATAGCATTTATATAGTAATTTAAATTTCACAAAACACTCACATAAATACTGTGAGCTAAGTACTATTATTATCCCCCTATACATAAGAGGCACTGAGACTGAGACTAATTAAGTGACTTGTCCTGGGTCATACAGTAAGCAAGTTTCTGAGATAGAAATAGAATGTGTGGTGTGTTGTGTGTGTGTGTGTGTGTGTGTGTGTGCGCGTATGTAAAGTAATAGTCTTTCTGATTTTCAAGTCATCACCTAGCCGCCACTATAAAATAGTAAGGAGACTGCAACAGCTAGATTCTAGAAAATGAATTTCTTTCCACAATAATGTGTACAGAATGATACATTTCTTAGCATGGTAAAATGGAAAGAGTGCTGTACTTCAAGTCAAGAGAAAATTCTGCCTTCATGTTGATGCTAGCTTTGTGACCACGGGAAAACAACAAATTCTCTGCCCTGATTTCCTCATCTGTACAATGAGGTAGTAATTGTTATACCTCACAAGCCTTTTTATTTTATTTTATTTTTAAGAAATATGGTTTGCAGGCTTTAAAGTCCCAGTCTGTGCACTCTTATGATTAAAACTCAGTATCAGTGTGAGTTGTGATTATATTTTTCATCACTCCTTGATTTTGGCACATGAGAATAAGATCCAAGATAAAAGTAAGACAGTAGAGTTGTCAGCTTAATGATTTTTTTTCAAACTGTGGTCCAACTACCTGGGTAATGAGTGCTTGCAAAATTATAATAAGGGGGAAAAAAAGCATCATCAAAGGGATATGTTAAAAGCATTTAGAAAATGAAGCAGTCATTACAAAGAACTAGCATGATTTATCCAAGAATTGATCCCGTCACAATAACTTCATTTTTTTAAGAGAATAACTAGACTGGCAGATCAGTCTCAGCTAAGATCTAGATCTCAGCTAAGTATTTTACAAAGTCTTCCAAAAGAAACTTGCAGACATGATCAAAATATGTGAGCTGGGAGATTACCACAGTTAGAAGAAATTAGCTGAATCATTGGACAAAATGAGTATTGGTGTATGAATTGATCTCTAGTGAAGTACTATATTCAGTTGTTTTTATTAGTGACTTGGATAAAAATGTAAGGTAACATGCTTATCAAATCTGTGGATGGCACAAAGCAGGGATCAGGAGGTAACACACTGGATGACAGAATTTGCATTCAAGTAGATATTAACAGGTTAAAATAATGTGCTAAATAAAATAAGATTAAATTTAATAGAGATAAATGTCAAGTACTAGGCTTGGATTTAGTACATCAACTTTACAAGTACAGAATGAGGAGATATAGACAGAAAACAAATCACATGAAAAGTACCTGGGGAAGTCAAACAGACTAGATAAGGAAAAGTCAGAAACAAATGAACAAAATAACCTAGTGTTCAATAAACCTGAGAACATAAATTTCTTAAGGAAAAAATCCTTATTTAACAAGAACTTCCAAGAAAACTTGAAAGCAGTTTAGTGGAAATCAGATTTTTACCAACATCTTACACCATATGACATAAGAAGATCAAAATGTATATATGACCTTAATATTGAAGGTCACACCATAGAAGAATTAGAAGAAAATCAGATCATGTACCTTTCATCACTATGACTAAGCAGAGAACTCTTAACCAAATAATCTTTAGATATGATCACAAAAGATAAAATATAATTTCAATTACATTAAATTGAAAAGGATTTCCACGAACAAATTCAATACAACTAAGATAAGAAAGAAAGCTGTTGATTGTTGGGGAAAAAGTAATCAAATTAAATATTTCTGTTAAGAGTGTTATATCCAAGATTATAAGAAGCAAGGACAAATATTAAAGACTGAGTCATTCCCCAAATGCATGATCAGCCAAAGGACATAAAGAAACTACATTCACCTTAAAAGACAGGGAAAAATATAAACAGATGCTAAGTGGAGTAAGCAGAACCAGGAAAACAATGAACAAAAATGTGAATGGAAAGAACTATAACAAAAATGTGCTTATTACTGTATAATTATTATGGCTATGCTTTTCCTAGTGAAGCACAATGTGTATGGAACATTGCATACACTGCTATACATAGCTGATGTGTTGGTTAGTTTCACTAAATGGCTTTTTTCTTCTCTTTTTTTCTTTTTATTATATGGATAGAGGAGGAAGCAGAAGATATATGCTGAAGTGAAGAGAATATTAAACCAAAAAATATTAATATCTTTATTATTAAATCTGGGGTTCTTAGTGAGAACCAAGTTGAACATGTGTCACCAATGAATAATGGGTGGAGGAAATTTTGGGCTTTGTATAAGGAAAACTGATTAACAGAGTTGTTCTACATCTCTTCCAGGGGTACAGCCTGGAGGCCACATATGGCTTTCTAGGTCCTTGGGTGTGGTCTTTTGACTGAGTCCAAATTTTACAGAACAGACCTTGGATTTGTGGACCTAGAGGGTCACATGTGGCCTTGAAGCCACAGGTTCCCCACCCCTGTTAGACTCTGAATCAATAAGATATTTAACGTTGAGAAAAAAAAACTTGGGGACTCATGTTAACTTTCATCAAGTATTTGAACTGCTACTATGTGAAAGAGGGAATAGATTGTTTTGTTTTGACTCAGAGAACATCGCAAGGGAATGAAATGGTCAACCAATCAATTAACAAATAGTTATTAAGTATCTACTATGTGCTAGGCATTATTATAGGTTTTGAGGATAGAAAACAAAATAAGAAAGAAAGAGAGAGAGAGAGAGAGAGAGAGAGAGAGAGAGACAGAGAGAGAGAGACAGAGAAAGAAAGAAAGAAAGAAAGAAAGAAAGAAAGAAAGAAAGAAAGAAAGAAAGAAAGAAAGAAAGAAAGAAAGAAAGAAAGGAGGAAGAAAAGGAGAGAAAGAAAGGGAAAGAAAAAGAAAGTTAGCTTTTTATGGGACTTGTGACTTCATTATTACAAGAAGTCAGGGAAGAACTTCTACCATTTTGGTACCTTCTCTGAAATTTAGATTTAGGGAGATGACTGAGGTGCTGAGAGGCTAAATGGATTTCATGGGTCATGTAACCAGTAGGTTTCTGAGGTGTAACTTGAACTCTGGTGTTCTTGATTGTCAGGCCAGCTCTCAATTCACTGTTCAAGGTTTCCTCTAGATGGAATTAATAGGAGTTTTCACATTTAGAGCAAGCAGTTTTATGTTCCTGTTGTACTCTACTCATCAAATTGGGAATGTTACATTCAGTTCTGGATCCCACATTTTAGAAAGCACATTGACAAGCTAGAGTTAGAGTAGGGGGCAAGGATAGTGAAGAGACTAAAAACCATTTAAGGATCAGCTGAAAGGCTCTGAGTATAGTTAAATGAAGACAAAGTCAGAGGTTCTTGCTTTTTTTGTCACAGACCACCTCTGGCAATTTGGTGAATCTTATGGTCACCTTCTTAGAATAATATTTTAAATGCATAAAATAAATTTTATAGTATTATGAAGTAATTATAATTATGAAGTAAAATAATACAGCTATCAAAATATATTTTTTAAAAGTTCACAGATCCCAGGTTGAGAATCCTGTCCTAAAAGAATATAAATTCTGTTCCTGGTATTCTTAGATTCAGGAGCAGAGATTTCAGGTCCCCTAATATGGACTCATATTTCTCTTTTCCAGAGGTTCACATCCAATGTGCTGCTTAATCTCAGCCAAGCCAAAGCAGAGATTTCCAAAGCTTCTTCCATGACAGCACACTGCCTCAAAGGTTACATTAGTTCCTGTGAAAGCTCCATGTGCAATAACAGATTTCAGCCTTTCCATGCCTCAGTTTATAGACTGTATGACTTTCTATGGCTAGAAAAAAACATTTCCTGGTAGTCATTCCTCCAATAACCAATTATTCAACAATCATACAAGCTGGTATTTGGAGGACAAATTGTATTTTGATTGAAGCCTTTCTAATTTGGGAATATCTACCAAAGCATGTGAATTGTGCCTTGCACACATGAGATGCTTAATAAAAACGTTGAAGTAGAATTGAATAGCCATTGACAACCCAGGGTTCCTATATACAGTGAAAAGGAATCAGAAGTATTCAGTGGAAAATTAATATTATTAAAACTTATGATTCAACAATTCAAGGATATTATTAATAAGAGTTATTACTAATCATTGGCTAGTCACACTAATGTTAATATGTAATGGCAAGAATCAGTAACATTAATATAAAACTTTCAGATTATAAGGCACTTTGCATAGATTATCTCATCTGAGCTATAAAAAAAAGTGTGAACTGCACATAGATCTAAACCCCTTTATTTTAAAGATAAAAAAAGACCCTGAAAGTTTCAATAGCTTCCCTAAATTTATAGGATCAGAGATTTGAAGTTAGAAAGAGCCCTAGAGACCATAGGTGTCCTTAATGTGTGTGTGTGTGCATGTGCATGTGCATGTGCATGCATGTAGTCTGGTGAGGTCTATGGGCCTTTCTCAGAATAATGTTTTTAAATAAATAAAATAAAATATATATGATTACAAATTGAACCTATGATATCAAAATGGAATTATAAAGATATCAAAAGTTCCAAATTCATGGACCCCCTCAAATCTATCCAAAGATTCCTGGGGTTTGGGGTAAAGAACTTTTACTCAGGGTGATATGTGGATGAGGCAACTGGACTGCTGTGTGTGAACCCAGAGGGTAGAACATGGAGCAATAGATAAACACTACAGAGGTTCGGTTTTTAAACTCAGCATCAGGTAAAATTAGCATTTGTAGCTGTTCCAAAATAAAATGAATATGCTGCCTTAAATGTAGTGAGCTCTTTGTCACTGGGGGTGGGGCATAAATAAGAGACTAGATTCCTCTTTGTTAGGGATGTTATTGAATCAATCACTCATCAGATTCCAATATAGTTTCCTCCTTCGTGACCTAGAAAGCTCTTCATCCCAGAGGATTGCTTCAACCCTATGAGTCAAACCTCAGAAGTATCCTCAGTTCCTGGAGTTCTTCACTCTTATTGGATGGCTCCTCTTACAACCTCTATTTAAAGGGAATACAAAGTTTAGCCCTCTCTTCATTTCTCTTTAGGTTGCAATGCAGCCTTCTCTATCATGCCTTCTTAAATTCCCAACAGATACCTTCCACACCTTCCTTTTCCCCATCCTATACCCTTTCCAGCTTCCTTTTATGTGTTATCTCATCCCATTAGGATGCAAGCTCCTTGAGAGCAAGTATTATTTTCCTGCTTGCTTGCGTTTGTATTCCTAGTCCTTAGCTTGGTGCCTGGACATTGTAAGCACTTAATAAATACTTCTGGACTAACTGAATGACTAACTGATTTAAGTATTGATAGTACTAGATCAGGGGTGGGGAACCTGCCCTCAAGGACACATGAGGCCTTCTAAGGTCCTCAAGTGTGGCCTTTTGTCTGAGTCCAAGTTTTACAGAAGAAATCCTTTTATTAAAGGGATTTACTGTGTGAGGTTTGGATTCAGTCAAAGTGCCACACTTGAGGACCTAAAGGGCCACATGTGGCCTTGAGGCTGAAGGTTCCCCACCCCTGTACTAGATGGACTCTGTGATTCCTTCCAGCTCTGAAACATTATGAGTCAATGAGATTCCATTTAGGAATGGAAATTGAAAATTCATGCCTGATGTTGAGAATGAGGGTTACAGGAGATGAGGAGCTGTCCTATCAGAAACAGTCTTCTCTGATCCCAAACTTCTTCCTAAGCAGAGAGCCCCCATTTCCTCTCAAAGAAGTGTCAGGCAATGCAGCACTGGCTAGCATCAATAAACCAACTCTAATGTCCCCTAAGCCTATGAGAGTCTGGTAGATTTGATGACCTTTTGTTAAAATGTCATTTACAAGTATGATTAAATTATTCTCCATCACTGAATTGATACCTACCACAGATATATTTTCCTCTAGAGGCAGTAAAAATATAGTACTTTACCCTTCATTTAACTGCCCAGGATTTCTGAAGCAAGATTATGTTTCCCACTCTGGGCTGGGAAAGGTGACCCTCTTGTGGATAAGCTTTTGGTCATCCCCTTTCTTTCATTATGGATTAGTAAGAATATCATGATAAATAAGATACTTTCTCACTATATATAACGTATGTTTTGTGAAATAGGAAAAGAAATAGAATTTCAGGTAAATCTCTTGGATTACATTTATATGGGTGAAATTAAACAAAGTTGAAGAAACTGTAGGGATACTGCAATTTATTAGGGGACACAAAAGGAGAAAGGCTGTACTTTGCAAACTACTGATTAATTTTGTGCCCTCTTACCTAGTGACTCCCACAGTGCCCTGGATGTAGTAAGCCATAATAAGAAAGTGTTCTAGAGGCAATCAAATTTGTATTTCTTTGCCTCTCCCTTTCTATCTTTGTTGATTCTAATGTGTCCAAGTCAAGCACAACAATTCAACTCAGCCTTCCCAATTTTCCTAACTGTTAGCAGTGGCTTTGACCCAAAAGACTTCTTAACTTGAACCACTTCCATTACAGGGGAATTCACCTCCTCACATAGTAATTCATTCTACTTTTCCACAGCTAATTATTAGGAAGCTTCCTTATACAGCTAAAATCTGTCTCTTTCTAAATTTTACCCAGTGGTCCTATGTCTGACCTCCATGGCCAAATGAAGTAAATCTAATCCTTCTTTCATGTGATAACCCTTCCAGATAATGATCTCATTCCCTAAAGTTTCTCTTCTTGAGAAAAACCATCACTAATTCCTTGAAGGAATCCTCTGCATAATTTAAGTCCCTATAGCACCCTTATTATTCTTTTTCTATGCATCTCAGATGGTCAATGCCCTTTCTCAAATGTGGTGCATATAACTAGATGATACAAAATTCCAAATGTGGTCTGACCAGAGGTGAAATCAATAGGAATATAATTTTCATTGTTCTGTGTATTATACTTTTAGTAATGCAGCCAAAGGACACTTTCTTTTTCTTTCTTTCTTTCTTTCTTTCTTTCTTTCTTTCTTTCTTTCTTTCTTTCTTTCTTTCTTTCTTCTTTCTTTCTTTCTTTTTTTCTTTCTTTCTTTCTCTCTTTCTTTCTCTCTCTCTCTCTTTCTTTCTTTCTTTCTTTCTCTTTTTCTTTCTTTTTTTCTTCTTTCTCTCTTTCTTCCTTCCTTCCTTTCTTCTTCTTCTTCTTCTTCTTCTTCTTCTTCTTCTTCTTCTTCTTCTTCTTCTTCTTCTTCTTCTTCTTCTTCTTCTTTTCTCTCTCTCCTCTCTGTCTCTCTCTTTCTTTTCTTTCTGACTTCAGGTTGTTGAGTCTATATATCCAGGCCTCATTATTTTCTTGGGCTGCAATTCTGTGTCTCTTGCTTCTGGCCAGACATCTCCACTGGATAGACATCTCAAACTCAAATTTTGAAAGGTTAACGGTCATTGTTCCCCATAAAGCTTTCTCTTTTTTCTAATATCCTTATTCCTATTGAGGTCACAGTGATCATTCCAATCACTCTTGTTCAACATCCTCAACTCTTCACTCTCATTTTTTTTTCCAATCAGTTGCTCAAGTTTCATTGATTCTATGTCTATGACATTTTCATCTTCTGTTCCTTTCTCTTCACTTCATAACATTCGTAGGTAAGGCCCTCATAATCTCTCTCAGACTAATGTGAGAGTGAACTTATTATTCTCCTTCCATTCAGTCTTTTGTCTTATTAATTCATTTTACAAATGTTTTCTAAACTGATATTCCTAAAGCTCAAGTCTGACCATGTAAGTCCTCTACTGAAAAGGCTCCCATTGTTTACTATTGCAACCAGTATAAAATACAGATTTCTCATGCAAATTAAAACAACTCTGAGGTACCACATCATACCTGTCAGATTGGCTAACATGGCAAAACAGGAAAATGATCAATTTTGGAGAAGATGTGGGAAAATTGTTACACTGATCCATTGTTGCTGGAGTTGTGAACTTATCCAACTATTCTGGAGAGCAATTTGGAACTGTTCCCAAAGGGCTATAAAATTATGCACATCCTTTGATCCAGCAAAATCACTACTGGGTCTATATCCAAAGAGATCATAAAAAAGGGGAAAGGACTCACATGTACAAAAATTATTTATAGCAGCTCTTTTTGTGGTGGCCAATAACTGGAAATTAAGGGAATACCCATCAATTGGGGAATGGCTGAACAAGTTGTAGTATAAGAATGTAATGGAATATTATTGCTCTATAAGAAATGATGAGCATGTAGATTTAAGAAAAACCAGGACTTACATGAACTGATGCTGAGTGAAGTGAGAAGAACCAGAACACTGTACACAGTAAAATCAACATCGTGCAATGACCATTGCAACAAAGATACACTTAGCTCTTCTCAGTCATGCAATGATCTAAGACTATTCTGAAAGACTCGTGATAGAAAATGATATTCACATCCAGAAAAAACAAACAAACAAACAAACAAAAAACCATGGAGTCTGAATGCAGATTGAAACATACTATTCTCTCTTTTATTTTTGTTTGTTTTTTTCTTTCTCATTTTTTCCCCTTTTTATTCTGATTCTTCTTTCATAACAGGATTAATGTGGAAATGTGTTTAATATGATTGTACATGTATAGTCTATATCAGATTGCACACCATCTTGGCAAGGGGGGAAGATAGGAAAGGGGGGAAATTTAGAAATCAAAATCTTATAAAAGTGAATGATGAAAATTAAAAATAAATTAATTTAAATAAAATTAATAACTAATCACTTTTGGGGAAAAGTATAGGCTTCTCTGGCATTTAAAGGTGTTTATAATACTTCACAACCTAGTGAAGTGAAGTGAAACCTAGTTTTAGAATATCTTACTTGACTGATATATTCTAGATGAACTGGTCAATTTGGTGCTTCCAGTTAATGACATTTTATCTTCTCTCGCTGTGCCTTTGTATTAGCTATCCCACATACCTAGAAAGCTCTCTTCCTTAACTTCAATTTTTAGAATCCCTAGCTTCTTTCAAAGCTCAGGTAAAGCGCCAATTCCTAAAAAAAGACATTTGAAGATTGATGCCAAATGCTCTCTCTATATTTTATATTTACTCACCTCTATAAATGCTGTATTCTCTTAGTATAGCATAAGCTTGGTGATGGCAGGAATCATTTTATGTTTATCTGTGTAATCCCAGTACCTAACACAATGCCTGGCATATGGTAAACACTTGATAAACTTTTTGAATTTACATGACTATTGAAACAAGCTAAAAGCCTCTGAGGCATTTGAGTCCAAGAATATAATTTCTGGCCCCTGTCTGATTATTTCTTCATAGAAGTCATTGTATTCTTTTACTCCCATTCTTCCTAGAGTATCAAACTATTATTTTAATATCTGCTATGATGGTTAGATGTACGCATTTTTTTTCTCTTCCCACTTCCTTTTCAGTTTAATGTGTTCCATATCAGATCAGCAAGACTTTGACAAAATACATTCTTCCCAGTCCTTATGAAATTCACTTGGTCCCTGACCAGATTTCTGTCATAGCAGTATCTTAAGCCATGATTCACAAAGCCAATTCTCATTTTCTAGTACCATCTTCTTAGACAGTTGTTAACTTCTCATATCCTCTTTTCTCTTTCATCAATTCTGTTGCTTTCATTTGACAGCAGTAATGCAAATACCACATATGTTCCTAAGTTTTTCATTTTCTTGCCCAGGAAGCATGCTATGTAGAAAAATCATGTTAAAAGCCAGTGTACATGAAAAGTTTCATATTTACTATCTCTATCTCTGACATAATACTGAAACACACATAAAATAGAATAAAAAAACCCAGTAAACTATGTTTCTATTTCAGTAATCCTAGAATGAATAATGGAATAATGGAACAACATATTAGAATGGTCAGCCAGGAGCTCATGTGTCTATTGTAGGCTGTATTATTTACTAGTTGTATCACTGGCAGCGAGTCTCAATTTCCTCATTTGTGAAAAAAAATAAGTATAATAATGTTTATCTAAATTCAGTATTCATGGTTGGAGTAGGACTTGGGTTGCATAATCCCTCAAGCCACTTTCAATTCTAGAGCACTCTGATTGCCTACCTCGTTAGTTTGTTGTGAGGAAAATGCATTGTGAAATGGAAAATACTGTAAAAATCTAAGTCAAAGTATCACCCACACCAGGGTCAAGTTTCTAACAGAAAACTGGAAATATGAAATGCTTTATTTAGAGAAGTACATTTGTAAGTAATTTAGATTTTAGAAACAATTTATACATTTTTATAAGACATAAAAATTGTAAGGAAATGTGGCACTAGGTTCTTAAAGTCTATACTAAAGGAATGAAAACTAGGTAGCTTCAAAAAAGTTGAGAAAAATTATCTCATTTTCAAAATGGTCCTAGTGACTTGCAGTCTACTATCTGAGAAGCAACATAGCTAATACTGAGAGGCACATCACAATTAGTGGGCCCACTAATTATGTATTATTTAGCCACAATAACCCATTAGGTAAAGAAGAAAAAATGGCTCTCAGATCTATGGAATCTCCTCTCACTACTACAATAACAGTGATGAAGTGGCAAAAGGTAGGTTACACAGTAAAAGGTTTGTGAGTCATACCATATACGGCCTGTTATTAAACATTAATTTATCTGTTAACATTCTAAATATGAAAACCTTTACATTGAAACAATGAATCAACATATAGAATGAACTCAATCACATACATTTGATGTTTTCATATAAATGAAGCGGAAGATACAAGGAAGAAGAAAATACAGAAATTGATGGTGTTGTCTTTGTTGTGCACCCAAAGACAAAAAGAAAGATCCTTTCCTGGGACAACTGGTCAGCTCTCTCTGCAATTGTAATAAGCAAACAGAACACTGTGAAATCAATTGCAGCATATATACCAAAATTTGTTTCAGAAGAATTGGGAAAGATATTCTATGAAGAGGTCAATAGTATCATACAAACTAAGTCAATATATATTTCAGCAATCAAAGGACTCAGTATGATAGCAGCAATAAGGTAGCATGGTGAAAAAAAAAACATACCTTATAATTAGGAAGTTTTAAATTCAATTTTATTTTATTTTCAGTTCCAGATTGTCTTCTCTCCTTACCCATTGAGAACAGAAGAAATACAGAACCCACTGCAAATATGAAGTGAAGCAAAACAAATTTGTATACTAGATATTTAAAAAAAACCAAGGAAGGTTCCCAAGAGGGGGCAGAGCCAAGACGTTGGTGAGAAGGCAAGGACTCACCTGAGGTTTCCCAATTTCACCTCTAAAAAACTTTAAATGTGCCTCAAAACAAATTCTGGAGTGCTAGAACCCACAAAAGGACAGGGTGTAACACTTTTCCAGCCCAAAACTACTTAGAGGTTTGCAGGAAACAGTCTATTGGACCTGGTTGAGAGTGAAGCACAGTCCAACACAAAGTGTTCCAGTACAGTTCATGCCACAAAAAAAAAAATGGTAGCCCATGGGGGTGACTAAATCAGCAGTGGAAGCAGTTTCTTCCCGAGCTCTCAGCTCACAGACGGTAAAAAGGTCAGATAACTGGTGAAAAGAAGATTACAAGGGTCTCTTTATTGGCACCAGGTGCAGGGCTCCATTGCATTACCCATACTCAGCCCTGTATTGCAATCCTGCGTCACACTTCTGGAGTGAAGAGGATAACTAGCACACTGCAGCTTGTGCCATAGGGCAGTGGGAATGCTGGTCATACTTCCAGGGCTGAAAAGAGTGATTGTGGGAGCTTACAGACCAGAGGAAAGGCCAGGAGGGTAGAAAACACACTTCTACTTAGAGCATACCACCTTGGAAGAACTGAAAGCTAATATACTCTCACAATTAGCTCTGAAAACAGTTGCACAAAAAAACCTAGAGCTTGGGACAGTTCCTCTTTTACTCTTGAAGCAGAGCCCAAATTTAAAGCTAAAAGTCAAAAATAGGCTGGAAAATGAGCAAACAACAAGAACAACAATTTTTGATCATAAAAAAGTTAGTATGGTGACAGGGAAGATCAAACTCAAAGAAGAAAAAAAGTAAAAAGTGCTATACCCAAAAACTCAAAGAGAAAATGTGAATTGGTTTCAGGACCAAAAACAATTCCTGTAAGTGCCCAAAGAGGAATTTAAACATAAAATAAGAGAGGTAGAGGAAAAATTTGGAAAAGCCACTATAGTGGTGCAAGAAAATCATGAAAAAAAAACACAACAGTTAGTAGCTTGGTAAAGAAGGAATAAAAGATGCTATAGAGAATAATATCTTAACAAAAAAATAGGCCAACTGGTAAATGAGGCATAAAAATCCAAAGAAGAGAAGAATGGCTTAAAAAGCAGAATTAGTCAAATGGAAAAAAGGTACAAAAATTCATTTAAGAAAAGAATTCCTTAAAAAGCAAAATTGGCCAAATGGAAAAGGATGCACAAAAACACAATTAAGAAAAGAATTCTTTTTTTGTGTTTTTTTTTTGCTCTCCTTCTATCACCCCCCCCGCTCTCTTCTCCCCTTCTCCCCCTATTTTCCTGTATGGTAAGACAGATTTTCATACCCAATTGAATGTGTATGTTATTCTCTCCTTAAGCCAAACCCTATGAGAATAAGATTCTCTCATTCCCTCTCACCTTCCCCTGTTTCCCCTCCACTGTGAGAGACTTTTCTTTTCTGATTTTTTTTTTGTGAGATAATTTACCCCACTCTACCTCTCCCTTTCTTCTTCTCCTAATATCATCCTCTCTCATCCCTTAACTTTATTCTACAGATATGACCCCTTAATCTTCAACTCACCCTGTGCCCTCTATCTATCTATCTATCTATCTATCTATCTATCTATCTATCTATCTATCTATGTATATACATACATACATTTTTTTCCTTCAACTACCCTAATACTGACAAAGTCTCATGAGTTATAAATATCATCTTTCCATGCAGGAATGTAAACAGTTCAATCTTAATAAGTCTCTTATGATTTCTCTTTCCTGTTTACCTCTTCATGTTCCACTTGAGTCCTGTATTTGAAAGTCAAATTTTCTATTCAGCTCTGGTCTTTTCATCAGGAATGCTTGAAAGTCCTCTATTTCACTGAATGACCATTTTTTCCCCTGAAGGATTATACTCAGTTTTGCTGGGTAGGTGATTCTTGGTTGTAATCCTATCTCCTTTGCCCTCTGGAATATTATATTCCATGCCCTGTGGTCCTTTAATGTAGAAGCTGCTAAATCTTGTGTTATCCTGATTGTGTTTCCACAGTACTTGAATTGTTTCTTCTGGCAGCTTGTAATATTTTCTCCTTGACCTGGGAACTCTGGAATTTGGCTACAATATTCCTAGGAGTTTTCCTTTGGGGATCTCTTTCAGGAGGAGATCTGTGGATTCTTTCAATTTCTATTTTGCCCTCTGGTTCTATATATCAGGGCAGTTTTCCTTGATAATTTCTTGAAAGATGATGTCTAGGCTCTTTTTTTGATCATGGCTTTCAGATAGTCCAATAATTTTTAAATTCTCTCTCCTGGATCTATTTTCCAGGTCAGTTGTTTTTCCAATGAGATATTTCACATTGTTTTCTAATTTTTCATTCTTTTGGATTTGTTTTACAGTGTCTTGATTTCTCATAAAGTCACTGCTTCCAATTGCTCTATGCTAATTTTTAAGGAAGTATTTTCTTCAGTAATCTTTTGGACTTCCTTTTCCATTTGGCCAATTTTTCTTTTTAGGGCATTTTTCTCCTCATTGGCTTTTTGGACCTCTTTTGCCATTTGGGTTAGGCTATTTTTTAAGGTGTTATTTTCTTCAGTATTTTTTTGGGTCTCCTTTAGCAAGCTGTTGACTTGTTTTTCATGATTTTCTTGCATCACTCTCATTTCTCTTCCCAGTTTTTCCTCTACTTCCTTACTTGCTTCTCAAAATCCCTTTTGAGCTCTTCCAAGGCCTGGGACTGATTCATATTTTTCTTGGAGGCTTTGGATGTAGGAGCTTTGACTTTGTTGTCTTCTTCTGGTTGTATATTTTGATCTTCTTTTTCACCAAAGTAAGATAATATAGTCTGACTCTTTTTGCTGCTTGCTCATGATCCCAGCCAATTACTTGAGTTTTAAACTCTTTGTTAAGGTAAGAGTCTGCTTCCAATGTGGAGTGTACTGTCCCAAGCTTCAGGGGTTTGTGTAGCTGTTTTCAGAGATACTTGTAGGGACCTGTAAATTTTCAGTTCTACCAAGGTGGTATGATAAGGGGCGAGGTGTTCACTCCTTTCCTGGCCTGTGACCACAAGTATTCCTTTCTGTCCTAACTGTGAGGAGGGGTTCCTCTCCAGCCACTACAAGCTCCACCATGCCAGCCCTCCTCACCACAGCACTGCCGCCCAGAACTGTGACCCAGATCCACACATGGGCAAAGCAAGAGATTCCTGCCTCAGCACTGTCAAAGAGATCGCTGCAGTCCCTCTCTGATCAGCCACTGGATTCCCCCTCAGTCTGTGGGCCGCAAGCTCAGGAGGCTGCTGCCCCCCCAGGGCCACGCTCTTGGGGAATGGAGCTGAGACCCCGCCTTCCTCTCTGACCACCGACAGAAACAGACCTTTCCAGAACGCTGACTTTGTAAGTTGTCTTTGGCATTGGTGGATTGAGGAGTCTGGAAACCTCCACAGCTGCCTGCGATTCAGTCCTCTGAGGCCTGCTCCAAGTTTTCTGCGGCCTGCACGCCCACACTGCACTGTGCTGTGCTCCCAGCCCGGGGCGATACACCTTTCTGATCAATCATCCAGGTTGTCTTGGGCTGGAAATTTGTTTCACTCTGTCTTTTTGTGGGTTCTGCTGCTTCAGAATTTGTTTAGAGCCATTTTTTATGAGTATTTGGAGGGGTTTGGGGGAGAGCTCAAGCAAGTCACTGCTTTCACTCTGCCATCTTGGCTCTGCCCCCTAAGAAAAGAATGCTTTAAAAATTAGAATTGGTCAAGGGGAAGATAATGATTACATGAGACATCAAGAAGTAATAAAACAAAATTTAAAAAATGAAAAATAGAAGAAAATGAGAATATTTCATTGGGAAAAGAATTGACCTGATAAATAGATCAAGAGGAGATAATTTTAAAATTATTGGATGACTTGGAAATCACAATAAAAAAGTGCCTAGAAATCATTTTTCAAGAAATTGCTGAGGAAAACTACTCTGATATTCTAGAACCAGAGGACAAAGTAGAAATTAAAAGAATCTACCTATCACCTCCTGAAAGAGATCCCAAAATGAAAACTCCCAGGAATATTATAGCCAAATTCGAAAGTTCCTACGTCAAGGATAAAATACTGCAAGCAACCAAAAAGAAACAGTTTAAATATCATGGAGCCACAGCCAGGATAACACAAGACTCAGCAGTTTCTACATTAAAGTGTGAGAGGGTTAGGAATGTGATATTCCAGAAAGCAAAAGAACTAGCTTTACAACCAAGAGTTGTCTACCCAGAAAAAACTGGGTACAATCCTTCAGGGGAAAAAAAATACATATTCAATGAAATAGAAGACTTTCAAGTATTCCTGACGGGTGGAAAAAACAGAGCTGAATAGAAAATATGACTTTCAAACACAAGATTCAAGAGAAGCATAAAATGGCAAATATGAAAGACAAATCATAAGGGATTCAACAAGGTTAAACTGCTTACATTTCTACATGGAAAAATGATACATGTAACTCCTAAAAACTTTCTTCTTATTGTTGTTGTTCGTCCTTCATTCTCAAAAAGGTTCAATGACATTGGGAGGGTGATGTCTTGACTTGCAAGTAAACTGGATTTAATTGAGACAGAGCTGTGTAAACGCATCAGCTTAATTCTTTCCTCCGTGGTCATGAGTCCAGTGGCAAGACATAAATCAGGAAGACTGAAGATAACCCCAGATGCTGTGGGAGACCTTGGCCTTTTTAAGCTCAGGTCTTTCCCAGGTCAGTAGTTTAAGGCTAGGTAAGAAATGAGGCAAAAAGTGGCCTAGTTTGCCTATTTCAACCCCAAAAAATCACACTGGGAAGGGAAGATCCTCAGGATTTCTGGCCAGAAACAACTGTTATTTACACTCACTTTGAGATATCAAAACCCAAAAAATGACCAAGTGAGAGTTGGGATAGGACCTATTATTGGTCAATCAGTGAGATCCAGAATGATTTGGGTTCAAGGCATGGTCAAATAGCTCCATTTGAATCCCAGTGGACTTTATCAAAGCCTGGATTTCCAGTGCTCTACTTTAAGAACTCATAAACTTAATCGTATGGGACAAAAGAGTTAATTGCCCCAGTTTTTTTTAATAATAGAATAAATAAGTAGGGAAGAGAAGAAACACAATCTAGGCCATAAACCATGAAATTTCAGCAATCAAAATTTATATTCCTTTGGGTAGAGCACACACATGTACGTGTATGATTGCCCATGTGGACAGAGGGAGGGGAAACAGAAGAAGGACATGAGGGAAGGAGGAAGAAAGGGAGGGAGGAAAGAAGAGAAGGAAGAAAGAAGGAAGTAAGGAATCATTGCCCAACTAGAACTGGCATTATTAGGGCAGTTAAAAGGTAACACTAATATTGCAGAATGATCAGCTGCAAATGACTTAGCTTTTCTCAGTAACACAATGATAAAAGACAATTCCTGAAGACATGATTAAAAAGAAATGCTGTCCATCTCCAGAGAAAGAACTAATGGAGTCCAAATGTAGACAGAAGCATGGTTTTTTTTAAACTTTCTTTTTTTTTTTTTTTGTTTCTATTTTCTTTCACAGCATGACTAATAGGGAAATATGCTTTGCATGACTGTACATATATAACCTATGTCAAATTGCTTACCTTCTTAATGAGGGGAGAGGGAAGAAAGGGAGGGACAGAATTTGGAATTCAAAGTTTTAAAAAATGAATTTTTAAATTTTATTACATGTAATTGGGTAAAAATAAAATTTCCAAGCCAATAAAAAAAAACAAGAAAGAAAGAAACAAAATTTATTTTTCTATCTACTCAGTCCTTCATTTCTCTATCTGGAGAGAGATAGCATTTTCACCATGAGTCCTTTGAATTTCCATTGTTCATTGTGCTGATCAAAGTTACTGTCTTTCATAGTTCATAACCCTCAGAAATTGTTGTTATTGTGTAAATTATTCCCCTGGTTCTGCTCAATTTACTGCATCAGTTAATATAAGTCTTCCAATGTCTTTCTGAAACCATCCCTTCATAGCACAATAGTATTTCATCATATTTATATAACATAACTTGTTCAGGTATTCTCTAATTAAGAGGAATCCCCTAAATATACATTTTTTTTTGCACAACAGAACAAGTTTCTTTAAATATTTGTGTATGTAAAGTCATTTCCTTTTACTTTGAGCTCTTTTGGGGCACAGACCTAGCAGCAGTATTGCTGTGTCAACAGGTATGCACAATTCAAAAATATTTTGGATATAGTTACAAATTGCTTTCCAGAACTTTTGGATTAGTTTGATGGCTTCACCAGAAGTAAAACAATGCACCTGTTTCCCCTACATTTCCTCTAGTATTTATCATTTCCTTTTTCTATCATCTTAGACAATCTGATATGTGTGAAGTGATACCTGGGAGTGGTTTTAGTCTGTATTTTTCTAATTGTTAGTGATTTAGAGCACATTGTTCACATGATTATTGATAGCTTTGATTTCTTTCTCCAAAAACTTCCTGTTCACTTGCCTTCACCAAATATCAATTGGAAAACGGTTCTTATTCTTCTAAATTCGCTTCAGTTTCACATATATTTTGAGGCAACTAGGTGACTTATTGGAGAGAGCACTGAGTCTAGAGTCAAGAAAACCTGAGTTCAAATCTAGCCTCAGACACTTACTAGCTGTATGACCCTGGACAAGTCACTTAACCTGTTTGTCATAATCCTCTGGAGAAGGAAATGGCATACCACTCCAATATCCTTGCCAAGAAAACTCTATGTATAGCATTGTTGTCCATGGTGTATACGGTCATGAAGAATAGGGCATGACTGGATGATCAAACAACCACATGTATTTTAGAAATGAGTCCTTTACCAGAGAAACTGATTGTAAGGGAGTTTTCCCCACTCAGCCACTCAGCTTGCTACTTTTCTTCTAATTTTAGCTGTATTTGGTTTGTTAGGGCAAAAACTTTTTAATTTTATGTAACCAAAACTACCTACTTTGCCTCCTGTGTACCACTTCTTCTCTTGTTTGTTCAGGAACTCTATTTTTTTTTTTATTTTTGGCTAGGCTATGAGGTTAAGTGACTTGCCCAGGGTCACACAGCTAGTGAGTATTATATGTCTGAGGCTGGATTTGAACTCAGGTCCTCTTGACTCTAGGGCCAGTGCTCTATCCACTGCATCACTTTGCTGTCTCATTGAACTCTTTCTTTATCCATATATCTGATAGGTACTTTCTTAACCATTTGACCATTTGACTTGCTTGTGATATAACTCTTTATATCTAAATCATGCACCCATTTTGAAATTACCCTGACACATGTTGGAAAATGTTGGTCTATGCCTAGTTTCTGCCAGACTACTTATCAGTTTTCTTCGAGGTCTTTCCCCTTACCTGGGATCTTTGCTTTCTCCCATCATTAGCTTACTATTTTCATTCACTTCTACATATTGTGTACCTAATCTTTTATACAAGCCAACCTCTATTTCTTACCCAGTATAAATAGTTTTGATGTTCACAGTTTTGCAGTATAGTTTCAGATCTGGTAGTGTTAGGTCCCTTTCTTCCTTTTCTTCAACTGATATTTTAGACCTTTTGTTCCTATAGACGATTTAAAAAAAAAAATTCTAGCTCTGTGAAGTAATTGTTTGGTAGTTTGGTATAATAGTGAATAAGGAAATTAATTCAGTTATTATCATTTTTTTATTATATTGGCTTGGCCTACTCATGAACATTTATTTTTTCAATTATTTATATCTGTCTTTATTTGTGTGGAATGTTTTGAAATTGTGTTAATTTAGTTCCTGTGTGTGTCTTGGCAGGTCAATTCTCTGTTTCATTAAATAACCAATTCCCCCTGAGGGCTTATACTCAGGGCTTATGCTTCTGGGTAGGTTATTCTTGGTTGTAATCCTAGCTCTTTTGCCTTCTAGAATACCATGTTACAAATGGAGAATGGCTAAACAAGTTGTGGTGTGTGATTGTGAAAATGTACTATTGTGCAATGGGAAATAATGAGTTTTAGAAAACCTGGGAAGACTTCTATGACCTAATGCAAAATGAAGTGAGGAGAACCAGGAGAACATTGTACACAGTAACAGCAATATTGTAATGTGAAAGACTTAGCTATTCTCATCAAGACAGTGATCCAAGATAATACCAAAAGACCCACGATGAAAAATGTTATCTACCTATGGAGATAGAACTGATGAACTCTGAAGGCAGATGAAACATATCTTTTTTTTAGTTTCTTATTGTTTTATTTTATTTGTGGTTTATTTTTGCAATGTGGCTAATTGGAAATAAGTTTTGTATAACTTCACATGCATAATTTATACTATATTTCTTATCTTCTCAAAGGATGGGAAAGGAGTGAGAGGTAGAGAGAGAATTTGGAACCTAATTTTTTTTAAAAAATGATTGTTAACATTGTTTTATATATAATTGGGAAATATCACTGAAATAACTAATTTAAAAATAATTATATGCAAAATAAATCGAATATAAATACAGGGTAAATTGAAGGGAACGGAAATAGAGAAATAAGGAAAGGATTGATGTAGAAGGTAACATTTGAAAAGAGTTTTGAAACTAACAAGGAATTCTCAGAAGCAGAAAGGAGGAAGGAATATGCTTCAGTCATGGGAAATACCCAGTGCAAAAGTGTAGAGACATTCTTTATGAAGAAGAACTGGGGGGAAAATGTAGAGAATCAGAAGACACTGAACATGATGAAAAATAAACAGTAACTCACAAAATGAAATTGTATATATTATAACAGACTGGAAATGTAAATGGTTAGTAATGTGAAAACCATTTCTGAAATCAGCTTTATGCAATTATTCCATTAACTATTTAGAGTAAAGGACAAAATCAACTCTAAATTAGAAGAAAATATAATTATAAGAGGGTATGTTGTACAATTGCAAAAGTTCTAGCATGATCTATTCAAATACGCTACTGATGTTGAAGAATGGGAAAAGGGAAAAGGAAACTAAATCACTATGAACAATCAGAATTTCCTATGAAAATTTAATTGATGCAAAGACAGTTCCTAGAAAAGCCTAGAATCCCCACCAGCATATGAATGCTTGAACTCCTTGATAAACAGAAAAAACATGGCAGAAAAAGACAATACAAAGTTATAACATATGCTTTTTGGAAAAATTAAATGAAGTGAATGCTAGGACACTATAAGTGGAATATTATCATAAAATTGTGAGAGTTAATGGAGGGAAAAAAATTTTTACAGAAGGCATTTGAAGATGAAACCAAAAGGATGGAAATGCATGGGTAACAAAATGGAAGAGAGTTGTAATCATTTCTGTAAGAAAATATTTTCTCCATCAGTAGCAGAGGAACCGTCATATTTATATGTCATTGTCCAATATGCTGAATAACGGAATGAAAACTGTACAATAAGACCAGTTGGCCCACACTAATTTGATACATGGAATCCTGACTGAGGGTGACATAAGTTAGAGGATATTGGGACTATTCTCAAGATATTCATATGAAAGTAATACACCAGAAGATGGGGGGAAATCATTCAAAGAACAAACACAAAAATCTGAAGTAGGAAATTTTTATAACTGCCTAGCTTATATGTTTATTTTATTATTTTTAAAATCTTTCTGAGAATTTCTTGCACATATGCCTACTATATTTTGTACCTTGTACTAAAGATATACATATCAGCTATACCTTTGATGAAAATGTGAAAGGAGAAAAGAAAGTATTCACACTTACATTTTATAAAAAAAATAGGTTCAGTCACACAATTGACTGTAGAGTGAAATAAATACTAGATTTTCCTGTGTATATTGCTTGTTGATTTTTTAAAAGACATTCCTATTAGGACAAAATGCAACATTAAAGGCTTTTCCCCAATGCAGTATTACCTATGCATGTGTGAAAAATAATAGTATGGGTAGCAGCTAGGTGGTGCAGTGGACAAAGCACCTGGCCCTGGAGTCAGGAGGACCTGAGTTCAAATCTAGCCTCAGATACTTGACATTTAATAGCTGTGTGATCCTGGGCAAGTCACTTAACCATGCTACCTAGCCCCCTCCCCCAAAAAATGATAGTAGTTTTCTTGATAGATATAACAAGAGGAAACTGAGTTTAACAAACATCTGATTATAAAGAATAAATAAAGAATACTCACCAAAGATAGTTTTACCAGTCCTGGTGGCTGACCAATGCAGAGAAAAAAAAAGAGGAAAAACTTCCTATAGATTATGAGATCTTCTTGGGGATGGAATTGTTCCAATTGAATCAAATATGATAGTCTCGTAAATGACATCTATACCAGAAAAAAATATGTAAGTAGGTGAACCATGCTTATTCTCCAAGCTCTGCAATGCATACAGATGAAGAGTCTGTTGAATCAGGACATCAGGGCATATTTTGGACTACAGTGAGTCTAGAATGAAGATGAGATGAGGGGAAGAATGGAGTATACTTCATCTGTGAAGTTGTATAACATTTTCCAGGATACAAAGCTTCTGAAACAAAATTCCCACTTTCTTTCCCTGATGTTATATTGCAAAAAATCATGGAACATGGTTACCTCAAGGAATCAAAAATTTAAGTGACCTGAAGAACAGTGAAGAAACATGTGGTGAACAAAATCAATCTCCAGTGTATTATCAGCAATCATTTTCAATTAATAGTGGCAGTATAAAGAAGACTAACTCTGGAGTAAGTGGAATTAGGTTAAATTTGTGTTTCTGACTCATATTTCCAATATGGCTTTGCACAAGTCAGTTAATCTCCCTGGGTCTCAGTTTCTTCATTGGTAAAAAATGATTTTTTTAGATCAAATGGTCTTTACAATCCCTTTTAATTCTAGAGATCTGATCAGAAAAAGAAAGAGCTGTTTAAGTAGCAAGAGTGATGAACAGCCTGTGTACATCACTAAAATCCACACAGGATGAGAAGCATAGATGAGTTGTTATCTGTACCACTAGAAGCATCCATACCATTAGAATAACGGATTCACTGAATTATTAATTATGCATTAATTATTATATTACTTATTGAATATGTATTAATATGTAAAGGAGATTATCTTTGAAAATTTATGAATCTAATAATTTTCCACACTAAATAACTATTAATAGTTCATGTTTATATAGCAGAATATTATCTAGAAAATCTTTTCCTCACAGAAACACTGTGCAATTATTATTAACCCTCTTCTACAAATGAAAAAGTTAGTCTGAGAGAGTGATGTGACCCATCAAAGGTAGCACAGCTATTCAGAACTCAACATTTTGTGTCTTTTGGCACATATATGTCTATCACCAGCTGATTGGATATCAGGCTGAAAATATTTGGCCTGTGAAAACCATGAAACAACAAAAAAAATTAAATAGTCCTTATTTCTCCACTTCCATTTCTACAGTGTTGGTGTCAGAGTGGTATAAAAGGTGACATTAGGTACCAAGAATAATTTAGGTTTTAGATCATCTATAAGAATTAACCATGGATGTACTCAAAGTGTTAGATTTCTTTCCAATAGTCAATGAATTGACATATTATTAGAGTGCCTGTATGCCATCAATACTACCAATTTTAAAATAAATGAGATCAGATGACAAAAATTGCATTTAATTGGTCATATTACTCATAGGTTCTCTTTGAACAGATAAACAAGGTATTAGCAGAATTGGCTTCATTGTACGCTCATGGGCAATGAGAGGTGCTTGGTCAGCTCATCTTATATAACTCATCTCAAGCAAGAAGATGTTCAAAACATATTCACAGCTATGAGCCAACATTTGTTTCATTTGCTAAGTGGTAGCAAAATAGTATGAATAACTGGGCAAGGTCTTCCAAACCAAACCAATATGTAGGATTATAGATCTGGAGCTGAAAGCCATATCAAAGGCGTGCAAAAGGCTATCCAGATAGTAAAGGTTAGAACCAAAATTAGGTCCTCTGATTCCAGAGGCAGCAACTGTATCCTCCTGTATTTTAATATTTGTTAAGTTCATTGAAAAAATTGACACAAATACGGTTGATTAAAGTATGATGAGACATATTAAGAAGCTTCTAAGGTATTCTAAAATCTCATGTTTATATATTGCAAGGTATTCTCCAATACAAGATACATAAGAGGCTGAACATAATAAGTATGAAAGAAGATCACACGTACATACACATATATTTACAAATACACACATGCAAACCACCAACTAGCAGTTGTATTTAGAGCTTAGTAATATGTTTTTTCAAGCTCACAGATGACTAAAAGTGGCAAATTAGAAATAGAAAGAAGCCCTACACATTAACTACAATAAGAAGGGATAGCTAAAAAAACTAAAATCAAATCAGATCAAAACAGCTGACATGAATTTAAAAAAAAAAATGCAGCCTAGGACCATTTAATGGGTAGCTAGCTGGTGCAGTGCACAGATCACTGAATTTTGAATCAAGAAGACTCATCTTCATGAGTTCACATCCCACCTTAAACATTTACTAGCTGTATGACCCTGGGTAAGTCACTTAATCTTGTTTGCCTCAGCTTCTCATCTGGAAGAAGTAAATGGAAAACCATTACAGTACCCTTGCCAAAATACTAAAAAACAAACCAACCAAACAACCAAATGAAGAAGGTTATGAAGTATTAGGCATGACTAAATTGACTCAACAACAAAATGTCTGCACTCTTATTCAATCTACCTAAAAGCAATTAAGTGCCTACTCTGTGCCAAGGGAAATAGTAATATTTCTATTTAGGGAAATAGTAATCTGAATAGTATAAATACTAATATAAACAAAAATGCTATAAATGCAAGTGCAAAAATATGATTTTGTTTTATTCTTAAGAAGCTTAAATTCTCTCAAGGAGCTTATATTGGGGTGTGATACTTTACACTTGGCCCTGAACACATCAGTGGGTTGCAGCCTAGGATAATAATGTGTTCAAAAGGACAAAACTGAATCATCAAGAATATGTTCATAATAACCATCATACTTTGAATAGACCTTATCAATGTCTATCTTTTTTTTTGAGGCAATTGGAGTTAAGTGACTTGCCCAGGGTCACAGAGTTAGTAAATGTCAAGTGTTTGGTTTGAGGCCAGATTTGAACTTGGGTCCTCCTGACTTCAGGGCCAGTGCGCTATCCACTGTGCCACCTGGCTAACCCCATGTTTATCTTTTCCATGAACTTACCAAGTATTAAAATATAAGGAGATATAGTTGAATAAAACACTATCTCTGGAGTCAGAAAACCTAATTTCAGTTTCAACCTCTAATTCTTAGAATCTGTGTGACTTCTTTTGAGGCAAATATAAGTATATGACATTCCTTAGGAAGAACAGCATGCTGGAAGTCTGGAAACATGAGTACTAGTGCAGTCTGGTGCTGCGTGGCTATGTAGATTGGAACAGTTCATTTAACTTCTCTGTGCCTCATTTTCCTCAGGCATAAAAGGAAGAATTCATACTAGATGATTCCCAAAGTCATTCCCAGCTCTAAGATCTCTTAAATGTAAATATTTACCTACCTAGAAATCCTGGCTATCCAGAAGAACCTAAGATTCTATGTAACTGAGGTCTTACTATGCATGTACACATATATGTATATATGTGCATGTTATCTCATTTGATCTTCACAGTAACCTAGAAGAAAGATGCTATTATTAATTCCATTTTACATGTGAAGAGACTAAGGTAGACAGTGATTAAGTTTATTTGCCCAAAGTCCACAGCTAGCAACTGTCTAAGGAAGATTTGAAGTCAGGTCTTCCTGACACCAGGTCCAGTACTTTATACACTGAGCCACTAACTACTGCATTGTCAGACATTGCTGATATGTATGAATTTATTTTAATTTGTTACATATGGTGAAGTTCTTTTAGGTATGGGATGGAGGAAGTCACTGAAAAGTTATAAAGATGCTTTAAATATCATCAATACTTAAAAAAAAAATTAAACCTTGAAATTAAGGGAAAAAATAATAAAAGAAAAAACCCTCAACAATACTAGAATTATGTAGGAAAATGGAGAAATACTCCAAATTCCATAGCCTCATAAAAGCGCAAATAGCAGTGAAAGTGAAAAAAAGACACACACAATTTAATGTGAAACACAACTGAGACTCATCATTCTAAGATTGTTCATAATTAAAACAGGGAAGAAGAAAACACACACACAAGAAATTGAACAATTTTCTCTTTGCTTCTACAATGATGTCTTTTTATTACCATAATAGTGAAATTGTTAAATTTAGAACCTAACAATTCAATTGAAAGAAAATCAGAAATAGCAGCTACAACTGACCAAGTTGTACACAGGAATTTCATGATGCAGGCAACTTGAAACCCTTGTGATATGATTTTACAAGATGTTTTAGGTGGGAGAAGATACCAAAAGAATGGGGAAAATCAATGATACTATCATCTTAATAAAGCTTTTATCTAAATTATGTGTACCCCTTTTGAGTATATCATTCAGTAACATATGAAATAGGGAACATTCAGATTTGAAAACAATTTTCTACAGCAGAACAGAGATCTACTACACAACCAACCAAAAAATGAAGAGAATATAACCCCCACAAACACACACACACATACACCCCTTTCCAGCATGAATATTCTTCTGATGGTACTACATGCTGTAAATCTTAGAACACTCCAACATCCAAAGAATCAAAGTTTCAGGTGAACTAGATGATAGGACACGGAAGCAGGGTGGGCAAGAAATATGCATATTTGAAGATGAACTGTGATTTGAGAAAGCAAATAAGAGAAAGAAAAAGGAAGGAAAAAATATTCTAGAAAGCTCAAACCCATGAGGGTAAGCAGCAACATTAGACATTGGCTGGTACCATTTGTCTCTGCAGAAATGGAATGTGTTGATTGTTGCTGGGTTGACAGCTGACAACCTCAATCAGGACTAGCATGTGTATTCCCTCTTTCATGCAAGAAAGCTTTTTTTACCCCAAAAAATTGCACACTTGAAGCAAGAGTGAATAAATGCATCATAGGGACATGAAGGGGACTTAGTTCCATTAAAGATATGTGTTTGTTAGGTTTTTTTTTCTTGGCAATTCAAGTTCATCCTCGTGTTTCAAAATTTTGAAAATCAGGGAAATTTAGACTCTATGCTTTTGGAAATTCAGTGAGAGTAAACCCTTCAATTCTATTACAATTAGAGATTTCTGAAGTGATTGCAGAGGGTGATTAAAACGCAGCAATTTATCTTTCGTTAATGTCTTCTGGTGTGAATGATCAGAAAAGTGTTTTTACCACAATCAACAAGCTTCAGCAATTTAAACCCCAGGTGCACTGCTGGAAACACTCAAATACTGTTCTCTCAAAGGTAGAACACAGCAGCTGTTTAACGGCTCATAGAAAGACTACAAGATGCTTCCAGAGAGGTTACAATGTCCCATTGAAATTTCCAAGGGAATAACAAGCAATAATAATGCAATTATCCCAGCATTTATTTGGCTGGAACACTGAGGCTAATAGTCACATTGCAAAAACCAAAGGCAACAGCCTGCTGGTGTTAAAGGCTAACAAGATAATGTTTTCTATTAAAGGGAGGGTGAGATTGTGACCCAAGCAGAAGATTCTGGGTCATTATCCCTAATTCTCTCACTACAAAGCCTATGTTAGATGACCTTCACATTCTTTCTGACTCTATCCTAAGATCCTTTCCAGTTTTAATATACTATATTTTGTAACAGAAGGACTCTTCCAATTCTACCATTCTACACTCTATCTTCTGATGTTCTGTCTGGTTCTAATAGCCAATATTTTATAACTCATAGCATAGTTCTGATTGAACCAACTGATAGTTGCTACTGTCTTTATCAAATATTGTGTATGTGTGCATGTGTAGATATGTGTGTTTTCAGTAAATGGATTTCTATATTCATTAAGCTACATATTTATATGCATATGTACAAAGATGACTACTTAGCCTAAATGGCACATTGAGTCATTTTTACCCTCTATGTATGGCTACACAATTAACATTAAATTATTTTATTACAATTAGCCAAATTTTCTAGAACTTAATAGGGTTCCTAATGTGAACTGTAATGTGTTCTCATCAGGGTGAGATTGAAGAAGCATGAAATACACATTTTCCATCTTCCACTTCATATGAGTGGAATTGGCTACATTTTCTCTTATTCCTGCCCTAAAGTAAGAGAAGGTAAGCATGTGTTAAAAACTAACCTGTGTGTAAGGGGAAAGGATTTGTAATGAAGAGATTAAGACAGAAAGTAGAAAGAGGAGAAGTGAAAAGAAGGGAGGGAGGAAGAGGAGGCAAATAGAATCTATTGAACTCATAATTATGTAAGGTCTGGGAGAAAAGATCGCATAAGACATTAGGAAATGCAACATTGACATGATCTCAGATACTGTCAAAGAAAGTGGGAATTACAAGACAATGAGGAGACAGCACTGAGTCTCCCTCCAGAGCAGTGATGGAAGACTAATTACAAAAGGAGGAATATTTCAGACAGCTGAGGGAGATAGTTGACAACTCTATCAGAATAAAGCTGGACTGACCCGACTAGTGTCATCTCTTCCTTTTTAGAGAATTTTAAATTCAAATGAAGAGATGAGCACATTTATTTTCAAAGCTAATCATCAATGTAGCTTTCTTACATTTTTCTCTTGTTTCACCAAAGAATTGCCAGATTTTCCCCCAACATAAGCAAGGTATCTTTTTGTCTCTTTGGTTAAAGTATTTCTTTAGTACCTGCAATATCCTTAATAGTGTGATCATAAACATAGAGATGCTGAGAAGAATAAAAAATACTGTCCATGATGAGCTGATAGTTTGGCTTGGAATACAAGATAAACACATATCCAGATAGGGTCTTATATTTGATTGATGACTTAATAAGATCACCTGATTCCTTACTCCACTATCAGTCGACCAATCAATAAGCAAGAAGCATTTAAGTGCTTACTATTTGATAAAATGAAAAAAAGTTTTAAAAATAGTTCCTACCTATTTTAAAATAGAAAAGGAAAACATATATATCAGTAATATTATATATATACACATATATTTACATATTATATGTACATGTATATGTATATTTGCATATATGTATTTACATGTATTAGCAATAAGAGAGAATCATAAACTGTGATACTTTTTTTGCATGACTTACAAAAAATAACATTGTCTTGCATATTTTTAAAGAAAAAGTAAGGTACTACTTGAGATATAGAATAGTGTACTGTAAAGAATTCTTGACTTGGTATCAGTGTGTCTGTGTTTGAATCCCAGATCCCACAATCCAAAATGCTTATATTATCTTGTTCAAATCAACTGTCTCTGACCTATAGTTCCTCATATATAAAACAAGAATAATAATACTTATACCATCTATTTCACTAACTAGTGCCACAGAATAGAAGGATCTAGGTGGCATTGTGGGTAGACCATTGGACCTGGAGTCAGGAAGACTTGAGTTCAAATGTAGCCTTAGATAGTTAATATTTTCATAACCCTGGGAAAGCCACTTAATCTATGTCTTCTTCAGTTTCCTCAAGAGTAAAAGGGAGATAATACAACTTATTTCCCAGGATATAATGAGGATAAAATGATAAAATATTTGTAAAGCACTTTGCAAACCTTAAGAAACTATTAACTATTATTATTATTATTATTAAAATTTTATTGTTGTTACTTTAAGAAAAGTGGGAGGTTAAAAAAGCACTATCTATAACTGAATTATTATTGATGATAGTAATAATTGATGATAGGATGATGGTGATAATCATGCAGATCAATACAGATTATAAATGTGAACTGAGATGTAAGTATTTTCTGGAATCCTCAGATTAGTCTTTATGTAAGAATTAAAATATATGGAGCCTTGAATACAGAGTAGTAAAATGGATAGGAGAACAGCAAGATGGAAAAATTTTCTTGAGGAGAAACATCATAAGCAAAAGCAAGAAATACAAATGAACATAGTGTATGAGGGAGACCATGAGGAGATGTGTCCAACTGAAGCATATTGTATGTTTCATTCAATCCAATTCAATAAACATTTATTAAGGGCCTACTGCGTGTAAAGTACCTGGTACTGTGCTAGGTGTTGGGATTATAAAGACAAAAATGAAATGGTCTCTGCTCTTAGGGAACTTAATTCTACAGTAGGAACATAATACGTGAAAATATAAACAAATGTAAGCTGCATACAAGACAAATATAAATTTGGGGGGAGGAGTAGGATACTAAGAATTGAGGAATTTTGAATAATCTCTTGAAAGAGTTAGCACTTAAGGAAAGCCTTGAAGGGCAAAAAAAAAGTGCTGTAAGAAATAATGAAGAAGAGAGCTTTAGTAAAACCTGGGAAGGCTTATATGAACTGGTGCAAAACAAAGTGAGAAGAACCAGAAACATAATCTACACAATAACAGTAACATTGTAAAGGTAATGAATTATGAAAGATTTAGTAAGTCTAATCAATATAATATTTTGTCATAATTCCAAAAGAGTAGTGATATGAACTGATATCCACATCTAGATAAGAGAACTAATAGATTCAGAGTAAAGATTGAAATACATGTAAAAGGCAAAGATGGTGTATATATTCATCACTTTAGTTCCCTTTATAAAATCAAGACATGATAAATATTGACATGTTTCTACATGATTAAAAAAAAACTTGGAGCTTCCCAGGGGCAATTAAAGAAGGAGAATATTCCAACAATGGGAAGTAATCTATGCCCAGAGTTGGAGCTTGAGTAGCAGGTAAGCCAATTTGGCCAGAATGTCAAGCACATAATGATCCTGGAATTTAGAATAGAGCTAGATTATAAAGAGAACTATGGGAGAAAAGTTTGGGTATGTACATTTAAATAGATCATGAAAAGTTTTGAAAGATAGGTAGAAAAGTCTATTCTTGATGTAGTAAGGAAAATGTAATACTATAAATCATGACACAGTTGTTTGTCCCTGATTTTCTTTTTTTGAAAAATTATTTAACAGTTCCACTTCCGGGAGCCAAGTTGGTGGAGTGAAAAGGTAGTTGTTCTCACTCTCCCCTATCAACCTCTGAAAACCCAGAAAATATCACCCCAGAAAAAACCCCTGGAACATCTGAACTGAAAGAAACATGGGGAGCAGCAGTGCAGGAGCACAGCAAACGGGTCACCCAGTGCCTCAACAAAAATAGGGGAAGAAGCACTGCAGGGAGCCCAGGTGGATAAGTACCCTGTAGTATCCATCGGGAAGGAGCCAAAGAAAGCAACCTAAAGGCTTCATAAAGACCCGGCCTTGCTGATTCCAGCCCAGAACTGGGTAAGCAGTCAGAATCCCAGTAAGACATCCTGAAGCTCAGGTGGTGGAACGGGCAAGCACCAACATCTGGACCTCTGAGTGGCTTGGTGAGGACAGGGGAAACATTGGAGGCTGGCTCAGAAAACCATCAGGTGCCTTGGCACTGTACCACAAAGGAATCTCCCAGTGCATTAGCATAAAAAATTGAGGCAGCATTACAAGGGGCCCCAGGCAGATAAACACCCTGCAGCACCCATCTAAAAGGAGCAGAAGAAAGCTAAAGGAAAGGAAAAGCAGGCAACCTAAAATTGCGTGAAAGTTACACCCTTGCTGATTCCAGCCCAACACAAGGTAGGCTTCCAGAAACCTACAGCCTCCAATTGCCAACATAAGAGGGCCCAGGACACAAAACCAGTGACCAAGACCTAGACTCCCAACATAAGAAGTTTGGGTCAGTACCCTCTGTTCCCCAGTAGGAGAGCTCAATCTCTTTAAAGGCCAGGGAATAAAGAAACACCATGAGTAAAAAGAAACATACCATGGATTCATATTATGAGAAGAGTGAAGATCAAGACAGAAATTCAGAAGAGGACAACATTGTCAACAAACCCACATCTGAAACAACAAAAGGGAATAGGAACTGGTCTGAAGCCCAAAAGCCTTCTTAGAAGAGCTCAAGAAGGATTTTAATACTCAAATGAGAGAGGTAAAAGAGCCCAAAAATACAATTGGCCAGTTGGAAAAAAAAATACACTGAAGAAAACAAGTCCCTAAAAAACACAATTGGCCAATTGAATAAGGAAGTACAAAAACTAACAGAAGAAAACAATCTGTTAAAAACTAGAATTGGGCAAATGGAAACTAATGTTTCTATGACAGAGCAAGAATCAGTCAAGCAGAAACAAAAAAAAAGAAAAGAAAAAATAGATGAAAATGTAAAATATCTCATCGGTAAAACAACCAACCTGGAAAATTGATTCAGGAGAGACAATTTAAAAATCACTGGACTACCTGAAAATCATGATGAAAAAAACAGCCTGGACAGTATCTTTCAGGGAATCATAAGGGAAAACTGCCCAGAAGTCCTAGAACCAGTAGGTAAAATAACCATAGAAAGAATCCACCAATCACCGCCTGAAAAGAGATCCCAAATTGACAATGCCAAGGAATATAATAGCAAAATTCCAAAATTACCAGATGAAAGAGAAGGTGCTGCAAGCAGCCAGAAAGAAACAATTTAAATATCATGGAACCACAGTCAGGATTACACAGGACCTTGCAGCTTCTACATTAAAAGACCACAGGGCATGGAACATGATATTCCGTAAGGCAAAGGAACTTGGAACGCAGCCAAGGATCAGTTACCAAGCAAAAATGAGCATCATTTTTCAAGGGAGGAGATGGATATTCAATGAAATAGGAGACTTCCAAACTTTCCTGATAAAAAGACCAGAGCTCAACAAAAAATTTGATCTTCAAGTACAGGACTCAAGAAGGACTTAAAAAGGTAAATGGGACAGAAAGATACAATATGTTGTTAATAAGGGGGGGCTGTTTAAACCCCTACAAGGGAATATGACACTTGCAACCCTTGAGAACTGTATTGTTATTACACCTTGTTAAAGTAGCATAAATAAAGAGGGTGGATATTAGTTGACTTTGATGTAATGATAAAAAAAAATCTAATCAAGTGGGTTAAATGGATCCAAATAAGTGGATCAATCTGATCTTAGAAAATGTACTGAGAAAGGAGGAGGCAGACAAGGGTAAATTACATTACAGGAAAAGACACAAAATCCTATTACAGCAGAGGGAAAGAAGGGAGGGGGTGAGCATTGTTTGAACCTTACTCTCATCAGATTTGGCTCAAGAAGGGCATAACATAATCAGTTAGGTATAGAAATCTAACTTGCCCTATAGGCAGTAGGAGGGAAAAGGGGAAAGAAAAGGGAGGGGGAAAGAAAAGGGAGGGGGAAAGAAGGGAGGGAAGAAGCAGTAAGATAAAGGGGAAGAAAAGGGAAAGGGATAATAAAAGGGGGAGGGACTGAAGGAGGTGGTGTCAAAAGCAAAACACTAGTGAAGGGGGAAAGGAAAAAAGAAAGAAAAGCATAAATGGGGGAAAAGGATGGAGAAAAAGACACAGATAGTAATCATAACTGTGAATGTGAATGGGATGAACTCTCCCATAAAAGGAAATGGATTGCAGAATGGATTAAAAACCATAATCCTACAATATGTTGTTTACAGGAAACACATTTGAAAAAGAGTGACACATACAGGGTAAAGGTAAAAGGCTGGAGCAGAATATATTATGCTTCAGCTGAAGTAAAAAAAGCAGGGGTAGCAATCCTGATCTCAGACAAAGCAAAAGCAAAAATAGATCTAATCAAAAGAGATAAGGAAGGAAACTACATCCTGCTAAAAGGCACCATAGACAATGAAGTAATATCATTACTAAACATATATGCACCAAATGGTATAGCATCCAAATTCTTACAGAGAGAAGTTCAGGGAGTTACAGGAAGAAATAGACAGCAAAACTATACTAGTGGGGACCTGAACCTCCCCTCTCTGCACTAGATAAATCTAACCACAAAATAAACAAGAAAGAAGTTAAGGAGGTGAATAGAACATTAGAAAAGTTAGGTATGATAGACCTCTGGAGAAAACTGAATGGGGATAGAAAGGAATATACTTTTTCTCTCAGTACATGGCACATACACAAAAATTGACCATGTACTAGGGCATAAAAACCTCACAATGCAGAAAGGCAGAAATATTAAATGCATCCTTTTCAGATCATGATGCAATAAAAATTATATGTAATAAAGGGCCATGGAAAGATAGACTAAAAAATAATTGGAAACTAAATAATCTAATCCTAAAAAATGATTGGGTCAAACAACAAATCATAGAAACAATCAATAATTTCATTCAAGAGAATGACAATAATGAGACAACATACCAAAACTTATGGGATGCAGCAAAGCAGTTCTTAGGGGAAGTTTTATATCTCTAAATGCTTACATAAATAAAATAGAAAAAGAGGAGATTAATGAATTGGGCATACAACTAAAAAAACTAGAAAAAGAACAAATTAAAAATCCTCAACTAAACACCAAATTAGAAATATTGAAAACCAAAGGAAAAATTAATAAAATTGAAATTAAGAAAACTATTGAACTAATAAATAAAACTAAGAGCTGGTTTTATGAAAAAACCAATAAAATAGATAAACCTTTGGTTAATTTAATTAAAAAAAAAGAAAGAAAAAACCAAATTACTAGTATCAAGAATGAAAAGGGTGAAGCTACCACCAAGGAAGAGGAAATTAAAACAATAATTAGGAATTATTTTGCCCAACTATATGCCAACAAATTTGAGAATCTTAGTGAAATGGATACATATTTACAAAAAATAAATTGCCCAGATTAACCTAAGAGGAAGTAAAATACTTAAATAACCCCATCTCAGAAAAAGAAATTGAACAAGCCATTGATGAACTCCCTAGGAAAAAATCTCCAGGGCCAGATGGATTTACATGTGAATTCTATCAAACATTTAAAGAACAATTAATTCCAATACTATATAGACTATTTGGGAAAATAGGTGAAGAAGGAGTCTTACCAAATTCTTTTTATGATACAAATATGGTGTTGATACCTAAACCAGGAAGAGTCAAAATAGAGAAAGAAAATTATAGACCAATTTCTCTAATGAATATAGATGCAAAAATTTTAAACAAAATACTAGCAAATAGATTGCAGCAACTTATCACAAGAATAATACACTATGACCAGGTAGGATTTATACCAGGAATGCAGGGTTGGTTCAATATTAGGAAAACTATCAGCATCATTGAGCATATCAACCAAAACCAACAGAAACCACATGATCATCTCAATAGATGCAGAAAAAGCTTTTGATAAAATACAACACCCATTCCTATTAAAAACACTAGAAAGCATAGGTATAAATGGAGTCTTCCTTAAAATAATAAATAGCATTATCTAAAACCTTCAGCAAGCATTATATGTAATGGGGACAGGCTAGAAGCATTTCCAATAAGATCGGGGTGAAACAAGGATGTCCATTATCACCACTGTTATTCAATATTGTACTGGAAACCTTAGCTTTAGCAATAAGAGAAGAAAAAGAAATTGAAGGCATTAGAATAGGCAAAGAAGAAACAAAGCTATCACTCTTTGCAGATGACATGATGATATACTTAGAGAATCCTAGAGAATCAAGTAAAAAACTACTTGAAATAATAAACAACTTTAGCAAAGTTGCAGGCTATAAAATAAACCCACATAAATCATCAGCATTTCTATATATTACCAACAAAGCCCAACAGCAAGAGATAGAAAGAGAAATCCCATTTAAACTTACTGTAGACATTATAAAATATTTAGGAGTCTACCTCCTGAAACAAACCCAGGAACTCTATGAACACAATTACAAAACACTTTTCACACAAATAAAATCAGATCTAAATAATTGGAAAAACATCAGTTGCTCATGGGTAGGCCGAGCTAATATAATAAAAATGACAATCCTACCTAAGCTAATTTACTTATTCAGTGCCATACCAATCAAACTACCAAAAATTATTTTATAGAGTTAGAAAAAATAATAACAAGATTCATTTGGAAAAACAAAAGGTCCAGAATATCAAAGGAACTAATGAAAAGAAATGCAGGGGAAGGTGGCCTAGCAATTCCAGATCTTAAATTGTATTATAAAGCAGCAATCATCAAAACTGCTTGGTACTGGCTAAGAAATAGGGAGGTGGATCAGTGGAATAGGTTAAATATGCAAGACACAGTAGTCAATGACTATAGTAATCTATTATTTGATAAACCCAAAGACCCCAGCTTCTGGGATAAGAACCCACTCTTTGAAAAAAACCACTGGGGAAACTGGAAAAGAGTATGGAAGAAACTAGTCATAGACCCAAATCTCACACCATATACCAAAATAAAGTCAAAATGGGTTCATGACTTAGATATAAAGGCTGATACCATAACTAAACTGGGAGAACAAGGAATAGTTTACCTATCAGATCTATGGAGAACAGAAGAATTCATGACCAAACAGGAGATAGAGAACATTATGAAAAGCAAAATGGATAATTTTGATTACATTAAATTGAAAAGTTTTTGCACAAACAAAGCCAATGCAACTAAGATTAGAAGGAAGGTAGAAAATTGGGAAAGAATTTTTACAACCAGTCTCTCTGATAAAGGCCTCATTTCTAAAATATATAGAGAATTAAGACAAATTTATAAGAACAAAGCCATTCCCCAAATGATAAATGGTCAAAGGATATGAACAGACAGTTCTCAGATGAAGAAATTAAAGCCATCTATAGTCATATGAAAAAATGCTCTAAATCATTATTGATTAGAGAAATGCAAATCAAAACAACTCTGAGGTACCACATCACACCTATCAGATTGGCCAACATGACAAAACAGGAAAATGATAAATGTTGGAGAAGATGTGGGAAAATTGGAACACTAATACATTGTTGGTGGAGTTGTGAAATGATCCAACCATTTTGGAGAACAATTTGGAACTATGCCCAAAGGGCTACAAAAATGTGCATACCCTTTGATCCAGCAATAGCACTTCTAGGGCTATATCCCAAAGAGATCAAACAAATGGGAAAAGGACCCACATGTACAAAAATATTCATAGCATGTGGTGGCAAAGAATTGGAAATTGAGAGGATGCCCATCAATTGGGGAATGGCTGAGCAAGTTGTGGTATATGAATGTAATGGAATACTATTGTGCTATAAGAAATGATGAACAGGCTGACTTCAGAAAAACCTGGAAAGACTTATATGGTCTGATGCTGAGTGAAGTGAGCAGAACCAAGAGGACTTTGTACACAATAACAGCCATGTTATACGATGACTAATATTGTTAAACTGAACCCTTCTCAGCATTACAAGGATGTAAGACATCACCAGAGGCCTCGTGATGGAAAATGCTGTCTACATGCAAAGAAAGAACTATGGAATTGAATCTATCACTTATTTTTACCTTCTGTTGAGTTTTGTTTCATCTTTCTGATGGCTCCTCCTATTGGTTTTAATTTTTATTTACAACTTCACTAATGTGAAAATATTTTTAATAGGAATGTAAATGTAAAGCCTATATCAGATTGTGTACCCTCTTGGGGAGGGTGTAGAGGGGAAGGGGTAGAAAAATTTTCAACACAAAAGAATATGGAAGTGATTGTTGATAAATCAAAAGAAATTAATAAAAGAAAAAAACAGAAAAAAAATTTAAGATTTTATTTTTCCATGGTGACATGTGAAAACAAATGTTAACATTTGTTTTTAAAACTCTAAGTTCTAAATGTGTCCTTCATTTACAAAGAGGACCAATGACATCACAAGGTGATGCCTTGACTCATGAGTGAATTAGAATTAAGTGAGACAAAGCTGCACAAAATCATCAGCCTCACTGTCTCTTCCAAAGTCATCAAAATCCAGTGTCAAGACAAAAGTCAGGATGACTAGCGATGGCCCCAAATGCAGTGAATGACCTTGGAATTTTCAACGTCTGAGCAAGGTTTAAGCACTCCACAGCATCTGCTTTAGCTGCCCTCATGGCCATTGCAACACATTGCTTTCATCTTCCCATTTTTCCAGGGAAAGTTTTTACATCACTGGGGGTAGACATTCCCTCTAAAATGCCAATGAGTTTGAAGCTTGCCAGTTTCCCCCAACCTAGTTTAGCCCATCTGTTGAGATAGTTTGCTGGGGTGTGTCCACTGAACAAGCTGTTTGGTTTGTATGGTTGTTGTCCATTGTGCTCGAAGAGGAATAAAATAACATCATTATGTAGGAATTAAGGTATACTGTAACTGACTGTGGCTAATCAGACCAATTTGAACTTAGAAGACTCTACCACATGTTGGGCAAAAATAGTCCATTAGAACATTTGGAGTGGAAATGTCTCTAAATTTGTACATTTCACATTTGTTTTGAGCTACTGCAATTGTGCTTTGCTACTAGAGCACAATGCCTTCCTTGAAGCAGACATGCCATGTGGGGTGGTCTTGTGTGAATGGCTCCCATGTCTCAAAATCGATTGCAAAGTTCTTCAGAGAGACCTTGAGAGTATCCTTATATCTCTTCTTCTGACCTCTATGTGAGTGCTTCCTTTGCGTGAGTTCTCTGTAATTTGAATAGCCAGCCCATTGGAGTTGCACTTTCTGCAGTACAGTTTGAATGCTTAGCTGTTGAGCTCGAGAAATGATCTCAGTCTCTAGTACCTTATCATGCGAGGTGATCTTAAGAATCTTCTTAAGATAATTCAAATGTAAGTGGTTCAGTTTTTTAACATGTAGCTGTATACTGTCTAGGTTTCACAGGCAGACAACAATGAGGTCAGCACAATGGTCCTGTAGACCTTCAGTTTGGTAGGTAGCCCAATAATTATCTCCCATACTTTCCTTCAGAATTTCTCCAAAACTAAACTAGCTCTGGCAATGTGTGCATCAAACTCCTCATCTACATGTACATACCTGGAAAGTATACTGCCAAGGTAAGTGAACTTATCCACAGCATTCAAAATTTCCATTTGCTCTAACCAAAGGTTCCACATATGCATGATGTGCTTCTGGCAGGTAGAGAACCTCTATTTTATCGGTGTTATTTGTCAGGCCAAAGTTACAAAGGTATCAAAGAATCGATACATACTTTGTTGCATCTCGGTCTCAGAGGCTGCAATGAGTGCACAATCATTATGAGAATGAGAAGTTATGCATCAAGTCTCCCTGCACTTCAGTCTTGATTTACAACTTTTACAAGTTAAGTAAGTTACCATTAATACAGTAGCTGACGTTGATGCCCTTTTTGTCCTCATTGAAGGTGTTTAACAACATTGCTGAAGACATCATGCTAAAAAGCATGGAAGCAAGAATATAGCTTTGCTTCACTCCATTGGTGACTGGGAAACTACTAGAGCAATGCCCCTTTTCCAAAACCCGTACAAGCATGCCACTGTAGAACTGGCATACCACACTGATGAACTTCTCATGGTAACCAAAATTTGCTATGATCTTCCACAAGTACTCAGGACTGAGAATATTAAAGGTTTTGGTCAGATCAACAAACATCATGTACGGAACTATTCTGCTCCTGTCATTTCTCCTGGTGTTTTCTGCCAGCAAACATCATGTTGATTATTCCTTGATGGTTTCTGAAGCCACACTGTCTCTTGGATAGATGGCTATCTTCTAGGCAAAGGATCAGTCTATTTTTATAGTATTTTATTTTTCCCCAGTTACATGAAAAGAAAAATTTTAGCATTCGTGTTTACAAGATTATGAGTTCCAAATTTTTCTCCCTCCTCCCCTCTTCTGAAAATGGTAGGCAGTTTGATATAATTTATATATGTGCTATCATGTAAAAAACTTTCCATAATAGTCACAGTTGTGAAAGAAGAAACAGATAAAAAAAATGAGAAAGAATAAAGTGAAAAAAATGCTTTGATCTGCATTCAAAGTCCATAATTTCTTTAACTGGATATAGATAGAATTTCCATCATGAGTTTTTTTGTACTTGTTTTGGATAATTATGTTGCTGAGAAGAATTGAGTCTATAATTTTCTTTCTCCATTTTAGTTCTTCCTGGTTTAGGTATCAGCACCATACTTGTGTCATAAAAGGGGTTTGGTAGAAACCCTTCTTTGCCTATTTTTCCAAATAATTTATATAGTATTGGAATTAATTGTTCTTTAAATATTTGTTAGAATTCACTCATGAACCCTTCTGGCCCTGGGAATTTTTTCTAGGGAGTTGATTAATGGCTTGTTCAATTTCTTTTTTTCTAAGATAGAGTAAATTAGGTATTCTATTTCCTTATCGGTTAATTTAGATAGTTTATATTTTCATAAATATTCATCCATTTCACTCAGATTCTCAGATTTATTGACAAATAATTGGGCAAAATATTTCCTAATGACTGGTTTAGTTTCTTCATTGGTGGTGATTTTACCTTTTCATTTTTGATTCTGGATATTTGGTTTTCTTCTTTATTTAATCAAATTAATCAATGGCTTATCTATCTTACTGGTTTTTTCGTACAACTAGATCCTAGATTTAATTATTAGTTCAATAGTTCTTTTTTGTATTATTACTTTTTATTAGTCTCACCTTTGATTTTCAGGATTTCTCATTTGGTGTTCAGTTGGTGATTTTTAAATTGTTCTTTTTTTATAGTGTTATTTTAGTTGCACACCCAATTCATTGATGTGTTCTTTTTTGATTTTGTTGATGGAAGAATATAGAGAAATAATTTTCCCCGAAGTACTGCTTTCGATACATCCCTTAAATTTTCGTATATTGTCTCATTGTTGTCATTCTCTTTAATGAAATTACTGATTGTTTCTCTGATTTTTTCTTTGACCCACTTATTCTTTAGGATGAGATTATTTAGTTTTCAATTAATTTTAATCTGTATTTCCACTGCCTTTCGTTGAATGTAGTTTTTATTCCATTGTTATCTGAAAAGAATACATTTACTATTTCTGCCTCTTTACATTGGATTTTGAAGTGTTTATGCCCTATTACATGGTCAATTTTTGTGTAGGTGCCACATGCTGCTGAGAAAAGGTATATTCCTTTCTATTTCCATTCATTTTTCTCCAGTCTATCATATCTAACTTTTCTAATATTCTATTCAAATCTTTATTTTCTTTCTTGTTTATTTTTGGTTGGATTTATTAAGTTCTGAGAGGGATAGCTGAGGTACAACACAAGTATAGTTTTGCTATCTGTTTCTTCCTGTAATTCACTTAACTTCTTTAGGAATTTGGATGCTATACCACTTAGTATTGCTCATTATCTATAGTACCTTTTATCAAATGTATCTCGTTTCCTTATCTCTTTTAATTAGGTCTATTTTTGCTTTTACTTTGTCTGAGATCAGAATTGCTACCCCTGTTGCTTTTTTTATTTAACTTCACCTGAAGCACAATAGATTCTGCTCTAGACTCTTACCTTTACTCTCTGTGTATCTCTCTGTTTCAAGTATGTTTCTTGTAAACAACATATTGTAGGATTCTGATTTTTAATCCACTCTACTAACTGCTTCCATTTTATGGGAGAGTTTATCCCATTTACATTCACAGTTATGATTACTAACTAGGTATATCCCTCTATCCTAGTCTTCCTCCTGTTTGTCCTCTCTCTCCTTTCACCCTTTCCCTCTTCACCAGTGCTTTGCTTTTGTTTAACACCTCATTGTATTTTCTTTCCCATTTGGCCAATTATACTCTTTAAGAAGTTGTTTTCTTCGGTGGATTTTTGTATCTCCTTTTCATTTGGCCAGTTCTACTTTTTAAGCAGTTTTCCAAGCTGTTGGCCCTTTTTTTCCTAATTCTCTTGCATCACTTTCATTTCTTTTCCCAATTTTTTTCTTCCTCTTTTTTTTTAAAATGATTTTAAGCTCCTTTTTGAACTCTCCATAAGTTTTTTTTGGGCTTGAAATCACTTCCCAGTCTTCTTTGGGGTTTTGCCTATGGGTGTTTTGACATTGTTGCCCTCTTCTGAGTTTGTGCCTTAGTCTTCCCTGTCACCATAATAACTTTCTACGGTCAGATTATTTTTTGTTTGTTTTGTTTGTTTTTTGCTCATCTTTGGGGGGGGACGGGACTTTTTCCTTTTTTAAAAAAAATTGTTCTTTGCTCCCAGGATAGAAAAGCCTCTGTTTCAGGTGTCTTGTGCCAGGGGCTGCAGGCCCTGGCTGTTTACCTCATGCTGTGCTGATGTTGCCATGAGGTCCACAGGGAACCTTCATTTCTGATGCTGTGTTAAGGAAGTGGGGGAGGGGGTTGTGGCTGATACTGCTGAAGGCCATAGGAGTCTGGCAGCTTACCTGGTGCTCAGTTGGGGTCCTAGTGGTGGTGTCTGGCATATGCCAAGGCCCAGTGGGGATTTTCTGAATTTCCCAGGGCTACACTGTAGCCCATGGAGGTCTGGCCCCTGGAGGATGCCTGTTTGCCTTGGGCTGTGCTAAAGTATGTGGAGGTCTGGCCTATTTTCTTGTCATGCTGGATGATGCTTTTTTGCCCAGAGCTGTACAGAAACATATGGCAGCCCAGACACTGGAGGATGCCTACCTACCTGCTGTGGGAAACACTGAAGCATATGGTGGTCTCATCATTGAAGGATACTGGCCTCCCTGTAGGCACACTGAAGCATGCAGAGGCCCAACCAACTCCACTTGGAGCTGTGCTGAACCATGTGCAAGTCTGACTGGTAGAGAGTGCCTGTTTGCTTGGTGCTACACTAAAGCATGTGGTGATTTTTTTTTGTTTGTTTAGTGAGGCAATTGAGGTTAAGTGACTTGCCCAGAGTCACACAGTGTTATGTGTCTGAGGCCGGATTTGAACTCAGGTACTCCTGACTTCAGGGCCAGTGCTCTATCCACTGTGCCACCTAGCTGCCCCTATGTGGTGATTCTTGGAGCTGTAATCTCCAGGTTCCCCTACCTATGCTAAAGCACTTGGGGAGCCCTGGTGTTGGCATTTGCCTCATGCCTCACACTGGGGCTCAGGGTCTCCCTCTAGTTTGTTGAGATTAGGCTTGCTGCTGGTTTGCTAGGATGCTTCTAGTCCTAGACTGCATTCCCCTTTTACCCAAGTGAGACAGACGTTTCTTGCCAATCCTCAAAATCTCTCAGAAAGAATACTCCACCCAATTTTTTTATGGTTCCAGGATTTGTTCTGGGGTGCTATTTTATGCTCATTTGGAGGTCGATATGGAGAGCTACAACAATTAACTGCTTACTCTGCCATCTTGGCTCTGAGAAGTCCTATTAAGAAAAATTTAGTAAGGATCTTCCTGGCAATGCCCAAGAGAAAGACACAACCCCTCCTGGTGATTGTCATAAGACAACCTATTCCTTTTCCTTTTTAGAGATGGACACTGGAGGCATCCTTGAACTCCTGGAGGATAACCTTCTCTTGTCATATAATTTGGAAGATTTCAGTCAGCTTTTGAACTGTGAACCCCCTGCCTTGTAAATCTCAGCTGGAATAAAATCAGCACCAGGCATTTTGCCACAAAAGAGGACACTAATGGCATCCAAAAACTCTTCTATAGTTGGAAGTTTGGCTAGAAAGGAATTGACTTCAAACTAAGGTATACAATCAATGACTTCAGCAATGGTTGATGGTGGTCTGTTGAGAATGCTATGAAAGTCTTCAGCCAATCTCTCCAGGATCATATCCTTACCACTAATCAATGTGGCTTCCATCAGCACTGAGTAGTTGAGATACAACATAGGACTTTGGCCCATAAATAGCTTTCAGGGAATCATAAAAACACTTTGAATTTTTATAATCTGCATAAAACTGAATTTCATCTACCTTCCTACTGAGCCAAGAATCCTGCATCTCTCTAAGCTTTGCTTGCACTTTAGTTTTGATATAGTTGAACACTGACTTCTTAAAGATGAATGAATCATCCTGCTGCTAAATTCTGTGGAGTTCTTGTTTTCTGTTTAGTAGCTTCTGAATTTCCTTATCATTTTCATCAACCCAATCTTGAAGTTTGTGAGTGTTCTAGCCCAGACTAGGAAATGTAATGTCGTACACCAAATCTCTGAAAGATGCTCACTTTTTTTCTGTTCTATTGTTACCAGCAATGTGTTGGCTCAGCTTTTCCTTCAAATTAACAATAAATTATTTATGGAGATGCACTGTAATCTAAGCTATTGACACTATCTTCTGGTAGTCCTCTTACTTTGGAGCCATTGATTTTATTGAATGCAAATATTTAGCTTGGAGGGGCAAAGTCTAAGATCTGTCCAACACTCTGTGTCATAGATTGCTTTTATCACTCACATCTTGTCTCTTCTCCTTACAATGACAGTCTATTAAATGCCAATGTTTGCTGTGAAGGGGCATCCACAAAGTTTTTGTTGTGGTGGTGGTGGTGGCGGTGGTAGACGGAAGACAGTGTTGATGATGATAAGGTCATGAGATGCACTAGTCCTCAATTGTAAGTAACTGTTGCTGTTTCTGTTTCTGACTCCATTCCTCCCAGTGACTCCCTGCCATGTCTGATAGTTTGTGCCTACTCTGGCATTAAAGTCACCCAGAATTAGAAGCTTGTCCTCTTTCATCTCATTGATGATGAGGATCTCCAGGTCTCCATAAATTTTTTTTCTTTGACCTCATCAGGATTCATCATGATGGGAACATAGACACTGATGATTGTTGCATGGCAACAAATCTACCATTCTACAAATGGTAAATGCATTGTCATGTACCTGCCATTCACTTCTTTGGGGCAGCATACAAGCTTGTTGACTAGATTAGTTTTGATTGCAAAACCTACACCAGGTTCAAGACACTCCTCATTATTATTTCTAGCTCTGACTTCAGTAAACTGGTCTTCATTTGCCAGTTTTGTTTCACTCAGGGCTGTTATTTGGATGTGATACCTGATGAGTTCCTTCATCATGAAAACTATTCATCTTTCAGGTGTACTGGATTTCTTGTCCATAAGCAAATGCACGTTCCATGTAACAATGGTGACTGCAATAATTTTTGAAAAAGCTTATGTATAGTTTTATTTTTTTTTGTGGGTTGACTGGTGGGTAGGATCCCCTCCTGCCATGGCAAGCAGGTCAGGGTTAGGTGAAGCAGACAATTTTAGGGTGCCTTTTCCAGCCCCTTCCTTATGCTAGGAAGTGAGCAGTGAGATTGTTTAAAAAAAAAAAAAGATTTCTTAGATACCCAGGGGGCTCCCAAATTCCACTGGTGCTTTAGTCCAGTGAGAAGATGATCCTGTGACCTGGGCTGCCTATGTGCAGGGTTATGACTACAGCTCCAAGTGTATCTATACCTGCTGCTTTGTCACTTGTCTGTTGCCATAGGTACAATAGGTAAAAATGGTAAAATGATATGGGTGATATCTTTAGACTCATGCATAAATTAGATTTCAGTGAAATACAGTTGTGTGAAGTTGTCAGCCTCACTCTCTCTTCCAGAGTCATCAAATTCCAGTGGCAAGACAAAAGTCAACATAACTAGCAATGCATTGCTCAGGATGTAGTGGATGACCATGGCATCTTCAATATCTAACCAAGCTCTAAGCACTCCATGGCAGCTGCTTCCAGCTCCCTCATGGCCCATTGGAACAAATTGTTCACATCTAGCTATTCTGCTGGGGAATTCTTCACATGTGGGAGACACCTCACTAACTCACCAACAGGTGTGAGGTGCCTCAGTTACCCTCAATCTGATTTAGCCTGTCTGCCAAAATGGCTTACCAGAGTGTGGCCATTGTGCATTCTATAGCTTCTCAGAGCAACAGGTGACAGTTTGGTGGCAGGTAGACACTAATGGTGAAAAACAGCCCTGAAAAGGGTTCAGCAGCTCTCACACCAGAGGTACTAGTCTTCCCTGAACACTCATACGTGCTTCATACCAAAGCTGCTAGTCCTCTTTGAATACCCCTATGCCTCATACTGCTGTGAGGAAGTATAGTCCAGGAGAAAACACTGAATGAGTGGAAATGAGGGAGAAGAGGTGGATTTGAATTGAACTCTGCCATTTATTTGCTTTAGGCCAGTCATTTAACCTGTCTGGGCTTCAGCTTCCTCATGTTAAAAATGAAGAGGATGGACTAGATGACTTGCAAGGCCCCTTCCAACTTTAAATCTATGACCTTGTCTCTGAATGTGTAAAGTGTCTTTAGTACCCTTGCCAGCATTCAAGTTCATTCCAGAGTGACAGACAAAGTGCTGTGGTTATGAGATAAGGTTGACTCTGAATAAGCTATTTATTATAATGATACAAGATATGGGGCATGGGGATATTGTCAGGGCAGACCTAGAAATCCATTTGCTTCTGCATCAAAAAAAATACTGTATATAACCTTCAACCTTATTATTGAATTTATACTGGGACTTTTATTCCGTCTCACTTTAAAAGAAAATCTAATTTTGGGTCGTGTGTGTCAATTACACAGGATCTACATAAATAATTAGTGCTGTGATTAAAAATAGATGAGAACATATTTATATATTTTGAATTTATAAAACTGCTGCTAAAGCTTCTATATTCACTGTGAAACTGGGTGCAGCTGTATTACAACTCTGTCTGCATCATGGTGTGGGTCACTGGATGACAAGGAGTAATGTGTGTCAACTCCAAGGCCATTGGCACCAGTCCTGATATTTTTAATACTTGGTATTCTCCTTAAGTCAGTATTGAACTGGTGGCCTGATCAGGTGAATTAAAAAATGGGCTATTGGACCTGACACATTTTAGATAGCCTCACCTTATGACTCTCCTCTTGATGACTGCCTGAATTCCCCTCAAAAATCTTGACCTTGATTTAGAATCAAACTAAAAGAAAAGAAGTATAATAATAACTCATCCCTCCTTTAGTTTTTGTCCTTGATCATATACCTTCCTGTCATCTATAGGAATTCCCCTCCCCCAAATCATTCTATTTCTTTCATTAAATTTCTTTCATTAAAATTTCTCCATGCCTATCAACTCCTCCTCTGATACCTACAAAAATGTTTGAATCTCTCCCATTGTTTAGAAAAGAAAAGTCATTTGACTCTGCTGAGCCTCTCAAGCTATCATTCTATATCTCTTCTCACGGTTGGCACCAAATTCTGAGTCATTCAGGCTTACTGTATCCACTTTTTCAGTACCCAGCATCTTCTTACAAACTCTTTCTGTCTGGTGTCTGAATGGACATCCAACTGCATCTGCTTTCTCTCGAGGCTATCAGCTCCACTTCCAGGATAGATACTCTTTTCCCCTTTTACTTTATAAGACTTTTATCTCCTAGTTGTTTTCAATACAATTCTGTAAACATTTTTAAATGCCCATCATGTACAACATGCGGTGCCCACAAATACAAAAATGAAACAATTCCTTCCTCAATAAGCTTGCATTATATTGAGAGAACACAATATTTATTCATGTAAGCAAATCCAAATAAATACAAAGTACTTTCTGGGAATGGTGATGGAAGGAGAAAACACCAAACACTAGAGGTTTTTCTCTCACGCCAAAAGAAAATCTAATTTTGGGTTATAAGTGTCAAATACACAGGATCTAGATAAATAATGAGTGCTGTGATTATTATTCAAACTACATTGGCTCCTATCACCTCTGAGATGAAATGCAAATTCCTGTTTGACATTCAAAGTCCTTCACAATCTAGCCCCCATTCCACCTTTCCAGTCTTCTTACACCTTACTCCCAAAGATACACTCTTTGATCTACTGGGTTCCTGGGTGTTCCACAAACAAGGCACTCTGTCTCTGGGCTCCAAGCATTTTTCTCTAGTCATCCCACATATCTAAAATAAGCTCATTCCTCAACTCTACCTACCTATTTCCCGGGCTTCCTTTTATTTCTAACTAAAATCCTACTTTTACAGAAATCCATTCCCAACCCCTCTTAATTCTAGTGCCTTCCTTCAGTCAATTATCTCCTATTTACCCTGTATATAGCTGGTTTGGTTTATGTTTGTTTTGCTTGCTATCTCCCCAATTAGATTGTAATCTCCTTAACAGAAAGGACCTACTTTTGCCTATTTTTGTATCCCTAGCACTTAGTGTTTACCTAGCACATAGTAAGCATTTGATTAATGTTTATTGATTGATTAGAAACTGAGCTATACTAAAGAAAATCTTGAGGAAATCTACCATTAGTGATAGAAGATGAATGATAATTCAAGGTCCCCCAAGATTGTCTTTTGTATACTCTTACCATTTTCTCTCAAAGACTGATGATCTTATTTGGCCTAATGGGTTCAATTATTATCTCTACATAAATGACTCAAATTTAAACATGAAACCCTACTCTTTCCAGAATTCCATTTCCACAAATGCTGCTGTTTACTGGACATCTCCATCTAGATGTCCTATATCAATAATAAAACTAGATATATTTAAAAGTGAACTTATGTTCTTCACTAAATCCAGTCTTCCAAATTTCCTCATTTTTGAAAGCCATCATTGTCCTCTAATTACCTAAGTTCATAAATCTGGAGTTATTTTTACCTTTTCAGTCACCTTAATCCAACTTATCCAATTAATTGCCAAAGTCCTATTTGCATCCAACAGTTTTCTCCTTTCCACTTCTCACATAGGAAAAACAGATACATGCCACATTTGGCCTTGGAAGTAATAGTCTCCTAAAAACACCTCTCATCCTCCTTCTCTTCCCTCTTCAATCTGATCTTATTGTGTCTACCAAAATACGTATCTTTCAAGTTTCAGTGCCATGACTTTATTTTTATTTCGATTTATTTTTCTATCAATGTTTCAATGAATAATCATTTATTTTTTCTCTTCCTCCCACACCACTTCAATTTAAAAAAAAAAAACAGAAAAACAAAACTCCTTTAATAAATATGTAAAATGTTCTGCTTAAGGCTCAGAACTGAACATATCACTTACTTGTTCATAATATAGCCTTCATTGGCTCTCTATTGCCTCTAAAATAAAATTATGTATGCTGGCATTTCAAGCATTCTAATATCTGGCTCTACTGTACCTCTCCAACCTTTTTTTATTTCTTCCTACATTTTACTTTCCAAAAAACCTGAACTACCATAAGCTGTTCCTCAAACAATTCTGTTTCTCCCATTTGTGTATTTGCACATCTGCCTGGAATGAAATATCTTCCCAATCCTACCTCTCAAAATCCTTATCTTAACAATATTCACAATGACTATAATAATGTAAAAATATGTTGCTGAAGAATCTTCATAATCAAACATTCTTCCTCCTCAAGGCAGAGAGGCCCAGGATTATGAGAGCAAAATATTGGATCTACACTGTCATATTAGTTCACTGTATCCTGAACCCTGTTCTTTATCCTCACAAAGAGCATATCCAATCTCTCTATTCCTCAGTTCTTCCCCAGAAGTTCAAATCCAGCCTCAGTCACTTAGTAGCTAGGTTACCCAGGGTAAGTCACTTAACCTACATCTGCCTCAGTTAATAGCACCCATCCCCTGGGGTTGTTGTGAAAATTAGAGACAATATTTGGACAGTGTTTTATAAACCCTAAAGCACTAAATAAATATTAGTTATTACTATTAGGATATTATCTATCTATCTGTATCTATGTATATATATACACACAGACATACATATATATATACACAGACATATACATATACACAGACACATATATACACAGACATATATATACACAGATAGATAGATAGATAGATATATAAACAGACATATTCATATACACAGACACGTATATACACAGATATATATGTATATATATATGTCTATGTATGTGTGTATATATATACACATATATGTATGTGTATATATATATATACATATATGTATGTGTATATATATATGTATGTGTGTGTGTATATATATATATGTGTATATATATATATATATATATATATATATATATATATATTTTATCCACTTGCCTAAAAAGTATGTGATAAGCTCTTAAGAGCAGACACTAGTTCATTTTTGTCTTTATATCCCAGGATCCTGGTACAGTGCCTTGCATAAGAGTAGATATTTGTTAAATACTTCCTCATTGAAAAATACTGTGGGATGTAGTGTAAACATAATATCCTCATTTTACAAATAAAAAAAAGGTTCAGAAAGATAAGATGACTTGCCTGTAGTCACACAGACATCAGGCCTACTGCCTCTAAATCCAGGCTTCTTGCCTTTCCACCATAATGCCTCTAATTGGAAGATAGAAGTTCAAATTCCAGTGTCATAAGATCACAAATTTAGAGCCAGAAGGAACCATCACAGTAAATTATCCTAATCCTTTTAGTTTAGTTTTGTTTTTTGATAAAGAAACTGATACCTATTGAACTAAAATGACTTGCCTAAGATAGCACAAATAATTAATTAAAAAAGACAGAATTCAAACCCAGGTCCTCTAACTCCAAACTCACTGTTCTCCTCCCAATACCCTACTGCCTCCAGTTACTTTCCTGAGACTCCATTTCTTCCATCTACATAGCATGCATACGGCTCATGTAAGACATCCACATGGCATAAATATATAGAAAAGTGGCTCAAAATATCTTTGGAATCGTGTATACTCATCTCTAAAGGAGTCTGTCATTCCTGTTTTGAGGAAAGTAGGAGAAGGAGCAATGAGGCTCAACATTCTTCTCTTCTGAGAGAGGAAATGTTGAATTAGGATTTTATATATATATATATATTTGCCATCCTAAATGTTACTGGACAAAGAGCATGATTGATTCAGAACAAAATCTGCCATTTGGGCCATTGTCTCTTAAGGATAGAGGTTACCCCATACTTAGAAAACCAGGCCTAGCTCATTCTTACCAAATGCCAATTACATGAAAGAATATCATGAATACCGAATAGGGAATAAATTCATTTATCAAAGCAAAAGATGGAGAACTTCTATAGATTATAGTATACTGGAGAATGCACAAGTAATAGTTTTTTAGATGGGAGTGAATTTATCTCAGCTCAACCAAGAAAGAGGCCCTGTTCTCCAGAGGAAACTTCCCAAAGTCTCTAGGGAGACAGGATGAAAATCAAGGATGTTGTTGAACCAATTTCCCCCAAATATCTGCAGGATAATATTTTTCTTTCCACTCCCTAGAGTCTATCCAAAGTCAGTCTGGAATGACAAGTCTATTTGTTGAAGAAAGAATGCAGAATGTCTCTCCTCTCCAAAGCTCTTGTATGAATTCTACCTCTCACACACATCAGCATTCTCTCCACCAGTTAGGAGACTTATACAAAATGTTCCAGCCTTAGCTAGAAAGTCAGGCTTGATCAGTAAAATGGAGATACTTATTTCAATATTTGCTTAACAGGGATATTGTTAGGGCAATCTTTTGCAAACTTTAAATCACTACTTGAATCTATAGTGCTTTTATTAATTAATCCATATTTAATAATGAATCTATCATTTGAACTATTATTATAGATTCAATCGGGAATAGTGGTCCAGTTTCAGTATGTTTGACTGCCTTTTGGAGAGGAGTCTATACTTTTTCCTATCTGTTGCTTATAGTTTCTGTCAGAAAGATTTCTGGTCTGACTATTTGGAACTTTGGGATTTGACTTCAATAATGCACCTAATTGTCCAGAGTCTTCACTAAGCTTCAGATTAAGGACACATCCTGTAAGAAAATGAACTGCCACTCCCAGGGACATAGAAAGGTCAGTGGGCTCTATCTGGAAAAAAAAAGTTTTCTGTTTAAGAAGAGCATAGTTAATAATGTTTTTATAAGTTTTAGAGATGGTCAAGCTCTGGGGCTCCAACTTCAACCAGGTAACAAAAAAATTAATAGCTTATCCTCTCAAGGAAGTACATGAAAAAAGGAAGAATACTAATGAATATAATCAAATCAGCACAGTGTCACAGTTAGAATACTGGACTAAAAGGGATAGGAATAGGGACTGAAGCTGGGATTTCATTGGTCTAGGGAACTTCCACATGAGAAATTCCCCCTTCCAATGTAAGTCAGCATTTATTTTACAACTTATAGTCTTAAAGAGTTACCCATAACATTGAGATGTTAAATTACTTTGTCAGAGTATTTATCACAGTGGGGATTTGAACCCAGCTCTTCTTAGCTTTGAGACCAACTGTCTATTTTTTATGCCATACTACCTCTCTTTTGGACTAGAAGCCAATAAAATAATGGCAATAGTGATCATGATGATGAAGATCACGAAAACAGCTATAGCAATAGCAGCTATATTTTAGATGACATTTTGTACTTTTCATAATACTTCATATATATTATGTCATATAGTCAAGAAACTTACTTTTAAGTATAAGCTCCACAATTTAGTACCAAATCACACTTATTCCACACTTTAGTTGACATGATGCTTTCAATTCAATTTAATAAGAATTAATTATGAACCTACTATGGACAAGGGCCTGGGCTAAGCTCTGGGAATACAAAGGTAAAAAATAGGTAGATGATAGATAGAAGATAGATGAAAGATAAGTAGAAGATAGAAAGTATGGCTTGAAAACAGAAGATAGAGACAGACAATAGATATAGAGAGTTAGAGATAGAGAGACAGATAGATACGGAGATATAGACAGACAGAAAATAAAGCTTGTTTTCTTTCCACATTCAGTTCAGGTGCCACCTTCATCAGGAAGCCTTCCTGATCTTCCAGGTGTTTGTGATCTCTTGTTCCTTAAATTTTCTTCTATGATCTAGCCAAAATGAACCACTAGTTGTTTCCTGAAAGTAATATACCATTTTGAAAAAGTGCTTACTTTTGAGGATCATGAATTTAGAGCTTGCAGGTATCTCATATTCCTTGAAGCCAAACCCACTCACCTTAAAGATGAAGAAACTGACACCTAGAGAAATGAAGTAATTAGTGAAAGGCCTAAAAAGATGGTAAGTGGCAGAACAGGGATGTGAATATAGGTATGTTGACTCCAAATTCAATTCTGCTACACCATGGAGCTAAATGATCTACTCTGAGTGATGAGACATAGAGACAAATAAGTATAATTTAAATATAAATACAACATAGCGCATACTGAAATAAGGGAAAGATCCAACCCATTTTCAGCTTGGTGGGGATGGGAAGGTTCTGTGGAAGAATTTGCACTTGAAATAAAGGAAGACCCATATAAACCAAATTATTAATAGCAGCACTTTTAATGGTACCAAAGCACTGAAAACAAAGTAGATTCTTGGCAATTAAAGAACATTGCATTATATGAATATACAGAGTATTAATTACTGTCATACAATGATGAATATTAAAAATTCAGAAGAATATGGAAAAAACATGAACTGATACAGGTGAAGAATTCAGAATGAGGAAGACAGTATTAATAATGACTAAAGCAATATGAGTGCAAAGGGCAACAGCAAGAATAAAACTGATTGTATTTTAATTATAAGGACTAAGCTTGACCCTGTTGGGGGAAAGAGCAGAGAACTCACCTCCCTCTTTTCTTTAACAAGCTAACAGTCTATGAGCATGGGATAGTGCATAAACAATTAGGTATAGATACCTTACTTTTGTTGAACTGCTTTTTACCCCTCCTTTTAAAAGTATCATAAAAAGTTGGCTTTTGGGTAAAGGATGGCAAAGAAACATATTTAGAAATTAAAGTTATTTAAAATTAATAATATTAATACAAATTTAAAATAAAATATAGGGTGATGGTTTCAATGGACAAAAATGAGAAGGGAATGCTACGGGGGGGGGGGAATGCCTACATGAATACACAGAGTTAGAAGAGGGCAGGATGAGACCAGGGAATGAATGAGACTAGCTTCACTGGAACATAGATTTTGTGAAGTGGAGAAACATTAAAAAAAATGGTCGAATCTCCTGTGGGATCTAGATTGTGTAGGATCTTATACCTGCTAAATTGTGAATTTATGTTTGATCTTGTGAGAAACAGACAGCCACAGAAAACTTTTGGGAAAGGTAGTGATATATTTAAACTTGTGAATTAGTGGGATAAATCTGGCTATTGTGGTTAGGATGGATAGGAGAAGAGAGAAAGAATGGAGTCAGGAAGAATAGTTATGAAGTTATTGTAATAGTCTAGGCAAGAGGTATATTGCAACCCAACTGATTTTCATATCACATGGTTCACAGTTTGCTCAATATCCTGGTTACCCATCTCTGGACAAGCTCCAGCTTCTTAATGTCCTTTCCAAAATGTGATACCTTGAAGAAACTCTAGATGTAGTCCAACCAGGGCAAAGTACAAGTAGAACCATCTTCTCCTTCCCCCTGGATGCTATGTTTCTATGAATGTAGCAAAAGAAATAGCAGTAACTACAAATGCAGTAATGATGAAAAGTCACACAAAACATAGTTCCCTGGACCATTTCTGCCTCTGTTAATCAGCATTTTTAATGTCATGCTGAATGCATTAGGGATTTTCTTTCAGAATTAAAGAACTCTTATCCAAGCTTGAGTTGAAGTGTTTTTCTAACCCACTTGAGTTAACTAAGAAGACAATAAATTCTTTTTCACAGGCTGTATGCTAGATCATTGTACAGACATTTAGTTTTGGACCTTGACAAATCTTTACTGTTTCAAGACTTTCCTCATCCAAATGTACTTGAAATCCGAAAGAGTAAAAAAATCAAAAAAAAACGCAAAAAAACCCCAATACAACAGAGCAAAAAGAAACACAACTTTTTTTAAGCATACTGTGAAATTCGCAATAACATGCATTTAAGAACTGAACCACTAATGAAAAAGACTTCATTTAATAGACAAAACAGCAAAAGCTAAATAAATCAGAGATTCTTGAGAAGGTTAAAGGGGAAAAAGTCAACATAATAAGACAAAAAACAAATGAGGTTTGCATGAAGATAGTTTGATATCAGTACCAATTACCACATAATACCTACGCAAATAGTAATATCAATACATTCAAAGACCAATGATTTTATTGACAGAACAACCACTATGAAAGCAAATGGTAAAAGTATAATTCATGGTCTTACACAGTTGACTGAGGCTCAGAGAGGTTGAGTAATGTAACCTTGGTCACACAAAGAGTATTAGAGTCAGGATTTAAATCCATTTTTTTCCTGAGTCTGTGCTTTAGTTAACATGATAAAGTGATCCTTGGGTTGAAATCTAGTTTCTACTCCTTATTTTCTATATGACCTTAAAAAAGTCCTGTCATCTCTCTGACCTTCAGTTTCCTCATATATAAGATGGACTTGATAATATCTTAGGTGTCTTCCAGCTAAGTAGTATTATTTGCACAGTTGGACTCAGGCTTAATGGGCTATCTGAAAGTAGAATAAGGTGCCTATTGAGGTAGTGAAAATAAGCTTTATCCCTATAATTAAAAAAAAAAAGTTGGATTGTCACCTATAAAGGATGTTGTAGAGGTTTAAATGGATCAATTATGAACTTCTTTGGCAATCTGGGGAAATCTATGAACCCTTTATCAGAATAATATTTTTAAAACAAACAAACAAATAAACAAATAACCCAAGATAAAAAAAAACACAGAGGATTACAAAGGAAACCAATGATATTGAAACATAATTTTCAAAATATTAAACAAATGTATTCAAAGATCTCAAATAAAAAAAAAACCTGAACTAGATTATATCTTTGGGTTCTTCTATCTCTGAAATGCTATAATTATGTTCCTTTAAAACTAAGGACATGATATTTCTTAACTGTGAAAAATGTTATTTTCTTAGAAAATGACAACTCTCCATCATGGTATGGTGGAAAGAATACTGGATTTGAATTCCAAGGATCTGGTCTTGTCCTGACTTTGCAATTTACTATCTATGTGTCATTGGACAAGCCATCTAACCTCTCTAGGCTTCATATTCTTCATCTGTGAAATGAGGAGGTTAGACTAAATTAAGTCTAAGATCCATGTCATCTTTAACTCTGTGAGGGCATAGCATGGCATAGTCAAAAGGACCTGGGTTGAAATCTTGGCTCTGGCATTTATACCCAATATCACATTAGACAAGTCAGTTCATTCCTCTGGGCCTCAGATTTCCTGTCTGTGTAATAGAGAGAGTGTGGACTATAAGACCCCTAAGGTCTCCTCAGACTCAAAATCTGTTATCATATGATCCTACTACTTAAAGAACCTTTAAAATGAAAAGAGAAGATATCCTGAAAAGAGCAACAGTATAATATCAAATGTAGCATGACATGAGAATCATTGAAGAGGTGCCCGTGAGTTGCACTGCAGAATAATAAAAGAAGAAAGAGGACTGCAGAAAATATATTTGTAGTCTCAGTGTTTTTACATGATAAACAAAATGAGCCAAAGATATTTATGTAAGCAAGAAAACATTATTTCATAGGTGTTTCTGAATTGTTAATCTGAATTCATGACATAGGTCACATCAGTAGTATAGTATAGTGTCCAAAATGAAGGATTGTTGTAATAGCTAGCATTTATATAACACTTTAACATTTGTGAAATGCTTTATTTGATACTCATAATAGCACTGGCAGGTAGGTACTATTATTATTCCCATTTAACAGATGAGGAAACTGAAACTGAGGCAAATAGAGATTAAGTAAATTACCCAGAATCACCCAACTATTAGGTACCTAAGGCAGCACTTGAATTCAGGTCTTCCTGACTCCAAGTCCAGCACTCTATTCATTGTTCCATGTAGGTTCCCTTAGATTTAGAAGGAATCTTGTGTGACATTTAGTCTAAATCCCTCATTTACCAGATGAGAAAATTGAGAACAAGAGAGTCCAAGTGACTTTCATATAGGTAATGAACATCGCAGGCAGAATTTGAATCCCGGTCTTCTGACTTTAGAACTATTACACTTTCCCACTATACAGCTCTGACTCTGATTCTTGCCTTATCAGAACACTTTGGACAATTGCATCCGATTCTGGCCATATTTTAGAGAAAATATTGTTATATTGGACAGTGGCTTGATGAAAATAACTAGAAAGGTGAGTGGGCTTGAAGGGATCTAGGGCTGGAAGGGGCTCAGGCCATAATGTGATGCCTTGTGGTGATGGGAAGTAGTTGAAGCTGGGAGGGGAAAGCTAGAGGAGTTGGGTCTTGGAAACCATTAGGGATTGCAAAAGGTAGAGATTAGTACAGAGAGCAATTCAGTGATAGGAGTCAGACTATGCAAACGAATGGAGGTAGGAGATACATTTCTGTGTACCTGTAAAAACAAGTAGAACTAGTTGTAATATAAAATTATGAAGGGGAACAACATAAGTTAAATTGTAAAAGGCTTTAAATACTTAATAGAAAAGGATCTATATTCTCCCAGAAGAAATAAGGAGCCATTGAATGTTCTTGAGCAGTGGAATGATGATGGCATTAGGAATTATCTGCTTTGATGAAATACTTTTTAATGATGAGCAAGAAAGAGATGTGAGAATGTTTATCAGAAGATACATAAAGTTAAATGAAAAGAAGAAAGAAAAACAAAATGAAATATGATATATTTCTAGCCAACAATTCATAACAAACAAGGATCCTCACACTGGGAGTCAAAGGTCAGTATGTATCTACAGTGAGATATAGATAGATAGATAGATAGAGAGATAGAGATAGATAGATAGATAGATAGATAGATAGATAGATAGATAGATAGATGGATGGATGGATGTCCTACAATGATGACTAGTTTTTTGGCATAATTCTGAGGTGTTGAAATGGAAATGTTGTAGGCTGGTAAACAAAAGGCTTTAGTAATTTCTCATAGATGAATGTGGGAAATAACTTTGATTGGACAATAAATTATGGGTTTTTTACAGGATGATTTTCAAAATTATGGTAATTAATCTAAGAAAGTATTTATTGGTGCAGAATAATACCTTGTAAATCCAAAATTGGTGGGCTACTAAACAATAATAGTGATTTATGATTTTCATTTGATCACTTAAATCACTGAGCAACCTTTATTCATTTGGACAGATTTTCCAAGTCTTCTGAAACTCTTTTTCCTCTCCCCACTCTGCTTGCTTCTTTCTCTCCTACTTCCATACCTTCCTGGTATATTCTGCATATTTAAAAGTTTAAAAGATGTTTAGAATTGGCAGTGTGAGAAATTCATACTTGAATAATTCTTATATTTATCTGTATTGTTTATTTAAAGAGATTCAGGAAACAAACAAACACCTTGATCCTTAGGAACACAGCAGGAGGATAAGACTTGAGTGATAATTTTGTTCCCACTTCATTTGAGTGTCATTGAGAGGATGGCTCAGAATTCAAGCAATTGTAATTAGGGATGAATTGTATCCAGAGATATTTTGTACTGCACCATCCATTTCTCTACTCAGATTTACATTCTTATTAGATGTTAGTTTCTGTGTTGCATGCCCTGAGGCATGAGTCTCTGGTTGGGGTAAAAATATATTATCATTCATTTCTGGTAACAGGTAGTAAAGTTTCTGCAAGAAGAGTCTGAAGTCAAATTAGTAGCTATGCCCAAATCCTGTTTTTTGCAGTTTGGTTGTTGACCTTGGGGCCAGCTCTCTAGAGTTTGTCAGTCAAATTTCTTTACAAATTAATATGATGGAAGCATAGAGAGGATGGAACTGTCTACCAACTGGAGAGTCAAGAGGGACTAAGTGCCTTCAAATCATCAGGCTTGGAATATTTTCCAAGTGAATTTTAGGTGCACGTTTACAGGACTTTCCTCTTTGTCTTCTGTAATAGGACTAATAAATATAGTTGAGATTAATGTGAGCTGCCCTACAGCATCCTGGATTAGGCTGCTGGCTAGAAGACAAATACATCAACTAAAACTGAATCTTTATGCAAGGTTCTTATTTCCGTCTAAGGCTGTAAGGCCTTCATATTTGAGTATTTATCATCCAAATTTTTATTGGAATATTTAATTTAATAGTACACAATTCTTTGGTGCATTTAGGTTAGATAATGTTATCTTCACAAAAATACTGTGAATCAAGTATTTCCAAGTATGGGACAGTAGAACAAGTAATGGTTCTGAAGTCAGAGAATCTGAATTTAAATCCCACCTCTGATACTTACTACTTATGCTGTGTGACCCTAAGAAAGTCACTGAACCTCCCTGGGCCTCAGTTTCCTTACCTGCAAAGTGAAGAATTTGGATTTCATGACTTCTGAGGCCCCCTTCAGCTCTAGATTTGTGATACTCTGAATCGAATCTAATACCAAAGTATATCTTAGACTTTGTATTTTAATAAATCAGGCTTGGTCAGGCAAAAGGACATTCAAAGGGCTTTTGAGACTACTTAGTCTAATCCTTATCAGAGGAAGAATGCTCTCTACAACATCCCCAACAAATGACATGCCTACGACTCCTTCTGGAAAATCTTCTTAGGATCATAGATCTAGAACTGAAGAGGAAATCAGAGGCCATCTAATCCATGCCCTTCATTTTACAGGTAAGGAATCTGAGACTCTGGAGGAGTGAATGACTTGTCCAAAATGTGACATTTCTCAGAGGTGATCAATGTCATCATGGGGTGATAGCTTGACTGCTGTGTGAATTGTATTTAAGTGAGGCAGAGCTGCACAAAGTCATCAGCCTCTCTCTTCCAGAATCATCAAAATCCAGTGGCAATGACCTTACAGTGAATGACCTTGGTGTCTTCAATTTCTGACCAAGCTCTAAGCACTCCACAACTCCTGCTTCAGCCACCTTCATAAGCAGTGGAACAGATTGTTCTCATCCACCTATTCCACTGGAGGAAGTCTTCTAGTGCTTGGGGGTAGACATCCTTCTAACTCCCAATGGGTTTGAGTCTTGTCAGTTACTCTCAACCTCATTTAGCCTGTCTTCGAAGACAGTTTCATCAGGGTGTAGCTAATGTGCATGCTCCAACTTCTTGAAGCCAGGCAAGGAATCCAAGTTCTCTACAGAATCATTGTTCTTTCTATTGTATCGTAGACTCAGTGTTTCCTGACATGTCTCATTGCACTTTAGGTTGACACTAATTATTAAGAAGTGTTTCCTTATATTGATGGTTACAACCTGGATGTGTGTTCCATTGCCCACAAGTGTTCCTTTTCTTGGTGAAAAAATCAGGCATTCCTCTACCTATTATTACTTCCTATCATCCCACTTCTCTCTATAACTCACCCTCCTAAACCTATTCTTCACTTACTTCCCAAACTCCAATCCCTCTACATTCTCAGACCATTGCTTCTGATCAGGCTTTGCTTCCCAATAGTTGACCAATTCAACTCTACCTATTACATTACTCTGAAATCTCTCATTCCCTCCTTGACCTATTGATGCCACCCTTACTTCAAATCTGGCTCAGCCCATAACTTCCCAGACTACAGCTCTACCTTGTTCCCATATGCCTATGTATGTACCTTCCCCTCTACTACTATTTCTTTTCATCTCCCTTTTCTGTTTTTCTCCCACTAGAAAGTAAGACCTTTAAGGGTAAGGACTTTTCTTTTTGCCTGTATTTGTATTCATAACACTTAGCACAGCGTAAAACTCAGCAAATAATAAGTACTTAATAAATATTATTTATCTATAGCAATGTTAAATGATTTATTTGCTAACAATTTTATGTTATCTAATCTCAATAGGCACTCTGTAACAAGGCAATTCCTTAATTTTTCCCCATCTGATTAACTTCTTTATTGTATTGCCCAAAGAAGCTATTCCAAACCTTTTCATCTCAACTAAAGCCTTCAACATCTAACCTTCTCTCCATCTTGTAGGCTGAGAATCTCATTTCTCATTTTACTAATGAAATCAAAGATATTCTCCATTGTCTCCCTCTTATCTCATTTTCTTCATCTCAAAAACTCCTTGACATTATTTTCTCTTCTTCCCTCATTCTCTCCAATGTCACATAATGAGATATTTCTCTATACTAAGGCCAACTTTGCTACAGATGCCCTTAATCAGATCCTTGATGATTGTCAACCCTTTTATTCCTACTAGTTCCTTTTCTACTGCCTCCAAACAAATCCAAGTCTTTCCTTTTCTTTTTTTCTTTTTAGGCAATTGAGGTTAAGTGACTTGCCCAGGGTCACACAGCTAGTAAGTGTCAAGTGTTTGGTCTGAGGCCAGATTTGAACTCAGGTCCTCCTGACTTCAGGGCTAGTGCTTTATTCACTGTGTCACAAGTCTTTCCTTTTCTTATAAAACATTCACTAGAGCTTACCATTCCTTCAAGCTTTCTTCTCATATCTTCTCCCTTTCCCAGACTTAGAAAAAAAAAACTACCTACACTTGCTGCTTCCTCATCTTCTCTCACTCACTCCTCAACCTTTTGCAGCCTTGTTTCTGACCTCATCACTCAACTGAAGCCACTGTCTTTAAAGTTGCCAATGATCTCTTAATTGTACAATCTGATGGTCTTTTCAGTCCTCATATTTTTGACCTCTCTGCTTTGTTTGCCATTGTAGAACACTCTCTCTCCTCTCTGGGTTTTTATGACATTGCTTTTTCCTAATTCCCCTCCTACTTAGCCTCTTTGTTATTCATATCATATTCCTTTCTGGTATTCACAAGATTTTTCTCGGGTCCTCATATTTTTTCAGCACTTCCTTGGTACCTCATTAAACCTGGCTTACTCTGTTTTTTTTAAAGAGAGATTAAGAGAAGAAGAGATTAAGACACACTGTGGGGGAGAGTTTCCAAGGAGGGTGATCATGTACTTATGTTTTCTATTCAGAGGAAAACTACGAGCAAAAAAAAAAAAAAAAAGATTCCCTGCTAGCAGCTAGAGAGGTTTTGCTTGAGTCTGACCACATGTGCAAGAGCCAATCTGAGAGAGAGAGAACAGAAAGTTGATTCAGAGCCAGGAATATATGGGTTCAAGTCTTGCCTCTGATACATATGGATTAGCTAACCTGGGCAAGTACCTTACCATCTCAGTGCTCTATACAGCTCTCTAAAACTCTAAGTTGCTGAGAAAGTACCGACTTGAATTGGCAGAGGGGTTTTCCTCATCTGCTTGCTCCTTATGCCAATGAAATATAGGTCCATTCCTTGTCCATTAACTCTTCATGTTGTATAATAAGGGTGGGGAAAGAAGTTACTGACACAATCCAGATTCGTAGAAACATTCTTGGATCTTTGCTGAAATCTACAACTTTGAGGAAAGCCATGAACAGCTTCCCACTATGGAAAATAGACTGTACCCATGATTATATGACCATTTATGATCATATAAGGGATCTTGGGTGCCAAATTACTATAGGGAAAGAAGAAAGATGTGCTCATTCAGGAACATGACTGATACTGTTTCCCTTATTTTCCTATTGTTGTCCTAGTTACATGTTAACTTGTGAATGCTGCTCTTTTCCAGGGTTTATTAACATGGTGAACAGTTGAAAATCTTGGTCTGTCAGCTTCTTTTGTTCCCAGTTCTTAGACTGGGTGTGGAAGAGCAAGAGGGTTTACAAATGAACCAGGATAGGTAAATTCCTTATAAAATTCTTCTTGATTCAAACCCAAGCCCAGGTTAGTAAACAGAAGGGGTGTGTGTGGTAGAGGGGCACTCCATGGGCTGCACACATGATCATATTTTAGATATTTGCAGACAGTGATCATGACCTCAGTTTTCCTTGGAAATGATGAAAGCTATGTGCAGAAGAAGATGATAGACTTTAGAGCTGAAAGAGACCTTTGAGATCATCTAGCTCAACCCCCTATTTTATTTTCTTTTTTTAACAGAGAAAGAAACTGAGACCCATAGCAAGGTTTCAGTCATACAGGAAGGAGCATTTCCAGGATCTAAATTCAGGTTTTCAGACTCTTTTCCAGTGAATCAGGCTGCCTATGCTGCCAAAGGGCATAGTTCAAAATCGTTCTCTCTATTTGCTTTATTCCACAGACTCCTGCTATGGGATTACAGAAAATTTAAAATCAGAGAGGGTTGAATACCAGTGCAATGAATTGTCACATTCTTCCTCCTCTTCCCCTGTCTTTTTGTTGTTTGTTGTTGTTGTATTGTGTGTACGTATGAGTTTAATGTCCTTTTCTCTTTCAATATTTTCCTAGGCATCAGAAATCATGCAGAATAGTAAGTCACATTCATTCTTTTACAAAAGAAAAAATGTCACTTCAATTCATGAAAACAAAAACTACATACATCTCTAATAAATGAGCTGATGTATGAGAATATACAAAATGTCAGGAGAAGGGCTTGATATTACAGCCTGCTTGAAATTATGACAGCGACCGAGACAGATATGTACTGGCACTTATTTTTTTCTTGCTTTGGAGGTTTGGAGAGGTGACAGTCAGACAGTATATGGCACATTGGAGCAGTTAAGCAGTGGCAGGGCTAATATTTATTGCTTTAAAGAAACATCAATGTGTCTTTGATTGGGCTATTTGTTTTTAAGGCCTGTGTCATTTGGGTTTTGATTGGCTATTGAATCATGGCTTTATTATAGGCTGGTGTATTGTTATGGAGCTGATAAAAATGTTTGGGTTGGTTACAAGTTCCAAGCAGTTCCAAACAGGCCCCCGGCACTATTTTATGTAGTGTTTATTACCGTTTGTTCCCTGTGTGTCAGAGTGTGAAAGGCTTCTGTGCAGAGAAGAGGAAGTAGGGAAAACCTGCAGATTAGTGCTCTTTCCATCATAGATCGTCTTTTTATTTAAAAAAATAACAATGATTTTTATGGTTTATTTTTTGAAGTAATGAAGATTGTTGTTGTTTCTAATGTTATCTTACTAGAAGTCACCAAGTTATTGTAGTCATTACCCCCTGCTTAACAAATACTTTCAATCTCAGGAGCATCTGTGTTTCCTTACTTCCCCAGTGTTCCCATCTCATGCCCATGCCAGGCCTACGCACACCTATACAAAGGGAGAAATTGTTAAGGTGCTTTCATGGAATCATAGATCTCAAGCTGGAGAGATTATTAAAGGTCACCAAGTTGGACATCCTCATTTTACAGATAAAGAAGTTGAGACAGAGACATTATGTGAAGAGCCCAAAGTCCCATAGCCATAAGCATTAATGTCCTGGAAAATGCCCTCAGCAAGCTCTTGAGCCAAATTGTGAGGTTATGTGGGTTGCTTTGTGAGTTACCACATTCTAATTGCAACAATAGTGGTGAATTATTTCGTGAATGGTGATTAAGAGTTCAGTGCCTAAAAATGAAAAGGGGGAAAGGAGTGAGTGAGATTGCGTTTGGGAAATTTTGTAATGTTTTGAGTGTTCCCAATATATTTTCATATTATTTTTTATGGAGAAAAAGGTTGGGATGCAGACTAAATGATTACATGAGTATGGGGATTCAGAATGGACTGAAAGGCAAAAAAAATGTTATCATTAATGGTTCAAAGGCAGTGTGGAAGGAAGTCTTCATTTCAGCTTCATGACATGTTAAACATTGCATTTCTTCTATCAGTGATGCAGATAAAGGCATCCAAAGAGACCATCCTTAACTAATTATGAGATAACATAAAGCTGAGAGAGATTGATATACTACATGACAGTCAGTAGTGCTTCTCAAGAGAACTCGCAGAAGTCCCTCTCCGTATTTAATGAGCCTGCTGCAGAGGACTCATGGGACAACATGAGCAAACATCACAAAAGATGGCATGGTGTGGAAGAGCTGTGATCTGCCCTCTTGGAGATACCATCAATGAGGGCTCAGATGAATACCTTTCTTCAGGACTCAATTCAACCACAGATTCCACATAGGAATTTCCTAATTCTCTCAAGCTGGTAATACCCCACCACTACCTTATATCTGTTCTGTATATGCTTATACCATGGATTATACTGGTAAATGTGTAACAATGAAATGTCTGAAAAAAAAAAGTATACACAATGCACTTGTACATTTAGACTGCATCACTGACATTTTATCAATCATTTCTTAGGCCTAGGAATGAACAAAAATTAAGTCTCAATTTGAAAAAATTGTTAATTCCTGAGATATAAATATTAATGCTGAAAATTAAACAACTGGCTCTTCTGAGCTGGTCAGAGCTGGTTCCTTGTCTTTGCATATACATACATTCATACATATATACATACATACCGTGTGTGTGTGTGTGTGTGTGTGTGTGTGTGTGTGTGTGTGTGTGTTATGTGTACACACTAAACAGCTATATGACAAAGTGGATATAGTGCAGGCCTGAAGTTCAGGAAGACTCATCTTCCCAAATTCAAATCTGGCCTCAATCATTTATTACTCATATGACCCTGGGCAAGTTTCTTAACCCTATTTGCCTTAGTTCCTCAACTGTAAAATGAACTGGAGAAGGAAATGGCAAACTGTTTCTGTATCTTTGCTAAGAAAACCCCAAAAGGAGTCACAAAAAGTTGGATGTGACTCAAAATGACTAAACAATATATACACATATGGCTATACACATACATACATACATATGCATGTACATTTTATATTTATATATGTTTATGTATATGCATGGTTTTTCCTCACTAGGAGAACATAAGTTCTTTAAGGGAAAGCACTTTTTGTCACCTAGAAGAGTACACCACACTTCAATTAGGGACTTAAATGGTTGTTGATTGATTGACTGAAAAAGCAGCAGGAGAGAAGAGGAAGAAGAAAGAGAAAAGAATAAATTTAGACCTGAAAGGGATCTCACCTTAATTACTGAAATAGCCTGCTGATGAGTCTGCCTTCCTCAAGTCTCTCCCCACTCTACTCCTTTCTCAACTCAGTCACTAAAGTGTTTTTCCTAAAATTCAGGTCCAATCATGTCACCACACTCCCACTCAAAAAACTCCAGTGACTTCCTATTGCCTCTAAGAGTGTGCTCTGTTTTTCATCCAAGTCCTTCATAACCTAGTTCTCCCTCCTTTCTGTTCTTTTTACACCTTACTCCTCAACATATTCTCTTCAATCCAGGGAAATTGTCCTCCTGGATGTTCCATGAACAAGATTTTCCATTTTGTGGCTCTGGGAATTCTCTCTGGTTGTCCATCAGGCCTGGAATGCTCTCCCTCTTCCACTCTCCTGAATTCTCTATCTTCCTTTAAGTCCCGACTAACATTCCACCTCCTGCAAGAAGCCTTCCTCAGTCCCTCTTAATTCCAGTCCTATTTATCTTGTATATAGCTTCCTTTGTATATATTTGTTTTCATTTTGTCTTCCGCACTGATTCTAAGCTACTTGAGGATGTTGTATCCTCAGTGCTTAGCCCAATGCTTGACACATTGTAAGTGCTTAATAAATGTTTATTGAATTGAATTAAATCTGATCCAACCCCCCATTATCAATTTGTCTATAACCTGAAACACAACATCCCTTTAATGGAACAGTAAATTATACAATTAATCCAGGGATATTTATTTATTCCATTTATGAATTTGTCACATCTAATAGTCTTCCCCTAGTCCTCATCCTACTTGACCTCTCTTCAGCATTTGTTAAAGTGGATGATCTGTCCTTACAGGATATTGTTTTTTCTCTAAATCTTTGTAACCCTACTCTCACTTAGTTTTCTTCCTACCTATCTAGCTACCCCTTCTCATTTCCCTTGGCTATATATTTATCCACACCCTGCCTTTTAACTGTAGGTATACTCCAAGGCTCTGTTCCCTTTCTCTCTCTAAACTCCATCAGTGATCTCATAAAATGCCATTTATTCAATTATCATTTCTATACAAATAATTCCAAGAACTACATGTAGCCTAAGTCCCCAAACCCATGGGTATTTGGTTCTCTTATCATTGATGGAGATCAATGTCATGCACCTGTGTGAGGGGCAGAGTGAAGTTGAAGGGAGTTGAAGAGAGAAGAGCTATAGGCTCCTCAATTGCTTCAGATTCCTTGGAGTCCCTTTGGGCCTTGACAACCTGATTTCAGGGTGCTGAAGGAAAAGAGTTTCTTAGCTATTTCTTAAGTTCATTTATTTTGGAAATTGCATTTGGAGGAAAGGGAGTCAAGCCTTAGATATAAAGCTTAGGGTTTACTACTTCCCTATTAAAGATATAGCAATTGGAAGTTTAGCTTGAACCCTAAAAACCGCATCCCGTAGATGAGCATTTATGGAGCAGATTGATATAGTTCTAGCTCTGTACCCTCTCTCTGTGAGGAAATCAAAGTAAACAAACTGCTGGACCCAATCTCTTGCTGCCATTTTTGTCAAGAATTAGTTTCCCTTGGGAAAGGGTGGAGGCAAAAGAGGCTAGAGATTCCAATTCTGCTCCACTTGGAGTCACAAAATTACACCCCCATGGTATATATGGGGAATAGCCCTTGCTATGTATATAACCAGCCTATTAAAGGTAGGCCTAAAGCCAATCCTCTCTTAATTTAGGTTAAATGTTAAGATAGAATGAGGCACTAGTAAATCATTAAACAGGTAATAAAAGAAGATCTACTTAGACTTGATGCAGAAAAAGGATATTCAGTAAGCATACAACAATATTTAGCTTCTCTGAACATGGTCCCCACTTTGTCTCCATATACAAACTTATCTGGTCAGCAGGGAAAGATATGTTAACTCATGACTTCAGAAATATATCAGATTGGTAGGGTTTTTCTCCATTATCATGGTACTTTTTATGGCACTTTTAGGTGACCTGGCAATTACATTAAGATAGATAGGAGCTAGTCAAGTCCCAGGGATAATTTTGTTATCCTCTAGGGAAAATATTGAACAAACAAATGAATTCAGAAATAAGCAAACAAATGAATAAATAGATAAATAAATAAATAGATAAATAAATAAATAAACAAATAAATGGGCAAAGAAACAAATAGATAAATGAATGAATAGCTAACCAAATAAATGAAATTTATGTAGTATGCACTTACTACATGCCAGCTGCTGTGTTAAATACTTTTATTTTCTCATTTGATCCTCTCAACAACCCTGGGAGATAGGTGCTTTTATTGTTCCCATTTTACAGATGAGGAAAACAAATTCCTATTGTGGAAAACAGGGAAACCTGGACCTATGACAAAGTCCTGGTCCATTTCCTGGGTTCAAGTCCCACGTCAATGACTACCTATCAGGCATTTTCAACCATATGTCTCATAGACATGTTGATGCCAAAATATTTCATTATCTTTTTCAGCCCCAAACCTATACTTTTTCCTAACTTCCATTCAGGGTATCAATGCTCCTCTTCCGTATATTCAATCAGTTTCCAAGTCTTGTCAATTCTATATTTCACATTCATCCCCGTCTTTTTGGTGGAGTCAGGAAGACCCCAAATCAAATTTGGCCCCAGATTCTTACTAACCGTGTGACTCTGCAAGTCACTTAACCTCTATCTCATTTCTTCATCTGTAAAATGGGGCTAAGAAAAGCACCTAGAAAAGGCTGTTGTGAGAATCAAGAGGTAATATTTGTAAGTAGCTAGCATAGTATCTGAAACATAGAAAGAGCTTAATTAATGCTTATTGTCTTCCTTCAGTGCAAACTCTAAGGCCATCATTTTATTAATTATAATGTATACATTAGACTGTAAGCTCCTTGAGGGCAGGGACTATTTTTTTAATTTGTATTTGTATCCTCACTGCTTAGCACAGTACCCAGAATTGGGCACTTAATACATGTTTATTGACTGACTTACATATAGACATGCATATATACATGTACCTATGTATGTGTATATGTAATATGTATACACATATACTCAAGTCTAAGCCACTTCCTCCACTAGGACTTCTTCATATTTATACTTTAGGGGAAAACTAATAGCACTCTGCATAGCACTCAATGAAGAGAGAATAAGGTGCTTTTATCGAGAGTTGATGGGAAGGAGGAATGAAGAATTCTCTTAACTCTATTTAAATACACAGAGCATCTCTTTACCATGCTAGTGATATCTTGGCTTTGGATTCTCACATTAGAAAATACAGTGTGCAAATATGCTAGTACAACTACTGATACTATATTGCTGCTACTGCTGTTGCTGCTGCTGCAACTACTACTATTACTACAGGGTTAAAATAATATGAGGCTAATTACAAAGGTCAACTAATGATCCATCCTTTCTTAAAGTCCTGCCCAATGTTTCCAAGTCCATCCTCTCTCTTTTTAGTACCTATCTCCTTTTCCATTCATACATGTCTTTAATCAGGTCCTTCATGTCACTTCTCTTGGAAACTTGCAGCCATTGTGTTTATCCAATTAACAAAATTAGTGATTAAAAATAGCAGTGAGACAGAACCTTTAAAAGATATTTTAGGTAAGAATTGAGAGTAGATGAAGTAAGATAGTTAATCATACTCAGAAAAAGATACTTCTAAGCACATTGCTGTAAATAAAGCATAACACTGAAAAAATATTTTTAAATGAGTGAGTGAATCAATGTGGAAAACTTAGGTGATAAACTGTATTTGAGAAATGAAATCATTATGTTTTATAGTTAGCACTTCCTTCTGCCCCTATATAGAAAGAAAATGGGCAGACATATCTTACAGACATGAAATAACTGCAGAGGAGGACTAACAAACTCTATGATGACATCAGTTGCAATCCTAATTCTTCATATTAAAGTACCTTTTCCAAGTTCTTACAGAAAATAACGTGGAAAGTCCTTCTGGATTCTACCCAAAGGTTTTTTACCTCCTTCAAGAAGACAAAGCCTCATACAAAAATTGCCTAGAAAGCATTTTTTGATTATGAAAATCAAGCCAATTTTGGTTTTATTATAGTTTCATAGACTTCAGTCCTAAAAAGGCTAACACAGGCTTTCTAGTCAATCCCTTCATTTTATAGTAGAGAATGCTGAGGACTAGAGAAGTGAAATAATTTCTCAGGTCACTCAAGAAGTTTGTGGCAAGCCAAGGGTTCAGGTACTTGATTCCAAATACAGTACTTTGAGAAGCAAATATTTATGCTAGTTTTGGGAGCTGAAATACTATAAGGGACATTCATTCATTTATTCATTCATGTATTCATTCAACAAGGCACAACACTAGATTGCATTAAAAGCAAGGACAGGTCAGTGAATAACCTTTGCCATGGAACCTGATCCTGGATTCAGCTTTACTCCCAACAACTCTTACCTAGGAGTTTCTGAAATCTGAATTTAGACTCATAAGTGAGTTCAAATCCAACTTCTACCACTTACGCCTCAAGGGCTTAGTTTCTTTAACCTGTAAAGGGAGGGATTAAGCTAAAGGTGCTTTAATGTTCCTGTCTTCTCTAAACCTATAATCTTATGATACCCAACTCTACCTCACCCCCAGAACAACAGTCAAGAATGATTTTAATCAGTATGCTGTTCTTTATTTTTTTTCTGAATTGTTATGATATAGGAATTTTTAAGTAGAAAACAGACATTACTATTTCAATGAAAAGGATAATTAAATCTCATGAAGTAGATTTTTTGGCAAAGCATTTTTTAAGGTTTTAGGGTAAAAAACATTTATTGTAGTAAAATTCTGAAAGCACTTGGCTGCTTAACCTAGCTGAGCAGGCTGGATTTAGATGATCACATTCAAAATAAGGCACTCTTCCATTTTTAAACTTCCCAGGAAAGTCAGTTTATAAAGTGACCTATGGAGCTATTGTACAATAAAGAAATACTAAAACATTTAAAATACCATAAACTGCAATGTTTCCATTCTCTTTGCTATTCTAATTTCTCCATTTAGTTTTATATGCAATAAGTTTTGGAATATGAAGGCCATGCTGGGCTTGTGTTTTGGAGAAAAATGCAAGTCAGTGAGGGTGGGGATGGTTTTAAATTACCTTTTTCTCTCTTCCAAAGACTAATCCAATGTTCTGTACATTAACAAGGGGTTGTTGGAAGGAAAGAAAGAAGGAAGGAAGAGAGGAAGAGGAGGAGGAAAGAAATGGGAGATGGAGAAAGAAGGAAGGAAGGAAGGAAGGAAGGAAGGAAGGAAGGAAGGAAGGAAGGAAGGAAGGAAGGAAGGAAGGAAGGAAGGAAGGAAGGAAGGAAGGAAGGAAGGAAGGAAGGAGGAAGGAAGGAAGGAAGGAAGGAGGAAGGAAGGAAGGAAGGAAGGAAGGAAGAAGGAAGGAAGGAAGGAAGGAAGGAAGGAAGGAAGGAAGGAAGGGAGGAAAGAAGGGAAGGAAGGGAGGAAGGAAGGAAGGAAGGAAGGAAGGAAGGAAGGAAGGAAGGAAGGGAAGGAAGGGAGGAAGGAAGGAAGGAAGGAAGGGAGGAAGGAAGGAAGGAGTGAGGGAGGGAGGAAGGAAGGAAGGAAGGAAGGAAGGAAGGAAGGAAGGAAGGGAAGGAAGGGAGGAAGGAAGGGAGGAAGGAAGGGAGGAAGGAAGGAAGGAAGGAAGGAAGGAAGGAAGGAAGGAAGGAAGGGAGGGAGGTAGGAAGGAAGGGAGGAAGGAGGAAGGAAGGAAGGAAGGAAGGAAGGGGGGGAGGGAGGAGGGAGGAAGGAAGGAGGAAGGAAGGAAGGAAGGAAGGAAGGAAGGAAGAGGAAGGAGGGAGGGAGGAAGGAAGGAAGGAAGAAGGAAGGAAGGAAGGAAGGAAGGAAGGAAGGAAGGAAGGAAGGAAGGAAGGAAGGAAGGAAGTAGGAAAGAAAAAGATAGATGGAGGCAAGATGGTGAAGAAGATGGAGCAACACTAGTTGAACTCTCCTAATATTCCCCTCCAAACAATTTTAAAAAGATGTGTCAAATCAAATTTTGGGATGGCAGAGACAAAAAAAGAATAGTGTAAGACAGTTTTTTTAACTGGAGACAATTTAGGAAGTGGGCAGGAGAGGTCTGTGACACTGGGTTGGTGGCATGCTCACAGCACACTAACAATAGGCTTCAGAAGAGACTAAAACAGCAGCGGCAGCAATTTTAGAATCTCTCATCCCAGAGATGGTAAGTGGATTTGATCAGAAAAATATTACAGGGCACTGGAATCAGGACTGGGTGCTGTGTGGCAACTCAATTTCCCATAAGCAGCTCTGGGTCATAATTTTGGAGCAGAGAGGAGAGGTCATGGCTGCAAGGGAGCTGAGACTCGGGTTGCGTGGCAGAGAGGAGTACTGATACTCACAGCTGTAGGGGAGCAAAGACCCTTCCTGGGTGAAAACCAGAAAACAGTCCAGGATAACAGTGACCACACCATTTCCTGGATCACATCATCTTGGAAGTACTGAAAACCTACAAACCCTGAAACCTAGCTCTGAAAACAGAAATGTGAAAAAGCCTAAAGCTTGGGACAGTGCCTTCCCTATATGTGACCAGAGCCCAAGGTTAAGAAATAGACTGGAAAAATTAGCAAACAACAACAGATAGAACTTGACCATGAAAAGCTACTTAGGAGTTACAGGTATGATCTTACCACATAGAAAGCAGTTTAACGGTATTAAATCCATTATGTTTTCTTTTTCTATTTACCTTTTCAAGCTTTAAAAAAATATATTTATTTATTTATTTTTAGTTTTCAACATTCACTTCCATAATATTTTGAGTTCTAAATTTTCTCCCCATGTCTCACCTCCCCATACACCAAGACAGCATGTAAATTGATATAGGCTTAACATATACATTCATGTTAAACCTTTTTTTTTTTACTTTAGTCTTGTGGTAAAGAAGAATTTGAGCCAATGGGAGAAGCCATGACAAAGAAGAAATGAGAGAGAGAGAGAGAGAGAGGGAGAATAAATCTGATTTGATCTGCATTCAGACTCCATAGTTCTTTTTCTTGATGTGGACAGCATTTTTCATCAGTATCTTTTGTAGTTGTGTTAGATCCTTGCATTACTTAAGAGGAGATGTCTATCAAAGTTAGTCATCACATAATGTGGCTGTTACTGTGTACAATGTTCTTTCTCCTGGTTCTCCTCAATTCACTCACCATCAGACCATACAAGTCTTTCCAGGTTTTTCTGAAGTCTGACTGCTCATCATTTCTTATAGCACAATAGTATTCCATTACATTTATATACCACAACTTGTTCATCCATTCCCCAACTGATGGGCATCTCTTCAATTTCTAATTATTTGCTACCACAAAAAGAGCTGCTATAAATATTTTTGTGCATGTGAGTCCTTTTCCCATTTTTATGATCTCTTTGGGATACAGACTTAGAAATGCTATTGCTAGATCAAAGGGTATGAACAATTTTGTAGCCCTTTGTACATAATTCCAAAATGCTCTACAGAACAGTTGGATCAGTTCACAATTCCACCAAAAAAATGTATTACTGTTCCAATTTTCCCACATCTTCTCCAGCATTTATTATTTTCCTATGTGGCCATGTTAGCTAATCTGATAGATGTGATGTGGGACCTCAGAGTTATTTTGATTTGTATTTATCTAATCAATAGTGATTTAGAGCATTTTTATGTGACTATAGACTACTTTAATTTCTTTATGAAAACTGCCTGTTCATATCCTTTGCCCATTTATCAATTGGGGAATGACTTGTATTCTTATAAAATTTACTCAGTTTCCTATATATTTGAGAAATGAGGTATTTATCAGAAGCACTGATTGTAAAAATGCTTTCCCAGTTTTCTGCTTCCCTCCTAATCTTGGTTGTATTGGCTTTGTTTGTGCAAAATCCTTTCAATTTAATATAATCAAAATTGTCCATTTTGCATGTCATAATGTTAAGTATCTCTAACTTGGTCTTAAAGTCTTCTTTTCTCCATAAATCTGACAGGTAAATTATTCCTTGTTCTCCCAGTTTGCTTATAGTATCAGCCTTTACATCTAAATTTTGTACCTATTTTGACTTTATTTTGGTATATGGTGCAAAATGTTGATCCATGCCTACTTTCTGCCACACAATTTTCAAGTTTTCCCAGCAGTTTTTGGTAAGTAATGAGTTCTTATCACAGAAGCTGGAGGCTTTGAGTTTATCATACAGTAGATCACTACAGCCATTGATTACTGTGTCTTGCATACCTAAACTATTCCACTGATCCACCACTCTCTTTCTTCACCAGTACCAAGTAGTTTTGATGATTGCTTCTTTATAATACAATTTAAGATCTGGCATGGCTAGGCAACCTTTCCTTGAATTTCTTTTCATTAATTCCTTGGTATTCTGGACCTTTTGTTCTTCCAGATGAATTTTGTTATTTTTCTAGCTCTATAAAATATTTTTGTTAGTTTGTTTGGAATGGAACTGAAAAAGTAAATTAACTTAGGTAGAATTGTCATTTTTATTATATTACCTCAGCCTACCCATGAGCAACTGATTTTTTTCCCTATTATTTACATCTGACTTTATTTGTGTGAAAAGTGTTTTGTAATTGTGCTCATATAGTTCCTGGGTTTGTTTTGGTGGGTAGAGTCCCAAATTTTTTATACTGTTTGCAGTAGCTTTAAATGTAATTTCTCTTTCTATCTCTTGCTATTGGGCTTTGTTAGTAACATTTAGAAATGCTGGCGATTCATATAGGTTTATTTTATATCCTTCAACTTTGCTAAAGTTTATTATTTCAAGTCATTTTTACTTGATTCTCTAGGATTCTCTAAGTATATCATCATGTAATCTGCAAAGAATGATAGCTTTATTTCTCCTTTGCCTATTCTAATTCTTTCAATTTCTTTTTCTTCTCTTATTGCTAATGCTAACATTTCCAGTATGATATTGAACAACAGCGGTGATAATGGACATCCTTGTTTCAACCCCGATCTTATCGGAAATGCTTCTAGCTTGTCCCCATTACATACGATGCTTGCTGAAGGTTTTAGGTAGATGCTATTTATATTTTAAGGAAGAATCCATTTATTTCTATGCACGTTAGCATTTTTAATAGGAATGGGTGTTGTATTTTATCAGATACTTTTTCTGCATCTATTGAGATACCTATTACTTTTTTGCTAATATTTTATTTAAAATTTTTGGATCTATTTTGATTAGGGAAATTGGTCTGTAATTTTCTTTTTCTGTTTCAGTTCTTCCTGGTTTAGGCATCAGCACCGTATTCGTATCATAAAAAGAATTTGGTAAGACTCCTTCTTCACTTATTTTCCCAAATATTCTATATAGTATTGGAATTAATTGTTCTTTAAATACTCAATAGAATTCACATCTAGCCCTGGAGATTTTTTTCCTTAGAAGTTCATTGATGGCTTGCTCAATTTCTTTTTTTCTGAAATAGGGTTAAGTATTTTATTTCCTCTTCTGTTAATCTGGGCAATTTATATTTTTTGTAAATATTCATCCATTTCACTATGATTGTCAAATTTATTGGCATACATTTGGGTAAAATAGCTCCTAATTAGTGTTTTGATTTCCTCTTCACTGGTGGTGAATTCACCCTTTTCATTAATTTGGTACTGGCAATTTTGTTTTCTTTTTTTTTTAAATCAAATTAACCAAAGATTTATCTGTTTTATTGTGTTTTCTTTTTCATAAAACTAACTCTAAGTTTTCTTTATTAGTTCAATAGTTTTCTTAATTTCAATTTTATTATTCTCTCTTTCAGTTTTCAGAATTTCTAATTTGGTATTTAACTGGGGATCTTTATTTTTTCTTTTTCTAGCTATTTTTTTCAGTTGGATGCCCCATTCACTTATCTCTTCTTTCTCTATTTTATTCATGTAAGTATTTAGAGATATAAAACTTCCCCTAAGAACCACTTTCACTGTATTCCATAAGTTTTGCTATGTTGTCTCGTTATTGTCATTCTCTTAAATGAAATTATTGATTGTTTCTATGATTTCTTGTTTGACCTACTCATTCTTTAGGATTAGGTTTAGTTTTCAATTAAGTTTTAGTGTATCTTTCCATGGCCCTTTATTACAAGCAATTTTTACTGCATCATTATCTGAAAAGGATGCATTCAATATTTCTGCCTTTCCACATTGGATTGTGAGATTTTTATGCCTTAGTACATGATCAATTTTTGTGTAGGTGCCACATAATGGTGAGAAAAAGGTATATTCCTTTCTATCACCATTCAATTTTCTCCAGAGGTCTACCATATCAAAATTTTCTAAAATTCTATTCACCTCCTTAATTTCTTTCTTTCTTATTTTGTGGTTAGATTTATCTAGTTCAGAGAGGGAGAAATTTAGGTCCTCCACTAGTAGAGTTTTGCTTTCTATTTCTTCCTGTAATTCCCTTAACTTCTCTTCTAAGAATTTGGATGCTATGCCACTTGGTGCATATATGTTTAATAATGATATTACTTCATTGTCTGTGATGCCTTTTAGCAGGATGGCATTTCTTTCCTTATCCTTTTTGATTAGATCTATTTTTGCTTTTGATGATTTTTTTTTTATTTCAGCTGAAGCGTAATATATTCTAGCCAGCCTTTTATCTTTACTGTGTGTATCCCTCTGTTTCAAATGTGTTTCTTGTAAACAACATATTGTAGGATTATGGTTTTTACTCTATTCTGCCATCTGTTTCCATTTTATCGAGAGTTCACCCCAATCACATTCAAAGTTATGATTACTATTTGTGTCTTTCCCTCCATCTTGTCCTCCCCCTCCCCTGTTTATGCTATTTTTCCTTTCTTCCTTTCCCTATTTACTAGAGGTTTGCTTTTGACCACCACCTCCTTCAATCTTCCCTCCTTTTTCTTTCCCTTTTCCTTTACTACTTCTTCTCTCTCTTCTAACCACCCCCCATTTTTCTCTCCCTTTTTCTCCCTACTGCCTATGGAACAAGTTAGATTTCTATATCTGAGTATGTCATTCCCTCCTTGAGCCAAAATCAATAAGAATAAGGTTCAAACAATGCTCATCTCCCTCCCTTCTTTCCCTCTACTGTAATGTCTTTGTGACTCTTCATGTGGTGTAATTTACCCTTTTCTGCCTCCTCCTTTGCTCTTCTCCCATTATAATCACTTTTTGCCACTTAATTAGTTTTTTTTACCATCACATCAAAGCCAATTTATATCCATACCCTTTGTCTATGTATATCCCTTCTAAATGTCATAATAAAGATACATTTCTAAAGAGTTACAAGTATCATATTACTATGAAGGATTAAATAACATTTTTCTTTTCTTTCCTGTTTACCTTCTTATGCCTCTCTTGAGTCTTGAATTTGAAGATAAATTTTCCATTGAGTTCTGATCTTTTTATTAGGAAGATCTGGAAGTCTCCCAATTCATTAATTGTCCATCTCCTTGACTGAAAGATTATGCTCAATTTTATGTTTCTAATCAACTTTTAAAAATTATTTTTATTTTTTATTTTTTAAATTTATTTATTTTTAGTTTTCAACATTCACCTCCACAAGATTTTGAGTTCCAAATTTTCTCCTCACCTCACCCCTCCCCCACCCCAAGATGGCATGCATTATGAGTGCCCCTTCCCTCAATATTTCCTCCATTCTATCTCTCCCCTTCTTCTCTTATCCTCTTCCCTTTCTATTTTCCAATAGGGCAGGAAAGATTTTTATACCCCATTTCCTGTATTTCTTTTTTCCCAGTTGTATGTGAAAACAATTTTTTTTACACGTGTTTTTAAAACTTTGGTTTCCAAATTTTTTCCCTTCCTCCCTCCCCACCCATCCTCATTGAGAAGGCAAGCAACTTGATGCGTGTTATACATGTGTAGTTATGGAAAACACTTCCATAGTGGTCATGTTGTGAAAAAAACTAAATATATTTCACTTAATCCTATCCCACCCCCATTTATTCTATTCTCTCTTTTCACTCTGTCCCTCCTCAGAGGTGTTTGCTTTTGATTACCCTCTCCCCCAATCTGCTCTCCCCTCTATCATCCCCCTGCTCTTTTGTCCCCTTCCCCCTCCCCATTTTCCTGTAGGAAGATAGATTTCCATACCCAATTGAGGGTGTATGTTATTCTCTCCTCAAGCCAAATCCTATGAGAACAAGATTCACTCATTCCCTCTCACCTTCCCCCACTTCCGCTCCACTGTAAAAGCTTTTTCTTGTCTGTTTTATGTGAGATAATTTACCACATTCTACCTCTTCCTTTTTCCTTCTCCCAGTATAATCCTCTTACCTCTTAATTTTACTCTCCAGATATCACCCCTTCATCTTCAACTCACCCTGTACTCTCCATCTTTCTGTATACATACATATAATTTTTCCCTCCAACTATCCTAATACTGCAAAGTTTTCATGAGTTATAAATATTATCTTTCCATGCAGGAATGTAAACAGTTCAATCTTAATAAATCTCTTATGATTTCTCTTTCTTGTTTACCTCTTCATGTTTCACTTGAGTCTTGTATTTGAAAGTCAAATTTTCTATTCAGCTCTTGTCTTTTCATCAAGAATGCTTGAAAGTCCTCTATTTCACTTAATGACCATTTTTCCCCCTGAAGGATTATATTCAGTTTTTCTGGGTAGGTGATTCTTGGTTGTAATACTATCTTTTTTGACCTCTGGTTTCAGATGTGGGTATATTGACAATGTTGTTATCTTCTGAATTTGTGTTTTGATCTTCCCTTTCCCCATAGTAAGAATTTATGGTCTTTGTTTTTCTTTGTTGCTTTTTGCTCATGGTGTTTGCTTTTTTCCTGGCTTTTGAAGTTGATCTCTGCTTCTGGGGCATAGGGGGCACTGTTCCACACTTCTTGTACTTGGATCTCGGGGTCTGGCTACTGGCTTTGTGTGCTAAGACCTTAGGCACTAGCAGCTGGAGCTTGTAGAGGCCTGGTAGCTTACCTGGTGCTGAGCTAGAGCTAGTGGTGGTGGCTAGTGTGTGCTGAAGCCAGGTGGGGGCTTTCTGAATTTCCTCAGGGTTACGCTGAAGCTCACATGATGGGTGGTGGGGTTAAAGCTGGTCCAGACACTGGAGGTTGCCTCCTTACCTGTGCTGCGCTAGAGCATGGGTAGGCTAAGCAACTAGTGGACTCTCATCATTCAGCATATGTGGCAGTTCTCCACTCCAGCATCTGCTGGTTCCCCTGGCTGTGCCAAGGCAGGTGGTGGTCCTGGTGTTGGCACTTGCCTGCTCTACCGCCTGGAGCTCAAGATCTCCCGCTGGTCCACTGAGGTAAGGCTTGCAAATGGCTTGCTGGGATGCCTCCCATCCTATATTGGTCCCGTTCAGCCACAGCAAAAGGGACCCATGCCATCAATCCCCCTAACCTCATGAGCCAAAGACTGCTGCACCCCATCTTTCTATGGCTCCACTCCTCCAGGATTCCTTTTGAGGTGTTATTTCCTATGTCCTTCAAGGTCAACAAAGGAGGGTGAAAGCAACTCACTGCTTACTCTGCCATCTTCACTCCTGGAAGTCCTGACTCCAGCTTTTCACTCACCCAGTTCCCAATTTGTTTTCCTTTTTATGCTTCTGAAGACACAAACTCAGAAGACAACATGAAAAAAGTTTCAAAGAAAAATACAAATAGGACACATGCCCAACAAAAAAATTACTGAAAGTAAATCATAAGATTGGTACAGGAAAATTTCAGAAAAAAAAATGAGAGTGACGCAATAAAATTATGAAAAGAGAATTAACAGCTTGGGAAAGGAGGCACATAAAAATACTGAAGAAAATAACACCTTAAAAATAAAATTGACCAAATAGTAAAAGAAGCATAAAAATTCACTGAGGAAAAAAAAATTTTTTTTTCTTGTTTTTTGAAGAAAAAGAATTCTTTAAAAGCAAAATTGGTCAAATGGAAAAAGAGATACAAAAGCCAACTGAAGAACACAATTCCTTAAAATTAGAATTGGTAAGTGGAAGCTAATGATGCTATGAGACATCAAGAATCAATAAAAGAAAGTTAAAAGAATCTTAAAAATAGAAGAAAGTGTGAAATATCTCATTGGAAAAACAACTGACCTGGAAAATAGATTGAGGAGACATGATTTAAACATTATTGGGCTATCTGAAAGCCATGATTTAAAAAAAGGAGCCTAAACATCACATTTCAAGAAATTATAAAGGAAAACTTTCTTAATAACTTTGAAGTAAGGGGATAATTAGAAATTAAAAGAATCTGCCAATCACCTCCTTAAAGAAATCTCAAAATGAAAACTTCAGGGAATATTATAGCTAAATTCCAGAGCTCACAGGTCAAGGAGAAAATATTGAAAGTAGTCAGGAAGAAACAATTTAAATATCAATGAACCACAGTCAGGGTGGCATTAGATTTAACAGCTTCCACATTAAAAGGAGTGGAGGGTTCGGAATATGATATTCCAGAATGCAAAGGAACTAGGGTTACAACACATAATAACCTGTTCAGCAAAATTTAATATGATATTTCAAGAGAAAAATGGATATTAAATGAAATAGAGGAATTTTAACTATTCATGATGAAAAGACCTGAGCTGCATAGAAAATTTGACATTCAAACAGAAGACTCAAGAGAAGCATAACAAAAAAGAGAAATCATAAGGGATTTAATAAGGTTAAACTGTGTGTATTCCTTCCTATATGGGAAAATGAACAAAAAATGAAGTGCTAAGAGCATTACCATTGTTATGGTATTTAGAAGGATTCTACATAGAAACAGGGCATAGGTATGGGTCTATTATGTTGGAATGATTTAAAAGAAAAAGGAGGAGAAAATAAGGATTCACAGGGAAAAGGGGGAAGGGAAAGAAATAATGGGGAGAAATATCACATAAGAAAGGTGTGTAAGAAAGTTTCAGAGCAAAGGTGGAAATGGAGAGGTGTGGTGGACAACACTTGCACTTCACTCTCATCAGAATTAGTTCAAAGAGGAAAAAATATAAACTCCTGGTTATGGAAATATTTCTTCCCCAACAACAAAAAAAGTAGAAGATAGGGATAAAAGAAAGTGGGAGTGATAATAGAAGGGAGAATAGATTAAGCACATTAAGGGATGCAGTAGTCAGAAGCCAAACAGATTTTTGAGGATGGAAAGGAGAGAGAGAGAAAGAGAGAGACAGACAAACAGACAGACAGATACAGAAACAGAGACAGACAGAGGAGAGAGAAAGAGGCAGACAGACAGACACACACAGACACAGACTGAGAGAGAAGAGAGAGAGAAAGAGAGAGAGAGAGCAAAATAGGCTGAGGGAAATACAGAATAATCATAACTGTGAATATGAATGGAATGACCATTGGCAGCAGAATGAATTAGAAACCAAAACTGAACTTTATATTGTTTATAACAAACTTATATAAATAATGTATTATAATAACATAATCACATAAAGATACACACTGAGTTAAAATAAGGGGTTGTAGCAAAATTTATTATGCTTCACCTGAACTAAAATAATAAGATTAGCAATTATGATTTCAGACAAAGCAAAGCAAAAATTGATCTAATTAAAAGAGATAATCCAGGAATCCACATAGGGCTAAAACATATTGTTGATTAAGTTATGTCAATACTGGACATATATGCATCAAATGGCACACCATTCTTTAAGGAAAAGTTAAATGATGTATAGGAGGGATCAGACAATAAAACTAAACTGTTTGGGGACCTCAACATTCCCCTCTCAGAACTAGATAATTTAACCATAAAAGAAATAAGAATGTTATGGAGATGAATAGAGTTTTAGAAAAGTTATATATGAAAACGCTCTGGAGAAAAATGAATAGGAATAGAAAGGAATATACCCATCTCTCAACTATACATGGCACCTTCACAAAAAATTGAGCATGTATTGGGGCATAATACCCTCACAACCAAATGCAGAAATATTATCTTTCAGAACCTAATGCAATAAAAATGACATTAAATAAGGACTTTTGATAAGCACATGAATTTGAAATCAATTGGAAGCTAAATAGAACAAACCACAGAATTAATAATTTCACTAAAGAGAATGACAATAATGAGACACCACACCAAAGTCTGTGTGATATAAAAAAAAAAGTACTTAGGGGAAAATTTATATCTTAAAAATGATTAAATAAGAAGGAGAAAGAAAGGATCAATGAATTGGGCATGCAATTAAAAATAAACTAGAAAAAGAACAAATTAAAAATCCCTATTAAAATACCAAATTGGAAATCCTGAATATCAAAGGAGAGATTAATAGTATTGAAAGTAAGAAAAGTATTGAATTGATAATAAAAGTAGGAGTTAGCTCTTATTAAAAAATAAAATAAACCATTGATTAATTTGATTTTAAATAAAGAACAAAAAAAACCAAATTACTAGTATCAAGACTAAAAAGGATAAATTTATCAAAACTGAAGAGGAAATTAAAGTTATTATTAAGAGTTATCTTGATTAATTAAATGCCAGTAAATCTGACAGTCTAAGTTAAATGAATATATATTTATAAAAATATAAATAGAAGAGGAAATAGAATACTTAAATAACCCTATCTTGGAAAAAAAGAAATTAAACAAGTCATCAATGAACTCCCTAGGAAAAAATCCCCAAAGTCAGATGAATTCACAAGTGAATTCTACCAAACACTTGAAGAACAATTAATTCCAATACTATATAAACTATTTCGAAAAATAGGTGAGAAATGAGTCCCGCCAAATTCTTTTTATGATGAAAGCATAGTGCTGATACCTAAACCAGGAAGAGTGCAAACAGAGAAAGAAAAGTATAAAAAACTAAAACAAACAAAAACAACCTAATGAATATTGATACAAACACTTTAAATGAAATACTAACAAGGAGATTACAGCAATATATCATAGAGATCATACACTATGACTAGGTGGGATTTGTAACAGGAATGCAAGACTAATGCAATATTAGGAAAATCATCAGCATAATTAACCATAATAATAAAAAATAAAACAAATCATATGATTATCTCAAGAGAGTCAGAAAAAGATCTTTTTATAAAATACAATATCTATTCTTAAAAACACTAGAGAGCATAAAAATAAGTGGAACTTTCCTTAAAATGGTAAGTAATATCTATCTAAAACCATCAGCAAGTATTATCTGCAGTAGGGTTATGCTAGAAGACTTCCCAATGAGCAAGGACTTCCATTATCACCATTATTATTCAACATTATACTAGAAATGTTAAGCTATAGCAATAAGAGAAGAAAAATTAATTGAAATAATTAAAATAAGCTAGGAGGAACAAAACTATCACTCTTTGCAAATGATACAATGGTATACTTAGAGAATCTTAGAGTTCAACAAAAAAAAACTTTTTGAAATAATTAACAACTTTAGCAAAGTTGGAAGATATAAAATAAACCTACATACATCATCAGCATTTCTATATACTGCCAAAAAACACACAGCCAGAAGAGATTAAAAAAGAGAAATTCAACTTAAAATAAATGTAGACAACATAAAATACTTGATATTCTACCTGCCAAGACAAACCCAGGAACTATATGAACACAATTACAAAACACTTTGCACACAAATAAAGTCACATCTGAACAACTGGAAAAATATCAATTGCTCATGGGTAGGCTGAGCCAATATAATAAAAAAGACAATTCTATCTAAATTAATTTATTTATTCAGTACCATACCAAAGTACCAAAAAATTATATAGCTAGGAAAATATAATAACAAATTAATCTGGAAGAAAAAAAAGACAAGAATATCAAGGGAATTAATGAAAACAAAATATGAAGGAAAGTGGCCCAGCCATACCAGATCTCAAACTGTATTATAAAGCAGTAATCATTGAAACAATCTAGTACTGTATAAAAACATAGTGGTAGATCAGTGGACTAGTTTAGGTACATAATACATAGTAGTAAATGACCATAGTAATCTCGTATTTGATAAACTGAAAGATCTAATCTCAAAAGCTTACTATTTAACAAAAACTGCTGGTAAAACTGGGAAGCAGTTTGGCAGAAATTAGGCATGAATTAAAATCTCACATGGAATACCAAGATAAGGTCAAAAGAAGAATTCAGAACTCAAAATTAAAAAAAAATAAACATTTAAAAATATTTCTACATACAATTGGGAAAATAAAATACTATTAAAAAACTTTGTGATGGTTGTTTCATGCATTAATACCTACAAATCTACCAGGGGAATTTGCTTTATTTAAGCTTTTCAGCACTGAAAGGAGAAGGCTTTTAGTCTACTGACAGCATGTGCTTTCCAATAAAGGGTGCTTGCATCTCCAAGAAATATTTAGCAATCACCCTGGTGCAGAGGTGCAGGAATGTTTTGTTTTGTTTCCTTTATGAGTGCCCTTTCTTATTTTCTTTTTTCAAATTTTTTAATAAATTTATTTATTTTTAGTTTTCAACATTTACTTCCACAAGATTTTGAGTTCCAAATTTTCACCCCATCTTGCCCTTCTCCCCACCCCAAGATGGCATGTATTCTGAATACCCCTTCTCCAAGTCTGCCCTCTCTTCTATCTCCCCCCCCTTCTCTTATCCCTTCCCCTTCTATTTTCTTGTAGGTCAGGATAGACTTCTGTACCTCCTTTCCTATATTTCTTATTTCCCAGGTGCATGTGAAAACATTTTTTTAAACATGTGTTTTTAAAATTTTGGGTTCCAATTTTTCTCCCTTCCTCTGTCCCCACCCACCCTCATTGAAAAGGCAAGCAACTCAATATAGGTTATACATGTGCAGTTATGCAAAACACTTCCATAGTAGACATGTTGTGAAAAACTAACTCTATTTCCCTTAATCCTATACTACCCCTGCCCATTTATTCTATTCTTTCTTTTGACCCTGTCCCTCCTCAGAAGTATTTACTTCTGATTACCCCCTTTCCCAATCTGGCCTCCTCTCTATCATCTACCTGCTCTCTTGTCCCCTTCCTCCCTTATTTTCCTGTAGGGTAAGACAGATTTCCATACCCAACTGAATGTGTATGTTATTCCCTCCTTAAGCCAAATCCTATGAGAATAAGATTCACTCATTATCTCTCACCTTCCCCCATTTCCCTTCAATTGTAAGAGCCTTTTCTTTTCTGGGTTTTTTTTTTGTGAGATAATTTACCCCATTCTACCTCTCCCTCTCTTCTTCTCCTAGTATAATCCTCTCTCATCCCTTAATTTTATTCTCCAGATATAACCCCTTAATCTTCAACTCACCCTGTGCCCTCTATCCATCTATCTATCTATCTATCTATCTATCTATCTATCTATCTATCTACACACATATAATTTCCCTCCCCCCAACACAAAGGTCTCATGAGTTATAAATATCATCTTTCCATGCAGGAATATAAACAGTTCAACCTTAATAAGTCTCTTATGATTTCTCTTTCCTGTTTACCTCTTCATGTTCCACTTGAGTCTTGTATTTGAAAGTCAAATTTTCTATTCAGCTCTTGTCTTTTCATCAAGAATGCTTGAAAGTCCTCTATTTCACTTAATGACCATTTTTTACCCTGAAGGATTATACTCAGTTTTGCTGGGTAGGTGATTCTTGGTTATAATCCTATCTCCTTTGCCCTCCAGAATATTATATTTCATGCCCTGCAGGTCTTTTAATGTAGAAGCTGCTAAATCTTGTGTTATCCTGATTGTGTTTCTACAATATTTGAATTGTTTCTTTCTGGCAGCTTGTAATATTTTCTCTTGACCTGGGAACTCTGGAATTTGGCTACAATATTCCTAGGAGTTTTCCTTTGGGGATCTTTCAAGAGGAGATCTGTGGATTCTTTCAATTCCTATTTTGCCCTCTGGTTCTAAAATATCAGGGCAGTTTTCCTTGATAATTTCTTGAAAGATGATGTCTAGGCTCTTTTTTTGATCATGGCTTTCAGATAGTCCAATAATTTTAAATTCTCTCTCCTGGATCTATTTTCCAGGTCAGTTGTTTTTCCAATGAGATATTTCACATTCTCTTCTATTTTTTTCATTCTTTTGGATTTGTTTTACAGTGTCTTGATTTCTCATAAAGTCACTAGCTTTCAATTACTCTATTCTAATTTTTAAGGAAGTATTTTCTTCAGTAATCTTTTGAACTTCCTTTTCCATTTGACCAATTTTGCTTTTTAGGGCATTCTTCTCCTCACTGGCTTTTTGGACCTCTTTTGCCATTTGGGTTAGGCTATTGTTTAAGATGTTATTTTCTTCAGTATTTTTTTGAGTCTCCTTTAGCAAGCTGTTGACTTGTTTTTCATGATTTTCTTGCACCACTCTTATTTCTCGTCCCAGTTTTTCCTCTACTTCTCTTACTGGCTTCTCAAAATCCCTTTTGAGCTCTTCCAAGGCCTGGGACTGATTCATATTTTTCTTGGAGGCTTTGGATGTAGGAGCTTTGACTTTGTTGTCTTCTGGTTGTATGTTTTGATCTTCTTTGTCACCAAAGTAAGATAATATAGTCTGACTCTTTTTGTGCTGCTTGCTCATCATCCCAACCAATTACTTGAGTTTTAAACTCTTTGTTAAGGTAGGAGCCTGCTTCCAATGTGGAGGATGTACTGCCCCAAGCTTCGGGGGTTTATACAGCTGTTTTCAGAGATACTTGTAAGGACCTGTAAATTTTACTTCTTCCAAAGTGGTATGATAAGGGGCAAGGTGGTTGCTCCTTTCTTGGCCTGTGCTCTGGTCTATGACTGACCACAAGCATTCATTTCTGTCCTGGAACTGTGAGGAAGGTTTCCTCTTCACTACCACTACAAGCTCCACCATGCCAGCACTCCTCCTTGGCCCAGGACTGCCACCCACAACTGTGGCCCAGATCCAAGCACAGGCAAAGAAAGAGGTTCCTGCCTGAGCACTGGTAAAAGGATCCCTGCAATACCTCTCTGGATTCCCCCTCAGCCTGTGGGCCGGAAGCTCAGGATACAGCTACCGCCCTGGTGCCTGTGCTCTACACTCTGTGCTCTGGAACTGGCTCTGACCTAGCTCCTCTCTCACTGCAGAAACAGACTTTTCCCACTGACCTTCTAATTTCCTTTGGTGTTTGTGGGTTAAGAGGTCTGGAAGCTGCCACAGCTGCCCAAGATTCAGTCCTCTGAGGCCTGCTCCAGGTTCACTGTGGCCTACCTGCCCACACCACACTGTGCTCCTCTCCCAGCCCGGTGAATATACCTTTCTGATCAATCATCCAGGTTATCTTGAGCTGGAAATTTGGTTCACTTTGTCTTTCTGTGGGTTCTGCTGCTTTAGAATTTGTTTAGAGCCACTTTTTATAGGTATTTGGAGGGGTTTGGGGAAGAGCTCAAGCAAGTCACTGCTTTCACTCTGCATCTTGGCTGCACCCCCGAGTGGCCGATGGGGCTATATTATCTGATCTGATCATGTGACTATTACACACTTGCAATGCCAAAAATGCAAGCATCTGAGCCTTGAAAAGAACTACCTCTACAATGTTCAAAGAACCCATTAATTCAGTTCAAATATGTGTTGATTCACTGTGGAAACACATCAATTATACCAGCTGTTGTGTTAACTAACTGCATTTTTCACATTTTGACTATTGCTTTTACTGAAAAAAAAATTTGTTTTTGTTTTTGTCATTTCACCTGCAATAATCTGCAAACTAGTTTCCCAGCACCCAGCCTTTCCCTCCCGCAATCCCTCCTCCACACAGCTGCCAAAGTGATTTTCCTTAAGCTAATTTAATGATTACATTAAATACTATGTACCAAGTATCATGCTAAACATTATAGATACAAAGAAAAGCAAAAGCAATCTCTGCCCTCAATTAGCTTACATTCTAAAGGAGGAAGAAAATATGCAAATAATTAGATCCATACAAGATATATAAAGATAAAAAGGTAGGAGAAGGTAATAGCTGTTGAGTCAGCCCTCTCCAAAAGGCAGGATTTGAGCTGAGTTTTGAAGGAAACCACAAAAATCAAGGGGGCATCTAAGAAGTTTCAATGCTTCCCTCTTACCTCTAGGTTCAAATACAAACTACTCTTTAAAACTATTTACATTTAAAACTCTTTGCAATCTGTTTCCAGCATATCCTTCCAGATGGATTACACATCAGTCCCATTGTACACCCTATATCCTAGCCAAACCCTCCTATTAGCTGTTGTTCAGTGCACATAATATTACATCTTCCGTTACCATGCTTTTGCACAGGCTGCACCTTCTTTTTGGAATGCTCTCTCTCTTCACCTCCACCTTTTGGAACCCACAGCATTTTTGAGGGCTTGACTCAAATGCCGAGTCCTATAGTAGGCTTTCCCTGATTCCTCTATTTGATCAATTCCCCATTCACTCTATAATTATTGCAGTAATTACTCATTATAATCACTTTGCATTTATTTGGTGTGTACTTTGTAATTATTTGTGCCCATGTTTTATTCCTCCTTTTAGAATATAAGCTCCTTGAGGGCAGGGATTTTATTATTTTTTGTCTTTGTATTTCCATTGCCTCAAGTACAACATATAACACAGAGTAGGTGCTAATAAATGCTTATTTGTTTTCAAGTACTGAATTAAAGATTAAGAAAAGGTCAGGGAAAAATTGTATTTATGCTTCTTAAAGTTCGTTAAGGCCTTAAATGTATGTATGCATGTATGTCATAGAACCACAGAACTTTAGAGCTAAAATTCAATTTAATTCCCGAATATTTAGTGGCTAACACATACAAGGCGTTGTGTTAACTGCTGGGGATACAAAAGAAAATGAAACAATCTTTTCTTTGTAGTGTCTTATATTCTGCTTTGGCAAATGTATATCCAGTAAGTAAATATCAATTAATGTGAGAATGCAGGTAAATGTTGACAGCTGTGATGATCATAGACAGCTTAATGGGGGCAATGGCCCAGAAGCTCATTTTTCAAGGCATGGAAAGGTACCAAAAAGGGGATATGAGGACAGAAGGCATTAAAGGTATGGGGGATAGTGTAAGCAAGTAAAGAACCTTGGATATCAATTATTCTGTCACTCCATGTTTTAGTCTTTGCATCAACACTGAATAGCACACAGAATACCTAAGGATAGGGACTGGACATGAAATTTCCTTGTTATAGCAAATTTCCAGGTAAGGAATCTTCCTTTACCAACATAAGTCAGAACCTCCTTTGCAACTAAAAGTCTTAAAGACTGCTAGGAGTGTTTAGAGTGACTTGCCCAGGGTCACACAATTAGCATGTCTCAGAGGTGGAACTCTAACCTAGGTCTTTCTGACTTTAACTAGCTCTCTCATCATTATGTTATACTGCTTCTGATAGATCATTCAATGGTATGTTAATAATGATAACAATAATAATATCCTCAAATGACAAATCCAAACCTCATTCCTTGAATTTTGTATACTGAAACTGTCTCAAAACCACAATCCTGTTAAATCCATTGATCTATAAAACAGTAAGAAATACATTTTAATATACATTGCCCTATTGAATATTCATATACTTCAAACTGTGAAACAAAACACTTTCAAAATATAAATATTTAGTGGGAGAAATCAAAGCCATGTGGGAACTGGATGAGGGACATATCCTGTCTGCTACTGGAGTTAGCCTTAAGATGTGTCAGTGGGCCTAGAGAAGATAAGCTTACATCCCAATACTTTTCAATCAGAAAAATCAGTTATTTTATCCACCTGCTCAATGGTCTGCAAAATATTAGATATGAAAGAATAATTACAGCATAGCAATTTGTCCAAGGATAGTCTCTATCTCAACTCTATAACAAAGAAGAATCTCCATCACAGAGCAAAATGGTTAATTAAAAAAAATAAAGCAATAATGATAATCTTTTATAACCACAATATACTGTATGTATCTCATCTATCATTATTGTTATCAGGTCTGAACTTCACAACAATCCTGGAAGATAGAGAGTGTGATCACCATTAGTAGAATCTTAATCTGAGAAGTCTCCACTAAATGTAGGGACCTGATGAAATATATTCCAAGAAACTGTTATTAATTACCAAGCTCACGATTTCTCTCACCCTCTTCAGTTTTTCCTAGCATATTTCCTCTAAATCATTCCTTGTCATCATGGAGTTGTACCTAGTTTCAGACTTCCTTCTGTGTATATCATATCTTCTCAATAGAGGGTAAGCTCCTTGTGGAAAAGAACTAAGTTTTTGTTGTTATTTAATCTGTACTTTTCCAACACCTAACATTGGGACATGATGTCATAGCCACTTCATAAATGTTTGTTGAATTGAATTAAATGTGTCTCCTGTACTTGATTCACATTCAGATTATCTCTACCGTGATGAATAGTAGTTCTTAATTTTGTCCAAAATTGTTGTTGAGAAGAACAAAAAAGCATGTGAAGTTCTAATGTTCACATTTTTGTAGCTATTTTTGGCTTACAAAGTGCTTCCCTTACTATCACCCTCTAAAGCGGAGAGTGAAAGTAGTATTATATCCCTTTCACCATTAAAGAAACTGATGATCAGAGAGGTTAAGTGGCTTTCCCTGGATTACACAGATACTTAGGGTTAAAAGTGGGTTTGGAACTCCAACCCAGGTCTTCTGACTCCAAGTCCAATGCTATTTCTCTACAATGGACTGATGACAAAGATTTTCCATCAATAACATATTAAACTTTCCTACAAGTTTACCTTATCCCAATAACTTTTTTGTTTTATGTAATGATGATTTGTACCATCAATGGACCATTAAGCTCTACTCATGTAAGACAGTACGGGTTTGAGGGCCAATGAGTGTGTTAGATCTACCCCTCCCAACATCGAAATCAAATAAACATCTAGTCTAAATGACACTGCATTAGTCCACTGAGAACACTGGTGGAGTGGTTCATAGCCTTGTCTCATTCCCTTCTTGACATGGTGCTTTTTAAATAGTTGCCCATTAGGAACGTTATATAAAACAGCCTCAAGGCCAACTTAAGAACAACTCTGTCTGTGGAAACTAAAAAAAAAAAAAACTTTATTCTAAGACTTTAATATTTTTGTGTATTTGGCTTAAGCAAGGGACAAACCTGCCAAAACTCAGGAATAAGAGCCAGATAACCTAACAGTCATCTTAATTCAGCATTCTCTGCCTGTTGGAGAAGCTTACAATGGGCTTTGTATGGCTTTTCTCCCTCTGTCCTGCCAAAATCAATTATGCTAGCTTTCCTTTAGTTTTGAACACCCTATAATTTGTTTGGGCAAACACAAACTCTGACTTGAAGCAATCATTAATATAGTATTCACAAGATGGAGCTTCACATGACACAAAAAAGGATGTTTTCATTAAACCAATGCTGGCAGAACAGCATGGTAGAAAGGGGACTGCATTTGGAGTCAGAAATCCCAGTTTTGAATTCCATGTCTTCCACTTCCTACCTGAAATACCTTAGGCAAGTCACTTTAGCTCTCTGGACCTTAGTTTCCTCATCTGTAAAATGAAAAGGCCAAACCACACACCTCTAAAGTTGCTTAGCCCCAAAATCTATGACTTTAAAATTATATTCTTAATATGTCTATCTCCAAGTAAAATTAATACTAATATTAGTTAGCATTTCTATAACACTTACTATGACAGGCACTATGCTAAGCACTTTATAAATTTTATCTCATTTGACCCTTGCAATAGCCCTGCAGTACTGGTACTGATGCACAATACTACAGGAAGCCAGAATATAAGACCAGCTCACCATACACACAAAATAACTTACTTCAAACTTCAAAAGGACCATCATTTCCCTCAGCATGTGTATATCCACCTTAGCAGATGTCTTCATGAATGGTAAGAAAAAAAATCATCATTCAGTGTCCAGTTCATCTCTGTACCTAGCTAGTTTGGTCCTCGAATGACAGATTGAGTACATCCTCAGACTCATATTTGACGTTTTCCATTTTAATATAAGAGGCTATAATCCACTGTTTTAGCATTGGAAAACCCAAAGTTCCTTCACCCCACAATATATCCTACAGTCAGTTAAATTTGCAGTGGCATCATTAGGGATACATAACAGGGTACAGCAAGCTCATACATACAAAGTAGACTATTGAAGTGTGTCCCAAGCTTCACTGGGAATTATAAGGGCAAACGAGATCAGAGACATAGATACTGTAGACATAAGTAGAGCAATAATGGTTAATAACACACCAAATCTGGGGTAGAATTATCTCCAGAGGAGATAACTGGGTATTTAGCATATGAGCTTTATTTGGCCTCATGGTTCAGGTTACAGCAAAGACCCAGGCTTGAGGGTTTATAAAAAATTAGTACTTAGGAAGGTAGTACAAGCATGAGCTTTATTACCATGCAGAACATAAGTTGGCAAAAAGCATACAAACACATATGGCAAAACAGATAGACAGAGATTTGAACACATGCAAGGCTAGGGTCATTCACATGATAGAGGGAGACAGAGTATGCAAAGATATCAATGGGAGTACATGTTTAAATGAGGTCTGAGCATGGAAGTTTTCTAGCTTAAAAGTTAATGTGGTTGAGAACAGATCATTGATACCAAATATTGGAGGGGTCATTTCTTTCCTTTTTAAAAAATAATATTTTTTTCTCCAATTACATGTAAAAACAATTTTTAAATATTTGTTTAGGTTTTGAATTACAAATTCTATCCCTCCCTCCTCACCTTCCCCTCCATGAGAAGTAAGCAATCGATATAGGTTATAGATGTGAAATCATGTAAAATATTTCCATATAAGCCATTTTGAGAAAGAAAGGAAGGAAGGAAGGAAGAAAGGAAGGAAGGAAGGAAGGAAGGAAGGAAGGAAGGAAGGAAGGAAGGAAGGAAGGAAGGAAGGAAGGAAGGAAGGAAGGAAGGAAAAGAAGAAAGAAAGAAAGAAGAAAGAAAGAAAGAAAGAAAAAAGAAAGAAAAAAGAAAGAAAGAAAGAAAGGAAGAGGAAGGAAGGAAGGAAGGAAGGAAGGAAGGAAGAAGGAAGGAAGGAAGGAAGAAAGGAAGAAAAGAAAGAAAGAAAGAAAGAAAGAAAGAAAGAAAGAAAGAAAGAAAGAAAAAGAAAAGAAAAAAAGAAAGAAAGAAAGGAAGGAAGGAAGGAAAGAAGGAAGGAAGGAAGGAAGGAAGGAAGGAAGGAAGGAAGGAAGGAGCGAGGGAGGGAAGGAAGGAAGGAAGGAAGGAAGGAAAAAAGAAGAAGAAGAAGAAAGAAGAAGAAAGAAGAAGGAAAGAAAAAGAGAAAGAAAAAAGAGAGAGAGAGAATGAGAAAACAGTATTCAGAACATATCAGTTCTTTCTCTGGAGGCAGATAACATTTTTCACCATGAGTCCTTTGGGATTCTCTTGAATCATTATAGTGCTGAGAATAGCTGAGTTGTTTATAGTTGTTCATTGTACATGTACATGTCTGCAATATTCTTCTGGTTCTTCTAACATCACTTTGTGTTAGTACATGTAAGTCTTTCTGGGTTTTTCTGAAACCAGTCTGCCTGTCATTTCTTATAGCACAATAGTATTCCATCACAATCATGTACCACTATTTGTTCAGTCATTCCCCAGTTGATGGGCATCCCTTCAATTTTCAATTATTAGCCACCTGGGCCAGCTCCATTGTTCTTGACTTTTGTCTTGTCACTGGACTCCAACGACCCTGGAGGAGAGAGTAAGGCTGATGAGTTTGTACAACTCTGCCTCACTTAAATCCCATTCACTTGCAAGTTAAGACATCACTGTCGTGATGTCATTGGTCCTCTTCAAGAATGAAAGACAAATAACAATAATCTTTGCCACCACAAAAAAAATGCTGCTATAAATATTTTTCTACAAGTGGATTCTTTTTTACTTTTTTTAAAAATCTCTTTGGTATACTAGTAGTGGTATTGCTGGATCAAAGTGCATGTACAGTTTTATAGCCCCTTGGGCTTATTTCCAATTGCTCTCCAGAATGAAGGAATAATTTCTAATCAGACCCAGGAACTTTCCTAGATCACTTATTAATGACCGACTTGAGAAGGAAAGTTTCCTAACTAGGACCAAAAATCAAGTGAGGAATTGAGTTGGTAATCAAGGACCACAAAAATGAGTGTAGGCACACAACTGAGGCAGTAGTCTGTAAGCCTCATCCAATCAGGAGCTATGATCATTTATGTATTTGTCACAAGGTCAGAATAAATCAGTCCACTGAAAAAGTACAGGCTCCAAGTCACTGCTTATTTATGTATGGTCATTAGGAACACTTAACCTAAGTAACTCTATATTGGAGTCCTTTGTTCATAACTACAGCATCAAATGATATGTTTTTAAAATCACAGTTATCACAATATCAAAGGTGACTTCTAATTTTTTTGGATAATTCTGGGTGAAAGGGAGAGAAGGTGAAAAGTCTAATGCAGAAAATCTGAATTGTCCTCCAAATGAGTAAAGAGTTTATTTGGGTGGGGTAAGTTTATTTGATATTTGTTTTAAATGCGAGACTTTGGTTCTAATGTGTTCATTATTCCTAGAGATGTAAGGACAGGAAAGAAAAGACAGGTAGGTTGTCAAACAATAACATCTCAAAATCAGAATAACAGGGAAACTCACTACTTTCCAAGTCAGCCAAAACCATTATTGGACAGTTGTAATTGTTTCATGTCAGGTGTGATGGATTACACAAATGAGTCAGTCAAATAGGAACAAAGGCAGAACTGAGTAACTGCTGGCTCTAGTGAAAATTGAAGAACTGTCAGTAACTATTTCCATCTCCCCTGCTTTTATTTCATTCTTTCATTTATTTTCCTTCTTTCTTTTTTCCCTCCTTCCTTCCTTCTATTCTATGCTTTCATTCCTTTTTTCCTGTGCTGATTCAAGCATCCATCCAATCATTTTTACTAAAATATAGATCTAACCACATCATTCTCCTACTCAAGAATTTTCAGTGGCTCCTTTTTGCCTCTGGTATAAAACGAGATCTCCTCAGGTTGACACCTAAAGTTCTTCACATCCTGACTCCTGACCTTTTCAAAGTTCTTTAACATTAATATTCCTTCACACACACACACACACACACACACACACACACACACACACACACGCAGACAGATAGATAGATGGATAGATAGATAAGATAGATAGATAGATAGATAGATAGATAGATAGATATTCTAGCTAAACTGGCTCACCTGTTATTCTCTGAATCTAACATCATATCAATTGCCCCCATATCTTTGCACAAGCTGTCCACCTTTAAAAAAAAAATCCTTAGTTTCCTTTCATGCTCCATCTAGGGTGCAATCTCCTGAGAAAAGTTTTCTCTCTTCCTGGTGCCTGAGCTTTCTCTCTCTTGAAGTTACACTGTAAATACTTATCTATGTAAATATTGTATCCCCTTTCATCACTCAACTGTAGTAGGAAGTAAACTCTCCAAAGCAGAGATAATTTTTCACTTTGTCTTTGTATCATCAGTACCCAGGAGGCTTTTTTTTTAGTGTATACTAATCACATAACAAATACTCATGAAATTGAGTAATATATTTCACAAATATTTATTCAATGCCCACTACATGCTAAGAACAATGCAAAGAGTTAAGGATAAAATGGCAAAAATGAAAGAGTCTCTGCCCTCAAGGAACTTACATTCACTTGAGCTGGAGGGGGGTGATGGAGAAATAACATATACACATATGTATAACATACGATGTCCCAAGCTTTAATAACTTAAAACTACACTAAGACTTTTGGGAAATTCTTCAAAAGGTAGGATATGATGAACACAAAGAGAGACCTAGAGAATGTTTCAGGAAATGTTGAAGGAGGAAACATTTCTAACAGATTGGAAGGGGTAAAGAAGAGGAAAATCTTTAGGTGGGGGGAGGGGTGGTGCCTGAGCTGATCATTAAGGTTCAGCTTTTACTCCTTGATTTATTAAAATAAAAGACAATTCTGCAAGGCAGAGAAAAGGAAGGAGTATATTCCAGGAATTGGCTCTGAGGAGGAGAACCTTGTAGGAATGCTCAGAGGAAAAAAAAAACCTGTTAATGGAGATTAATACTCAATAGAACCTGACAACTTGATTAAGAGGGACAATTCAAAGATCATACGCTCATGGGATTATAACTTGAGTGGAGAAGGGCCTTGGAAATGATCTTATCTCACCCTCTCAATTTTACAAATGAGCACACTGAGGCCCAGAGCTTTTTTAATGATCCCAAATGCCTCTCCTAAACAAAAACTTATCTTCTTAGTGCCAATATTTTACTGGCGTTCATCTATCGATGTATAATAGAACAATATAGCCTATCAAGAATGTGAAAACATTTCTCTACTTTTGGGGTATAGAAAAGCTCACTGTGGGTATAAAACAAACAAAGATTATGGAGATAAATAATAGTAAGGATGCCATCAAGGCTAGGTATTAGCAAACACACACACATATAAACATATGTGTATGTGCATGATTGTCATGTTTGTAAGACATAAAACTGATGGACAATCTATGTATGCTACTGGAATTCTAGTAAATATGAATATATATTTGAGATATCTTCATCAATAAGATGTGGGTACCTATACAAGAAGTTGAGTAGTGATATGATGAATTTAATATATTCATTGCAAAGTGATGCAGAGGAAAGTATGCCACATTTTGATTCAGAGAACCTGAGTTCAAATCCCATCTCTTGTCACTACCTGAATGAACCTGGGCAAGTAATTTTACTTCTATGTGCTTCATCTCAAAAGCAAGACGGTTGGACTAGAGGGTATTTCAAGATCCTTTCAAGTTCTAAACCCAGACTTTATCTACTAATTATTTCAGGTGAATATTTTGCTTCCTATTTTCCCAGTAAGCCAAATTGGAGAAATGATTGCTCATCAGGATAAAATAACATAGACTTAGGAAGAATTCATAGTCACAAGCCCAAAACTTGCCCATTTGGATTTTTAGTTTATTTTCAGCAGAAGCTGAAGTCTCATAATAATTGGGAACAGAAATCTAATGGGGAGAAGGGATAAGTTCATATTTTTATATCATAAAGTCAGAATCTCAGAATTGGTTAGAACCCCTGAAATCACTCAGTCCAATCCATTCCTGAAGCAATAATAGCATTTTGAAAGGAAAAAAGGCAGTAAGCATATATTATTAAGAGCTTACTGTGTGCCAGGCACTGAGTTAAGTGATGTCCGATTTGGGAAGACAGCATTCAAAAGGATTGAAACCTGTTTCAGGGGTGGGGCAGTAAAAAGAGACACCATGGAGATGTTATCAAACTCCCAAGAGTCAGAAGCAGATCAAAACAATAAATGCATGATGGCTAATCTGCATCCCTCCCCAAAATGGAAACCATAGGAGAAACTTACCAATGGGAAAAGGGGCTAGAATGACAGTGGGAGTTCCTGTGTAAGAAACCTAGAGTGCTGATTGAAGTGTTAGGATAAGAAGGAAACAAAGACATGGTGGCCAAGTCTAGGAAGTCAGAAGCAGATATGGTAGCAGATAGAAGGATGTCTTCTTGAAGACCTCCAATGCTGGGGAAATCACTTCATATCAATACAGATAATTCCATATTTGGACAGCTGCATTTTATCTTTCCTTTTAAAAAAATCAATTTTTAAGCATTTATTTTTCTATTTTTCCCAACTCATCCAAACCCTGAGAGATTTGTGTAGATCTATATGAAATGATGAAGACTGAGGTGGGTAGAGCTAGGGGAACGATTTCCACAATAACAACAATATTACAAAGACAAACATCTTTAAAAGATTCAAGAACTCTGACCAATGCAAAAATTAACCACAGTTTCAAAGGACTGATGATGAATCATGCTACCTGCTTCCTGATAAAGAAATGATGGATTTAAAAGACTGAAGATAAAATGTGTCATTCAACTGCCAAAGGATTTATGAAATAAAATAAGAAGTTAAACCACAATAGTGAATTCGAACAGAGACTCGAAAATCAAAGATCCAAAAGTAACTGTGATAATTCAAACTGATTAATTTTAAAAAACTAAGTAATGGTTATATGCTAGAGTTGATACCTGATAAGTTTGCTGAGAGCTCCAAAATACTTTGGATAGCTCTCAGAATACAAAACTAAAATTTTGTAGAATGGAATGATGAGTTATAAATAACTCCTATCCTAAAGACAACTTATTGGTTAGTGTGCATTGAAAAATTCATAGAATCATACATTTTGAGCTAGAGAAAACTTTAGAGACCATTGAATCTAACCTTATTACTTTAGAGATGAGGAAACTGAGGCCCATAGAAGTTAAATGACCTGTCACAGGTCACACATGTATTAAGTAGTAGACCTAAAATTTGAATTCAAGTTGTCCGATTCTAAATCTAGCCCTACTTCAAATGTGTCAAGTTATTTCCCAATATTACCTGGAACTTTATTAAGAGCATGTCTCTTTTTTTTCAGCAGTAGTACATACAAAAGAGAGGAAAATCAAGATCTTACTAAACTGAAGATGTTTCCTTTCAAATAGGCTTGGCACCTCTGATTTGCTTAAAACTGTGTGAAAAGATGAGTTTGGAAGTTGTTCCCCTCAGTTTAATTGTAAAAGGAATAACATACATCCTTTATTATTTTCTTATCAAGGGAGTGGAATATGGGAGGTGTATTCCTCAGAATGCTATTATTATGGACTGAAATCATGGGACATTTTCAAAATAGACAATCAATATTATGAACTATCCTTTACCTCACCATTTACCAACATATTTTTTTCTTCAAAGTAATTCTATGTTTTTACCTTTTTGGAAATCATGACAGAGATAAGATCTAATTTTCAACCACTGAATTACAGATATTATGAATTCATCAAAAATTATATTCACTGAAAATGCTTTGGATAGTGATGGGAGAACTTGCCTCTTGTCCATTCCCTTCTAGCATTTGCCATTCTGTATAGGAAGACAACCCTAATTGTAGGTTCCTAAAAGTGAAAGATTCCTCTTTCAGTAGAGGTTTATGGTTTCACCCCTATAAATGGTGTCTTCAATATCAGCTATCCTTTAATACCCATTAAATACGTGCATTAGCTCTGTTTATGGAAGAAGATGTCTCCAATCCCCATGGGCTGCGTAGAGCAGGCTGCAGCTCTCTGTGTACCACCCTATTCTACCCATTATTCAATCAGTTCATTTGACATCTAGCTTTCGAAGCAATTGTTGTTATTGTAGTTGTTGTTCTATTTTATTGTTAATAGGTTATATGATAAAATAGCATAGTAGAAAGGTCAGTTTTCAATTTTGGAATCTTCTTTCTAATGGGATTTGACCCAAACTATTCAATATCTCAGGGGTTGAAATTATGTTGCATTAGAAATGACACTTCACTTTATTCATAAAAACAAAGGTCTGGAAACCAGCCATATGTCCAATGACAAGGGAACGGTTTGAACAAATTGTAATAGGCTAATATCACATCAGAAGAAATGATAAACATGAAAAATACAATGCCTGTCACATAGTATGTACTTAATAAATGCTTACTGAATTAAATACAAAGACATGTGGGGAAACCAAAATGAACATGTAATAAGCAAGGCTTATCATTTTCCCTAAGCCCTCCCCGCTTTCCTATTTTCTTATTACTGAGTTTAGGGGTACCACCATCCTGCCTGTCATCCAGATTTGCAAGCTTGATGTCATCCTCAGTTCCTCACTGTCTCTTACCCTGCATATCCAATTCATCACCAAAACTGGTTTTTTTTATACCTTCTTAATATCTCTTGTGTACATAAATACATACATACATACACACACACATATTCTTTTCTCCACTCATTCAGTCATCATCCTATCTTAGTCCCTCTCTCCTAGACTGTTGTAACAGTCCTTTAATTGGTGTTTCTGCTTCCAGTTTCTTCCCACTCTAATCATTCTTCACTCTGATGTCAAAGAGATTTTCTTACAGCACAGATCTGACTGAATAACCCTGTTACTCAATAAACTTACCTGGCTCCCTATTACTTCAAACATCAAATATAGAATACTCTGTTTCTCAGTCTTTAGACCGATCCAAAACCTCCACAGCAGCCATGCCTCCTCTTTATGACTCTGCCCTGAGGTTTTCCCTCCTGAGTGATGAGAACTCCCTCTTCCCTCCTCCCCTTTTTTATTTTCTATTAGAAAGTAAGATGCTTGAAAGTAAGGGTCATCTTTATTTCTTCTATTCATATCCCCAGAGTTTACTTAGCACAGTGCCTGGCACAGAATAAATATGCACTTATTAAGTGTATCTATCCTTTTCCCTTTACAATCTGACTCTTTCCTACCTTACCAGTCTTCTTTTACTCTACCCCTTTTCATACTTTTTACTATCTAGTTACAATGCATATAAAGTTTAACAACCAGCTTTTCAAAAAAAAAGACCTGAGACACATTTTTAAATTGAATTTGCATTAACATTTTCTGCATCTATTTCTTTTTTCTTTCTTCTTTCTTCTTTTCTTTCTTTTTTATTTATTTATTTTTTTTTTTGAGGCAAATAGGGTTAAGTGACTTGCCCAGCATCACACAGCTAGTAAAGTGTTTGAGGCTGGACTTGAATTCAGGTAGTCCTGACTGCAGGGCCAGTGCTCTATCCATTCTGCATCTATTTCTTCAGTCTAAACGATAAACAGTACAGTAAATCAAGCCCTGGGGTGTAACATTTGCTGATTTCTAAGGTGCAAAACATCACACTTATAATTTAACAGTCAGGCCAGCATAGGCTGACTCTAGAACATATCATTAGGCTAGTCCAATGAGGGTAAAAAAGGCAAAAAAAAACAAACGTAGGACTTGGTATCAGGAGACCTGTATTCAAGTCTTCAATCAATCACTTGTCAGCGATTTAACTGAGAGCAAGTTAGTTCTGCTTACTAAACTCAAATTCCCTCATCTATAAATGAGGCTGATAATAAGTTACCTCCTTCACAGAGTCGGTGTGAGGAAAGCACTCAGTAAATCTTAAGGCCTTATAGAAATGTACATCCTTTGTTGAAAGTCAATATTGTGTGTCCTTGCTCTTACCAATTTTCCCAAAATATGTCATTCCCTGTAGATTCTAACTATCTTTAGCTAGTCCATCAGAATGAAACTGGATTCTGACATGGTATTAAAAAGAGACACTTTCTTGAACATTTAACACATCATTGAAAGGAATCCATTGCCCTCAGAAGAGCTCAACACCCTGGGGTGTCTTCAATTATATCACAGGGTGTTCTCAATTCAAAATTCATCTTCATTTGCCTTAATTCACAAGATTATGCCATATGGTCTCTTTAGGAGGGGGGCCCACATGATAAGGTAATTGCAAAAAGGACTTGATTCTTTCTCCAGTAAAACTATGCAATGTGCCATATCTAGCCAAGACTAATTTCAAGGGCTCTTCCAGATTTAAATGCCTATGATCTGTAACCCCTGGTCTTTAATGTGAATTTTGCCACTAGTTTGGCACTTTGAGGGATGGTTAAGTTTGGCCCATTAAGACAACTTGTTACAAAAGCATCAAGCCTCCTCTCCTCCACCCACCATGCTAATGAGAAGAGTAAACATATAAAATTGCTTTTTCCCCTAAAAAAACTTTTCTCAGTTATTTTCCAGGTGTTATGCCAGATAAAGTAGAAATAGAAAACCATTCCTCCACACAAAATGAGTATGAGGTGCACTGAGCCACGGTTGTAGCCTGGGGTGTCTCTCCTAGCTAAGCCTTGTATTACATTTGTATTTATATTGGCTGCATTTCACTGTAGCCCACCTAGAATTCCAAAAAAAACATTACCCAGCACCAACACAAGCCGTGATCAGAAGAATTTTATTATCCAAGTTGCAACATGCAAATATCTTCACATTCTGCTTTATGCAGAGTAGAAAAAAGAAAGGCAAGAAAGAAAGAAAGAAAGAAAAAAAAAAGCAAGATTCATGCTTCACAGAGTCCTGTAGGTTATTACCATGTTTTAAATTGTGAGTTGCAAACACAAGCTGTTCTTAAACAAGAGCAAAAAACAAAAAGCAGATGGTTTCTTTTAACATCCTGTGAAACTTTTCCTGAATGCAAGCGTATGCTCTCTTTTCTCCAGCTGGCATTCCTCGTGTAAATGATCTGGTTGTTTTTATCATTTCTAGAGAGCTGTAAGATACCTCTATCACCCCCCCAACCCCCAAAAAAAGTCACATTGCCAAAAAGTGAAAAAGGAAAAGATGGATTCTGATCCTAAATCTCCCTTGCAGGAGTAGGGGATAATGTATATAATAGCAACAGAAAAATTTAAATCATGCACCCTATATCATACTCAGTAAGTTAAGAAGCGTGCACTGATAATGGCTGAATTTACATAGCACATCAAGGTTTGAGAAGCACTTTACAAACATTATTTCATCTGAGCCTCATAAAAACACTATTAGGTGGGCATATACTAACTCATCAATTTTACAAAGGTTTTCAATAACAGGATTCAAGCCAAAAAGAGTTTCCTTATAAGACCTCAGCTGACCGGAGGCCACAGTTTTCACTCTTTACATAATTGAAATTCTTAGCCAAACTTAGATAAAACATAAAAGGGTACTTTAGTGGGAAAAAATACTGGATTTGGAGTAAAAATCCTGTGTTCAAGTCTCACAGTTATGTAATTATGGGCAAATCAATTAATCTTTAGTTTCCTGATTCAAAAGACAAATATAATAGTTATAATTGCAGGTTGTTGTGAGGAAATTACTTTGTAAATCTTAAAGCATTATAAAAATGTGTTATACAAATAAGATCAAGAGTTATTCCCCGAGGTATAAGTGGTCAAAAGACATAAATGGTTCACAAAAGAGTAAGTGCAAGAAGTTATAACCTATAAGAAAAATTGCTCCAGAACACTAAAAAGAAGAACAATGCAAATCAAAACAATTTTTAAACTTTACATCATGCCTAGCAAATTGTCAAAAATGAAAAAGAATTAACATATTCATGTTGGAGGAGCTGTAGAAAGACAAGCAACTATTGCCAGACCCATGAATGGGTCTAACCATTTTGGAAGTTGATATTATGCTAACAAAGTGACTAAAATGTTGATATTATTTAATCCAGAGATTCTTCTAATAGGCATATACCCCAAGAATATCAAAATAAATATAAAAAAAAATAAAGACCCAATATATAACAAAATATTTAGAATAGTAATTTTTATAGTAACAAAGGACTGAAAACAAAATAGATGTCTATCAATTGAGGAATGGCTAAATAAGCTGTGGTACCTTAATGTAACAAAAAATTATTGTGCTACAAGAAAATATGAGTTTGAGAGGAATACTAAGAGAAGCATGGGAAAATATGTGTGAATTGAAGGAAAATGAAATAATCAGAACAAGGAAGGAAGGAAGGAAGGAAGGAAGGAAGGAAGGAAGGAAGGAAGGAAGGAAGAGAGGGAGGGAGGAAGGAAAGAAAAAAATCCTGTGTTTATTGTTTCCTATGTGCTAGGTGCAATGTTAGAGACTTTACAAATATTACTATATTTAAAGTAATGTAACCAATGAGTACAAAAATGAAAATGGAAAGAATAACAGGTATGACAAGAAAACATTCAAAACTAAATACTGTAAAATTGCCATCAGTAAACATAGATAGATAGATAGATAGATAGATAGATAGATAGATAGATAGTAGCTATAATGTCCCAGGCACTAAAATGACTACATGTAGCACCAAATTAGAGATATCAGAAGACATCTCCTCATGCCCTTTTTTTTTCAAATGTTAAGATACTTTTGAAATAGAACACTGAACATAATTACATATATATTTATGAGTGTGTACCTATATGTATATATAATAAATATGTGTGTGTATCTATACATATATGCATATGTGTATGTGTTAATTTTACTGAATTAGATTTTGTTGTTGTTGTTATTGTTAACAACGGATCCCTTTAGATAATCATATTTCTTGGTGAGGCATCAAAACAGAATATTAGAAAAAGATACCTATTATTAAATGTTTGATTTTTAAACATTTATTTATAAGCTTTGACTCTCTTTACATATCTATAATGTTTTGACTAAATTGATGAAGCAACTAGTTCTTTTTGGGTTCATTAAACTGAACAGATATTTAACCAAATGAACTGTCACATATTTCAGTCACTACATAATCTCACTGGTCAGGGCATTTTGTTAATTGGCATCTAATTAATGCTTAAAGGTTTGCAAAGTGCATAATGTTTATTATTTTATTTGATATTTACAGCAATCCCATGAGTTATTATTATCCCTACTGTACAAATGAGGAAACTGAGACTAAGAGTTAAGTGAGCTGCCAACGATCATACAAGTGACTGAGTGACTGAGGCTGGATTAGATCTCAGGTCTTCCTGACTCCAACTAGGCCATTCTATCCACTCCATTACATAGATACTAACTAGTAATGTGGTTCTTACTGTTTTATTCAGTGATTAAGTGACCCCTTTTTGACCCCATGGAGCATAGTACACCAGGCCATTCTATTCTTCACTATCTCTTGAAGTCTGTCCAAACTCATATTCATTGCTTCCATGACACCCTCTACCTCACCTTCTGCCAACCCGTTTTCTTTTTTCCTTCAATCTTTCCCAACGTCGAGGTTTTTTTTCCAATAAGTCCTGTCTTCCCATTATGTAGCCAAAGTATTAAAGCTTCAGTTTCAGTATTTGACCTCCCAGTGAATAGTTTAAATTAATTTCTTTCACTATTGGCTGATTTGATCTCCTTGCTTTCCAAGAGTCTCTCAAATGTCTTCTCCAGCACCACAGTTCAAAAGCATTGATTCTGCTGTGCTCAGCTTTCCTAGTAGTCCAACTTTGACAGTCATACATTCCAGCTACTGGAAAAGTCATAGCTTCAATTATTCAGACATTTATCATTAAGGTGATGTCTCTGCTTTTTAGTAAGCTGTCCAAATATGTCATAGCTTTCTTTCCAAGGAGTAAGTGAATTTTGTTTTGTTTTGTTTATTTCATGGCTGCAGTCACCATCTACAATGTCTTTGAGCCCAGGAATATGAAATCTGACACTTCTTCCATTTCTTCTTTCTCAGTTTGCCAGGAAGTGAGTGGACCAGTTGCCAAGATCTTCATTTTTTTTTTAATGTTTGAAGCTAAACTTTTACATTCTCCTCTTTCACCTTCATCAAGAGGCTTTTTTATTCTTCTTTACTTTCAGAGTGGTATTGTTTGCATATCTGAGCTATATGACCTTAATACTGGCTTTTGATTCATTTAGCCTGGTATTTCTTATGACATACTCTGCATTTAAGTTAAATAAGGTAACCACATACAGCCTTGTCATACTCCTTTTCCAAATCTTAAACCAATCAGTTGTTCTATGTTCAGTTCCAACTGTTGATTCTTAGTCCACATATAGGTTCCTCAGGTGACAAGAAGGATGATCTGGCATTCCTGTCTCTTTGAGGACTTGCTATATGTTGCTGTAATCCATACAATCAAAGGATTTGGTGTATAGTCAATGAAGCAGAAGTAGATGTCTTCCTGAAACTTTTTTGCTTTCTCCACAATCCAGCAAATATTGACAATTTGGCCATTAGTTCCTCTGCCTCTTTGAAAACTAGCCTTTTTTCTAGTAATTCTTGGTTCATACATTGCTGAAACCTAATTTGTAGAATCTTAAGCATAATCTTGCAGGCAGGTGAAATGAGCTCAAGTGTTCAATAATTTGAACACTCTTTGGCACTGAACTTCTTTAGGATTGGGACATAAACTGATCTTTTCCAATCCAATAGATCACTGTTGAGTTTTCCTAATTTGCTAGTATATTTAACAGCATCATTTTTTAGGATTTTAAATATCTCAGCTGGAATTCCATCACCTTTATTAGCTTTATTGTTAACAATACTTCCTAAAGCCCACTTGATTTCATTCTTCAGGACGTCTGGCTCTAGATCAGTAACCATATCATGATTTTTGGTAATGTTAAGATCTTTCTTGGATAGTTCTATTATCTTCTTGCCACCTCTTCTTAATCTTTTCTGCTTCTGTTAAGTCCCTACCATTTTTGTCTTTTATCATGTCCATTTTTTTTGCATGAAACATTCCCTTGATACCTCTAATTTTCTTGAAGAGATTTCTTGCTTTTCTCGATCTTTTGCTTTCTTTTATTTCTTTCCATTGCTTATTTAAGAAAACCTTATCTCTCTTTGCTATTCTCTGGGATTCTGTATTCAGCTGGGCATATCTTTCTCTTTACCTTTTGCTTTCTTTCTTTCCTCAGCTATTTTTAAAGTTTCACCAGACAGCTACTTTACTTTCCTGCTCTTCTTTTTCTTTGGAATTTTTGTTGTTATTGTTGCTGCTTCCAATACAATATTGTGAACCTCTGTCCATACTCTTCAGACATTCTATCTACCAGATCTAATCCTTTAAATTTATTTGTCACTTTCACTTCATATTCATAAAAGATGTTCTTTAGGTCATACTTATATATTGTCTGATGTTTTTCCCTAATTTCTTCAATTTTAGTCTGAGTTTTTCAATAAGAAGCTTATGGTCTGAGATACAGTCAGTTCCAGGTCTTATTATAAATGACTATATAGAACTTCTCTACCTTTTGCTGCAAAGTATATAATCAATTTGATTTTGATATTGAGCATCTGCTCTTGTCCATGTGTAGAGTCACCTTTTGGGTTGTTGAAAAATGTTTGCTGTGACCAACAAGTTATCTTGACACAACTCTAATAGTCTCTGTCCTGCTTCATTTTGTACTTCAAGGCTAAACTTGCCTGTTATTCCAACTATCTTTTGATTTCCTACTTTAACATTCCAATTCCCTATGATGTTGTTTTTAGAAGATGTTGTAGGTCTTCATAGAACAAATCTACTTTGGCCTCTTTGGCCATCTTTCATTAGAACATAGACTTGTATTACTGTAGTTTGCCTTGCATGCAAACAGGTATCATTCTGTCATTTTAAGATTATATCCCAGTACTGCTTTTCTCACACTTTTATTGACTATGCAGGCTACTCCATTTCTTCTAAAGCATTCTTATCCACAGTAGTACATGTAATAATTACCTGAATTAAATTCATCATTCCCATCCATTTAAGTTCACTGATACCCAAGGTATCAACGTTTAATCTTTCCATCTCCTGTTTGATCAAATCCAGCTTACCTTGTGTCATAGATCTTACATTCCAAGTTCCTATGCAACGTTGACATTTATAGTATTGGTCTTTCCTTTTGCTACCAGACACATCTCCAACTGAGCTTCTTTTTGACTTTGGCCCAGCTACTCCATTGGTATGGATGCTACTTGTAGTTGTCCTCCTCTTTTCCCTAGTAGCATGTTGGACACCTTCTGACCTCAGGGAGTCATCTTCTGGTACTATATCTTTTATCATTTTAAAACTGTCCTTGGGTATTTGGGGAAAAGGTACTGGAGTGGTATGCCATTTCCTTTGCCAGTGGATCATCTTTTGTCAAACTCTCCACTATGACCTGTCCATCTTGAGTAACCCTGCACAGCATAGCTGATAGTTTCATTGGGCTATGCAAGCCCCTCCATCAAAACAAAGCAGTGATCCAGGAGAAAACTAAAGTGATAGGAAATAAATATCTTCTCATATAGGTTTTTTCCCATAAATCTCAGAAGAATACCAATGCAACATGTTTAAAGCTTTCCTGTATCTTTTCTTTTCATTTCATTTTTTTCTTTCTTCCTTTGAAGGATGGATGGTATGTAAATGTAGACATTGGGTATAAATTAAAGATCTCTTACTCTTACTCTGAGGAGCTAACTAGTTCACCACCTTTTGTAGTGATAAATGTCCTCCATGATGCCTTGAATACTATTTCTCACAATAAATTATCATTAATGATGTTCTGTATCTTGTTTACCTCTATCAAAATTAAACATGTATTCAACAAGTAGTATAGCATTCAGATTATTCAATGAGAAGTTAAGTTGAAGGTTCATGACCAAACAAGAGATAGAGAGCATTATGAAATGTAAAATAGATAATTTTGATTATATTAAATTAAAAAGCTTTTGCATGAACAAAACCAATGTGATCAAGATTAAGTGGAAAGAAGAAAACTGGGAAACAATCTTGATAGTGAGTATCTCTGATGAAAGCCTCATTTCTCAAATATATAGAGAACTGAATCAGTTTTATTAGAATAAAAGCCATTCTCCAATTGATAAGTGGATATGATATGAAGGATATGAATGGGCCAGTTTTCAGACAAGGAAATCAAAACTATATGTAGGTATATGAAGAAGTGCTCTAAATCACTTTTGATTAGAGAAATGAAAATTAAAACAACTCTGAGATACCATCTCACAGCTCTTAGATTGGCTAATATGACCCCAAAAAAGGAAAATTATAAATGTTGGATGTGGGATAATTGTGATACTAATGCACTCACTGTTGGTGGAGTTGGTGGAATTGTCAACTGATTCAATTATTCTGGAGAGGAATTTGAAACTATGTCCAAAGGGCAATAAAACTGCACACCTTTTGATTCAGCAATACCACTACTAGATCTGCATCCCAAACAGACCATAAAAAAGGGGAAAGGACCTACATGTGTAAAACTTCATAGCATCCTTTTTCATGGTGGCAAAATCTTAAAAACTGAGGGGATGTCTATCAATTAGGGAATGGCTGAAAAAGCTGTGGCGTATAATGAAGTGGAATACTATTGATCAATGAGAAATGATGAACAGGCAGATTCCAGAAAAACCTGGAAAGACTTGTACAAAATGATGGAAAGTAAAATGAACAGAACAAGGAAAACATCATACACAGTATCAGCAACATTGTGTGATGATCAACTATGAATGACTGGGCTCTTTTCAGCAACATAATGATTCAAGACAAATACAAAGGAATCAGGAGGGAAACAAAAGAACAGAAACTGTTATCCACATCCAGATAAAGAAATGATGGACTCAATGCAGATTGAAGCAAATCTTTTTTCATGGTTGTTTTTTTCTTTTCATCTATTTCTTCTTTCACAACTGTGACTAATATGCAAATATGTTTTCCATGATAGCATATGTGTAACTTATATCAAATTGCCTAGCATTTTAGGAAGACAGGAGGGGAGAGAGGAAGAAAAATTTGGAATTCAAAATATTATAAAAATGAAAGCTAAAAATTATCTTGACATGTGATTGGGGAAAAATAGAATATTACTTAAAAAGGAAAATAAAAGAAAGTGATGCACCATCTCCCAAATATAATCTACTTGGACCTCCTCCTACTCAAAAATTAAGAGTAAGGAGCTAGGCAGGACCTGTGAGTTCAGTCCTATAGTGAACTACAGATGGGGACAATTTCCCTACTAATGCAGGTGAGAAAACTCATTCTATCAATACAGGTTGGCATTTTCTCTGCAGCTTATAGTCAGAGAGTTACCTAAGTATAAAGTACTAAATAATAGTACTAAATGATTTGCCCAGGTTCTCACAGCCAGTTTATATCAAAGGCTGAACTTGAACCAAGCTCTTCTTGGATTTGAGAACAGCCTTTTATCTACAATGCCATACTGACTCTCACTCAAAAATTTTCCATTACATAACAAAAAAAGAAGAAAGAAAACTCTTATTTTTCCCATATTTAAATGACTTCTGGTACTCTAGAATTCTTAATAATAGAAAAACTTTACTTCTAAAGATAACTAATATCTGCTTTCCAGATTAGGGACATATGCATGGAATTTACTCTTGTTTTTGTTCTCAAAATGTTAATTCCACTAGTGGTTAGAGCCAATAAATTTTGAAAAGAAATGACATTATAATAATAATAATACAACTTTGTAATCAAATATTAATGCTTTCCTAAATGTTTACTGTGCTGTTAATTAAATGATTTCCATGCATGGGCAAAATAAACTACCTCAATTCAGAAAAGAAAGGGATATTAAATCAAATATCTAGCCATTTAACAACAGTTTCTATCTTTTACCACTTGTAATGTCCTTTTTCTCAAATTAATCCTTGGAAGAAAGTTTGAAGTGCGGAGCAAAAATAAAAGAAAATTCACTTGTGACAAGGAATCTTCTGCTCTAATTATGTAATTATTAGAGTTCAGGATTCACAAATTATATCTTGTGGTGTTGTTTAACTTGCTTTACTAACCTCTCATTTATGTAAAAACCTCGTTAATTATCTCTGAGTGACAGTTTTCTCTTTGGAAGACTGTGTTCAACATCCTGCGTATATAAGAAGGGAGAAGGAGTTTAGAATTTTAATGCAACATACAATTAAGTCACTTAAATTATGAGGCCTGTGATCCTAAGAGTTGTCAAAACTCTCCCAGTAAGGTGCACATGTCACCTTGTTCCAGCATCCTACTTTTTCATACAAAACGGTCTTTTCCTACTATAGTTGGAAGAGACACTGAAATCTTAAATGGAAATAATTAAAATAAATTAGGAAATGAGGTCTGGACTGAGTAAAAACCTTGAGAAACTATTCTCCAAAAAGGAGGTGATCCATAAATACTTGTCATCCTACCAAATCAAGTAAGATTAAGTCTACTAAGCCAGTAGAAGACAAAGTTGCAGTGGAGTCTTTGGCCAGTAATCAATTAATCAATCAACAAACATTTATTAAATTCCTTTTATGTGCCAGGCACTGTGCTAAGTGCTGAGAATACAAAGCAAGAAAAAAGACAGTCCCACAACATGATAAAATCTCTCTCACAATGAGAAATTTTGAAAGAATGATTCTGGAGAATCTTTTATTCTTTGAATAGTCAAAGTTTATATAGTTCCTACAATATGGTAAAGCACTATGCCCCTGTGCTGTGTTTCAGGGGAATACAACATTTGTATAACACATAGAGTTTACAATCTAATAAGTCAATAAGCATTTATTATGTGACTACTATGTGCCAGGTACTGTACTAAATACTAGAGATATAAAAAGGTGCCTGTCCTCAAGGATCTTACAGTCTAATCTGGAATGAAACTATGACTTTATTAACTCAAACAAAGCATAATTAGGTACAATTGCACCAATCAATCCTTTAAAAATTCCATGAGCAATAGGTACATCTAAAGTATGAAATTCTCCTGCCACTCAGCAATTCCATAAGCCCCAACAAATCATAAATCAAACCCATTACACATCCTGGTCATGCCTATCTATACTCTAGATGCATTAGACCTGATCTGAAGCTAATTAGAAAGACACAGGAGGAAGAGTTGGTAATGGCCCCTAATATTTAGAGTTGAATAGCTTCCATTATGACAAAAAAAAAGGACTAAATTAACTTTTATTTGGGTGTTTTGTGGAACTTTTCACCTGAAGTTAGGAAGTGACAATGAACTGAATCATAAAATCGAAGCTTTAAAATGAGAAGAACCATCTATTGCTCATCTACCCCCTTATTTACTGATGAAGAAATAAAAGCCTCCAGAATTATTGACTCACCCAAGGTTGTGAAAGTAATATGTAGTGAAGCCTTAAGTGAATCCCAGGTTCCTCATACACCAAATGTAAGACCCTTTGCATCACACTTTCTGCTCTCTACCATACTACTTATGTTCATGGAACACTTTGCCTGTATACTCTTCTGGAAAGAAGACTTAGCTTCAGGCTTTGAAAGCCATTCACATGCTGGTGCCAACCTGTCTTCCCAGTTTCATCACAAATTGCTCCTCTTCCTGTATTATAGCCCAAACTGGCTTTCTCTTTGTTACTCACACATAACAATTTTTCTCCCATCTCTAAATTTTTGTATTGACTTTTTTTCCTGGCTGGAGAGCACTCTTTCTTCATCTTCAATTTTTCATACTAGCAAAAAAAGCCAAACAAAATCTAAAGAACACTGGACTTGAAGTTAGAAGATCATTTGGTCAAATACCAGCTCCTATGCTATGCAAGCTGTATAACTCAAGATAAGCTATTTATTCCCATCTGCAAGACAAGGTAACCAAGAATGATATGTTAATGAAAGTAATTTTATCTGAATCAGAGGACTGTTGTGAGGTCAAAATTATATAATAATAGATATAAAATGCCCATTGCCAAAAGAAGATATTTACAATTAAACTATCAACTTAGATTGTAAGTAATTTGAGGGCAGAAATTTCTTTATGTATTCCAAACATTGAACATAACAACTTGCATATAAAAAGTGCATAGTAAATGTCTAATGAATTAAATTGATTTTTCCCTACCTAAATATCCCCCATATCTAACCTTCTATTCCTATCTATGATCATAAGTTCTTATTTAATGTGCTTTCTCAGTTAGAGAGCAGTATTTGCTCTAGCTTTAAAAAAAAAAAACTTTATGTTGATGTCTGTTTTCTTCCAAAAACAACTTTTCATTAATGTCAGGGTCAAATGTATAATCATTTGAGTTAATAGCTAATCATTAAGCTCTGATTCAACTGATTCCAAAGATATAGGTTGGACCTGCAATTTATTGGTACAGAGACCCGCAAATGAGGAAATAATCTCTGCCAATGAAGGTCACTTCTTTCAACTTGTTGTTTTAGGAAATTGGCAGAAAATTAACTCAGAGGTTAAGTGATTTGGGTAGTGTCACACAGCTAGTATGTTTAAAGGGCAGTATTTGAATCCAGGTTATCTGGGCTCTGAGCCCAGCTCTCTTATCTACCAGCCTACGCTGCCTCTTGATTTTAAAGAAATTTTATTATTCCATGTTTTCACAGTTAGTCTCTTATGCCAATCTCTTATTACTTCAGCTTAGGAGGTTCTAAGAGAATTTCCTAATTCAGATTGATTTAACTACCCCATACACTCCCCCCTTCCTTCTGTAGACTCCCAGTGAACTACATATATGTTGGGTTCCCCACCTAGTGGAAAAAAACAGACATTAACCATAAAGTTTTGTTCAAAGATGTACCCAATAATGTACCCCAAATGAGAAAGCACATTGAATAAGAATTCATGATTGTAGATAGGAATGGAAATGAGAAGACATCTTGGAATTCTTCTAATCATCCATTACATTTTGCAGATGAAGAAATTGAGGACTCAGAACGACAGTTACTTGTTTAGTTCAGGCTCTCAGTTAAGGCCCTTGTCACCTCTCCCCTACATGATTGCAATAACTTCCTAATTGATCTCCAACCCAACCCACCCCTCATCTATTAAACTGTCAAGGTTTTTATTAAACACAGATATTACCTTGACACTCACTCAGTAAATCCCTTTTTTCCTTCATGTTCCAGCTTAAAAAACATTTTCTATAGGAAGCCTTTCCTGATTCCCAACTGTTAGTGCTGTCCCTTCCTAAATGCCCTGTATCCAGCTGCCTTACAGTTATATAGAATGTGTTTTTACGTGTGTGTATATATGCATATGCATACATGCATATATGTATATGTGTGTATGTGTTTACTATATATACATATGTGTGTATATATTGTTTCCTTAGATGAAATTTAAGCTTCTTAAGAGTAGGGATTTGTTTCTTTTTAATATATGTATATACAATGCCTAGCAGAAGGCACACACTAGAGCATAGTAGGCATTTGATAATTGTTGTAGATTGATTGGTTGCTCAAGTACACACAGGGTAGTAGTAGATTAGAATGTACGTCCTCAGAATCTTGATCTGGTTATTATATTTATTTGTGTATACATACATGTGTATGTGTTTATGTGTGTGTATACATATATAATATATAATAATCAGCTACCCACTTATTATAATCCTCTAAATATTTACGTAAGTTAAATGATAATTAATCCATATGTATGTATATACACATACATATATATATGTGTACATATATGTATATATTTGTGTGCATGTATATGTATATGTGTGTGCATATATTTCCCAAGGTCACACAGTATCATAGGATGTTTGAGTTTAAAAGCACCATAGAGAAACGTCTAGTATCCAATGCCCTAATTTTTCCAGTGAGTAAACTAAATCTTCTCAATGTCAAGGTCACATAGCTATATAGTGACAGAGTTAAGACTTGAATACAGTCCCCTTGCCTTAGACAACTGATCTTTTTGAAACCCCACACTGCACTTTTTGACAAGACAAAAACGAAGTCTTCTTCCCTATGCCCTTTACTTTCTCCACCAGGTCATTCACCTTTCTATAAGTAGTCATTTATTCTCTATTCAACAAATACGTGTTGAACACCTACTACATAAAAAGCACTGTCTTGGATGCAAAGAAGACATAGTCTCTACCTTTAAGGAGATAAGGAGCAAATCATTATAATAAACTTTTGGAGGGGGCACAGATTACGAATGCATAGTGAACCCACAATGTTACTGTGGAATGAAAAGTTTTTACAGTGGGAATCTATGACTGGGCCTTTAGAGACACCTTTTAGTGGGTTGGCATGGCATGTCATATTAATAGAACAGAAAAATTCCTTTGTTGTGAATGATTTATGATTCCGTCCATACAGGTAGCACAAATCACAAATCTTCTACCTCAAACCCTTATTCTATTGCATGGCACAGTCAAAAGACCGCTGAAGTTGGAGTATTGAACTTTGCATCTCAGCCTTGAATTTAAATCTTCTCTATCCTTTACTACCTGTGTGACCTTGGGTAAATCATTTATGTTCTCTGGGCCACAGTTTCCTGATATGTAAAATAAGAGGATTGGACTAACATATTTCCAAGCTTGAGGTCTCTGAGATTTAGATTCTATAACCCTATGAGTTTTTTCACATAATTTTTACTCTCTGCTTTTTGTTTGTATCTGGATTGTAGCTATATTAGTGCTCAGGTTATCCATCTGTCCTATTTAACTCTCACCTCATGATTGACTCATCTCCTCATCTAACGTAATAACAGGTAAGGGGGAATATTGACCAACACCAGTGCTTATGAGTATATGCAGCTCTATTGGCTGATTGGATTTCAACATTGGAGAGTCTGAGAAAGCCTACTTTTGAAAATATATGATGATGTATAATAGTAGGACCTTCTTTTCCAATTCATAGCATGCACAAATGTTGTTCCTAGGCTTCTTTCCCTGGAAAGAAGAGGAGCCTTTGGTTGGCTGCAGAGTCAGAACTTGAGAATGCATTCAAAAGATGCTATCTGGCCAAATGTCCTCTTTCCTGTTTGGCTGTGATCAAGGGAAAACATGTTGCTATACACCTCTGATGGAGAGAAAGGCTTAGACTCTTAATCTCCCCATCCAGGACCACATGTAGCCATAAATACAGCCTCTGATCTCTACTTCTTTACATTTGTTCTGTCTTCCTTTAAATGGAATGTTACAGATAACTAAGAGTTTGTGAGCTTCAAAAGGTCAGGACAGCAAGCCACCACAAAGCCCCTAACAAGAGTCCAGGTCAGAATTTCCTCAGCCAAGATGACAGTGCAGCCCAAAGGAGTAGGAGACAAGCTTAGGAGTAACTGAGATGTCAACTTGTCCAGTGGTTATGACAATGTTGAAATTGAACTTGATGGGGCAAGTGCTTTGTAGAAGCTGCTTTAAGTTTAAGCCAACTCTTCCCAGAAACTGAAGCAGTATGGGAGTTGGGAGGTGGGAGATGTTTGTACTTCTGTACTTGTTACAACTACTTAAGAAATATCCCTTTGTAAAAACTAACTGATTTTAATTGGTTAAATGAAACTTGGGAACTAATCACTGGGTGGTTAACATTGGAAGGACACACTAGAATCCCTATTCACTTGACTTGAGCTAATAGCATTGGAAGAAAGACTCCCTCAACCCCTCATGGGTAGGAATCTCTAGTAGCTTCAGGGAGAAATGTAACCTTGCTTTGGGAAACCTGACCCACTAAAGTGAGGATGAGTGCTTAAAAAAGCTAAACTGGTCATACATGTTTTTGATGCCATTTTTGGTGGCAAATTGTTGACAACAGGCAGCAACCTACTTATACTCATCATGCATCTTTCCATTTCCTTTTGTGATCTATAGTTTTGATTTTGCCAAGATTGTGGGGCTCCATGAGAAATAGTCATTTAGCAACACAGCGAAAATGTTAGAGTTAAGAAGTTGGGCTTTATCGGTATTGAGCAGCTGAAGGTCATTGAAAGCATGGCACCATTTCCCAAATGCAATCCAACCTGACCTCCTTCTGCTTGTCAGTTCTGACCTAAAGTCATTCTCTATATCTACGCTCTGAATTTCCTTCTTCCCAGGAAGGGACAGAGGTTAGCGTCATTAATTGAGACTTTCATTCAGCAAATCTTTAAGACACTGTGCTAGATAGTACAGGAAATACAAAAGGAAAGTAAATTATTTTCCTTACATTGAATAGACAGATTTAGGCTTGCTGTAAAGAAGAAAAAAACTTCTTGGCAATTTTATCTCTTCAAAAGTGCAATAGGCTGCCTTGAAGAGTGATAAATATTCCCTCCCTACTGGCCTAGAAGCTAAAAAGTTGAATGACCACTTGTGCAGTATGCTATAGAGGGGATTCATCATTAGGGGAAGCTTGGACTAGGTGGTCTCTGAGGCCTCTTCTGACTCTGAAGTCATATGGCTCTATGAGAAGGAGAAAAGAAGTAGAATTAAGTAAATTGCCCAGTGGCACTTAGGCCAACCTCATGCTGACTCCAAAATGTTTGATGAGCTCTTTGATAAAGAATTTAAAGAACCAACCATGATTCCCCCTTTATAGGAGGCCTTCCCTATAAAGTACATTAGACTCTTGGTGCCTCAGAGGAAATCAGAAAAGGCGAAGAGGTTCAGATGGGGAGCAGAATAGCATGAATCTCATCTATTGCCTAAATCATTAGGCTTAACCCTCTAGCCAAATCCAATAAACATTCGATGTACTCCATGATCTGTGATCTGTATTTTGTGTTAACAAGTGCAGTGCTGTATACCCTAATGAACATAACTAGAAATTTTTGATAAATAACCCCAGTTTTAATTTTGCTACTGCCCAAACACAGAGCAATGATATGGTTGATGCATTACTCTCTAAAGTCTAAAGTTTCTACCCCTTAGGTTAGGGATATGGAATAGTAGTTAAACTCTGATTATACTCTTTAGAAAAAGGGGAAATCAAAGTACTGTGTTTCCAAATGTTTTCTTGACTTAAGTGACAGAATATATTATTTGCCCTTTCCTTAAGTAAGGTTTCTGGAAAGTGATAATGACCAAGTTTTGAAGGAAACTTATAACTGTAATAGCAATTTCTAGTTCTATAGCATGTTATAGATAAAAAATGTTTTATATTACATTTCACTGAACACTAATACCAACTCTATAAAAGTATTTTTATCCCCATTTTATGGATGAAGAAATCAGAGTTAAAAGAGAGGTTTAGTGATTAATTGAAGGGTAATCCACCACCAAGTGGTAGAGTCAGCTCTAAAAGTGAAACCAAGCACTTTTTCTGCACTTCCAAATACCTGAATGGATTAACACTGCCCTGTGCCTATCTGTAAAGTATAAGAGTAGGCACCTGGAATCTGATTAGTCATGTTTTGGCACTGCATGAAAAAAACATTAGATTCGAATTTGATGTTCTAAAAGTGTAAAGTGCTGTCACTTTCATAGATTGACTACAACTTTAGAGTTAAACAGAAGGAAATTGTCTCTTCTTTAGTCATGCAGTCTTCTTAGAATTTTAGTCTACTGTAGGAAGCTAATGCAAGCTTTCTTCCTCACAGCTCTTAAATATGAGCAGTTCACAATGGCAAAAAATACTGGAGAAATCATCTTCTCACATCTAGCAGCAGAAAACTGTTCCCTCAAGTCCATGTTAGTAAGAAATAAAAGAGATGGCCATCCTCTTGCCTGATCCCTGAAAAATGATGTCAATCTTTCTCAAAATCCTAGACTAGCAGGAAGTTGTATACAACCACAATCCCAAGACATAGAGGAAAATAATGAATGAATATAAAGAAACAGAAGAAGATTTAAATAAACTGATGGAAAATGAAGTACAGCCAATTAAGGAGAGGGCACTTTTAAGAGAGTGTTGAAAGAAGCCCTAGGTGAAATTTCCTTGTCACTACTGTGTAGTAGTGGTTTAGGATTTTAGACCTGAATTATTTAGGATTTCTCTCTCTCTCTCTCTCTCTCTCTCTCTCTCTCTCTCTCTCTCTCCCTATCTAAGGAAGTGAGACTCAGAGAGATTCCTACCTTCTCTCTCTATCTTTCTGTCCTTATCTCTCTCTGTTTTTCTGTCACTCTGTCTCTCTCTGTGTGTCTCTATCTCTGTCTCTCTGTCTATCTCTGGCTTTCTCTTTTTCTGGTTTTCTCTCTCTCCTCTCTCTTACATCTCTACCTCTTTTCCTCATTCTCTCTTTCCTTCTCTCTATGCACACAATGTATACACATAAGCACCCCCCCAACATATATACATAGATATAGATATAGATATAGATATAGATATAGATATAGATATAGATATAGATATAGATATAGATATAGATATAGATATAGATATAGATATAGATATAGATATAGATATAGATATAGATATAGATATAGATATAGATATAGATATAGATGATATAGATGATATAGATATAGATGATATAGATATAGATATAGATGTAGATAGATATGTACACATGCACACTTATGTGCAAAAAACTGACATGAGCTTAAACTGGACTCCAGATTATGTAGGAGAAAATCCACCCAGGAGGGAGGAGAATTTTTTTTTCTTTTTTCCTTTTCCTTTTTTTTTTTTAGGTGATTGGGGTTAAGTGACTTGCCTAGGGTCACACAGCTAGTAAGTGTCAAGTGTTTGGTCTGAGGCTGGATTTGAACTCATTTCCTCCTGACTTTAGGGCTGGTGCTCTATCCACTGCACCACCTAGCTTCCCCTCAGGGAGAATTTTTTTTCTCTCTCTCTGGCCTTTCACTAAATTTTTTGATCACTCCCTTATCTGTACTAGCTCACAGTTTGTAATTATCTTATAACCTAGTAATACGGGTTTGAAAACTCACTGAGATCCTGAAATTTACAAGGATAAACATTTTTTTTCAGCCCAAAAAGTGATTTGACAGTATCTCAGTTTTTGAGCCAAATGGTGGATAGCTTAGAGGTTTTAAAGAGATATATCCATAATCTTCAAGAGATAGACTAAGAGGAAGAAGGTGGCCTTCAGGAGCTAAGTGGGAAAGAACTGATGGCGCAGAGGTAACAAGCAAATAGAAAAAGCAAAAGTAGTAAGGAGCAGGGGTAGAGAAGGGAAAGATCAGGAGGTCAATCTACCAATGAATATATCTCTTCAATGGCTGAGTGAAGTTTCAAGAAAAAGTCTGTTCTTTCCCTAACTTCCCTTCCCAGTGCTTGTCCATTATTGGACAGTGTCATATACTCTACTTCTTTCTTCATCCTAGTGACCTGGATTTTTGTTGGGAACCTGAGGAAGTTAGGAGTTAGCTAGAGATAAATAATAATTTAAATTGAGGCACAGAGTCAATTATTTAGCTAAAAGTAAATATTTTATTCCTAATTTAAGACTGAGCTATTATGATTGTATTCCTAACATTTTGTTTAGTACAGAGGTGGGGAACCTGTGGCTGTGAGGCCACACGTAGCCCTCTATGTCCAAATCCCTTTAAAAAAAAAGATTTATTCTGTAAAACTTGCAGTCAGCCTAAAGGTGGCACCTGAGGACCTAAGAGGCTACAGGTTCCCCACCACTACTTTGGTATAAACTCTATAATCCAGCAGAGGAAGGAATCATATGAACCTATATTGCCAGTAGACTTAAAAAAACTAAAAATAAAAAGAGAAAGAGAGAGAGAGGAGAGTGCTGTTTGTTATAACAGGGTGTGGCTGATTAAATCCTTAGAGACAATATCTCCCTAGGATAGGAGAATGATGCTAACTCTAATTCCCAAAGCAAGGCCCAGAATGAGTACTGTTACATACTTAACATATTTAATCAGCACTTTAATTAATCTGTTGTTCATCAATGTGAAAATTTTCATTTACAGCCTTTCCTCCTGTGAAATTTTATAAATGAATATAAAAGCATCTTTGTCCTTTTATCCATGTTTTTCCCCTAAGTCTTCCATAAAAGCTCTACCCAACACCCACTAGAGGGATGATGGCAGATTCTATGATGGTAGGCAGGCTTGATAGCCTGGAAGCCTGATATTTATTTATTTATTTACTTACTTACTTAAGTATTTATTTGTTTATTTATTTATTTATTTGTTGGTTTGCTTACTTATTTATCTATTATATATTTATTTATTTAACCATTTATTTGCTTATTTTACTTATTTATTTAACCATTCATACATTTATTTGCTTGTTTGTTTATTTATATATTTGTTTGTTTGTTTACTTATTTGTGTGCATGTACATATCAGCCTAGCTAAATGCAAAGAGATTGGCAAGAAGATCAGGCCTAAGATGGCAATTTTGGGGGCTATGATGACCAGCCAAATTTGTTGAAGTTATTTTAAATTTGTAGGAGTTATTTCTGTACATCTATTATCTCCTCTAATAGATTATACTAGATTTTTGAAATCAAAAATCCTGTTCTATTTATCTTTGTATCTTTGCTCAATGATTAGGAAAGGCTTCTTTAAAGAAGAGACAGTTAATAGAGCTCTCAATCAATAAGGAGTCAATTTGTATTTATTAAAGTGACTACTAGGTGCCAGGCACTGATGCTTTCTTTTAATATGTATTTTATTAATGCCTTTTGCTTTTACAGCACCTTCATTTTTTTCAACATGTCCCTCTGAATCCCTTGATCAGTGAGCCATTGTTTATAACAAAAAATGAAAAAGAAGAAGGGGCAAAATTAGTTCAGCATAAGCAGCCAATACATCCACTGAATCTGATAGTATATGCAATGTTTCATACCCCAAATGTATCACTAAAATGCTCTGTTTCTTGTATCTTCCATCAGAGAGTAAAAAGAAAAATAGGAAATTTAAAAAAGCATATTCTAATTTTTAATGGCTCCTATAAAGGTAATATTTTTTGGATAATGAATTTAGAATGAGTAGGAAATTTAGAGATAACTTTCATCATTTTATAGATGAGTAATTTGAACCCAGAGCAGTGAAGTGATTTGCCCAGGTACTAAGAAGAGGAATTGCAATTTGAATCCAGGTCATCTGACTCTAAAATCGACTAATACTGAAGGTTTTGGATTCTCATATCTTTCCAAGTCTGCAGCATCAGTGGTATAGCTAAGACAATAAGGGACACAGTGGACCTAGCTTGTGACAATTCTGACAAATAAAAACAGCCTGAGGGTAGGGAACCTACACCACCACCACCACCACCACCACCCAATGAGTACAAAGATCAAAATATCATTTTGCTGACATTCCTTTTACCATATCTTCTGATCTCATGCAACCTATCCAGGCTTGAAATCTCTGCCCTATCCCTCTTATTTCCTGCTTCCAATTCAATTCCTAGACTTGCTATCATTTCAAGTAATAGTGGATCTCACTCATCCTGGCTTCTGTTTTACATTAACTAGAATCTTGATTCAGATTCTGCCTCAAATGTTCCCTTAACTCTAGTGATTAGGGAAATCACCAGGGCATAGCCCAACCCCAGTGGTACATTCACTATGTTCTTCCCCTCTGAGTTAGTGAGGGTTAACATCTTTGTTCATTTACCCTATTCCCTAATTCTGACATCTTCCTCCTGATCTCTTATCTATGTGCCACAAATCCTTTGAGGTCAAACACAACCTCCTCCACAAAACTTTTCCCCACCAATCAATCAGAAAGGAAGCATTTATTAAGTGCCAACTGTGTGCCAGGTTCATTTTACATCTTGACACTTGGTCAGGGACATCCCACCACTGAATAATACTAGGATCTCAGGGACCATAGAAGGTAGGACAATAGAAGCAAAATTATATCTCTCCTTCCACAGAGATAACAGATATTTGAGTTACGGATAACAATTAAATCCTAATTGGCAATAATGTAAACCTCTTCTGGATTGACATGGTAAATACAGAAACAAATGAACTGCTATTTTTCAGACCTGGATGGTAGTCATTCAAAAGGAAAAGCTAATTTTAACCCAGGAGGCAAATTCTATATTTTAATCAAGTATGACAGAGCAGGAACAATAAATGGGCAGTTGAGGTGAGGGAATATCACTTCCTCCTAGCTAAGATTTCAGATACAGAAAGTTACACTGCCTATTGCCGAAGGAAGTCAATTTATAGCTTTGACTCAGATCCTAAAGAAGTAGCCTTTAGACCACTGTCCAGATAACTGAGAATTGATGGGAAATCATCTTTACTCTTCAGAACAGGAGGCACTCAGATACCTCATGCTCCTTGACTGTTCTAGCAGTAATACTTGGCCTATTTAACTAATAAAAGGGCTGAGCTAGGAGTCATAAAAAAATGGGATTAGTATATGTCTGCATTTTACTCTGCTGCTGTCCTGCAGAGTACGTTCAAAATCTAAATATTGAGGCAGTATCTGAGAAAATTATTTGATGACGTTCTTTATTACTGCAATAAAATTTCCTGTTAAACCCTCCCATACAAATGTCTTTGTTTTCCTTAAAGTGTAACTTATATCTAATTGATTTGGGGATGAAATCTATTTTTGTTCTTCACTAAAGCTATTGGACTTGAATTCTAAAACTGTCTTTCCATGAACAACATTCCTGTTTGTTGTTTTTTTTTTCCAATGCAATTAAGTATGTGCTGAATGAAGAAATCACAGATGGATATTTTCTAACACATTAAATTTCTTGAGTCAAATAGTGTATATAATTTATATTTGTAATGTTCTGAAGATTTCATATCTCCTATGTCTCCATCTCCATATAAATAATTTATATGCTTTAATATTTCAATAAAGCCAGTAGGGTTCATGTTGCTCTGCATCTCTCTTTTCAATGCCCAGGAAAGTAACTCAGCCTGTAAAATATTTGCTATTAATCTTAACATGTTGAGGGAATTTTCTTAATTGTTCAGAGTTTAATATGACAATTCAGAAAATTAAGGTTCTTTCAGTCACTAATAGATGATTGCCAAATGACACCTTGCTCTTGCCTGTTAAACTTTTCTCTCTTATAATCTATGTGTTAAAAAAAAAAGTAAGTGCCAATTAAGGTTGGGGGAGTGTTTTCTAAGACATTTCATTAATTAATTAATAAAATACTAATATGCAACTTTCTGAAGGTAACAAATAATGAATGGCTTTGGAAAAATCTAAAGAAACCACATAATAAAGACCCAAAAGCATTCGGTTCAATTCAACAACCTTTTATTGTATACCTACTATGTACATATTATTCTTCCCAGGCACCTTTGTAAGTTCCAATCAATAAAACAAGAGCATTTTAAAAGCCTATGCACTGCTATATGCCAGTCATTCTGTTAAACACTGGGAATATCACAGAGAAATTACATGGATCTAAGAACCTTAAACACACTCAATAGAATCATGCAATGATGGAGTTGGCTCAGTCTTTTAGAATGGAATCAATCAATTAGCAAATATTTTCAAGCACCTACTAAGTTCCAGACACTGTGGAAGGCCCTAGGGGCACAAAGACAAGAATGAAACAATCCCTTCTCTTAGACAGCATATATTGCATATGAGGAAAACAACATAAGTGCATGTAAGTACATATATAGGATACACAAAATAAACATAAGGCAATTTAGTGATGGGGAGTACATGAAAGGAAGTAATATATAATAATTCTGAAAAGGAAGGATAAATTCAGATTACGAAGGTCTTTAATGCAAATAGAGGAACGCATATTGTATCCTAGAGTTTGTTTGTTTGTTTCATGCAATAGAGTGATATGGTCAGATCTCTACTTTAAGAATATCACCTTGGTAGATTATGAAGGATAGATTGCAAAAGGGATACATTTGAGGCAAGTAGACTAATTACGTAGTTATTGCAACAATCCAGATGAGAGGCAATAAGGATCTGAACTACGGTGGTAATTATATGAATGTAGAAGAGTTGGATATGAAGGACTGTGGAGGTAGAATTAACAAGATTTGGTAATTGATTGGATGTGGCAGGGGGAAGGGGTAAAAGAATCTGGGGGGAAGAGTAGAATTGTCTTAACATGACTACCTTGTCAACTAGGTTGTGAACCTAGTTGACTGAAAAAAAAATTTGGTACCCTCAACAGAAATAAGAAAGGTAGGAAAAGGAGTGTGTATGGGGGGGAAAATAATGACTTTTGTTTTAGACCTATCAGGTTTGAAGTGCCAGGGAGTGACAGAGACAGAAATAGAGAAAGACAGAGACAGAGAGAATAATGGAAGGGTCCTTTATCTGAGGTCAATAAATTTGATTTTGTATTTAACATTTTGAAAATTGTATTTCAATATAATTGGTTTTCTTGTTAATTCTATGCTTAATTTCATTCATTTAAAAACATTATTCTGAAAAGGAGTACATAAGCTTCATCAGATTGCCAAAGGAGCTCATGACATACATTAAGAAAAAACCAATAACAACAACTTTAAAACTGCTGGTATGGAGCAAGAAAATGATTCAAGACAGGTATTTGAGGTATACCCGCAATTGAGGGTAGGAGAGTTGTGGGAGGAAGAACATGGAAGACAGTCCAGGAAAGAAGGAAAAATTGGCATTGAGGCTGGAAGAGAACCAAGAGAAAGCAGTGTCACACACACAAAAAAAACCTGAAAAACAGTATATTGTAGAAGAGATATAAAACACCAAACACTATCTTTAAAAACTGTGTTATGCTACCCTAAGAAAGCAAAAGGCAAAAGATGGTGGCTCAGCATGAACCCTAGACCTCTGTATCTCAGGCACCATCAACATATGTTGGATTTCAACATACTGGTAGAAGTGCTTCTCTTAAATTGCTAAGTGAGATGTGTGTTTCCCTTTGTTTTCCCAGTAGTGGTGATAGATTTGCACTGATCCATCTACACTCTTTGAGCAGATACAATTTTCTTCACAGCCTCATCCCTGATCAGTAAATGCACAAGGGGTCATGACTTATCACAGAGTGAAATTACCTGTCCCAGACAACTATGAAACCCATGATCCTGGCTAGATTGACACCATTCTCTAATCAAGGGATCACATTGGCTCATATTTAAGAGCATATTGACTATGACTAATAAAGACTTGGACTCATAAGTATTCCATGAGAAGTACTTATACAATAGTCCTAATACTTCATAGTACTTTCAAACTCAAACCTCTGTCCACAAGGAGAAAAAAAAAACCTGAAGATCTTATTTTGATTTCTTATTGAATGTGAAATAATGAAAAATACTCTCTATGCTTAAAACTTCCATTCTTCACCCAGTTTCCCAGATAGAAAAGTAAATAAATAGACAGCTTTTGTTTTGGCTAGTAGCCAGGTGACCAGCCTTGGGCCAGGCTATAAGATTAATTAAAAAACAGCCTCCCCTTGGATCCCATTATTGCTAATTCTGGTATCATCCATAGGGGGCAAGGAAAGCAAGCTTGGGAAGTTTCCTGAATGCAAAGAGCAAAGGAATGAAATTCTCCAGTGTTATCACCCTGCTGATTCTCAACAGCAGTGAGTTAAAATATTTTAACTTAAACTTGCTCTTACTTCATTATATCAAAAGCTCTGACTCCATTTTTGTGAGTACTACTTCTACGACACTATTCTCCTCTACCTTAGAATATGGTCTCTATAAGTTGATATGACCCAAAACATCATCCCTTGGGGCCCAAACATCTGTCAATACTTACTAGCACACCACTGAATACATGTAGTTTGTGGAATTCATGTAGAATTTTAGCATCACAAAGATCATCCAATCTACCTTCTAGCTTTTTCCATCTCTAAGACTGCATATTCTATTTTTTAGGTTCCCTTTCTAAAATCAACTTTTTGCATTTCATGTTCTAAGGTGCCTTCCACCTTTAACATTCTATGTTTTACATTCTAAGGCCTCTTCTAAGTGCTAACATTCTGTGTTCCAACTCTCTCCTTTTACATATGACGAAAAAGTCTATTTCTAGGTTGCCACAAACACATTTGAGAAAAAAACATTGTTTTGCTTTCAAAGTACAGGTGTGAATCACTCTGAATAAATCCAAGATTGGGGTTGGAGGCAGGAGCTGCACCTGTACTCCAGAAATGAGGTAGCTTCTTAGGCCATATATTACCTAGTCAGAAATGAATAGGTTTTTTTTTCCTTTGCTGATATTCATCCAACCCAGCTGCCAATACTCACTCCCAAGCAGAACTTTGCATTTTTAGGTTCTATGCAGGCAAACACTTGAGGACAGATGTAGGAGAAGAAAAAGAGAAAACCCAAGAGAGGCCACCCTCCACAAATTAGGTTTGGGCATCAGGGACATGCCTTCTGGAATTAAGTGTGTGCTTAATGTGGCTTTGGGTGACAGCCTTTCACCTTATGCCATGCCTTCATTAGGAAGGACATGTATCTTCAGGGAGACAAAGTCCTCAATACACACACATTCTTTGTCACATTATACATCAGAAACTTATACTCGACAGATGGGAGTAAAAAAAGAAACGTGTTGGTTGCCTGAGGCGAGTTTTAATTTGTCATTCAATAAAGTTTGTTTCTTTTTTTAATGGTTCACTTAGCCAAACTTGTGATTGAAAAATAACCCCTAAAACCTCCAGATGAGCAGAAGTTTGCTTCTTAGAGCTGCTTCAACAGAATCAACTTAGGGCCTATTCTATAATGTCTTGCCTCTTCCTAAACATCACTAGGGGTGGGCAGGCAATACTATCTCATGAAGTAGATCATTCTATTCAAGCAGCTTGGACCATCCCTAATTCTGAACAAGAATCTTCCTTTTTCCACTTCTTTACCAAGTGTTTATCACTTAAATGTCCCTATTAAGTCTCAGTCCGTATGATAATAAATGGTTAATTGAATCTCAGAAGGAGAGGTAATTGTGGAAGGCTCACTGGATATGGAATGAAAAGACTTAGCTTCAAATCCCAGTTCTACTTATTTCCCATGTGATTCTGGGCAACTTACATGACCTTTCTTTTCAGTTTCCTCATCACTAAGCTTAGGGGGCTGGCTCAAAGGAACTCTGTAATCCCCTTCTGCTTTAGGTGATCTATTCATCTATGAATGACTTCAGCTTCCCTGAGTCTCAGTTTCCTCAGCTACAAAATATTGGTTCTAATGACATCAATACTATGACCTCACAGACTTGTGAGAAAAGTATTTTTAAAGTGTAAGGTGGTATATAAGTGGAAGTCACCATTTTTATCTCCTATATCCTCCAATGCAGCCAGCATGGTGCCTAGCAGTTGAATGGCTGCTATAAAGAGGAGAAAAATGAAAGTCAGATATCAAGCTTAATTTTGAGCCTCAAGAGCTTTCCTTCAAAAGCCCTCATCAAGCCCATTCTCTTCATGTTCCTATTTGTATCTTCTGGCATCTAGTACTTCTAGAGGATAGAATAAAAGTAGGAGAGACAGATAAGAAGCTAGATGGCAGAATCAGGATCCCCCCCAAAAAAAAATCTCAAAAGGTTAGGAAAACCTGCCAAATCTAATGAATTTTAATAGATAAAAATGTCAGGTCCTACACTTGGCTTCTTAAAAATCAGCTTCATAAATGCAAGATGGGAGGGACATCACCATATAACAGATCCCATGAAAAATATGAGGCATTTTAATAGACTATCAATAGCGAATCAATAGCATAATATAGCAAACAATTCAGTTCAATCTATCAAATGTTCATTAAGTATGGGAATGGCAGGAAAAGGGAGGAAAGGAAAAAGTATTTCTATAGTGCCTACTATGTGCCAGGCACTGTGCTAAGTGTTTTTCCCCCCAGATATTTCATTCGATGCTCACAACTCTGAGAGGTAGGTGTTATTATCTCTATTTTGCAGTTGAGGAAACTAAGGCAAACAGGGGTTATACAGCTAGTAAGTGTTTGAGACTGGATTTAAACTAAGGCCCAGGTCCAGCACTCTATCACTTGTACTACTAGCTGTCTCTGCACTGTGCTAGGTACTAGAGCAGGGGTGAGGAACCTATGGCCTTGAGGCCACATGTAGCTTTCTAGGTCCTTGGGTTCAGCCTTTAGACTGAGTCCAAGTTTTACAGAACAAATCTTTTTATTAAAAGAAATGGTTCTGTAAAGTTTGGATTTTATGTCTAGATATTCAATGATGAGAATCAATCAATTAACAAATCAGTAAATAAACATTTATTAAACACCTGTTATATGCCAAGCACTGTGCTAAGCTCTAAAGATACAAAAGAAGCAAAGGACGGTCCCTGCCCTCAAGGAACGCACGCATGGAGGGGACAACAAGCAAATAAATATATACAATTAAGCTCTATATGGAATAAGAAACAATTAAGAGAGAGAAGGCACTAGAATAAGGGGTTGCGAAGGGCTTGGATTGGATTTTAATTGGCATTTCTAGTATGTCAGAAAAGCCATTAGGTTGAGATGATGAGGAAAAGAACATTCCAGGTCTTGAGTACAGCCAGAGAAAATGCCTGGAGCTCAGAGATTGGATGTCTTGTCCATTGAGGAGCAATAATTCCAGCATCACTGGATTAAAAAATACCTAATGGGGAGAAGATGTAGGAATATTGGAAAGGTAGGAGGAGTTACGTTATAAAGGGCTCTGAATGACAAACAGAGGCTTTTGTATTTGATTTTGGAGGTGATAGAAAACCACCAGAATTTATTGAATGAATACAGGGGTGATATTGTTAGAACTGGGCTTTCAGAAAATCTCTTCAGTAGCTAAAAGGTGAATGGGTTGGAGTATAGAGAGACTTAAGGCAGGCAGATTCACCAGCAGGCAATTGAAATAGTCCATGTGTCAGATGATGAAGGCCTGCACTAGAGTGGTGACTATTAGAGGAAAGGTTTCTTACTTGAGAGATGCTGCAAATTTGAAACTGACAGTCCTTGGTAATATGTTGTATACTGGATGTGAGATATAGTGAGGAGTCAACAATGACACCTAGGTTATGAACCTGAGGAAAAAAAGGATGATACTGCCCTCTATTGTAAGGGAAGGTGTGGTATGAGAATGTTTAGGGTGAAAAACAGTGAGTTCAGTTTTCGACATGTTGAGTTTAAGATGTCTACTGGACATTCAGTTTGAGATGCCTGAAAGACATTTAGAAATGCAAGACTTGGAGACAGCTAGGTGGTGCAGTGAATAGAGCTCTGGCTTTGGAGCCAGGAGGACCTGAGTTCAAATCTAGCCTCAGATACTTAACTCTTATTATCTGTGTGACCCTAGGACAAGTCACTTAACACAGATCACCTCAACAAAAAAAGCAAAAAAATAATGCAAGATTGGAGGTGAATAGAGTGGTTGGAACAGAAGAAGTAAATGTGAGAATCATCAAGATATAGATGGTAATTAAATCTATGGGAGCTGATGTAATCCCCTAGTAAAGTAATATGGAGGGAGAAGAAAAGTGGGCCCAGGACAGAACCTTGGTTAAAGGAAGTGATCTGGAAGAGGATGCAACAAAACAAATTGAAAAGGAGTGGTGAGATGGGGAGAACTAGGAGAGAATGGTGCCCTGAAAAAAGAAAGAAGGGGAGACAGTTATCAACTGTGTCAGTGTGATTTCAGAGAGGCTAAGGAGAATGAAGACTGAGAAAAGGCCATTGGATTTGCAACTAAGAGATCAGTAGTAACTTTGGAGAGGGCAATTTTGGTGGAATTAAATAATTCCTACTTCAAGAGCTTTCAATGTATTCAGAGAGGAGTGATATGACAATTACAATTAAAATTAAGGTGGCAGCAGTCATTAGCAACTCAACAGGGCACAGGGGAGGATCAGGGAAAGTTTCATGGAGAAGATGGGACCCAAGTGAAGCCTTGAAGCAAGAAAATGATTCTATAAGGCAAAGAGAAAGAGGGAGGTCATTTCAGGAATGGGGAGAGGTTTGCACAAATGTTATTATTGAAGTTTATTAAGAAAACCATAGTGTATACAACAAGAAAGGACATAATTTTACTGTAACTACTGAATTCCCCAAGGGCTGTCCATACTTACAGTACTATGGTTAGTTCTCTGTGTCACATTTTTAGAAAGAATAATGTTTATGCGTATGTATGTGTGTGTGTGTATGTGTGTGTGTGTGTGTATGTATGTACATATATATAAAATTAAAATTGGAAAGAAATCAATGACATTTCAATTCAGTAATCTATATATCTCTATTTTAAGTTCATAGATCTTAGGTTAAGAATCCTTATTTTGGTTGTACTTCCAGTACAATTGGTTGTCATTTGTACTCAAACAGGACCAAAATGATATCATTATGTTGGGGTCAGGGTATAGTGTTTCTGACCATGGATGAGCAGACCAATACAGGCTCAAAAGTCTCTACCACATGTCAAGCACAAATAGTCCATATGGGACTTCCGCTTCCAGGAGCCAAGATGGCAGAGTGAAAAGGTAGTCGCTCTCACTCTCCCTTATCAACCTCTGAAAACCCAAAAAATATCACCCCAGAAAAAAAAAAACCCTGGAACACCTGAACTAGAAGAAAGACAAGGAGCAGCAGTGCAGTAGCCCAGCAAACGGGTCTCCCAGGCAGACAACTACCCTGTGGCATTCATCTGAAAAGAGATGAAAAACACAACCTAAAGGCTTCCTAAAGCCCTGGCCTTGCTGATTCCAACCCAATATCAGGCTAGCTTTAGGAGCCCTGAAGCCTCCAATTGTGAAGAAATCCTGAAGCCCAGGTGGTAGAGCAGGCAAACACCAACACCTGGACCTCCAAGTGCCTCAGTGGGGGGGGGGAACCGGTGGAAACCAGCTCAGAAAACCACCAGGAGCCTCGGCAATCCACCTCAAAGGAATCTCCCAGTACATTAGCAAAAACAAGGGAGACAACACTGCAGGGCGCCCCGGGCAGATAAACACCCTGCAGCACCTATCTAAAAGGAGTGAAGAAAGCTAAAGGAAAGGAAAAGCAGGCAACCTAGAATTGCTGAAAGTTCCAGCCTTGCTGATTCCAGCCCAACACAAGGTAAGCTGCCAGAAACCTACAGCCTCCAATTCCCAGCATAAGAGGCCCCAGAACGCAAAGCCAGTGACCAAGACCTAGGCTCCCAACACAAGAAGCTTGGGTCAGTACCCTCTGTTCCCCAGCAGGAGAGCTCAATCTCTTTAAAGGCCAGGGAATAAAGAAACACCATGAGTAAAAAGAAATGTACCATAGATTCATATTATGAGAAGAGTGAAGATCAAGACAGAAATTCTGAAGAGGACAACATTGTCAACAAACCCACATCTGCAACAACAAAAGGGAATATGAACTGGTCTGAAGCCCAAAAAGCCTTCTTAGAAGAGCTCAAGAAGGATTTTAATAGTCAAATGAGAGAGGTAAAGAGTCCTTCAAAAATACAATTGGCCATTGGAAAAAAAAATACACTGAAGAAAACAAGTCCCTAAAAAACACAATTGGCCAATTGAAGAAGGAAGACAAAAACTAACAGAAGAGTACACTGAAGAAACAAGTCCCTAAAAAACACAATTGGCCAGTTGAAGAAGGAAGTACAAAAACTAACAGAAGAAAACAATCTGTTAAAAACTAGAATTGGACAAATGGAAACTAATGTCTCTATGAGAGAGCAAGAATCAGTCAAACAGAAACAAAAAAATGAAAAAAAAATGAAAATGTAAAATACCTCATCAGTAAAACAACCGACCTGGAAAATCGACTCAGGAGAGACAATTTAAAAATTATTGGACTACCTGAAAATCATGATGAAAAAAAGAGCCTGGACAGTATCTTTCAGGAAATCATAAAGGAAAACTGCCCAGAAGTCCTAGAACCAGAAGGGAAAATAACCATAGAAAGAATCCACCGATCACCACCTGAAAGAGATCCCAAATTGACAACACCAAGAAATATAATAGCAAAATTCCAAAATTACCAGATGAAAGAGAAGGTGCTGCAAGCAGCCAGAAAGAAAGAATTTAAATATCATGGAACCACAGTCAGGATTACACAGGACCTTGCAGCTTCTACATTAAAAGACCACAGGGCATGGAACATGATATTCCATAAGGCAAAGGAGCTTGGAATGCAGCCAAGGATCAATTACCCAGCAAAAATGAGCATCATTTTTCAAGGGAGGAGGTGGATATTCAACAAAATAGGAGACTTCCAAACTTTCCTGATAAAAAGACCAGAGCTCAACAAAAAATTTGATCTTCAAGTACAGGACTCAAGAAGGACTTAAAAAGGTAAATGGGACAGAAGGATACAATATGTTGTTAATAAGGGGGGGGGCTGTTTAAACCCCTACAAGGGAATATGAGACTTGCAACCCTTGAGAACTGTATTGTTATTACACCTTGTTAAAGGAGTATACATAAAGAGGGTGGATATTAGTTGACTTTGATGTAATGATAAAAAAAAATCTAATCAAGTGGGTTAAATGGATCCAAATAAGTGGATCAATCTAATCTTAGAAAAGGTACTGAGAAAGGAGGAGGCAGACAAGGGTAAATTACATTACAGGAAAAGACACAAAATCCTATTACAGCAGAGGGAAAGAAGGGGGGGAGCATTGTTTGAACCTTACTCTCATCAGATTAGGCTCAAGAAGGGCATAATATAATCAGTTAGGTATAGAAATCTAACTTGCCCTATAGGCAGTAGGAGGGAAAAGGGGAAAGAAAAGGGAGGGGGGGAAAGAAGGGAGGGAAGCAGCAGTAAGACTAAAGGGGAAGAAAAGGGAAAGGGATAATAAAAGGGGAAGGGACTGAAGGAGGCAGTGGTCAAAAGCAAAACACTAGTGAAGGGGAGAAAGGAAAAAGGAGAAAGAAAAGCATAAAAGGGGGAAAAAGGATGGAGAAAAAGACACAGATAGTAATCATAACTGTGAATGTGAATGGGATGAACTCTCCCATAAAAGAAATGGATTGCAGAATGGATTAAAAACCATAATCCTACAATATGTTGTTTACAGGAAACACATTTGAAAAAGAGTGACACATACAGGGTAAAGGTAAAAGGCTGGAGCAGAATATATTATGCGTCAGCTGAAGTAAAAAAGCAGGGGTAGCAATCCTGATCTCAGACAAAGCAAAACAAAATAGATCTAATCAAAAGAGATAAGGAAGGAAACTACATCCTGCTAAAAGGCACCATAGACAATGAAGTAATATCATTACTAAACATATATGCACCAAATGGTATAGCATCCAAATTCTTACAGGAGAAGTTCAGGGAGTTACAGGAAGAAATAGACAGCAAAACTATACTAGTGGGGGACCTGAACCTCCCCTCTTGGCACTAGATAAGTCTAACCACAAAATAAACAAGAAAGAAGTTAAGGAGGTGAATAGAACATTAGAAAAGTTAGGTATGATAGACCTCTGGAGAAAACTGAATGGGGATAGAAAGGAATATACTTTTTTCTCGCAGTACATGGCACATACACAAAAATTGACCATGTACTAGGGCATAAAAACCTCACAATCCAATGCAGAAAGGCAGAAATATTAAATGCATCCTTTTCAGATCATGATGCAATAAAAATTATATGTAATAAAGGGCCATGGAAAGATAGACTAAAAAATAATTGGAAACTAAATAATCTAATCCTAAAAAATGATTGGGTCAAACAACAAATCATAGAAACAATCAATAATTTCATTCAAGAGAATGACAATAATGAGACAACATACCAAAACCTATGGGATGCAGCGAAAGCAGTTCTTAGGGGAAGTTTTATATCTCTAAATGCTTACATAAATAAAATAGAAAAAGAGGAGATTAATGAATTGGGCATACAACTAAAAAAACTAGAAAAAGAACAAATTAAAAATCCTCAACTAAACACCAAATTAGAAATATTGAAAACCAAAGGAAAAATTAATAAAATTGAAATTAAGAAAACTATTGAACTAATAAATAAAACTAAGAGCTGGTTTTATGAAAAAACAATAAAATAGATAAGCCTTTGGTTAATTTAATTAAAAAAAAGAAAGAAGAAAACCAAATTACTAGTATCAAGAATGAAAAGGGGAAGCTACCACCAAGGAAGAGGAAATTAAAACAATAATTAGGAATTATTTTGCCCAACTATATGCCAACAAATTTGACAATCTTAGTGAAATGGATACATATTTACAAAAAATAAATTGCCCAGATTAACCAAGAGGAAGTAAAATACTTAAATAACCCCATCTCAGAAAAAGAAATTGAACAAGCCATTGATGAACTCCCTAGGAAAAAATCTCCAGGGCCAGATGGATTTACATGAATTCTATCAAACATTTAAAGAACAATTAATTCCAATACTATATAGACTATTTGGGAAAATAGGTGAAGAAGGAGTCTTACCAAATTCTTTTTATGATACAAATATGGTGTTGATACCTAAACCAGGAAGAGTCAAAATAGAGAAAGAAAATTATAGACCAATTTCTCTAATGAATATAGATGCAAAAATTTTAAACAAAATACTAGCAAGTAGATTGCAGCAACTTATCACAAGAATAATACACTATGACCAGGTAGGATTTATACCAGGAATGCAGGGTTGGTTCAATATTAGGAAAACTATCAGCATCATTGAGCATATCAACAACAAAACCAACAGAAACCACATGATCATCTCAATAGATGCAGAAAAAGCTTTTGATAAAATACAACACCCATTCCTATTAAAAACACTAGAAAGCATAGGTATAAATGGAGTCTTCCTTAAAATAATAAATAGCATTATCTAAAACCTTCAGCAAGCATTATATGTAATGGGGACAGGCTAGAAGCATTTCCAATAAGATCGGGGTGAAACAAGGATGTCCATTATCACCACTGTTATTCAATATTGTACTGGAAACCTTAGCTTTAGCAATAAGAGAAGAAAAAGAAATTGAAGGCATTAGAATAGGCAAAGAAGAAACAAAGCTATCACTCTTTGCAGATGACATGATGATATACTTAGAGAATCCTAGAGAATCAAGTAAAAAACTACTTGAAATAATAAACAACTTTAGCAAAGTTGCAGGCTATAAAATAAACCCACATAAATCATCAGCATTTCTATATATTACCAACAAAGCCCAACAGCAAGAGATAGAAAGAGAAATCCCATTTAAACTTACTGTAGACATTATAAAATATTTAGGAGTCTACCTCCTGAAACAAACCCAGGAACTCTATGAACACAATTACAAAACACTTTTCACACAAATAAAATCAGATCTAAATAATTGGAAAAACATCAGTTGCTCATGGGTAGGTTCAGCTAATATAATAAAAATGACAATCCTACCTAAGCTAATTTACTTATTCAGTGCCATACCAATCAAACTACCAAAAATTATTTTATAGAGTTAGAAAAAATAATAACAAGATTCATTTGGAAAAAAAAAGGTCCAGAATATCAAAGGAACTAATGAAAAGAAATGCAGGGGAAGGTGGCCTAGCAATTCCAGATCTTAAATTGTATTATAAAGCAGCAATCATCAAAACTGCTTGGTACTGGCTAAGAAATAGGGAGGTGGATCAGTGGAATAGGTTAAATATGCAAGACACAGTAGTCAATGACTATAGTAATCTATTATTTGATAAACCCAAAGACCCCAGCTTCTGGGATAAGAACCCACTCTTTGAAAAAAACTGCTGGGAAAACTGGAAAAGAGTATGGCAGAAACTAGGCATAGACCCAAATCTCACACCATATACCAAAATAAAGTCAAAATGGGTTCATGACTTAGATATAAAGGCTGATACCATAAGTAAACTGGGAGAACAAGGAATAGTTTACCTATCAGATCTATGGAGAACAGAAGAATTCATGACCAAACAGGAGATAGAGAACATTATGAAAAGCAAAATGGATAATTTTGATTACATTAAATTGAAAAGTTTTTGCACAAACAAAGCCAATGCAACTAAGATTAGAAGGAAGGTAGAAAATTGGGAAAGAATTTTTACAACCAGTCTCTCTGATAAAGGCCTCATTTCTAAAATATAGAGAATTAAGACAAATTTATAAGAACACAAGCCATTCCCCAATTGATAAATGGTCAAAGGATATGAACAGACAGTTCTCAGATGAAGAAATTAAAGCCATCTATAGTCATATGAAAAAATGCTCTAAATCATTATTGATTAGAGAAATGCAAATCAAAACAACTCTGAGGTACCACATCACACCTATCAGATTGGCCAACATGACAAAACAGGAAAATGATAAATGTTGGAGAAGATGTGGGAAAATTGGAACACTAATACATTGTTGGTGGAGTTGTGAAATGATCCAACCATTTTGGAGAACAATTTGGAACTATGCCCAAAGGGCTACAAAAATGTGCATACCCTTTGATCCAGCAATAGCACTTCTAGGGCTATATCCCAAAGAGATCAAACAAATGGGAAAAGGACCCACATGTACAAAAATATTCATAGCAGCTCTTTTTGTGGTGGCAAAGAATTGGAAATTGAGAGGATGCCCATCAATTGGGGAATGGCTGAGCAAGTTGTGGTATATGAATGTAATGAAATACTACTATAAGAAACAGGCTGACTTCAGAAAAACCTGGAAAGACTTATATGGTCTGATGCTGAGTGAAGTGAGCAGAACCAAGAGGACTTTGTACACAATAACAGCCACGTTATGCAATGACTAAGATTGTTAAACTGAACCCTTCTTAGCATTACAGGATCTAAGACATCTCCAGAGGCCTCGGGATGGAAAATGCTGTCCACATCCAAAGAAAGAACTATGGAAGTCGAATCGCTATCACTTATTTTTCTTTGTTGAGTTTTGTTTCATCTTTCTGATGGTTCCTCCTATTGGTTTTAATTTTTACTTACAACTTCACTAATGTGAAAATATGTTTAATGGATGTAAATGTAAAGCCTATATCAGATTGTGCTCTTGGGAGGTGGGGGGAGGAAGGGGGAGAAAAATTTTAAACTCAAAAGCATATGGAAGTGATTGTTGAGAAATCAAAATAAATTAATAAAAAAAATTTTAAATAAAAAAAACAAATACTCCATATGAACATTTGGAATGGACATGTCTGTAAATTTGCACATATCCTGTTTCTTTTGAATAACTACAATTCTACTTTGCTCTTAAAGTGCATTATTTTCTTGGATGTAGGCATGCCATACTGGGCAGTCCTGTGCCAGTGTCTTCAATGTCTCATAATCAATTTCAAAGTTCTTCAGAGAGACCTTTTCTTATATCACTTTTTCTGATTCATGTGAGCACTTGCCTTATGTGAGTTCTCAGTAAAATAGTCTTTTAGGCAAGGGTATGTTTGACATTTGAACAATGTGGCCAGATCATGGAAGTTATGCTCTCTGCAACAGAGATTGAATACTTGGCAGTTCAGCTCAAGAAAGGACCTCAGTGTCCAGTACTTTACCTTTCCAGGTGATCTTCTGATTCTTCCTAAGATAATTTAAATGGAAGCAATTACGTTTCCTGGTATGGCATTGGTAGACTTCCCAGGTTTCATAGGCATTCAACAATAAGGTCAGCACATAGACTTCAGTTTGGTAAGCAACCCAATACCTCTTCTTTCCATACTTTCCTTTGGAGCCTCCCAAAAATTGAGTTAGCTCTGGCAATGGGTGTGTCAACCTCATCATCTACATCAACATCCCTGGAAAGTATATTGCCAAGGTGAATGAACTTATCCACAGCATCCCAAATTTCTCCATTACCTATAACTCATCATTCCACGTATAGATGGTATGGTGCTGGCTAATGGGCAACTTCTGTTTTCTTGGTGTTAATTGTCAGGCCAAAATTAGCAAAGTGGCAGAGAATCAATCCATCCTCTGTTATGTCTCAGTCTCAGAAGCTGCATTTGGAGAACAATCATTTGGGAATAAAAAGTTACATGCCAACTCTTCCTCCATTTTAGTATTGGCTTGTAGCCTTTTCAAGTTTCCAGTAGGACTAGTCCTTAGGTGAAAAACTGAAGAACTTTCATCTAAGACTTGGCTCCTGCTAATAATGGAGTAAATGAACTTAGGATCTGGTGCAACCCAATATCTCACAGTTGATTATTTTCCATTTGGGGTACCTCAAGTAGCATGAACCTCTAATTGCTTCTTGCTATAGTTAACTCAACAGCCATAAAGTGAAAAGAGACTAGAAATGGCAAGAAACTTTCTCTGTCCAAATGCTATCTTACATCCACTGTGCCTACTCTGTCTCTGACCTTAAGCTCTTGAATTCAACTTTCCAGTGGCCAAGAAGTACATCACATCCGCTTTGACCCTTCCAATTTAGCTGTTCCTTCACTTCTCCTCTGACACCCCATAATCTTGGAGAGAAGTAGGGATTGAAGTAAAGGTATTACATCAGGTCCTAAGAATGTTTAGAGTGAAAAAAAACAAGGTGAAAGATATAATAGCTATCTTTAAGTATTTGAAGGGAGATTTCCTAGAAGGATGGCAGAATAAAAGGTAATCTTGGGTTCGGTTCTCATCTGCCGTCACAAATATAAAAAAAGAAAAATATCCCCAAATGGAACAAAACAATCATGAAAGGAAAAGGAAAATTGAAAGAACTTGCCACAAGGAAATTTGTAAAGAAAAAATAACCTAAGACCAGTTCAACAGTCTTTGACTCTTGTCACCCTAACACCTTTTCCTCTTCCCTCAGTCCACAATGTTATTTATCAGCATTTGCAGAAGCCCTTGACAGTATCCTAGAGGGCTTGCTCCCAAGGAAGGCCAATGTACTTAGACCAGTCCTAAGGCACAGGGAAAAGAAAAGGAACCCTCAAGATTTTCAAAGATGACAAAAAGTGAAAATGACAATTGATGGCAGGCCTTCAAGAAAACAATCACAGTAATGCACTGTTGGTGGAGCTATGAATTTGTTCTGCTGTTCTGTAAAGAAGATTGGAATTATGCCTTCAAAGTCATTAAACTGCTTAGTAATGCCGTTAGTGATCCTTTACCCTAATAATATCAAGAGAAAGGAAAAGGACCTAAAAAATACAAAAATATTTATAGCCACTCTTTTATGCTAAAAAAAAAAGCAACCCTGGAAATTAAAGGAGTAAAAGGTAACAAATTGTATCAACATAATAGAATGTTTTCACATCATAAGCATGGAAGGGATAGTTTCTGAGAAAACCAAGGAGAGTGGCATTAACTGATAAAGAATGAAATGGGCAGAACCTAAACAATTAATACAATAGCAACACTGTAAAGAAAAATCATGTTGAAAGAACAGAGCTTTTCTAATCAATTAAATGACCCACCAGCATTCCAGATGACCAATGTAGAAGAACACTATCATCTCCTGACAGAAAATGAGTGCAAACAAGAAACAAAATAAGGCATGAATTTTTTTTGGAGGGGACATGGTCAATGTGGTAATTTGTTTTGCTTGACCTTGCATGTTTATTGCAAAAGGTTTTCTTGTTCTTTTTTTTCCCCTCAATGGGTATCAGGAAACCTAAAGAGAAAGGGGAAAGGGCAAGTCGGATAGATTCCTAATATTCTTCCTCCCTCAAAAAAGAAGTAAGAATGTGAAAGAAAGAATGACAGACAAGCAGGACAACTTAGAAAACTATATGATGAAGGAATCATATGTTTAAAAAGAAAAGGAGACTACATAATGTAGATTCAGTTTCATGTATGGTTCTCTCCTGTTCTTCAATCGCATATGGAAATATTCATTTTATTTGATGTTTGTTAAGTTCACAATAAAAATAAAATGAAGAAAAAAGGGAAAAATCAAAAAAGGACCCAGGAGATAGAAAGGGGAATAAAGGAGCTGAATTTTGTCACTCTGGTTTTAAATTTAATACACACTTTAAAAGAATAGTCTGTACATAGTGGAAATTCATGGATTCTGATATAGTCATCTTATTTTATTCTATGTACATTGGAATCTCCATGTTCATGGATGATTAAGTTCATAATAAAAAATTTAAATTTAAAAGAAGAAATGTGAGCATTGGCAAAGGATTAGAGAGCCTGAGGGAGATTGTGAAGGAGGTAGAGCCCCAGAAGTACAGGGCTTGTTACAACTGTTCATTATATAGGAAGAAAGAAGCAGCCAGCAGAAGTAGTGAGAGAAAGGTGGAGAAGAGACCCAACTGTAAAGGCTTCTCAGTGTTTCTCCTCACTAATGTCATAGGGGAGCTGCTCCTTACCACCTCAAAAACAACTCATAAAAATTCAATAGAGAATCAGTCGCAGAGAAGAGGTAAGCCTAGAATAATAGAATTGGAAAAGGGAGAGAGTAGATTATCTACCTAAATTGTTGGGAGGGGCAGAGTTTAGAGATACATAAATGGGAGTCAAAGGTTTAGTGGATGGATTACTTAACACATAGGGGACAAATGGTGAGTAGAAAGACAAAAAATGAGACTGGGACCCTCTGTTTCACAGTACAATTCCATCACATCCCAATGTTTTCATGGAAAACGATTCCTGGGAAAAGATTCAAGCATTACTAGAAGCAGAAACTAGTAATGGGTGGTGGGAGAACTAGGTTTTACAAATTAGTGTCATTGAAATTAAGACAATGGTTTATGGGCAAGGGGTGGTCATAAATAAAAATAGACAGAGAAACAGAAAATAGTAGTTTAAACTCAAGGAATTAATGATTAGGCATGGTAATGAAATGAAGGGAATTTTTCAGGGAGGAGATGAGTCAAATCAGTGAAAGCAAAACAAAGTGTAGAACCTAGGTTCTGATTTGAGGATTAATTATATATGTGTATATGTATGTGTGATATTTGTATATATATAAATTCCAATTCATGTAGTTAATATAATTTAACTCCTAATAAGTAATTTAACTTTTAATATATAATTTGCATTATAATAAACTATATTAAATTACATATTGGTGGGTAGCTAGGTGGTGCAGTGAAGAGAGTGATGGGACTGATTTCAAGAAGACTCATCTTTCTGGGTTCAAATCTGGCCTCAGACACTTACTAGCTGTTTGACACTGGGTAAGTCACTTAACCCCATTTGCCTCAATTCTCTATCTGTAAAATGAACTGGAGGAGAAAATGGCAAACTGCTTCAGTATCTTTGCCAAGAAAACCCAAAATGGGGTCACAAAGAGTTGAACACAACTGAAGAATGACTCAACAACAACAAAAAATACATATTTGATATTTATGTAATTAAACTTTCACATTTATACATATTTAAACTCCATGTAAATATAGATGTGTATATACATACATGCATATGATGAGAAAGAAAAGCAGAGAGAGTAGATGAAAATATATATACAATATATATAAAAATTTTTATATATAATATATATAAATATATGTGTGTGCTTATATAATTAAAATATGCAGACAGATGTAGAGAATGAAAATAAATAGGAGATGATATAGGCTATTTATTTAAGTGAAAGTTAATTGTCTCCTCATAATTTTCTTCCCTTCCTCTCATTTCTTTACCTAATTTTTCTTCTACTGCTCTTATTTTATTTTTAGCTCTTCTAGGAATACTTGTTGGGCTTGTGTCCAACTCATTTTTTTTTAAAGCTTTGCTTATATCTGTTTTAATTTCATCATCTTCTGAGTTTGTTCTCTGTTACCATAGTAACTTTTTTATGGTTAGATTCTTGTTGTTGTTGTTGTTGTTTGTTTACTTTTTCAGCCTATTCCTTGATTTTGAATTTAGTTCAAAGTTGAGCTCTGTTGTGAGCAAGGAAGGGCAAGAGTTAAGAAGGGAGGTAGGCAGGGGCACTGTCCCATGCTTCAAGTTTTTTTCACACTCCTGTTTTCAGAGCTATTTCTGGGAGTTTGAAAAGTTTTAATACTTCCCAAGTGATGTGATCCATGTGGTCACTCTCCTTGTCTGCACTCAGTTCCTTACTCAGGACAGACCCCTGATCTCTTGAGATTGAAATCAATACTGCTCCTTAGGGATTCTGTTCCCTTGCAACCAGAAGTAATACTGCTCCTCAGGGTCTGTGATCCTTTGTGACCAAAAGTGATACTGCCCCTGTTTTCCCTAAGTATCCCATCTTTGAACTATGACTCAGAAGTGAATATAATTGAATGGAGTTGCCAAATAGCTTTCAGTCCTGCTTCCAGTGCTAGCACAGGAGTCCCCTGTGGTCTCTTTCTGATGGTTGTCAGGTTCCCTTATGGTGTCTGGCCTGAGAGCTTCTGAAGCTGCCATTTCTTCTGTTGCCATGTCCTGTTCCCACCACTGGTGTTGTATTCACATGGTTTCCAGGCCAGCTTCTACCCCATGTCACAAATCTCTCCTTCCAAACTCATAAGTTATCTTAGGCTGGAAGATTGTCTCAACTAGACATTTTTTGGTTCTGTCACTCCAGAATTCTATCTGAGATCTTATTTTAAGGTTGTTGGGAGAGGATTTGTTGCAGAAGTCAACTGAGTGATTCCTCTACTCCACTATTTTGACTCCCTGGGTTGAGAATTCTTAACCAAACAAGTAACACAGGCAAGGAACTACTAAGACAGATTGTTGCATACATTGTTAGATGTATTCATTACATCAATTTTTTTTGCCTTGTTTTCTTTTGTTACAAAGCAAAATTAAAGTTAGGGGAAAAAGTTATTTTCTCATAGAAATTACAACACTGTAATAATCAAGAGCAAGAAAAGGTATTTTAAGTGTTTTTAAAAAATATAAATTAATTAATTTATTTTTAGTTTTCAGCATTCACTTCCAAAAGATTTTGAGTTACAAATTTCTCCCTATCTTGTCCCTCCCCCCACCCCAAGATGGCATGCATTCTGAGTACCCCTTCTCCTAATCTTCCCTCCTTCTATCACTCTCCCCCCTTCTCTTATCCCATTCCCCTTCAATTTTCCTTTAGGCCAGGATAGATTTCTATACCCCATTTCCTATATTTCTTGTTTCCCAGTTGCATGTGAAAATAACTTTTTTAACTTTTGTTTTTAAAATTTTAGATTCCAAATTTTCTTCCTTCCTCCCTCCCCACCCATCCTTATTGAGAAGGCAAGCAACTTGATACAGATTATACATATGTAGTCATGCAAAATACTTCCATAGCAGTCATGTTGTGAAAAACTAAGTATATTTCCCTTCATCTATCATGCCTCCATTTTTTCTATTCTTCTCTTTTGACCCTGTCTCTCCTTAAGTGTTTGCTTCTGATTCCCCTCCTCAATCTGCCCTCTCATCTATCATCCTCCTGCTCTATTGTCCCCTTCCATCCCCTGTTTCTCAATAGGGTAAGATAGATTTCCATGCCCAATTGACTGTGTATGTTATTCTCTCCTTAAGCCAAATCCTATGAGAATAAGATTCACTCATTCCCTCTCACCTTCCCCATTTTGCTCTTCACTGTAAAGCCTTTTCTTGTCTGTTGTATGTGAGATAATTTACCCCATTCTACCTCTCTCTTTCTCCTCTCATTTCTCATAGAATTACAACACTATAATAATCAGGAGCAAGAAAAAGATTTTTAAGTGTTTTTAAAGAAATATTTAAGGATTGTCTTGTAGGAGTAGATTTTCTCTACTGTATCCCAGAGATCAAAACCAGAGGCAGTGGATAGAGATTTTTTAAAAAGCATAGTTAAACTTTATAAGGAATACTTCTAGCAATGGAAGCTACTCCAAAAATGCAATGGTCTTCTTTCTGAGGTAGAGATTCCTTCACATTAGACTTCAAGATGATTGAACACTCCTGGGAAGATGTCATATAAATATAGATTAGAAAAGAGGGCTCTGAAGTCTCTTCCAATTGTGAGATTCCATTATTCCATAGCTGAAATCTACATGATTTCATTGTATGCATGTGTGTGTAGTACAACATCAGAGATACTTCCCAACTCCTACTTGTAGTGGTGGACTGAGTTTCTAAAAGATTGTTACTGCTGTTCCTATGGATTCTTGAGTGGTCACACTCCTGGACTAGTTTTCCATAGCACTATGGGAATAACTGAGTTTCCTCAACAAATTACAATATATTTCATAAATGATGTTATCTGCTTTCATCTAATGACCAAATCCTCCGTGTTCCTTTCAAATTGACTAAGATTTCATTCATAGATAGTTTTCATTTGATTGATTGATTGAGATGAGATGTGTGGCCTTCTATGATTAATTGGGATGAGAAATGACCCTCATTTTTACATAGGATAATAGAATAAGCCATAAAACAACATGTCTTGGCTGAATCTGCTTATGTAGTGTCTGGGGTGATGAGTACAAGGACCTTATGGCAAACTCAATTAGAGATACTGTATTCCAAATAATGAAAGAAATTACTTTCCTATATCCTTTTCAAGGAAATGGAAATATGAAATGAATTAAACTAACAGCTCTAGGGCTCTGTGTAAGCTATTTCTTCTCGTTATTATAATGTGAATAGTATTCTTTAATCACTGGAGTCTATAATGTTCCTTTCCTTACTTTAAACTTTTCTTTTATGCAGCCCTGCTTACTTCTTCATGTCTCCTAATCCTCCTTACAAGAATGAATATATTACTCAGATATTATGGTAATTTAAAACCCTATTCTTGATTTCTTCAACCAATCTTAGCTTAACCTCTTCTCCAGAAGAATAACTTTTGCTTTCCTAAATCCAGCATGCACCTAACATGGAGATTTGAAATCACTGTCTCTTGACATATAAAGAGGTATTTTGAAGAGTTTTTTGAAGCACTAATTCTGGTTCAAAAATTTAAAGAAAATCTTCAAATACAGCTTCATCTCCCTTATGTGAAAACAGTGGATTATTTTTTATTAATAATTAATAATTATTAATAATTAATAATTGGCTGTGCTTTAGCCAATATGTTATTCCATATTAACTTCTTGGGGTATATATTACACCTCCTCCAGCATATCTAATCTAATGTTACCATCATTAGGTTCTCATCAGAGTTAATTTGCTTCTTGGTTTTTGGCTCATTCCCTGGAATTAGCACTATAGTTTACTTCAAAAGCCTGCTTTTGTCTTCATGATAGACAACAAAATAGTATCTTGGGGCGAATGTTTGGAAAGGGGGGAAGGAAGGAACAGTGAGCAAAGTTGCATAAATAAAGCAAACTTATACATCTGTCAGAGTAAATTTATTTTGAAATATTAGATCATTTTGAACCTTAGTTAAAACACTTGGTTTTAAAACAATATACTGTCTTTAAATTTTTAAGGCTTTCTTATCTCTAATAATATTTTTTCAACTACTTGTCTTAATGATCCTTGTATTCTATAAGTGGATCCAGTCATGGCCAAAAATGAGTACATTTATTCTGCTTACCTCCCCACTAATTTGTCTTTGTAGCAGAAACCCTAATATTTATCTGCCATATTATTCTTATTGTTATAAGCCATTGCCATGCCCCTAGTTTTATATCAAACAGCAATGTAAAAGAAGGGTCCTCATTTTCATTTTTTGTTTGTTTTTAATTTTTGACATGTGTGTATGTGTTCCTACTTTCTGTGCAGCATTACATGGGCAGATGAGAACAATCTGTCCTTATGGCCATGAAGACAGCTTAAGCAAGAGCTTTGAAGTACTGAGAGTTTGGTCAGACATCAAAGATGCCAAGGTCATCCACTACATTCAGGGCAATTCCCAGTCATCTTGACTGTTGTCTTGCCACTGACTGGTGACTCTGAAGAAAGAGAGTGAAGCTGATAACTTTGTTCAACTCTGCATCACTTCAGTTCATGCGAGAGTCATGGCATTTCCCTTGACATCATTAGTCTTCTTCAAAAATGAAGGACTAACAATAACAATGATAACTTTCCCTGATATTAATGAATCATTTACTACTTACTCAGATTTCAGTGACTTTCATTCAAATCCAATGGACATAGAATGAATGAGTAAATTAATGATTTAAAAATGTGTTTATTAAGCACTTAAGTAAAATATGGCTGAGGATTGCCTGAAATTGTAGGCCAGGTGAGGCACTCACTATTTAGCACAGATTAAAGTGTTAAACCTTCCAGAGTATACTTTCTGATCCAGTTGACAAGGCTATGAGTTAAGCCATAGAGAAGTGTGACCTTAGGGAGTAATATGCCCATAAGGAACTTACAAAAATAATGGAAATAATTTTTTTTCAAATACATCAAGAGGTCCATTTTTTAATCAGTTTAAGAACCCTCTGCACAGATACATATGTCAATCCTTTTCTGCCTTTATCTTTATGGGTTGTAAGGACTTTGAAAAGTCACCAGATGGCGGCTGACTTTTTAGTTATGAACATCTCTGAATTTAACTAACATGCTCCTCAGAGGACAAAAAAAAATGGGCCCATACTTGACATTTGGGAATACTTTTTAAATTTGTGCTTCACTGTAATAGTCCTTAAAAAATAAGAAGCATAGAAGATGGCTGAGTAAAAAGATAGTCGCTTTCACCCTCCCTATCAACCTCTGAAAACCCAGAAAATATCAACCTAGAAAAAAAAAAACCTGGAACAGCTGAAGTAGAAGAAAGATGGGGAACAGCAGTGCAGCAGCTCAGAAAACAGGTCTCCCAGTGCCTCAGCAAAAATAAGGGAAGCAGCACTACAAAAGGCCCAAGGTGGATAAGCACCTTGGAGCATTCATCCAAAAGGAGCTGAGGAATGCAACCTAGAGTCTTCCTGAAGTCCCAGCCTTGCTGATTCCAACCCAACACAAGGTAAGCTGTCAGAACCCTACAGCCTCCAACTGTCAACCAGGAGGAGATCCTGAAGCCCAGGTGGTAGAGCAGGCAAACACCAACACCTGGACCTCTGACTGCCTCACTGAGGGCAGGGGAACTGATGGAAACCAGTTCAAAAAACCACCAGGTACCTCGGCAATCTACCACAAAGGAACCTCCCAGCACATTAGCAGAAATGAGGGAGACAACACTGCAAGGGGCCCCAGGCAGGTAAACACCCTGCAGCACCCATCTAAAAGGAGCTGAAGAAAGCTAAAGGAAAGGGAAAGCAGGCAACCTAGAACTGCCTGAAAATTCCACCTTGCTGATTCCAGCCAATTGCAAATATAAGAGGCCCCAGAATGCAAAACCAGGGATCAAGACCTAGGCTCCCAACACAAGAAGCTAAGGTCAGTGCCCTCTGTTCCCCAGCAGGAGAGCTCAATCTTTTTAAAGGCCAGGGAATAAAGAAACCATGAGTAAAAAGAAACGTACCATAGATTCACATAATGAGAAGAGTGGAGATCAAGATGGAAATTCTGAAGAGGACAACATTGTCAGCACACCTACATCTGTAACATCAAAAGGGAATGTGAACTGGTCTGAAGCCCAAAAACCCTTCTTAGAAGAGCTCAAGAAGGATTTTAAAAGTCTAATGAGAGAGGTAGAAGAGTCCTTAAAAAATGCAATCAGCCAATTGGAAAAAAAAAGTACACTGAAGAAAATAAGTCCCTAAAAAACACAATTGGCAAACTGGAAAAAAAGTATACCGAAGAAAACAAATCCCTTAAAAACACAATTGTACAATTGGAGAAGGAAGTACAAAAACTAACAGAAGAAAACAATCTGTTAAAAACTAGAATTGGACAAATGGAAACCAATGACTCTATGACAGAGCAAGAATCAGTCAAACAGAAACAAAAAAAGAAAAGAAAAAATAGATGAAAACATAAAATACCTCATCGGTAAAACAACCGACTGGAAAATCAATCCAGGACAGACAATTTAAAAATCATTGGACTACCTGAAAATCATGATGAAAAAAAGAGGCTGAAGGGTATCTTTCAGAAAATCTTAAAGGATAACTGCCTGGAAGTCCTAGAACCAGAAGGTAAAATAGACATAGAAAGAATACACTGCTCACCACCTGAAAGAGATCCCAAACTGACAATGCAAAGGAATTTAATGGCAAAATTCCAAAATTACCATATGAAAGAGAATGTGCTGCAAGGAGCCAGAAAGAAACTATTTAAATATCATGGAACCACAGTCAGGATTACACAGGACTTTGTAGCTTCTACATTAAAAGACTGTAGGGTGTGGAACATGATATTCCTTAAGGCAAAGGAGCTTGGATTGCAGCCATGGATCAACTACCTTGCAAAAATTACCATGATTTTTCAAGGGAAGAGATAGATATTCAATGAAATAGGGGACTTCCAAATCTTCCTCATAAAAAGACCAGAGCTCAACAAAAAATTTGATCTTCAAGAACAACATTCATGAAAGACATAAAAAGGTAAATGGGACAGAAAGATATAATATGTTATTGATAAGGGCAGACTGTTTACATCCCTACAAGTGAAGATGACACTTGCAACTCTTGAGAACTGTATTGTTATTACACCATGTTAAAGGAGTATACATACTGGGGTTTAATATTAATTGACTTTGATGTAATGAAAAAAAAATCTAATCAGGTAGGTTAAATGGATCCAAGTAAGTGGATTAGTCTGGCCTTACAAAATGTACTGAAAGATGAGGAGGCAGACAAGGGTAAATTATATCACAGGAAAGGACACAAAATTCAATCACAGCAGAGGGAAAGAAGGGAGGGGGTGAGCATTGTTTGAACCTTACTCTCATCAAATTTGGCTCAAGGAGGGCATAACATAATAAGTTAGGTATAGAAATCTAACTTGCCCTGTAGGCAGTAGGAGGGAAAAAGAGAAAGAAAAGAGAGGGGGGATGAAAAGGGAGGTGGGGAGGAAGGGAGGGAAAAAGCAGTAAGAGTAAAGGGGAAGAAAAGGGAAAGGGATAATAAAAGAGAGGAGTGACTGAAGGAGGTGGTGTTCAAAAGCAAAACACTAGTGAAGGGGGGGAAAGGAAAAAGGAGAAAGAAAAGTATAAATGGGGGGGAAGGATGGAGAAAAAGACATGGATAGTAATCATAACTGTGAATGTGAATGGGATAAACTCTCCCATAAAATGGAAATGGATTACAGAATGGATTAAAAACCATAATCTTACAATATGTTGTTTACCGGAAACACATTTGAAAAAGAGTGACGCATACAGGGTAAAGGTAAAAGGCTAGAGCAGAATATATTATGCTTCAGGTGAAAAAAAGCAGGGGTAGCAACCCTGATCTCAGACAAAGCAAAAGTAAAAACAGATCTAATCAAAAGGGATAAGGAAGGAAACTACATCCTGCTAAAAGGCAACATAGACAATGAAGTAAAATCATTACCAAACATATATGGACCAAATGATATAGCATTCAATTTCTTAAAGGAGAAGTTGAGGGAGTTACAGGAAGAAATAGACAGCAAAACTATACTAGTGGGGGACTTCAACCTCCCCCTCTCAGCTCTAGAGAAATCTAACCACAAAATAAACAAGAAAAAATTTAAGGAGGTGAATAGAACATTAGAAAAGTTAGGTATGATAGACCTGTGCAGAAAACTGAATGGGTATAGAAAGTAATACACTTTTTTTCTTGGCAGTATATGGCACATACACTAAAATTGACCATGTACTAGGGCATAAAAACCTCACAATCCAATGCAGAAAGGCAGAAATATTAAATGCATCCATTTCAAATCATGATGCCAATAAAAATTGTATGTAATAAAGGGCTATGGAAAGATAGACTAAAAAAATAATTGGAAACTAAATAATTTAATCCTAAAAAATGATTGGGTCAAACAGCAAATCATAGAAACAATCAATAATTTCATTCAAGAGAATGACAATAATGAGACAACATACCAAAATTTATGGGATGCAGTCGAAGCAGTTCTTAGGGGAAGTTTTATATCAATAAATGCTTATATAATTAAAATAGAAAAAGAGGAGATTCAATGAATTGGGCATACAACTAAAAAAACTTAAAAAGAACAAATTAAAAATCCTCAACTAAACACCAATTTGGAAATATTGAAAACCAAAGGAAAAATCAATAAAATTGAAATTAAGAAAGCCATTGAACTAATAAATAAAACTAAGAGCTGGTTTTAAGAAAAAAAAATAAAACAGATAAACCTTTGGTTAATCTAATTAAAAAAAAGAAAGAAGAAAACCAAATTACCAGTATCAAGAATGAAAAGGGTGAATCCACCAAAAAGGAAGAGGAAATTAAAACAATAATTAGGAGCTATTTTGCCTAACTATATGCCAATAATTTTGGCAATTGTGGTGAAATGGATACATATTTACAAAAACTTAAATGGCCCAGATTAACAGAAGATGAAGTAAAATACTTAAATAATCCCATCTCAGAAAAAGAAATTGAATAAGCCATTGATGAACTCCCTAGGAAAAAGATCTCCAGGGCCAGATGGATTTACATGTGAATTCTATCAAACACTTAAAGAACAATTAATTCCAATACTATATAGACTATTTGGGAAAATAGGTGAAGAAGGAGTCTTACCAAATTCTTTTTATGGTATAAATACAATGCTGATACTGAAACCAGGACGAGTCAAAACAGAAATAAAATTATAGACCAATTTCTCTAATGAATATAGATGCAAAAATTCTAAACAACATACTAGCAAATAGATTGCAGCCACTTATCACAAGAGCAATACACTGTGACCAGGTAGGATTTATACCAGGAATGCAGGGTTGGTTCAATATTAGGAAAACTATCAGCATTATTCAGCATATCAACACCAAAACCCACACAAACCACATGATCACCTCAATAGATGCAAAAAAAGCTTTTGAAAAAATATAACACCCATTCCTATCAAAAACACTGGAAAGCATAGGTATAAATGAAGTCTTCTTTAAAATAATAAATAGCATCTCCCTTAAAACATCAGCAAGCATTATATTTAATGGGGATAAGCTAGAAGCATTTCCAATAGGAACGGGAATGAAACAAGGATGTCCATTATCACCACTGTTATTCAATATTGTACTGGAAACATTTAGCTTTAGCAATATGAAAAGGAAAATAAATTGAAGGCATTAGAATAGTCAAAGAAACAAAGCTATCACTCTTTGCAGATGACATGATGATATACTTAGAGAACCCTAGAGAATCAAGGAAAAAACCTACTTGAAATAATAACCAACTTTAGCAAAGTTGCAGGCTATAAAATAAACCCACATAAATCATTGGTGTTTCTATATATTACCAACAAAGCCCAACAGCAAGAGATAGAAAGAGAAATTCCATTTAAACTTGCTGTAGACAGTATTATGTGTTTAGGAGTCGACCTCCTGAAACAAACCCAGGAACTCTGTGAACACAATTACAAAACACTTTTCACACAAATAAAATCAGATCTAAATAACTGGAAAAACATCAGCTGCTCGTGGGTAGGCCAGGCTAATATAATAAAAATGAAAATCCTACCTAACCTAATTTACTTATTCAGTGCCATACCAATCAAACTACCAAGAAATTATTTTATAGAGTTAGAAAAAATAATAACAAGATTCATTTGGAAAAACAAAAGGTCCAGAATATCAAAGGAACTAATGAAAAGAAATGCAGGGGAAAGTGGCCTAGCAATTCCAGATCTTAAATTGTATTATAAAGCAGCAATCATCAAAATTGCTTGGTACTGGCTAAGAAATAGAGTGATGGATCAGTGGAATAGGTTAAATATGCAAGACACAGTAGTCAATGACTATAGTAATCTATTATTTGATAATCCCAAAGACCCCAGCTTCTGGGACAAGAACTCACTCTTTGAAAAAAAATTGCTGGGAAAAGTGGAAAAGAGTATGGCAGAAACTAGGCATAGATCCAAATCTCATACCATATACCAAAATAAAGTCAAAATGATTTCATGATTTAGATATAAAGGCTGATACAGTAAGGAAACTGAGAGAACAAGGAATAGTTTACCTATCAGATCTATGGAGAACAGAAGGATTCATGACCAAACAGGAGATAGAGAACATCATGAAAAGCAAAATGGATAATTTTGATTACATTAAATTGAAAAGTTTTTGCACAAACAAAGCCAATGCAACTAAGATTAGAAGGAAGGCAGAAAATTGGGGAAGAATTTTTACAACCAGTCTCTCTGATAAAGGCCTCATTTCTAAAATATAGAGAGAATTAAGACAAATTTATAAGAACACAAGCCCAAAAGAACAAAAAAATTAGAGGACAATGTGAAATATCTCATTGGAAAAATAACTGACCTGGAAAATAGATCCAGGAGAGAGAATTAAAAAAAAAAAAAAATTATCGAACTACCTGAAAGTCATGATCAAAAAAAGAGCCTAGACTTCATCTTTCCAGAAAATATCAAGGAAAACTGCCCTGACATTGTAGAACCAGAGGGTAAAATAGAAATTGAAAGAATCCACCAATCACCTCCTGAAAGAGATCCCCAAAGGAAAACTCTAGGAATATTATAGCCAAATTCCAGAGTTCCCAGGTCATGGAGAAGATAGTGCAAGCAGCCAGTAAGAAACAATTCAAGTACTGTGGAAAGCAATCAGGGTAACACAAGATTTAGCAGCTTCTACATTAAGGAATCAGAGGTCTTGGAATATCATATTCTGGAAGTAAAAGGAGCCAGGATTAAAACCAAGAATCACCTACCCAGCAAAACTGAGAATAATCCTTCAGTAGAAAAAATGGATATTCAATGAAATAGATGACTTTTAAGCATTCTTGATGAAAAAATGAGGGCTGAATAGAATATTTGATTTTCAAATACAAGATTCAAGAGAAGCATGAAAAGGTAAACAGGAAACAGAAATAATAAGGTACTTATTAAAGTTGAACTGCTTACATTCCTACATGGAAAGATAACATTTATAACTCATGAGACCTTTCTTATTATTAAGGTAGCTGGAAGGAATAGATAGATAGATAGATAGATAGATAGATAGATAGATAGATAGATAGATAGATATGTATATGTGTGTGTATGAATGTGTATACACACATACACACAGATATATATCTACACACATATACATATACCCATACATACATACATAGAGGGCACAGGGTGAGTTGAATATGAAGACATAATATCTAAAACAATAAAATTAAGGGGTGAGAGAGGATTGAACAGGGAGGAGAAAGGGAGATGTAGAATAGGATAAATTATCTCACATAAAAGAGGCAAGAAAAGCTCTTACAGCTGAAAGGAAGAGCGGGGAGATGAAAGGGAACGAGTGAATCTTACTTTCATCAGACTTAGCCTAAGGAGGTAATAACATACACATTCAATTGGTTTTAGAAATCTATCTTACACTACAGAAAAATAGGGGAAAAGGGGATACTGAGGGGATGATAGAAGGGAGGGCAGATTGGAGGAGGGTATAATCAGAAGCAAGTACTTTTTGGGATAGACAGGGTCAAAGAAGAGAATAGAATAAATGGGGGCAGGATAGGATGGAGGGAAATATAGTTAGTCTTTCATGACTATTCTGGAAGTGTTTTGCATGACTACACATGTATAATCTATATTTATTTGCTTGCCTTCTCAATGAGGGTGGGTGGAGACGGAGGAAGTTAGAGAATTTGGAACTCAAAGTTTTAAAAATGAATATTAAAAATTGTTTTTAGACTCGGCTTCCGGGAGCCAAGATGGCAGAGTGAAAAGGTAGTCGCTCTCACTCTCCCCTATCAACCTCTGAAAGCCCAGAAAATATCACCCCACAAAAAAAAAACAAACCTGGAACACCTGAACTAGAAGAAAGACAAGGAGCAGCAGTGCAGTAGCCCAGCAAATGGGTCTCCCAGTGCCTCAGCAAAAATAAGGGAGGCAGAACTAAAAGGGGGCCCCAGGCAGACAACTACCCTGTGGCATTCATCTGAAAGGAGGTGAAGAAAACAACCTAAGTCTTCCTAAAGCCCTGGCCTTGCTGATTCCAACCCAATATCAGGCTAGCTTTAGGAGCCCTGAAGCCTCCAATTGTGAAGAAATCCTGAAGCCCAGATGGTAGAGCAGGCAAACACCAACACCTGGACCTCCAAGTGCCTCATGAGTGGCGGGGGAACCGGTGGAAACCAGCTCAGAAAACCACCAGGAGCCTCGGCAATCCACCTCAAAGGAATCTCCCAGTACATTAGCAAAAACAAGGGAGACAACACTGCAGGGGGCCCCAGGCAGATAAACACCCTGCAGCACCCATCTAAAAGGAGCTGAAGAAAGCTAAAGGAAAGGAAAAGCAGGCAACCTAGAATTGCCTGAAAGTTCCAGCCTTGCTGATTCCAGCCCAACACAAGGTAAGCTGCCAGAAACCTACAGCCTCCAATTGCCAGCATAAGAGGCCCCAGCACGCAAAGCCAGTGACCAAGACCTAGGCTCCCAACACAAGAAGCTTGGGTCAGTACCCTCTGTTCCCCAGCAGGAGAGCTCAATCTCTTTAAAGGCCAGGGAATAAAGAAACACCATGAGTAAAAAGAAATGTACCATAGATTCATATTATGAGAAGAGTGAAGATCAAGACAGAAATTCTGAAGAGGACAACATTGTCAACAAACCCACATCTGCAACAACAAAAGGGAATATGAACTGGTCTGAAGCCCAAAAAGCCTTCTTAGAAGAGCTCAAGAAGGATTTTAATAGTCAAATGAGAGAGGTAGAAGAGTCCTTCAAAAATACAATTGGCCAATTGGAAAAAAAATACACTGAAGAAAACAAGTCCCTAAAAAACACAATTGGCCAATTGAAGAAGGAGAAAAACTAACAGAAGAGTACACTGAAGAAAACAAGTCCCTAAAAAACACAATTGGCAATTGAAGAAGGAAGTACAAAAACTAACAGAAGAAAACAATCTGTTAAAAACTAGAATTGGACAAATGGAAACTAATGTCTCTATGAGAGAGCAAGAATCAGTCAAACAGAAACAAAAAAATGAAAAAATAGATGAAAATGTAAAATACCTCATCAGTAAAACAACCGACCTGGAAAATCGACTCAGGAGAGACAATTTAAAAATTATTGGACTACCTGAAAATCATGATGAAAAAAAGAGCCTGGACAGTATCTTTCAGGAAATCATAAAGGAAAACTGCCCAGAAGTCCTAGAACCAGAAGGGAAAATAACCATAGAAAGAATCCACCGATCACCACCTGAAAGAGATCCCAAATTGACAACACCAAGAAATATAATAGCAAAATTCCAAAATTACCAGATGAAAGAGAAGGTGCTGCAAGCAGCCAGAAAGAAACAATTTAAATATCATGGAACCACAGTCAGGATTACACAGGACCTTGCAGCTTCTACATTAAAAGACCACAGGGCATGGAACATGATATTCCATAAGGCAAAGGAGCTTGGAATGCAGCCAAGGATCAATTACCCAGCAAAAATGAGCATCATTTTTCAAGGGAGGAGGTGGATATTCAACAAAATAGGAGACTTCCAAACTTTCCTGATAAAAAGACCAGAGCTCAACAAAAAATTTGATCTTCAAGTACAGGACTCAAGAAGGACTTAAAAAGGTAAATGGGACAGAAGGATACAATATGTTGTTAATAAGGGGGGGGCTGTTTAAACCCCTACAAGGGAATATGAGACTTGCAACCCTTGAGAACTGTATTGTTATTACACCTTGTTAAAGGAGTATACATAAAGAGGGTGGATATTAGTTGACTTTGATGTAATGATAAAAAAAAATCTAATCAAGTGGGTTAAATGGATCCAAATAAGTGGATCAATCTGATCTTAGAAAATGTACTGAGAAAGGAGGAGGCAGACAAGGGTAAATTACATTACAGGAAAAGACACAAAATCCTATTACAGCAGAGGGAAAGAAGGGGGGGGAGCATTGTTTGAACCTTACTCTCATCAGATTTGGCTCAAGAAGGGCAAATAATCAGTTAGGTATAGAAATCTAACTTGCCCTATAGGCAGTAGGAGGGAAAAGGGGAAAGAAAAGGGAGGGGGAAAAAAGGGAGGGAAGAAGCAGTAAGACTAAAGGGGAAGAAAAGGGAAAGGGATAATAAAAGGGGAAGGGACTGAAGGAGGCAGTGGTCAAAAGCAAAACACTAGTGAAGGGGGAAAGGAAAAAGGAGAAAGAAAAGCATAAATAGGGGGAAAAGGATGGAGAAAAAGACACAGATAGTAATCATAACTGTGAATGTGAATGGGATGAACTCTCCCATAAAACGGAAATGGATTGCAGAATGGATTAAAAACCATAATCCTACAATATGTTGTTTACAGGAAACACATTTGAAAAAGAGTGACACATACAGGGTAAAGGTAAAAGGCTGGAGCAGAATATATTATGCTTCAGCTGAAGTAAAAAAAGCAGGGGTAGCAATCCTGATCTCAGACAAAGCAAAAGCAAAAATAGATCTAATCAAAAGAGATAAGGAAGGAAACTACATCCTGCTAAAAGGCACCATAGACAATGAAGTAATATCATTACTAAACATATATGCACCAAATGGTATAGCATCCAAATTCTTACAGGAGAAGTTCAGGGAGTTACAGGAAGAAATAGACAGCAAAACTATACTAGTGGGGGACCTGAACCTCCCCCTCTCGGCACTAGATAAGTCTAACCACAAAATAAACAAGAAAGAAGTTAAGGAGGTGAATAGAACATTAGAAAAGTTAGGTATGATAGACCTCTGGAGAAAACTGAATGGGGATAGAAAGGAATATTTTTTTCTCGCAGTACATGGCACATACAAAAATTGACCATGTACTAGGGCATAAAAACCTCACAATCCAATGCAGAAAGGCAGAAATATTAAATGCATCCTTTTCAGATCATGACAATAAAAATTATATGTAATAAAGGGCCATGGAAAGATAGACTAAAAAATAATTGGAAACTAAATAATCTAATCCTAAAAAATGATTGGGTCAAACAACAAATCATAGAAACAATCAATAATTTCATTCAAGAGAATGACAATAATGAGACAACATACCAAAACCTATGGGATGCAGGAAAGCAGTTCTTAGGGGAAGTTTTATATCTCTAAATGCTTACATAAATAAAAGAAAAAGAGGAGATTAATGAATTGGGCATACAACTAAAAAAACTAGAAAAAGAACAAATTAAAAATCCTCAACTAAACACCAAATTAGAAATATTGAAAACCAAAGGAAAAATTAATAAAATTGAAATTAAGAAAACTATTGAACTAATAAATAAAACTAAGAGCTGGTTTTATGAAAAAACCAATAAAATAGATAAGCCTTTGGTTAATTTAATTAAAAAAAGAAAGAAGAAAACCAAATTACTAGTATCAAGAATGAAAAGGGTGAAGCTACCACCAAGGAAGAGGAAATTAAAACAATAATTAGGAATTATTTTGCCCAACTATATGCCAACAAATTTGACAATCTTAGTGAAATGGATACATATTTACAAAAATATAAATTGCCCAGATTAACGAAGAGGAAGTAAAATACTTAAATAACCCCATCTCAGAAAAAGAAATTGAACAAGCCATTGATGAACTCCCTAGGAAAAAATCTCCAGGGCCAGATGGATTTACATGAATTCTATCAAACATTTAAAGAACAATTAATTCCAATACTATATAGACTATTTGGGAAAATAGGTGAAGAAGGAGTCTTACCAAATTTTTTTATGATACAAATATGGTGTTGATACCTAAACCAGGAAGAGTCAAAATAGAGAAAGAAAATTATAGACCAATTTCTCTAATGAATATAGATGCAAAAATTTTAAACAAAATACTAGCAAGTAGATTGCAGCAACTTATCACAAGAATAATACACTATGACCAGGTAGGATTTATACCAGGAATGCAGGGTTGGTTCAATATTAGGAAAACTATCAGCATCATTGAGCATATCAACAACAAAACCAACAGAAACCACATGATCATCTCAATAGATGCAGAAAAAGCTTTTGATAAAATACAACACCCATTCCTATTAAAAACACTAGAAAGCATAGGTATAAATGGAGTCTTCCTTAAAATAATAAATAGCATATCTAAAACCTTCAGCAAGCATTATATGTAATGGGGACAGGCTAGAAGCATTTCCAATAAGATCGGGGTGAAACAAGGATGTCCATTATCACCACTGTTATTCAATATTGTACTGGAAACCTTAGCTTTAGCAATAAGAGAAGAAAAAGAAATTGAAGGCATTAGAATAGGCAAAGAAGAAACAAAGCTATCACTCTTTGCAGATGACATGATGATATACTTAGAGAATCCTAGAGAATCAAGTAAAAAACTACTTGAAATAATAAACAACTTTAGCAAAGTTGCAGGCTATAAAATAAACCCACATAAATCATCAGCATTTCTATATATTACCAACAAAGCCCAACAGCAAGAGATAGAAAGAGAAATCCCATTTAAACTTACTGTAGACATTATAAAATATTTAGGAGTCTACCTCCCAAACAAACCCAGGAACTCTATGAACACAATTACAAAACACTTTTCACACAAATAAAATCAGATCTAAATAATTGGAAAAACATCAGTTGCTCATGGGTAGGCCGAGCTAATATAATAAAAATGACAATCCTACCTAAGCTAATTTACTTATTCAGTGCCATACCAATCAAACTACCAAAAAATTATTTTATAGAGTTAGAAAAAATAATAACAAGATTCATTTGGAAAAACAAAAGGTCCAGAATATCAAAGGAACTAATGAAAAGAAATGCAGGGGAAGGTGGCCTAGCAATTCCAGATCTTAAATTGTATTATAAAGCAGCAATCATCAAAACTGCTTGGTACTGGCTAAGAAATAGGGAGGTGGATCAGTGGAATAGGTTAAATATGCAAGACACAGTAGTCAATGACTATAGTAATCTATTATTTGATAAACCCAAAGACCCCAGCTTCTGGGATAAGAACCCACTCTTTGAAAAAAACTGCTGGGAAAACTGGAAAAGAGTATGGCAGAAACTAGGCATAGACCCAAATCTCACACCATATACCAAAATAAAGTCAAAATGGGTTCATGACTTAGATATAAAGGCTGATACCATAAGTAAACTGGGAGAACAAGGAATAGTTTACCTATCAGATCTATGGAGAACAGAAGAATTCATGACCAAACAGGAGATAGAGAACATTATGAAAAGCAAAATGGATAATTTTGATTACATTAAATTGAAAAGTTTTTGCACAAACAAAGCCAATGCAACTAAGATTAGAAGGAAGGTAGAAAATTGGGAAAGAATTTTTACAACCAGTCTCTCTGATAAAGGCCTCATTTCTAAAATATATAGAGAATTAAGACAAATTTATAAGAACACAAGCCATTCCCCAATTGATAAATGGTCAAAGGATATGAACAGACAGTTCTCAGATGAAGAAATTAAAGCCATCTATAGTCATATGAAAAAATGCTCTAAATCGTTATTGATTAGAGAAATGCAAATCAAAACAACTCTGAGGTACCACATCACACCTATCAGATTGGCCAACATGACAAAACAGGAAAATGATAAATGTTGGAGAAGATGTGGGAAAATTGGAACACTAATACATTGTTGGTGGAGTTGTGAAATGATCCAACCATTTTGGAGAACAATTTGGAACTATGCCCAAAGGGCTACAAAAATGTGCATACCCTTTGATCCAGCAATAGCACTTCTAGGGCTATATCCCAAAGAGATCAAACAAATGGGAAAAGGACCCACATGTACAAAAATATTCATAGCAGCTCTTTTTGTGGTGGCAAAGAATTGGAAATTGAGAGGATGCCCATCAATTGGGGAATGGCTGACCAAGTTGTGGTATATGAATGTAATGGAATACTATTGTGCTATAAGAAATGATGAACAGGCTGACTTCAGAAAAACCTGGAAAGATTTATATGGTCTGATGCTGAGTGAAGTGAGCAGAACCAAGAGAACTTTGTACACAAGAACAGCATGTTATGCAATGACTAAGATTGTTAAACTGAACCCTTCTCAGCATTAAGGATCTAAGACATCTCCAGAGGCCTGGGATGGAAAATGCTGTCCATATCCAAAGAAAGAAGTATGGAAGTCGAATCGCTATCACTTATTTTTACCTTCTGTTGAGTTTTGTTTCATCTTTTTGATGGTTCCTCCTATTGGTTTTAATTTTTACTTACAACTTCACTAATGTGAAAATATGTTTAATGGGTATGTAAACGTAAAGCCTATATCAGATTGTGCGCTGTCTTGGGGAAGGTGAGGGGGACGAAAAGGTAGAAAAATTTTCAACTCAAAAGCATATGGAAAAAATAAAAATATTTAAACAAAAAAAATATTGTTTTTACACGCAACTAGGAAATAATATACATAGGCAACGGGTATAGAAATTTATCCTGCCATTCAGGGAAATAGATGGGGAAGGGAATAAGAGAAGGGGGAGGGTGATAGTAGGGAGGGCAGATTGGGAGAAGTGGTATTCAGAATGCACAGCATCTTGGGGTAGGGAGAGGGGAGAGATGGGTAGAAAATTTGGAACTCACAATTTTGTGGAAGTGAATGTTAAAAATTAAAAATAAATTAATAAAAATAAAAAGATTTATGAAATAAAAAAAAAGAAGAAACATTTATTAAGAATTTACTTGGCGCCAAATACAATTCTGAGTTCAAGGCATTCAAGTACAAGATTGAAACAGTCCTTCTCCTCAATAAACTTATATCCTAATTAGGAAGATAGCGTGTATGGTGGAGTGTCCCTGAAGGGAGTTAGGGGAGAAAGCTAATGAATCAAATAAAGCCATCCAGTAACATACTCTTACCACAGTCAAGGATTAAAGTTCTCAAAAAATAGGTGGAAGGGTGTATTGGGTAAGGGGAAAAAATAAATAGAGAATGAAGTTGAAGATAAAAATGCTAAGTCTCAGAGAGTGCTGAAGATGAGTGGCTTGGCTCTTCTCAGGCATGACCACTAGGGTTACTTCTAAACCACAATAAGATATTGTAGAAGAATATGTGATTGGTGGCATGGAGGGAGGTAAGGCAGAAGTGGGTAGGTCAACAAAATATGCAGAAAAAACATATATAATGCCACATACAGATTGGCAAGTGCAGAGAAGAATTAGAAAGTGTATTGTAAATTCAGAGGATAAAAGGATTATAGCTAGCTTGAAAAGGCTACATGTAGAAGTGGTATATGAAATGAGCCCTAATGGATGAGTGGGAATTCAATTGTTGGAAATGGGGGCAGCTAGATGGCAAAGTGGATATGTCCCTGGAGTCAGGAGCACCTGAGTTCAAATCCAGCCCTAGACACATAACACTTGCTGTGTGACCCTGGGCAAGTCACTTAACCCCATTGCCTAGCCAATAACAATAATAATAATAATAATAATAATAATAATAACAATAATAAAAAGTGTTGGAAATGCAGAAGTAGAGGGTAGTGCATTCCAGGCAAAGGAACAGTTTCATCAAAGGGACAGAGAAAAAAGGTTAGATCATATTTGGGAAAAAGTGAAGAGAATAACATGGCTAAAGCATAGGATACATGAAGCGTCAGTGTTGGAAAAGAAGGTTGGGGCTAGATTACATGGGACTTTGAATGCCCAGCCAAAGAATTTTTTCACAGGTCTGACTTTTTTCCTTGAATGATATTTTTATTGGTATCTTTAATGGTTTTCTCCACACAAGTAGAGATAATCTAAGATCCTAAATCCAAGAGTTCTGGGATTAGCAGTGCCCTCCAAACCACTGGCACTGCTTCTAGTCAAGATCAGACACTCATCCTTCAGGGAAGTACTCCTTAAGGAAATTCTGTTTGGTAATTCCCTCTGCAACTACTCAACCCCAGGTACTGAAGATCTAGAAAATAAAGCTCTTACCACCAAAGTCTTAGCACTCCCAATGGCCTGACATTAAAAACAGATGTAGCTTTATCAATAGAAATGATACTAAATAAAGTTCTTCTCTATCTTGTCCATTGCCTTTGCCATAAGGTCCACTGATCCTTTTCATCTGACTTGAAGCTGAAATGTCCTACATGTTTTCTCTCTCTCTCTCTTGCTTTTCTATTCATATTACCAGATTTTTTTTTTTTTGGCTAGGCAATCAGGGTTAAGTAACTTGGCCAGGGTCACACAACTAGTAAGTATCAAGAGTATTACACCAGATTTGAACTCATGTCCTCCAGGGCTGGTACTCTATCCACTGTGCCACTTAACTGTCTTGAAACCATAGCTCTTAATACAGTGCTTTCTTTGCACTGTGACTAATGAATACTTCATTCATATCTTTCCAGAAGATAATTTAACCCTCTGATACAATGGCCAATGTCTTTCCTGTTTCTTATCTTTTTTCATAATACTCTTAGAATAGTCTTATTGTGATAAAGTCGGCCCTCCATACCCATAAGAAAAATATTTTACATCAGTGCCTTACCTAAACTTGACATGTGTAACAGCAACAATCCAATGCAACCAAGCTTGGTAGATGCTAGTAGATGCTAGATACTGCATATGATAAATAGTTTCCATTTATAAAGCACTATAAGGTTTGCAAAGCATGTTACATATGTCATCACTTCATCCTCACAAAAATCCATTTTACAGATGAAGATATTGAGGTAGACAGAGGTCAAGTGCTTGCCCAAGGTCACACAGCTGGTGAGTGCCTAAGGCTGGATTGAAACTCAACTCTTCCTGACTCCACCTTCAGGATTCACTCTATCCACTAAGCCTCCTACCTGCCTGTAGATACAAAGGCAAAATTAAAAATAGCCCCTGTCCTCAAATAACTTATGTTCTACAGGTAGATGGATAAGTAAATAAATGACAATTTAAGGAAGCAGAAAAAGGACCACTTCTGTCAGGTCTTTGTTTGTGGAGAGGATAGTTCACTTATTGGGAACATTTGGGATAGATGCTGTGATTGATATCTCTGTTGGAAAATAGTTGCTAGTAAGAGAGGAGGTGGGAACCCAGTGAGTCAGGAAATAAACGTTAAGTGCCTAACCTATACCAGGTGCTTTGCTAACCACTGGGAATACAAAGAAAGGTAAAAGGCAGTCCTTGCTCTCAAGGAGCTAACAGTCAGATGGGAGAAATGACATGTCAACAATTAGGTGTATACAAGCTATATACAGGATAAATTGGAAGTAACCAACAGAAGGAAACCAGTAGAATTAAGAGACATCAGGAAAGATTAGAACCTAATTCTCTGAGTTTCCTTGTCAGGAGAGTACAGACACAGACCCAAGAGCCACATCAAACTCACAGAACCAAAATACACCACACACACACACACACACACACACACTGAATAAAGAGGCAAAGAGACTTGTGTAAATGCATTTCTTTCCCTACTTAAATCCAAATCTAATTCAAAAAATGTTTATTTAACACCTATAATACATTCTACGTAGTTTAGGAGATATAAGACCCAAAAGAGTACAGTTGCTGCCCTCCAAGGAGTTTACGACTGACTCCACATGTCTTTATTCCCAAAGCACACATAAAAACATCTTTCCCTCCTCCTAACACAGTGATCAGCAGGCAAAACAAAAGAGACTAAGGCTAATTTTAATGTCTCCTCTATTCAAACGATGGTCCACAACTAATGTAAAAAATAAAGATACATTAAGGTTGAAGGTCCCAGTTCCTCTCTACTGACCTTGATTTAACTGCTAATTGTCCCTGTGCCCTTGTACAAATCTTTTTAGACTTCTGTAACTAGAGATCATTGCTTGAATAGCAACAAAGGGAATGACTGTGAAATTCAAAGTCTGTGTAGTATAAGGATACAAAAATCTATAACTCATTCCTGGCTGCCTGCCCATACTTCTTGCTCTTCATCTCATGAAATTGGCAAATGAGGCCGATCTACACATCTTATTCTCTTCCATCAACAAATGGATAGATATGTCTCTTGGCTTACCAACCACCGTGTGATAACAATTACATTTTTAATGCAAATATGGAAAGTTCATAAAGACAAGAACAATTGGCCTGGAGATTTGTGCATGTGAGTGAGTCAGAGTGAGTGTGTCTGTGTGTGTGTGTGTGGTGGGTGTATAAATATACTGCATGTTTTTGCCTGCTATTCTCATCAAAAGGTCACGAAGGGCTATAAATATGAAATAAAGAATAGTTAATTCTAGGGGAGGTTTAAAATACCTCTTCAGTTTGACCACATTGAGTAAATCTAAATAGGATCAAAAGATGTGGCACAGACTGACAGAAGTCTGAGTGCCACAGGTTTAAACTATTGACTTAATCATTTAAAATAATTTAGAAAATACGATAATTATTCTAGTGCTATCATACCACCTTAGGCATACACATTGCTTTTAATTTTCCAAAGTCCTTTCATTTCTATTATCTCCCTTTCAGTTTACAAAGGGATCTTGTAGAATGAATTTAGGATGCACCACCTGCCCCTTCAGTTAACCAGGCATCTCTTCTGAAGTCAAGGTGTTTACTAATAATGACCAGAAAACAAATGAGGCTGAAATCTGCACTGTTACCCAACCATAAATAGTCAGGCTTTTCAGTAGGGTCCTCAGCATTTTCTCAGTTTCATCTAGCAGGCTAACTTTTGTTTATTTGATTGGTTTTATGCTAAAAGGAATCCTCTACTATGGAAGTTCAGTTCTGTGAAGGAAATATGCCTGAGATCTGCATAAACTATAAACTTATCTGTGGAGGATGGAAGGCAGCCTACCTTGAAGATAGCTCAATAAAGTATTTTGCTTCGAAGATTTTATTGGAGTTTGTAAGCTAAAAGGTCTTACTTTGCCTGAATGAACACATTTTTAAACTATGCTTCACTTGAAACCATACTTGGGATGAAATGAAATAATTTTCAAAAGATGCTTTCCTCTTTACATTGTATTTGTGATTAAATGATTAAATACAAGGATGATGTGGACTCTTATTGGACCACGAATGCAATTGAAATCATCTCCTATATTGGAAATTCATGCTTTCCTTGGACCTTTTTTGGGAGCATACATGACTACCTTTGCTATTCATTCTCCACCATTTCTGAATACTAGCAAAGTAAAGGAGGGTGAGACACTGAAAACACTTTCCAAAAGCCCTGATTGGCAAAACCCACTCAAGCCTTATGCTTAGCTATTAGCATCACAACTGAACGATTATTTCAACACTTCAGATGTTTTCTGCAGATCTTTTCAAATGTGCTCTAAAGAGAGCTCTTTAGTTTGCTCTCACTTCACACAATTATCCACCATGGGGACTTTTAACCCCTTGGAACATTCATCTCAGTCGAAAGTTCTGAAGGGCAAATTCAAAGGAAAAACCTGAGCCGTCACATTACACTGACTATGGGGAAGGACAGAGAAGGTTATACTCAGGCTGAGTCCACAAAGTAGAAAACTGTGGCAACTGTCTATAATTATGCCCAAGGCATTCTTTTATCTCAACTATTTAAACACCTACTTCAATTATATACTTTGCCTTGTGTGCCTATATTTCTATACCATGCTAAAATACATTGAAGAATTTGTTTATAAGATTGAGTCTTTTATTTTTAAATACAGTGTATTTTTTCTCCATTATTATATCCCTTCACAATAGCAGCTTCCCCTGCTATTGTTTTTAAATTCCCCAAAGTGTTAATTGCAAAGTTGTTAGTCCTTACAAAGGTATTGAACTTGGAGGACACTTAAAAACTTTCTGAGTAGGCTTGATTACTGATGCTTCATTTCATTTACTTACTCTTTATACATTCTGTTCAAAAGTTGGCTAGCTTGCTTTAAGTTGGCCAATGTGCTGTTTTATATGAGCACTACACTGGTACCCTGAGCTGGCATGGAAAGAGCACCAGATTTGGATGCCAGAGGACCTAAGTTCAAATCCTACATCTGTTATTTTCCATGTGATCTTTGTTAGGTCACTTCCTCTCAATGGGTCTCCATTTCCTCATCTGTAAAATAATGGTATTTGGATTATAAGATTCTTTAGCATTCTGCATACTAGGATTCCATGAATGATTTAGCCATGAATTAGTTAAAAATTGAAGTGTGCAGACAAGCATTGCTTTAATCCACATAGGATGTCCAAATAATCATTTGAACAAAATTCAGTTGAAACAGGTTGTAGTCCTATCTTTACTGAACTAACAAACTAGTATTGTGCACCCTAGAATAAAAGTGAGATCCAGATGACAGCCTATGGAAACATGAAAAAATTGGTTGAAAGTTAAATATACTAATTCTTGAAGACATCCAGTTAAATGTTTTGAGTTTTAAAAAAACACATTAAAGAATTTTTGAAATGTATCATTTAAAGGACAGAAAAGGAAACTTGAAAGCCAAGATAGGTTCACTACCCCTGAATTGAAGCAGATCCAGAAACATGTACAAATGAACATTGGCAAATTTCTGTTGCTCTCATATCATACTAAAACAAATGAAAATAAATTACTACTAGAATAGGAAAAGCCTCCCTTCCTTCAAGAAGTTTTTCTCAATAGGTCAATAAAATAAGGGGCCAGGCTAAGATAAATCCCACAGATGAGCTTCCCCAAAGAGAATGTCAACTGAGGGTGGGAGATGGGGGAAGGAAAATTAATTTCCTTGTCACCATATAACAAAGCAAAACATAGTCATGACCAGATGTGGGGGATGTGCCCATAAAGCTAATTTTAGATATGGTATCTGACTTAAGGTATCTCTGGAAGAAATTTAGGCAGTTGAATACATTAAGAAATTATGCCAAACCAACTTACTGTTATTTGAACATTTTTTAATATATTTTATGTGAATGACTTCCAGGGATGGACCATGTTTTAATTATTAGAAAATGATAACATTTTAACTTGTTAAGACATGAGACAAAACTTCATCTCCTTGCAAACCCAAGAGATGTTGCAGCCATGGGCAACACTGGTTTAGAATACAAACTTTGTGTGTGGGGGGGGAGGTTTAATCTTAATAAATGAAATTCTGGAGGATTGTGAACAATACTACCTCCTAAAACAATGATATGCATTAGAAGAAAAAATAAATTTAAAGATAAATATTAAAGATAAAAATATCTACAAATCAAAGTTATACCAAAGGGATTTCATGGTGAAAATGGAAGAGGGACAACAAATAGATGGAGGAATAGGGCAAAAAAAAAATAGGAACAGTTCTTATGACAAACTTTTTTCCTTATCAAGGAAAGCGGAGTCATCATATTTGGACTCTGAAAGTATAGTCCTGGAAATACAGCTTGAGAAAGCTAAAATGGTGCTAAAGAAAGCAGAGATGGGAAAACCAGCTTAAATAGACCAGCTATACACACAGGAGGGCCATGCTGGAGGCAAAACAAATTTTGATGGAACAATCATCAAGGCACATGAGCTAGAAGAGGATGCCAAAGGCCAGGAAAATCTCTCAGATCTTATTATTGCCTACACAAAGTAGCAAACAAAATTATCAATAACAATCCATTTATACCCCCTTCATCTCTACAAATTTTTCATATGAATAATTTGTATGCATATTGAGACTGTCCTTGAAGAAGTGAGAAAAAATCAATTACTCTATCACAAATGATGTAGAAAACATGAATCAATCTTTTTATGGCTAGAAATATAGCTGAAAGTATAGAGAAAAAATTACCCCACTTTGCTTATTGTTTGTGGACTATAAAGAGGTATTTTATGTAGTTGAGTATGATTATACAGACTCTCCTCTGACAAGGTGTCTCCTATACATATGTTAAAAACATATAAGATTACTTGAGAGGATTATTATCCAATCAATTAACTATCTGATTAATCAAGTGAGACTTAAAAACGGAGACAATGTCCCACTGTATGTGCTCAATAACTGTTCATTGAATTTGAATTAGGGTTATTGAAAATGATTTGGTATTAAATTGTTAATTTAATACAAGTGAAACTCCAGTGCTACCTAGAAGACAGGATATTTGCCATTATTATGGGAGATGCACAGTTCAGAATGCCAGTCAAAGTGGAATTCTTTCCAGATATAAAATATATGCCATATGCTTCTCTATTGAAACTGGCATGATTCTTTCAAGTCTTACAACACTACAGAATCTCATTAATGAAATCCAAAATCATACAAAGGAGTTAGACCTTATCATCCACATAAGAGAAGCCAAGTGGATGATGAATGTGTCTTGTCCAGACCAAGGGTGGGGAGCCTTTGTCCTTGAGGCCACATGTGGCCTTCCAAGTCACAAGTGGCCTTCTAGGTCTTTGAATGCAGCCTTTTGACTGAGTCCAAGTTGTACAGAACAAATCCTTTTTTCCAGGGGATTTGTTCTGTGAAGTTTGGATTCAGTCAAAGGGCTGCACTTGAGGAACTAGAGGGCCACATGTGGCCTCAAGGACAAAGGCTCCCCATCCCCAGGTCCAGATTATGATGTGCAATTGGAGAAACAAACCATAGAATACATCCATCAGTATACGTGTCTTGGACAGACACTACAAATAGAAAATTACATGGAACCACAATTTAAAAGGAGGAGGAGGGCAGATTGGATTGCCTTGGGAAAATCTGCAGAATTCTTTAATGACCCTAACTTCTGCTTGAATAAACCCTTATCTGCTTACCACCAACATTCTTTTGTTGATGAGTTGTAGATGCAAGACAGGGAATACTGAAGAATTGAAATTAAAGGTCAACCAAAGGACAATGGAAAAGTATATGGGAGGAGCAGCTAGGGGGCACAGTGGATAGAGCTCTGGCCTTGGAGGGCATGAGTTCAAATCCATTCTCAGACACATAACACTTTATAGCTGTGTAACCCTGGGTAAGTCATTTAACCCTGATTGCCGAGGAGAGGAGAGGAGAGGAGAGGAGAGGAGAGGAGAGGAGAGGAGAGGAGAGGAGAGGAGAGGAGAGGAGAGGAGAGGAGAGGAGAGGAGAGGAGAGGAGAGGAGAGGAGAGGAGAGGAGAGGAAGGAGAGGAAAAAGAAAAGAAAAGAAAGAAAAGAAAAGAAAAGAAAAGAAAAGAAAAGAAAGAAAAGAAGAAAAGAAAAGAAAAGAAAAGAAAAGAAAAGAAAAGAAAGAGAAAGGAAAGAGAAAAGAAAAGTATATGGTGTGTGGTTAACAGAAAGTAACATACTATAAATGAGGACTGACACTAGAGAAATAGTACAAGGAATGTCACTAAGTAAAGGAAAGACTAGGAAAAAGAAAAGTCACACAGTAAGAATGTGGGATAATTGCTATACCGCCTGTGAATTTCCTTGATATCCATTCAATGTAGGAGAAATTTAGAGAAAGGACTCTAGCACATTGGCTCAATCACATTATGGTAGATTTGCAAGATATTGAGAATAAGACCCCTGCAGAGTGGATTGCAATCTGCTTTATTGGAGAGTAAAGTCCTCATTAGTGCAAATAATGAAGCCACTGAAGGGGTCACATTATTCAAATTCACATTACATAGAGGAAGCAATTGAATCTTTGAGATGTGAAATGCCTGGTTAAAGGCCACCCAGTGGAGGGTCTGTGTCCCAGAGTTTTTTCCAAAGTCATGAACATGTTTAAATTTTAAAAAAGAAAGTTCTGTTTGGGAAACCTTCCAATTGGTGAGTGCCCTTCAGTGTCTTAGGTATTCTTTGTCATGTTCTTGAGAATTCAGTTCATTATTTAGATGAGTAAGCATTTGTTTTGTTCTTCCATCATTCCTTTCCTTCCACCAAAAGAACAAATGCAAAATGAATGTAAATTATAGATATCAAAGAAACATACCAATGAGCAATCTTTTAAAGACTTCAGCAAATTGGAATGATGGAAGAATACTCTGATCTAGGTAGCTGTCTATCTCATATAATGTTAAGAGCACCAGCACAGAAACCTTACCTAAAATATCTACTCTCACCATTATCCACAGTACCTGAAATTACTCTATTATATAATCATTACTTTGGGTTGTGAAACACTTCTCCCCCTTTTTCAAGACTTTTTTTGAAGTACAGACTGCTCTAGAAGGAATAGTACCTTAAACCATAATCATCAAAGAACTTGGTGGTGATTAGTTTCCTAAAATCATTAATACTGGAGCTAGAAAAGACCTTAGAGATCATCTATCTAACCTCTTCATTTTGCAAATGAAAAAAAAATGGAGGACCAATAGAGCCAGGGCTAGAACCCAGGTCATAGAGGTTTATAAGGTGATGGAGTGATAGACCAAGAGCTGAAAGGGAACTCAAAGGTCATATAGTTCAATGTGTTTACAGATGAGGAAACTGAGGCTTCAGCAGGTTAATTAACTTGACAAAGGTCACACAGGTAGGAATCATTAGAGGTAGGATCCACTGATTTCAAATCTAGAGTTCCTTCCATTATGCCATGCTTCTCTCAAAGCTAATGAATGAGGCATGTGGGTGAAATATAAAACACTGAGCAGTCAGCATGATGTACTGGAGGACTGGTATCAGGGGACCTAGATTCCAACCTCATCTCTCCACTTTGTAACCCAGGAGCACCTGAATTGCCATGTCTATAAAGGAAAGGAGTTGGATTAGGTGAACCCTAAAGTCCTTTCTGAGGTAACCAGGTACCTCAGCGGATAGAGAGCTAGAAGTGTAATCAGGAAGACTGATCTCCGAGTTCAAATTTGGCCTCAGACACTTAGTAGCTGTGTGACCTCAGGCAAATCACTTAATCCTGTTTGCCTCAGTTTCCTCATCTGTAAAAATGAGCTGGAGAGGCAAATCACTTGAGCATTTTTTTATTTTATTTTTAATTTTGTGGAATAAAACAAGCATTTGTATAACATAGTACAGTAAAAAAGATGATTGTACATGAAACTGCAAATCTGCTATGCACAACTTGCTATGCCTTTCAAATATACAACAAAATCATATACATTTTTTTTCTTTCCTCCTTCCCTCTACCCTAGAGATGGCTACCATTAGACACACATGTTCACATACACATACATACAAATACATATGCATACATATACATACTTTTGTATATGCAAAATTATCTCTACATACTTCTATTTATCAGTTCTTTCTTTGGATGCAGATAATGTCTTTCTTTATATGCCCTTTATAATTAATTTGGGTATTTAGAATAGTCAAGATAACTTATTTGCTCAAAGTCATTCTTAAACCAATATTGCTGTTACTGTATACAATGTTCTTTTGGTTCTACTCATTTCACTCTTCATTATTTCAAGCCAGTCTTTCCACGTTTTTCTAAAAACCATTGAGTTCATCATTTATAGCACAGTAGTATGCTGTCACAACCGTATACAACTTGTTCAGTCATTCTTCAATTGATGGGCAACCCTGCACTTTCCAGTTCTTTGTCCCCACAAAGAGAGCTGTCATAAACATTTTAGAGCATGTAGGTTCTTTTCCTTTTTCCCCTAATCATTTTTGGAAATAGACCAAGCAGTGTTATCTCTGGGCCAAATGGTATAGGTAGTTTAATACCTCTTTGGGCATGATTCCAGATTGCTCTCCAACAATGATAGGATCATTTTACAATTCCACCATTCAGTATCCCACTTTTTCCATATCCTCTCCAACATTTGACACTTTCCCCTTCTGTCATTTTAGCCAATCTGGAAGGTGCAAAATGATATCTCAAGGTGGTCTTAATCTGCATTTCTCTAATCAGTAATGATTTAAAGCATTTTTATATGACCATAAATTGTTTTGATTTCTTCATTGGAAAATTGCCTGTTCATATCTTTTGACCATTTATCAATTGGGGAATGACTCATATTCTTATGGATTTGACAAAGTTCTTTATATATTTTAGATATGAGACCTTCGCTCCAGTGTCTTTGTGAAGAAAATCCCACATGGAATCACAAAGAGAGAGACATAACTGAAATGACTCAACAACAACAACAAAGGTCCTTTCCAACCCTATGATCCCATAAACTCCTTCTTTTATAAGAAGAGATGTTACATTCATACTTATAACCATATAAACCTTCAGTTTTTGCTTTTCTCAGATTGCTCTGGCTACACAAGCCAATCAAAGCCTAGAGTTTAAACCTAGGAAAGAAATTACCCTAAATCTTTACAATGAAAGGTATGAACATCTTGGAGGAGGGGCGAGTAAAATTTGCTATGAGGACTTTTGAGGTTCTGTCCAAGTCGGGAAATATTAAAATTGCCAGAGAAATGCCTTCTTGAATCTTTTCTCATTATTTGTGATATTCAAAGCTAATTGAACCTATGAATCTTCTGAGGTTCATGTATACATATGTATGTATGTATATGTATGTTTGTGTAAATATGTATGTATATGTGTATATACATACATGTGTATATTTATATCCCTGTTACTCTATCATCTTAATTTCTATATGTGAAGAAAATGTTGTTCACTTTTTCCTAGGTGGATCATTCTTTCTCTACAGTAGTGATCTCCCTTCTGATTCTGTAATTCTATGCAATAAAAATATACCCAAATAGGGTTTGTTTTATTTCCATTCATTTCCATTTTAAAAGACAAAAGGATAAGGAAAAACATATTCTCCCATTAACATTCACAATAAAGCCTTGAGATATTGCTGTGCTAGACTGCATCATCCTCAGAGGCTCCAAGAGCTTACTCCACTTTCTCTGAAAATGATGGTGAGCCAACAATGGGGGTGAAGTCAGAAGAGACAATTGAATTCCCAGTTAGACGAGTATTTCTTTTCATTTTTGTTTCTTTCTGTGGTATTCCTTTGAATGTCTGGGACATGGAGAGGATTGTGTGGGAGCGTTTGTGCTAAAATGAAGACTGAATGCACCTTCTCCAGAGAAAGACTATTAACAGGAAGATGACTGAGTATTTGAGTCTCTCTCTCAGGGCTTGCCAGAGCAGTTCTCTGAGTCATCAAGACAGCATATACAAGGCCACTTTACCCCACTTTCAGATCTCTCTTGATTGTTGCTTCAAATGAAACTTTGAAGGCCAATGTGCTCTACTTATTTCAATTCAAAACTTGAAAGTTCTGTGATTTCATCCACATGGGTATTCTGTCTAGTGATGCAGACAGCAAGACTTCTAGACCATCCTTTCTTAGTGGATTAACAAACTGCCCTGGCCAGAAACTTCACCATAGAATCATAGATTTAGATTGGGAAGGTACCTTAGAAATCATTGAGTTCAACACCTTCATTTTGCACATGAGGATATGGAAATCAGGAGTGGTTAAGTGACTGATTCATGCTCACATAGCTACTTTCAAACTCAGGTCTTTCTGATTCCAAGTATAGCAACTAAACCACTGTACATTACTACTCTAGTGATAAGCCTTTCTGCATACAGCTACTCTGGTCCTTGTACATGAAGTAGATTATTCACTCTCTGGACTTAAAGTCTTTTCACTAGATAAGGCCTATGAAGGCCTTGGACTCCTTTGGAATAGCCTTAGACAGAGGCATTAAAGCAAAACTTCAATGATAGAAATAACCATATAAATGCTAGCAATGATCATCATCAATATTCCTCATGTATGTTATCTACTTAGTGCTTTTTCCTATCCCCTGTACATGATGTCCAATTTCCTATCTCTATACATTTACACAGGCTGTCTCCATTCCTGGAATGCCCTGCAACATCACCTTTGCCTGTAAACCTTTTGCCTCCATTTAAGGATTAACTATAATTGCTCATGATCACACATCTAGTGACAGAGCTGAGACCTAAACCTGGATTTTATAACTCCTCCTCTTGCATTCTTGTGTGTGGTGTGTGTGTGTGTGTGTGTGTGATGACACCATGTTAATAAAAGAAGAAATCAGATCAGAGTATTTACTCTATTGCCCTTTTAACTAAAACTTTCATGGGATATTTCACTTATCTCAATGTATCCCAAGTATGATTTTTTTTTGTCCCCTACTCCTCCAAGACTAAAACCTTCTACTAGCTCTAAGCTTTTTTCCCTCAGATTTCTCTCATTAAGTGACTGGAACATGATAGTCATATTTATTCCACTATCTAATAAATCAGTGTAGTTCACATGTTCATTCTTCACCATCACCTGTGCATGAACTTCCATAAGTCTAGGTGGTAGGGAGACTAAGTACCTATGAAGCTCATGATCAATGTCTCTAGGGACCAGGGTGTCGCCTCTTTCTCTGTGGAGAGGTCACTTATTAAACACCTATTATCTGACAGACACTGTACTAAGTATTTGATAAATAGTATCTCATTCTATCCTCTGAATACTCCAGTGAGGCAGGTACTACTGTTATAGTCATTTTACAGTTGAAGAACACTGAGGCAGGCAGAAGTTAAGTGCCTTGACCAAGGTCACACAGCTAGATGAATGTCTGAGGCCAGATTGCTATTTCCTCCTCCACTTCATTTTACAGTGGAGGAACTGAGGCAAACAGGATTAAGTAACTTGCCAAGGCTCACGTGGCTAGTAAATATCTGAGGCCATATTTGAACTCAGAGAGATGAGTCTTCCAGACTCCAGGCCCAGCACTCTATTAACCAGGTTACCTAGCTACCCCAACTGGACCATCTACCTGGCCTCAATTTTTCCATCAAGGTTGGTCCTATAGCCTTCAACTTCTGTACTGCCAAAAAAAAATTTGCTTTATAAGTATATATGGTTTGAACGTGGCCACCTTCTCTAAAAGAAGGCAGATGTGGGGTTTGCTTCATATTTTAAAGGGGGAAAATGGGCATTTGCTGTGAACTCTCTCTTCTACCTTCTCCCTTTTTAGTATCAGTAAAATGCCTTTTGCCAATTTCTTCTCCTTCCATTTTGCCTTACATGATGAAGTGGCCTTATTTCTTACCAAGACTAACCCCTCTGTTTAGTCAAACAATCCCATTCCACCCTATCTCCTCTAACAGATTGCACCTTCTGTCATCCTCACTCTTTCGCTTATTTTCTTTTTAATTTTTTCTCTCTTATTTTATTTTTTCTCAATTACATGTAAAATAGCATTTTTTTTAATCTGAGTTTTAAATTATCTCCCTCTTTCCCCTACCCATACTTGAGAAAGCAAGCAATTTTATATAGATTATACATGTGAAGTCATGCTAAACATATTTCTATATTAGCCTTCTTACAAAAGAAAACACAGGCAAAAATTGAGAAAAATAAAGTAATAAAGTATGCTTTGATGTGGCTTCAGGTTCCAACAGTTCTTCCTCTGGAGGTGGATAGCATTTTTCACAAGCCCTTTAGAATTATCTTGGATCATTGTATTGCTCAGAATAAGTCTTTTACAGTTGATAGTCATACAATATTGCTATTACTCCGTACAATGTCTTCCTGCTTCTGCTCACTTCATTTGCATCCATTCATATAACAATTTTGAGATTTTTCTGAGACTATCCTAGTCATCATTTTCATATAAATAGTATTTTATTTTTTCTAATTACATGTAAAGACAATTTTCAAGATTCATTTTTATAACATTTTGACTTACAAACTTTTCTCCATCCCTACCTCTCCTCTCCCCTTCTTCCTTCAATTTCCCAGGATGGCAAGCAATCTGATATGTTATACATGTATAATCATATAAAACATATTGCCAACTTGGTCATATTGTGAAAAAAGAAACAGAACAAAAGAGGGGAAATACTAAAAAAGAAAGTGAAAATAGTATGTTTTGATCTGCATTCAGACTTCATCAGGTCTTTCTCTGGATGTGGATAGCATTTTCCATCATGAGTCTTTTGGAATTGTCTTGGATCATTGTATTGCTGAGAAGAGCTAAGTCAATCATAGCTGATCATCACACAATATTGCTCTTACTGTGTACAATGTCCTCCTGATTCTGTTCATTTCACTCAGCATCAGTTCATGTAAGTCTTTCCAGGATTTTCTGAAATCTACCTTCTCATCATTTCTTATAGCACAATAGTATTACAATATATACCTATACCACAATTTGTTCAACCATTCCCAATTAATGGGCATCCCCACAATTTCCAATTCTTTACCACCACAAAAAGAGCTGCTGTGTATTTTCATTGTAGGTCATTTTCCCTTTTTATGATCTCTTTGGGATATAGACCTACCCATGGTATTTCTGGATCGAAGGGTATACACAGTTTGATTGCGCTTTGGACATAACTCCACATTGCTGTCTAGAATGATTGGATCAGTTCACAACTCCACCAACAATGCATTGGTTTTCCAATTTTTCCACATCTTCTCCAACATTTGTAATTTTCCTTTTCTGTGATATTAGCCAAACTGATAGGTGTAAGGTGGTAGGTCAAAGTTGTTTTAACTTGTATTTCTAATCAGTAGTGATTTAGAGAATGTTTTCATGTGACTATTGATAGTTTTTATTTCTTCTTCTGAAAACTGCCTATTTGTATGCCTTGACCATTCATCAATTGGAGAATGACTAATATTCTTATAAATTTTACTTAGTTCTTTACTTGTAAAATGTTGCCTTTATCAGAGACACTTGCTACAAATTTTTTTTCCCAGTTTCCTGCTTTCCTTCTAATCTTGGTGGCATGGGTTTTATTTATGCAAAACTTTTTTTAATTTAATGTAATCAAAATTATCCTCTTTATATCCTCTGATCCTCTTGATCTCTTGTTTGCTCATAAATTCTTCCCTTCCCTGACAGGTAAATTTTCCATGCTTCCCTAATTTGCTCATGATATCACCCTTTATTTCTAAATTATGTACCCATTTGAACTTATATTGGTATACTATGCAAGATGTTGGTCTATGACTAGTTTCTGCCAAATAGCTTTCCAGTTTCCACAGCAATTTTTATCAAATGTTGAATTCTTACCCCAAAAGTTTTGATCTTTGGGTTTAATCAAACACTAGATTACTATGGTCATTTACCACTGTGTGTACCCAATCTATTCCACTGATCCACCACTCTATATTTCTTAGCCAGTACTAGATTGTTTTGATGATTGCTTTGTAATACAGTATGAAATCTGGTACTCTAAGGCTACCTTTCTTCACATTTTTTTTCATCAATCCCCTTGATGTTCTTGACCTTTTGCTCTTCCAGATGAATTTTATTATTTTTTCTAGCTCTATAAACTAATTTTTGGTAGTGTGGTATGGTACTGAATAAGTGAACTAATTTAGGTAGAATTGTCATTTTTATTATATTGGCTTAGCCTACCCCTGAGCAATTAATATTTCTACAGTTGTTTAGATCTGACTTTATTTGTGTGAAAAGTGTTTTTTAATTGTGTTCATATGGTTCCTGGGTTTATCTTGGCAGTTTCTAGGGTTTTTAATACCATACCATACTGTTTTTCAAGACATATCAGACTCCCAGGAAGATTAACAACCCTATACTGTATCTATGTTTGACTGGTACCTTATAAAACATAATCTGTCCCTAATGTCCAAGCAAGGGACACTTTTTGGCATAAATGCCTTTTGATTTCACAAATGTTAATGCACAAAGAGGTTTGTTTTCAAGAATGCTCTGCATTTGAGCAAGCACTTGGCCTTCTAATAAATACTTTTATTTGTGGCAGCCTCAGGGTTGTAAAACATTACCAGACTGCAAACCTGAAGTGCTATAAAAGTTTTAAGACACTGGAGATTATTTACTAAATTATTGAAAACTATATTGTTTGAAAACCTCACTAGCTTAGCCAAAGAGGGGGAAAGTGCATATTTAAAGAGCAAAACTGCTGATGTAGAATCTCATGGCCTTATCTTTATGGGAATCTCTTAGAAATCAACAGGAGGTCTTAACATTCTAGGAGACAGGTTCATGCTATATGCAACAGCTTTTCCACTTCCCATAGTTCAGCTCTATTAAATACAGTCCTCCTGATGGATAGATACAAACCAGTGCTTATGTGAATTTAGCTTCATTCTTCTCTCTATACCATATCTCAGACTCATCAAGAATTCAGAATTGTTCTGTCATGGAAAACACCAAATTCCATTGTAGAGCAAGTCTTCCTGCCATAACTCCGGGATGAGGCCTCTGATGGATTACAAGGTTATTGCAATGTTATGAAGTAGCTACCAGTTCCTGGATTTCGATGGAATTTCTTTTATGTAAGCCATAGTCAGAAGTTCTGAAATACAAGTTAGGGAGTTTCTAACATCTCTAGCTAATTGTCACCATATGAGTCCCTCATATTTCACTTAATTATATAATGCCTTCAAAGAGAGATGGCAACAAGCCCCCCTGTAAACATACTATTCACAGAGTTCAAGGAAGGAAACATTTATTTACAAGGGAAAAAACATAAAACAGTTGGTATAGTAGAAAGACCATTGTACCTAGCATAAGAATTATGTTTGAAACCCACCTCTGGCCTGGCAATGTGATGTAGCATACAACAGGCTAGTTTTGGAGGCAGAGGACCTGCATTCAAATTTCAATTCTGACATTTAAAACTGTATCTACAAGTTTTTAGACACATCATTTTCATTCTTTGGGCCTCAATTTCTCATCTCTCAAATGAGGCAATTGGATTAGAAAGCTTCTAAGCACCCTTTTAGGGCTAAATCTGTGATCCTCTAATTCTATGAATATGGAAAATATCACTGAATCTCTCTGAGCTCCAATTTCCTCATCTTTAAAATGGGAATGATAATTCTGACACTTAATACTTTGTAGGTTATTGTGATGAAAGTAAACTTCAGGGTTTTATAGAAGCATGAGGGTTGTTATGACAATCAAGAAAAATTAAGAAAACAATGTAACATAACATTTCACATCTCTAATGGTGCAAAAAGATGAGGGATATTTGTTCCAGACTTACAAGTAATGATGCATGTAATCACAATAGCTGACATTCATGTATTACTTACTATGTGTCCGATACTACACTAAGACTTTAGAAATGTCTCATTTGAACCTCACAATAACTGTCAAAAGGAGGTTTTATATCCCCATTTTACAAATGAGTAAATTGAGGCAAACAGAAGTTAAGTGATTTACCTGAAGTAATACAGCTAATAGTTGTCAATGGTCAGATTTGAACTCAAGCCTTCCTGACTTGAGGGCTGGTGCTCTGTCTGCTGTACTACCTGGTTATTAGTCGTGGCATAATGCAAAAATAAATAAATAAATAGATAGATAGATAAATGAATAAATGAATAAATAAGCTATTCAAGGAGGAAAAATCAAAGTCATTGAAGAATAATTAATTTTAATCAGGACACTATTGGTAGACATCCCTATATGTTTATACTTCAGCAATGTGTTATAGGGTTGGAGTCAGAAGACTTAGGTTCTAAACCTGACTCTAATGCTTAGAAAGGTTAGGTAACTTATCAAAGATCTCAAAGTTGGTAAGTGTTATTTTCCTCTTTTATGAAATAGGGATAGTAATCCAGGCTGATATCACCAAAAAAGCACTAATTCTAGGGTAACTTAAATAACTCCTTGGGGCCAAAGTTCCCTCATCTATACAATGAAAGGTGTGCATTAGATTATCTCTGAGGTCCCTTTTATTTCTGTATCTAAGATTCTATGATCCTTGTCCTACCTGGCTCTCAGTATTATGAAGTAAGAAAAGAAACAAGGATTTATCAAATGCTTACTATGCACCAGGCACTGTGGTAAACCCTTTACAATTATTATCTTATTTGATCCTCAGAACAACCCTAGAAAATAAGTGCTGTAATTATCTCTATTTTACAGTTGAAGAAACTGAGGTAGATGAAGGCTAATTAACTTTCCCAAGGTCACATAGCTAGTAAGTGTCTGAACTTTTTGTAAATTTGAACTCACATCTTCCTAACTCCAGGCCCCATACTCTATCTACTGTGCCACCTTGCTGCCTCTTGCAAAAGTCTAAAGAGATAGCAGATATGAAAGTACTCTGTAAACTGTTAAGCCTTGCATATTTAAATGGTTATTATTCAAAATAAGAGAGAAAATATCACATATTGGAGACAACTTCCAAAGCTTTACAGATTTGTCAGGAGGTGAAACAGTATCATCATGCAATACAAATCGTGCCACTCATTTCTTTTGCACACTGAGGTTTACAAAGAGCTTTGCTCATAATGGTTCTGTGATGCAGTAGGTGGGGCAAGTATTACTATCCTCATTTTACAGAAGAGAAAATAGGAGTCTGAGTGATTTGCACTGGATAATTATGAGATCTCAAACTCACCCCCGGTCTTCTGACTCTAAAACCAATGTCCTTTCCACTACCTCATGCTGCCTTGCCACTCAAATTATGTATTCTATTGGGATATCTAACTTTGAGGCTTCCAAAGTAGTTCTAAAGGAGCTGTGATCTCACTGGTGGGGTAGTCTCTCCACTGACATTTTTGCAAACTGGAGCTTCATGAGTTGCAGTAGCAAAAACAAGTCACCACCTTGTAGCCAAACCCCAGGAGATGAGAGTCTCCATGTGGGATGACAGGCACACAGCTCATCTCTGGGTCTGTGCTTCAAGCCTTTCCAGGTTGAGTGAATCTTCTAGGCTGACTTCCTCTATTATACCCTTCAAGAGCCCAAAGCAATGCCTATGCTATGATGGGACGTCAGTGGAGGTTCCCATGGGACACATATGTAACATTGCAATGGTAGGGTAGAGGAAGGAGAAAAAAGACAGTAAATTTTTCTTTTTTAAAGTCATTTTTACTTATTTCATTAAATATTTCTTAATTACATGTGAAAAATTTTAACAATCTTTTTTTAAATTTTTGAGTTCCAAATTCTCTTTCTCCCTACCACATATTCCTTGAGAAAGAAAGCTATCTGATTTCAATTACACATGTGAGGTCATGCAAAACATATTTCCATATTAGCCATGTTGCAAAAGAAAACACCAACAAAATAAAACACTATAAACAAAGAAATTTCTTTTAAATGTATGCTTCAGTATACACTCAGAGTTCATCAGTTCTTTCTCTGAAAGTGGAAAGCATTTTTCATCATAGGTTCTTTGGATTGGATCACTGTGTTCATCAGAGTAGCATGTCCTTCATAGTTGATCATCCTTTAATGTTGCTATTACTTTGTAAAATATTCTCCTGGTTCTGCTCACTTCACTTTGCATGAGTTTGTGTAAGTCTTCCTAACTATCTTTCCAGACTCACTTTGTTCCCCTTCCCATACTCTGTGATCCAGGAAAATTGACCTTCTCTTTATTCTACACATGATACTCCATCTCCCTTCTCCTGCCTTCACGTGGACCTACCCCGATACGTGGGATGTTTTCCCTCCTTACTTCTTGCACATGGTCTCTCTCTCACTGATGATGTTATTGGCCTTTTTCAAAAACAAAGGAAGATGAGGAAGCTAGATGGTGCAGTGGATAGAGCTCTGCCTTTGAAGTCAGGAGGACCTGACTTCAAATCCAGACTCAGACACTTGACACTTATTAGCTGTGTGACCCTGGGCAAGTCACTTAACCCTGATTGCCAAAGCAAATGAAAAAAAAAAAGAAGTACAAAGGAAGAACAATTCTAACTTTTAAAATACTTCTCAAGCACCATTTTTTACACAGAGAGTTTCCAGAGCCTCCCAAATGCTAGTGTGCTCCCTCTCAAGTTGTCTTGTATTTAACAACTGTGTGCATGTCTATACTTATTTGCTTTATACGTATGCTGTGTATATATTTACATATGTATCTGTCGTCTCCCCCAATAAAATGCAATTTCTTTTTAGTAGGGATTGTTTCATTCTTTGTACTTGTATTCCCAGCACTTAGTAAAATTCCTGTCACATAGTACTTTAAAAAAATAATTTTATTGTTAATTTATGAAATAAAAAAGCGTTTGTAAAACATAATAAAATAAAAAGACTATCACAATGAAACTGCAAATCTATTATGTACAACTTTCTATTTCTCCTAAATATACAATAGTTATCATGTAAGATTTTTTCTTTTTTTTTCCTTCCCCCCGTACCCTAGATTACCTAGAGGCTACCCTTAGACACAAATATGCATGTATACATGTATGTGTGTGTGTGTGTGTGTGTGTGTGTGTGTGTGTGTGTGTAATGTAAAATCATTTTATGCAAACTTCTATTTATCACTTCTTTCTCTGGATGCAGATAGTGTCTTCCTTCATAAGTCCATTGCAGTTAATTTGGTATTTCGATTGTTGGGTCTGCTTTAAGAAAATATTTAAAAGCAATATCATTTACATATGGATTATTAGTTTGCTAAAACGTTAAAAATGTTTGTTGTCTGAAGTAAATTAAAAAATATCCCTTGCAATGTCATTAGGACTATCAATTAACTTTGTGTGCTTTAAGTAGAAAGGAACCTAGGTCAAATGACCACCTACTCTTAATTATCAGAGTACTGAAGGAGTGAATTTTACCATAGGTATGATTTTTCATGATAACATGCCCCAAAAATGAGTTTATAAGTGATCTGTCTCTTCAACCTGATTTTCCCCTCCAAATTTTCATACACTTATTTTATCCCCCAAATCATTCTTAAGGACAGATACGGTGTTTATATATCTTTTTCTATCTCATTACATTACCTGGGAGAGATGATTCATTGCAGACCTCTACTCAAACTCTTAAGTCCTGATTATTTTATAACCTCCATTATGATTCTATAAGGTATAATGATTTTTAGCAATTATTTTAATATGTTCATCTAGTAATAATATTTAATCACCTAACAATAGGTAAAAGAATAAGCAATGTATTAATCCATATTTTGCATAAGTCACGTAGGAACATAGATCCTAATTGAAGGGTCCTATAATAGGCCCCACGCTTTAAAGTAACGCTCATTATTTGTTTGTAGGGATCTGTAGGACGTTGAGGACCACAGGCTCTTCATGAGGCTTCACTGATGGGCAAAGGCCCCTCTCGGTGTTAGTACATGTGCAGAATATCCTGGCTGGGTTCTCCGACCACGGACCTTGCACCCCCCAATCAGCAGAACTCTGATACTAGGCAAGCTCAAACTATAAAACAATGTTGCTAGCTCAAGCACAGTCAGCTCTAGCACAAAGATGTATCAAGTATTGCTAGTTCATGTATCAAGTATTGGGAACATCCGGGAACAAGCAGTACATGGTGTTTTACGGGAACAGCAAGGGAGAAGGACACAGCCAGGACAATGTTGCACAGAAATGTACTTGTTGTTAAGGACTTGTTGATACTTTAATTGGTATTCGAATGAGAAAAATTCTAGGTGTTGCCTACTGGTAAAGATATGTAAACCTTGTTGCTTTGTTCGCTGTTACATTGGGGTATGTTCCCATGAGTAAAAGATATAAAACGCTGAAAGCAGGACCAGCGGGGAGTTGCTTACCCCCTTGAGACATGACTGAATAAACCTTTTGAAACTACATCTCTCTGTCGACTCCGGGACACCAGAAGACTGCAGGTGAGTATGACCCAGGCAGCCCTCCTCAAGTAAGGAGGACGTCACACTTGTTTACCAGCTATGGAGCTTACTTGCATAACCACAAGAATGCTGATGCAGATATCTCCATCCCATTTTGCTCAAATTCCATGACCAAATCAAGTGTGGGTGGTGGTATGGTTTGGAAAGTCCCCCTTCAATATGTTCTTGGAGCATATGTACAGCTTATACCATCTCTTCTTGCCTAACCTGAGGATGAGCCCATCCATTTTGTGACCACCTAGTCAGCAGAGATAATACTTGCTTCACCAACTAGTGACCCTGCTGACATATCATTTTTACTTATTTTAGCTTATTATCTATATGTCAACCAATGGAATTCTGTATTTTGTGTAGTTGCTTTAGAATGTCTAGGTAGTAAAATTGGTATCAAACCCTATAAAAATAGGATCCTGGAAGGAGGGGGTCATCTCAGATGAGAAGGAAGGTCTGAGATTCACTTCATTAGAGGGGGCCAGCTCCCTTTAATAAAGTGCTTTGGTTCAGAGCTCTGCCTCAGTTTCTCTTTTAGTCATCCAGGGTGACTTTTGTCCCCAGAAGCAATACTGGTAGTTCTCAACATCATTTCCCAGTTCATCTGAGATTTTCTTAAGGGACTAAAAATAAGTACTAAGGGTAGAACTGTCTGATTTGTCAACAATATCTCCATCAAAATAAAGGATTTACTTCATTTGAGCTCCTAATTACAATGCAGAGGAATAGTTAATAAGTACTTAATAACTTATTTACTAGTCAGAAATGAGCTGTTAAGTAGATTGCCCTGGCAAGTAGACCCCCTTCACTGATAAATTCATCACCTTGATCCCGTGAAATATTAAGGGAATAAGTCATTATGTCCAGTATTCTAGGACCTTTTATGGCCAAAATAAATTCATATCCTTTAGATGTCTTACAAAAGCTATGCCCAAAAATATCAGTGGAGGCTGAAGAACCAAAATTATCTTCCATGTTTCAAAGATTATCCCAGAAATATGATTCTTTATAAATCAGAAAGAAATGGCTATAAATCTGGTAAACAATGTGCATCTGTGAAAATAGATATATTCTTTCTCCCTTGATCAACTCTTGAAAATAATGTATTGATTTCTTATGGTAATTCATTCCATGCAATTAACCATGTGGACCTGATAGGCTGAAAGCATGACTCTGCCACTAGGAATCCTGGACACCTAAGTAAGAATTTGAATGAGGGGAAAAGGAAGGGAATGATTATTTATTAAAATGCCTACTATGTACCAGCCAGTATGCTGAGTACTTTACAAATCTCTCATTTGAGCCTCAGAACAACACTGGGAGGAATCTTTTATTATTTTCCCACTTTATAGTTGAAAAAGCTGAGGTGGAGGGAAGTGATTTGCCCATGGTAATGCAAAAGGATCTGTGGCCAAATTTGAAGTCAAATGCTCCTGACCCAGTACTCTATCTACTGTGCCACTTAGGTGTCTATAGCTAGCAAGCAGTAAAAATGTTTTGAAGTCACCTAAAAATAATCAGAACTTAGCTAAAGTTATTAACAATTCCATGTGCTAGTATACAATTTCTAGTTGCTTTAGTGTTCTCTGTCATGGAACATTTCCTCAAGCTTTTATGAATTGCATACAGTAGATGTTTCATAAGCATATGTGGAATGAATCAGTTAGACCCTGGGTTTGTTTTATGACTTAGCCATGCATTTGTTGCTGCTAACGTGGGAAACCCTGGTGGTAGACAATAGCTCTTCACAGATAAAATTTATTCAGAGTAGCAAAGATTGCAAATTGCAAATGGTAGTCCTATGCACTGAGACTCAAAAGAACACTGTCCACTCTGTTAGGCTGAATCAATTGCATGACCGAGCTCATTACACAGTCTCTATTATTTTTAGACACCTAGTCTTGAGACTGCTTACTTGACCCTGAATGATGAATCCTGATGAAGCCTAGAATCAGGAGTTTGCTAGAGCCAACTCTAATGAGCTAAGGTCAATTATTAAATTTTCAGCATGGGCTTTTACACCTTAGAAATCAGGAAATGCTGTATACCATGGTGTCTTGATTTTGTTCATTGTCTAGACTTAAGAAACTACTAACAACACTAAACTTAAAAATATGCACTTTTTTTTCATCTGGAGAGCATGATTGTTAAACATTTACCAGCATACACCCCTGTTTTGCTCTATAGACAATGCTTAAGCTCAGTAGGAATACAGTAAAAAGTTCAGGAAATGAAATCATAACCAGACTCAGCCTGGGGACTATAGGATGATACTAATACTGATGATGATGATGATAGTGGTGGTGGTGATGGTGGTGGTGATGGTGATGGTGATAATATGATATTAATAATAATAACAACAATAATAATAATAATAACTGTAATTTATATAATGCCTTAAGGTTGTAAAGTACTATACATCCATCATCTCATTTGAGTCTCATTAGGAACCTCTCATATTCCAGGAATATTTTCTGATTTTGGTCTCCTTTTTGCTTGGTGCTTGATTCATTAAGTATAAACACTTCAACATTTCAAGCACCTTTAATTTCAGTAATATGAGCACTCCCTCCTCCAGGACCATCCCTTTACAACTCAGTAGGCAATCCTCAAAAGTTTATGTGACCAAAACACTCACTATCCTGCAGCCAGCCTGCAAAATGCCTCACTAATGTGTGTCTAAACTTGTCTTCAAATGGAAATCACCAAAGTTCCAGCTTGAAAAAGTTATAACTTTGTCAGTGATCATTGACTGCACTAATCACAGTGATTCCATGCTTCTCTGCTAGAAAATCTTCATGTTTGTCCTGTTGGTCCTCTGATACCCAGGACCCCTTTTGCTTCCCCTTGTCAGAAGATCCATATATTTCCTTTCCTCAGTATCCCTAAAGGATCTTAGGGAACAAGGAAATTTCAAAGGAAACTAAAAGACTAGAAATGCAAGATACACCAATAGGAGTTTTCAACAAGTCAGGAATCCACTAGGAAAAAGCAAGAGGTGGGAGGTGATGTCAGAGGTAAAAGGTGAGTCTAAACTAGAAATTCACAATAAGTGGCTATGGTACAGTTTAGGTTCCTTGTAAAAGGCAGCACAGTACCTGACACAAAGAAGGCATTTAATAAATGCTTGTTGATTAATTCATCCAATTGTCAGTCTGTAAGAATTCATAGGCATATCTTGGGGTATTTACCTGGTGTGCCTGGGCACAGACTATTGTGCCAATGACTTTCTTTTGTGGTGAACACAGGTAGCCAGGAGAATATCTGTGTCTTCATGGATATTCAGTGTCTTCACAGATATGTAATATCTTTATAGACACAGAATGTTTTCAAAATTTAGTGATTTAGCTAAAGATATCAGTTACTTCATGTAATGATATAAAATGTCTGGTTGTTCTGATCTCCTAAAGTGAGGATGAGCTCACTAAAATGACTGTATTTTAAATGTAGTAGGTACCTTGGACCCTGAGAACACAAAAAGGAGCATCTGAGGACTCAGGTTTCTGTAGGTATGTTGCCCATGTACTTATGGCTTCCTACTTCTGCTCCCCACTCACTTCCCCTATAGGGCTTCCACAAAATTCTGGTGCTACAGGAAGAAGGAGGCCTCTTTACTCATTCAATCATCACATAGTCTAGCATCTATCTGTGACCTACTTACAGACTGTTCTTTGACACTGCCTTGGTCTCAGCACTTCTGCGTGGTGAAGCCCAGTGCTTGTTAGGGTCAGAAAAGCTGATTACCCCATTCTGCCCTTTCTCAGGAGGCTGCCACTCCTGTTGTCTATAGCCAGGTCATGGAAAAACTAATTGTTTCCTTCACCTTTAACTCTTCTGACCATTTTGTTATCTATGACTCAATACATAATTTGTGGTCCAGGAAATCTAGTTGATACAAGGAAAGAAGATAAAAAAGTTAAAATTTTAGATTTTAAAAGACACCAGCTCTTCTTACAGATAGTAATATTCCACTGCTGACTCTTCATGACAAAGTTCAGTGCTGGAGGAATTGGGTCCAGTTGGAAATGTGTATTTTTAGCCAAGAAGGAAAAGCTTGTGTTATCAGCACAACAGGATATTAATAATAGAAGGTTGTTCCATGTTTTAGGATAGCCAAAGTACTGATACATGTTTGACAATCAGCTCTGTGGGGGAGAAATCTATATGCAATACACTTTTAGCTTTAATTTTCATTGTTAATATTTTCTCTATTATTTTCAGTCTAAATAATCAATGAAATCAATAAAACCAAACCTGGATTTCTAGGAATTGCTTATTTCTGAGGTATAAGTGCTCACAATGAAAATTTAACAATCAGCTCTCTCAACCTCATAGGGTCCGGCTCCAATATATCAGTGGAAGTGGTTTGATTAAAAGAAGCCATTGTAAAGTTTTCGTTTTTTAAATTAAGTTTTGTTGTTGTTCAGTTGTGTTCAGTTTTGTCTGACTCTGGATCCCATTTTTTGTTTTGTTTTGTTATTGGCAAAGATACGGGAGAGGTTTGCTATTTCCTTCTCCAGTTCATTTTACAGATGAGGAAACTGAGGCAAACTAGGTTAAGTGATTCACCCAAGTCACATAGCTACTAAGTATCTGAGGCCAGATTTGAACTCAGGAAGATGAATCTTCCTGAAGCCAGGCCCTGCATTCTATCCACTACTTTACCTAGCAGCCAAAATAAGTTTAGTCATTAATTTAAAGAATAAGATTATTTAAATTATAGTTTCTTGAATTCGATAAATAAAATAGTTTTTTTATAAATTAATATTCAGAATGTGTTCACCTTTTTAAAATAATAAAATTATCTGAGTACACATTTTAATGAAATGAGCTATTCATATGTACACAAGAGTTCAGCATTGGGTAAAAGAGGAGGAGTCTAGCTAGACAGAATTGATAGGTTCAAGTTTTTATTCTCAAAGACCTCATAAGTCTAAGGCCACAAGCTACCTATTTCTCTTCTGATTCATTGAAACCTTTATCAATTAGAGAGTCCCTTTTCCCCTTTCCTCCCACCTTCATTAACCCCAAGGGAATCTACAAGCCAATACATTTGATCGAAGTAGAACGTCCTTTGTGTTGACAACACTTTCCTTTACTTCAACGAAATTTAGAGGATTTTACTGGGACAGAGCCCAAGTATTTCCACTCTAACTATTGCCAACAAGAGTACAGTCACCAGTTTTGGGATTCAGCTGACTGACTTTTACAGGCTTCAGCCCTAGAGACTTTTACCAAGTGTTTGAGAGAATATTATAGGCAAATGCATCTTAATCCATAAAACAGACAGAACTTTCTTAGAAAAAGAGATGTATTTAATGAGGAGCAGAAAAAATGGACTATAGGGGAAAATTCTAGTTCAAAACATATAAACCTAGTAAAAATGATTTCCACAAATTGAGGATATGATGTTTAGCAATAATTCCAGAGACATTATTACAAAAACATTCTTGCAAGTGGAATTAGATTACTTTTTCTCATGCCAGCATCTTCTCCATCCTCCAGGAAAGAAAATCAACATGCTGAGAAAGAAAGCTCCCACCTTTGGTATGGAACCAGAGAAAGAAGGACAACTATATCCAGGCACTCCTCTGCCCTGCAGATAAGAGAAGACATCAATAATCATTTTTTTAAAAATCAGCACATATTTATCAAACATTTACTCTGTGCCAGGCAAAAGGGAGATAGTCTTTGCCCTCAAGGAGCTTACATCCTACAATGGGGTTGAGGGGAAGATACAATATGTATGCAAGTAAATAAATGAAAAATATGCACAAAATAGATAAAGAGTGATTTGGGGTACTCATCAAATGGAGAATGGTTAAACAAATTTTGGTTCTTTAATGGAATGGGATATCACTGCTCCAAAAGAACCAGTAAACATGAAAAAGCATATGAAGCATATGAAATCATATTTGAACTGCTACAAAATTCATTAAGCAGAGTCAGTTAAACAATATACCAATGACTTTCACCAAGAAAATGGAAACAAACAAGAAAAATAATAGAAATTGACTGTGATGTAATTACTATCACCAAGTTTGGCCCCAAAGAGCAGACAGGAAAAAATATGCTGCCTTTCTTTCCTTGCAGAATATGGATGTGAAATATTGTATATACCCTCAGACTCTGATGATATGTTGGTTAGTTTGTACAAATAGCTTTTGGTATTATTTTGTTTTTTCTTCTCACTTTTTGGGGTTTCGTCTTGTTTTAATAAGATAAAGACTTAGTCAGAAATGATGGTGACATAAAGACAAAAGAAATCAATAAACTTTTTTGAAAAACTAATTTTGAAGGAATAGCAAGTTGTACATAATAGATTTGCAGTTTCATGTGCAATCATTTTTTTTCTATTCTGCTATGTCATAGAAATGCTTGTTTTATTCCATAAATTAAAAATAAGATAAAGAATTTTTTTTTAGAAAAGAAAAACTAATTTAGGAGAGCACTAACACCTGGGAGAATGAGGAAATTTGTCTCAGAGGAGTTGGGATTTGAGTTCAAACTTTAATGGAACTAAAGATTCCAAAAGGTGAAGATGAGGAGAGAGAATATTCTAGGCACGGGGAAAGACTCTGCAAGGGCAAGGCTAGAAGATAGAATGTCATGTATGGGGTACAGGAAGTAGGTCAGTTTGGCTGGAACGCAGAAGACATGAGGTAGAATAATGCATAATTGGCTTGAAAAGATAGTCTAGTGACAGATCACAAATGGAATATTTTTAAGACAAAAGAGCACAAAAGTCTAATCTCGTGGGTATTCTTTTAGGTCCTTCACACATATTCTGGTCTAGTTAGGTCATATTATTACCTGCTTTATTGCTAGAGCTTATATAACCAGCTCCTCAGCTCTTTCTGAGGGATAAAAGTAAAATGTCACTTTCAACTTTTCAGTTTAGAAAGTCAAAGATCTACATATTCCAAATGAAACACATTTTTGGACAGGGAGTTTGCCAGAATTTGTTTTGCTTGACTATGTATGTTAATTACAAGGGTTTTGCTTTTGTTTATTTTTGATCTCGAGGTAAGTATCAGAGAGAGAAAAAAATATATATTTATTAATTGAAACAATTAATTAAAAAGAAAAGCCAAAGATATAGGCAGATCTTGTGGTCACTTGGTGGGAGAGGAGAAATGTTACTTTTCTAAAAAGTGACAAGTAAGTTCTAAGTCAAAAAAAAGTCCTCTGTTAGCAAAAGAATAGTTGCCTCCTCATTGTGAATTGATCCAATCATTCTAGAAAACAATTTGGAATTATGCAAAAGAAAGTGACTAAAATATCTATATCCTTTGACCCACAGATTTTTCTGTTAGGTAGGTAGGTAGACACCCCAAGAAATCCAGTGACAAAAAGTAAGTTTCCCTGTACACCTACATGTTTGTAGCAGCACTTTTTGTAGTAGCAAAGAATTGTAAACAAAGTAGGTCTCCATTAATTTGGTAATAGTTGAACAAGTTGTAGTACTTGAATATCAAGAGAAGTCAACAAACATTTATTAGGCACCTACTACTACATGCCAGGCAATGTGTTGAGGATACAAAGAAAAGCAAACATAGTTCCTCCTTTCAAAGGGTCACAGTCTAATGAAGAAAGAATACAACATGCAAGCAAATACGTACATAAAAGACATATAAAAATAAATTAGAGATGATCTCAGGGGAAAGACATTAGAATTTAAGAAGACTGTGAAAGTCTTCAAGCAGAAGGTGAGATTTTAGCTTGGACTTTGAGGAATTCAGAGAAGCCAAGAGATGGTGATAAAAAGGGAGACCTGTTCCAGGTCTAGGGGCAGCCAATGAAACCGTCCAGAGCTGGGAGCTGGGAGATGCTCGTCAAAGAACAGCAAAGAGGCCAGAGTCACTGGAACCCAGAGAATGTGGAGGATATTGGGAGAGAGTGAGAAATGTGTAAGAAGACTGGAAAGGTAGGAGGGGGCGAGTTTAGAAAAAGCTTCAATAGCCAAACAGATAATTATATATTTAACCCTAAGGGAAGAGTGAGCCACTAGAGTTTATTTAACAGGGTATATGTCCAGACCTGTCCTTTAGGAAGATCACTTTGACAGAAAAATGGAAGATGAATCAGAGTAGGGAGAGACTTTTGGCAGGTAGTATAACCAGCAGGCTACTGCAGTTGGTTCAGGCATGAGGTAGTGAGGGTCTGTGTGAGGGTGGTGGCAGTGTCAGAGAAGAGGTGCTACAGATTGGATTTGGAAGATGGGAAAGAATGAAGTGTCAAGCATGAAACCTTTGTTTTGAGCCTGAAATATGATGTCCTCAACAGTACAAAGGTAATTAGGAAAAGAGGAGGTTTTGGGGTAAAGGTAATGAATTCAGTCTTTGATACATTAAGTTTAAGGTGTCCACAGGACATCGAATTCAAGATGTTATACTAGAGGTCAGAATAGAGGTTAGGGATGGATAAGTAGATCTGAGAATCATAAGCATAGAGATGATAATTGAGTCAATGGAAGCTGACATGATCACTGAAAAATATAGGGGGATTGGACAGTCTTGGATAATCCCACAGTTAGTGGGCATGATTTGAATGAAGATCCAGCAAAGGAGATAAAGAAACAATGACCAAAGAGGTAGGAGAAGATCCAGGACAGAGAAGAGTCATAAAATCCTAGAGAGAAGAAACTGTACAGGAGAAGAGGGTAATTGACAGTATAAAAGAGAGAGGTCAAGGATGAAGAGTAAGAAGAGACTATTATCTTTGCCAATTAAGAGATCATTGGTAACTTTAGAGAGAGTAGTTTCAGCTGAATGATGAGATCAGAAACTAAACTGCAGAGAATTAAGAAGAGAGTGAGAAGAGAAGGAAAAGAGAAAACGATTTTAGATGTTCTTCTCAGGGAGTTTAGCCAAGACAGGAGAGATATAAGACAATAATTAGGTGGGAATGGATTGATCAACTGCAGGATTTTTTAAGAGTAGGAGATATATGGACATGTTTATAGGTAGTAGGATAGCAGCCAATAAAAAGGAAAAAAAATAAAGATAGATGGAGTAATATGCTGGAGAAGATGGGATGCAATGGGATCACTTCTGCATGTAGAAGGGTTTACCTTGACAAGTAGGTCCATCTCTTCATATGAAAGAGGGATGAAGGAGACAGGCATCTAAATGATGTGAGATGAGAAGGAAGGGAGAGAGGTAGATCTTGGCAAAGGGTCCCAATTTTTTCAGTGAAATATGAATCAATGTTCTCATCTAAGAAGTTTTCAAGAAGGAAGAGCCATGAAATATTTGAGGGGAAATGAAAAATTTGGAAAAGGCACTATGGTGAATGGGTTAGTGAATAGAGTAGGGAGCTAAAAAAGGATCATCTTTCACAACAAAGGCCTAGTTGAGATTATGTAATATAAAATCTTAGTGGACCTAGTCATCATGGTTTCATAGCTTTCCCCTGCTTCTTTCAACATTAGAAGGAATAAATGCAGCAGATGACAGGAGTACTCCAAGGTTGAGGCTTATAGGGGCAAGATCAGTGAGAAGTAAGGGGACAAGGGACTTAATAGAAGAAAACAATGGAGGATTTAACTGATTCACCAATGGGTCAAGATGGGGAATGAAAGCATAGTGAAGGAGTGTAATATAATATTAGTACAATATTAAAAGAGGTAATTAATATGATGAATACAAATAAAACTTATATGAACTGATAAAATGCCAAATAAGCAGATCCAGGAAAACAACAAATACAAATGACTACAACAATGTAAATGGAGAAAAACAATACCAAAACATTGGAAACTGAATACTGCAAAATCATAACAACCCAACCTTGCCTGCAAAGAAAAGACAAGAAAAGGTACCTCCATCCCCTCCTTGAAGACGTAAGAGATTAAGGGTATAAAGGTCTGTATACCATATGTTAGATTTGCTGAACTCTTTGCCCTCTTTTAGGGGGGTTTAGAGGGGTGGAGGCAAATGTAGATTATGTAAAATTAAAAGCTATCAATAGAAATTGATTTGTTTGAAAAGAAAGTTGTCTCTTTTATTGAGTTTCATTATTGTTCCTGGTGAAAATTACTGTTTCGGCAAGAATCAGGAGGAGAGAGAGAAGAGAAGTATGTATAACAATGGAGATCTTTGACAACAATATTTAGAAGCACAGCTAAATAACTAGGCCCCTGACTAGGCTCTTTTTTTTTAATTTCAGGTAGTCTAATAATTTTTAGAATATCTCTCCTGGATCTATTTTCCAGGTCAGTTGTTTTTCCAATGAGATATTTCATATTGTCTTCTATTTTTTTTTCATTCTTTTGGTTTTGTTTTATATTTTCTTGATTTTTCATAAAATCATTAGCTTCCATTTGCTCCAATGTAATTTTTTTTTCAACGAAAGACAAGGTTTATTAGAATGTTCGTCATATTGGCCACACTCTTAAGGAGTCTGAACATTAGTGAGCTATTGGCTGGATTTTAAGAAGAATCTAAGCCATTGCTTGATTTTGAGAATCTGAAGATTATAAGAATCTGAGCAGTGGCTAGATTTTAAGAATCTAAATACCTTAATGGAGACAAGAGGGCCCTCATATACAAGGACTATGGGAGGGATCTAGGAGTGGCCTAGTAGTCTATGAGGTAATACAATTCCAGGAACTTGGACCAGAGCCAAGGAAGAATTGAGCCTAGATAGGATTAAGGGTGGGAAGTGGCCAGGGACCATAGGGAGGTAAAACAATGGAGGGCTAAGCTAGGTTAAGGGTAACAAAATTGGGAGATTAGGTGTAGCCACAATGAAAGCCCAGTTGATGGGATTATAGCCTCAGGAAAATGCCAGAAATATGGCCATGTGGGAAAATCCAGGGTTTTCCCTTTTTGGGGTCTAGCTCCCATCATCATTACCCCCTCAAACAAATGGGACACAAATTCTTTGGGGGTAAGGGGTGAAGGTCTCAGCTTTTGAAACTGCTTCATGCTGGCAAGGGGTGTAGAGGTGTCGCTGCCTCAGGGGGGTCCCAAAGAGGAGGTTGACTGGAACCAAGTACTAGCTGCATCCAAGGAACAATAGGGGGGACATTAGCTGGTACCCACTGATTGGTATCAACTATAGGTGAATGGTCTGTAGTCTGGAAGACACAAATCTGACAGAAAAGACTTCTGGCCCAGATACAAAGCAGGGACTAGATTTAGGGCCCAAATATGAAAGGATAAAACATCCTTAGCTCTGTTTGAATTCAGAAAATTCAGTTTTCCAACCATGCCTTATCAAATCCACCTCATAGCCAGACTCAGGAATAGCCAGGTGGGTAACATTCCCTTTCAAAGGAACATAATGGGAAAGCCAGGAAGATCTTGTCTTAGACTGAGGCTAAAATTGTCCTCTCAGCTTTTCCTAATGCTGACTTCCCACCAGTATCACCTTCTCTGAGTAGCTTGTGGCATTTCTCTCAGGTGGTGGATTATTGATTATCAATGAATTATGATCCATCAGACAACTCAAAATAAAATCCTATGAGCTTTCAATTCAAACAGCAAATTTCACTAATCACAGCTTGCAAAAAACTTTTCCAGGATTTACATCTGACTTAAATTTGTCCTGGTGTAAAAAGCCAATTATTAGAGATTTCTATACATTTGCAAATTATTAGCAAGCCATAAGCCAAATAAGCTTTTTGACTAGTTCACACATTAAAACAATAATGAACAATAGCCAAATTATTTTAGCAGTAACCAAATTATGAAAAGTTGTTTGACATAACTAATACAAAAAGTTCACCAATTTGAAACTTGAAACAAACCCATTACCAATCAGGTGACTTCAGTTTTGTTAAATGCATTTCCAAATTACTTTACACAGAGTATCAACATCTCATCATTAACAGTCAAAATGACAAATTTAAAGGAGCCTGCTTACCCAAGTTCAGAGACCAGCTGCATTGCCTTGAGCAGGATGTGCTGAAGCTGGGTGATGTTTCTAGGCAAAAGTTGCCCTAGGGCACAAGGGTAGCCAGTGGGGGCCATGCTGTAGCTGCTGCCCCTTCCCCCTCCTTCCTTTCCCAGTTGGGGGAGGGTAAAATCAAAGGTGAGAAGTAAAGGGTGAAATTTTCTTGTCCTATGAGAGTGATTAACAGATACCCTCTTGACTTAAGTGAGGGAGTAACAGAAAAAAGGACCAGGGTTGTAAGGAGGAGTTCCAAACTGCTTAATGATCAATCAGAAAACCTCCAGAATCTACCAAGATATTTTTAGCTGTTCTAACTTTTCCTTGTAACCTCCATGAAGGAGGATTCAGGGGTGTAGCAAGAAGGGAGTAAGTAAGCCTCAGGGAACCAAAAAGCAACTACAGTTTTCCCCAATTCTCTAGCACCAAGAGAATTAAAAGAATTGGGCATACACTCCAAGATAGGGTGTCCATCCTTGTCCTCTATGCTGTGGAAGGTGTACCAATAGCCTCAAGTTGACCCAGTGGACCAAGAGCCTAAGAGTGTCAGGCCTCATAACTGTCTGCCCAAAAAGTACCTTCAAGCCTTTGTGCTTGGAGAGTGACCTCAACTGCAGAGCAAGAAAAGGGGGAGGGGAAGGTTTATGCACCTTCCAGTCTTGGCTGGAGAAGAACTTGGGGTCAGGAAGTTTCCTCGTATGGGCCACCAAAATGTTGAGGTTTAGTGGTTTAGGGGTTCTGGGACCCCAAAATCACAACATGTGGGTCTTTCCCAAAAGAATTTGACCTAAGCCTTCTTTTAGCCAAAGACCAGATTTATTAGAATATCCCTCATATTGGCCAGACTCTTAAGGAGTCTGAACATTAGTGAGCTATTGGCTAGATTTTAAGAATCGGAGCAGTGGCTAGATTTTAAGAATTTAAGCCTCCAATCTAATTTTTAAGGAATTGTTTTCTTCAGTGATCTTTTGGACTTCCTTCTTCATTTGGCCAGTTCCGCTTTTGAAGGCATTCTTCTCCTCATTGGCTTTTTGGACCTCTTTTGCCATTTGGGTTAGTCTATTTTTAAGGTGTTATTTTCTTTGCTATTTTTTGGGTCTCCTTTAGTAGGCTGTTGACTTGTTATTCATGATTTTCTTGCATTACTCTCATTTCTCTTCCCAATTTTTTCTCTACTTCTCTTATTTGCTTTTCAAAATCCTTTTTGAGCTCTTCCAAGGCCTGAGACTGATTCATATTTTTCTTGGAGGCTCTGGATGTAGGAGCTTTGATTTTGTTGTCTTCTTCTGGTTATGTGTTTTGATCTTTTTGTCAGCAAAGTAAGATTCTACAGTCTGAGTTTTTTCCATTGTTTGTTCATTTTCGCAGCCAATTACTTGAGTTTTAAACTCTTCATTAAGGTCTTTGTTAAGCTCTGCTTCCAGTGTGGAGGATGTACTGTCTCAAACATCAGGGATTTTGTGTAGCTGTTTTCAGGAATACTTCTAGGGACCTGTAAATTTTCAGTTCTTCCAAGGTGGTATGATCAAAGGAGAGGTGTTTTCTCCTCTCCTGGCCTGTATTCTGGTCTGTGAGTGACCACAAGCACTCTTTTCTATCTTGAAACTGTGAGAATGATTCCACAAGCTCTGCCACAGGTTTCACCAAACCAGCACTCCTCCTTGCCCCAGGGACTGCCACCCAGGACTGTGACCCAGATCCAAGCATTAGTAAAGCAAAAGAATCCTGCCTCAGTGCCAGCAAAGAGATCCCTTCAACCCCCATCTGATCAGCCACTTGATCCCCTTACCGTCTGTGGCCCAAGAGCTCCAGAGGCAGCCACTGCCACAGCTACCATGCCGGAGCTATGGGCAGACCACTCTTCTCTCTCACCCAGGTCTAACAGACCTTTCCTACTGACCTTCCAAGTTGTCTTTGGATTTTGTGGGTTGAGAAGTCTGGAAACCACCACAGCTGCCAGTGATTCAGTCCCCTGATGGTTGCTACTGGTTTGCTGGGGTCTAGTCTGTGCTGGTGAGTTTTGCACTAGACTTCACTCCTCTCTCAGACTGTTGCTAGGTGCAACAGACCTTTCCTGTTTACCTTCCAGATTTTCTTGGGCTAGAAATTTGTTTCTTTCTGTCATTTTGTGGGTTTTGCTGCTCTGGAATTTGTTTAGAGTCATTTTTACAGGTATTTGGAGGAGTTTAGGGGAGAGCTCAAGAAAGACCCTGCTTTATTCAGCCATCTTGGTTGTACCCCAACCCTTGCCACTGTAACTTCTTTTTGGTTAAGTAGAGAATCTTTTTACTGAATCTTCAGTGGCTAGATAAGGGTTTTATGCTTATTAGGCCTATAATAAATGAGTGTTGGATGGATGAATAAACAGTTCAATTGAAATTGGTATTAGAAATTACTCTTATGTATTATAAAAAATAAACATAAACACATTATTATCAGAATGCACTTTTGTTTAGGGCAGGCAAATAAAAGAACATAAAGAAAACATCAGCCAAATCTTTTTGGGGATTAGCACACATATACTAGAATGTCTTCTTGGAAAATGCTGGTATCTATAAAGGGAAATCATATATCATCACCAACAAAAGGCACAAAACAAAAAAGCAAGTTGGAATTTGAAGACATGTAGCATGGGAACTGAGGAAGCCTAATTTGATACTTGTAAGTTCTATTGCCATGCTCATTACCTCTGACTGAAAAGGTTCTATGACAAGGGTACCATTGTGGAGAAATTCCCTACCTGTTGTTGAGGACATAGCTATGATAAAGCAGGAAGTTATCATTGAAAAATGTGGCATTAGGAATATTTGTGGCTGATAAACAGGTTATGACTGCCTTTGTCTACCCCAGTGTCATTCTAAGCAGCATGAAAGTAGAATACTATCTCTACCTGATGGGCATACAGGATACCTGTGAATGCAGATAATGAGAAATATCTGTGTCCACCCAGAAAAATAGAAACCCCAGAGAATTATGTAGCTTTATCATTATTTTTTGTTTGAAGAGCCCAGTGATGCATTTATCCCTTCCCACACATTGCCACCTACCATGTCCCTTGAGAGACTGTCAGTGAAATAGAGACTAGAGTTAATATGTCTGGGTTTATGGCTTAGAAAATGAGGCCAATATTACTTGACTGCTCCCTAATGGTTTCTAAAAAGACCTCCTTTTTAATATGCACATTTGCAATTATGGCCCTTTGGTTTTCAATAGTATCTTTCATCTCAGAATGACAAAGCATGCTAGCTACTTCCATTTGTGAAACCTTACTGAAGGGAAGGGTCCTGTGTAGCACAGGCTCTTGAGAAGGGTAGGTGGGGATATGGAGAGACTTGTGACTTCTCCCAGGTTAAAAGTAATTTCACCTCTAAGGACTATCTATGTCTTAAATGGGAACTTGGGCCCTTTCAGAAAGTAGATCAGTGTTAGTGGGCTGACTGGATGATCCCATCAGTAACTCTAAGAAGCAGCAGTGAGCAGACCCAATAGTGGCAACCATTCCATATGTGACCAAAAATCAACCCATTTGCTAGCTTCGGGTTAGGTACCAAATGTTGTCCTCAAAGAGTTATGGCATACAGGGCTAGAAGTCTCTAATTCAACCCCCTCTTTTTATAGAGGAGAGTGCTGAGGACCAAAGAGGTGAATTGACTTTCCCAGAGTTGTATAACTCAGGCAGCGAAGTGGCTCAAATCTGGCCCAAGATACTTACTAGCTATGTGATCCCGGTCAAGTCACTTAACTTTGTCTGCCTCAGTTTCCTCATCTATAAAATAAGCTGGAGTGGGAAATGGTAAACCACTCCAGTATCTTTACTAAGAGAAAACCCCAAAATGGGGTCATAAAGAGTCAGACACAACCAAAACAAATGAACAACAATAATATACCCATATGGGTAGCACTGTCATGACTCAAACTTAAAGTCTATGATTCTAAATCAGGAGTAGGGTATGTGTTTTAATCAATATATCACAAGATCATATATTGGCAACTATACATTCTAAATGATCATCTATAGAAATGTCATTGCCTCTTTATATTTTCACTCTAAGTTTGTGGATAAAGTTTTTGCAGAACTAGAAAAACAATAACCACAACAAAAGCACTAAACATTAGTGAGTCCTTGTGGTATCTGTAGACAATAGTCAGATGACTCACCATGGGGTTATTTTCTTGACAGCAAGAAAAGATTTATATGTTATACATTCACACATACATATGTATGTATGTATGTATACACACACAAATATATTATATATTTTTTCAAGGTAATATTTGTAGTGAAAAAAAAACAGAAACAAAATGTATTTCTAATAATAGAGGGATGGATAAGCAAATTAGGATCTAAGAAGTAACTGAATATTACTTTGAGCCACCTTTTTTATCTTTTAAATGGCTGTCTCCCCCCATGCCAGGAATGCTCTCACTTGTCAACAATATCTCCTACCTTCTCTTGCTTCTTTCAAGACTCAGATGAAGTCCTACCTTCTGTAATAGTTCCTTCCTGGTCTTCTCTCACTTCCTGTTCTCCATCTCCCATTGACAGTGCCTTCCCTCTGAGATTATGTCCAATTTATCCTATCTGTATCCTGTATATTTATAATTCTAATCTCTCCCACTAACCCGTGAGCTCTTCGAGGGTAAGAATTGTCTTTACATTTCTTTGTATCCCTAGTCCCTAGCACAGTGCCTGGCCACTAAATAAGTGCTTAATAAATTCTTGTTGGTTGACTGACAATGTTTATTCTAAAATCATTGATCAATATTGATTTTTATTGAATTTCAAGACCTAGGATATATTCTGTGAGTTTTGTGAAGATGAGTCACTGAATTTTATGTGAAACAAAAGCCTGACCCATGGACAGGAATAGTTCCTTTGGGATTTTTTCTTTTATATTAATGTAACATTTTCTCTTCAGCTACACTAGCAACCATACTCACAGGTTGCAGACCGGATCTCCAGAGGGGTAACTAGCTTAGATTCAAGATACCCTGTGGATCTGTGCTACTAAAACTCACAAGCCTCCATTAGGCCTTAGTGCAAAGCAAAGGCATTTACTAGGATGACATTATATTAACAACAGTTAGGAAGAATTCCCCTACAAGCCTCGAAGTTTTAGGCATCAATAGGAATAGTAGGCACACATATAGAGCATCCTAGTAGAGAGGCATATGTGAAAGGAGTACATATAGCCTTGGTAGTTTGTCCTTTCCAGCATTGCAGGACCCAATTTTACTCCCCTTAACTCAGTGTCTCTGCTGAAAAGTTAGCTCAGCTAGTCTCTCTGGTCTTGGGACATCTCTTCAGTTCAACTCCCAATAGCCAGGGATGTTTGCCTCTTTCCAACTCATAAAGATTGTACTCCTCATAACTGTCTCCTACATCAACTGCTGGTGTTGCTCTATGTTAAGTCTGATGTTTCTTACTGAGTTAGTAGGTTTGCTCTAAGACACCAATGGCCAATGTGAGGACAGTTGATAGATTAGTCCCCACCTCCAATAGTCAAAGAATAAGTCCCCCTAAAGTACTGGGTTCTTTCTCTGTAGTGGATTACCTTCCCTGCTTCCAAATGTCATACTCCTCAGAGCTGTCTGCTGCCACAGTTGCTTACTTATTGTTTGTTTAAATACCACCAAGGGAAAGGATGATGCTTGGCTGGCTAGTGGTTACCTTCCCTCAACTTCCAACAATTTTGATAACAATTCTTCACAACCTGTAAAACAGTAATGATGTGGAGGTATGTATTTGCACTTCTTTTAAGACCTTATCATCTCTGTTACCATCCTTTTCTGTGATTTCATCCACTGGGATCAACTCCCCATCCCATCCTTGCTACATTAAATAAAGGAATGTTTTAGTGTCACACACTGAGAGCCATATGTTGATAATGCGTAATAATGTGTTTTTTTCTTCCTTATTTCATGTCACCTGAGTGCCAGTACTAACCCTTCATGATCCTGAGTACATATCTGTAGCAAATATTTTCCTGTAAGTGTTTCCACATAGATGAAGCACCCATTTCCACGAAGAAACTCAAATCCAACTTGGATGGAGATATTTAAATACCAATGTGCTCGCAGAAACATAGAGGAAAAACAGCATGAATGAGTAAAAGCATATAACTGGAACAGAAAATGAAATTTAAGAAATTAGAAATATTCTTAGCATTTTTTTCCTAAATGAGTATGTTCCCATTCCCGCGTTTCTCAACCTAGTCTTGAAACTAAGTTTTTCTTATGCGGGTTCCCATCTGTAAACTAAGGAAAATAGGGTAAAGTCTGAATATTCTTGAGGAAAGGTGTCACAGAATCTTTGGTGTGGTGGGGGTGAGGCCAACCTAGCTTTGCCTGTGTAGTGTCTGGATCTCCTTCTACAGCATCACCTAGACCGATCACTTTGTTATGAGCCAAATGCTCCATTGCTCCAACAGCATTAGAAGCCAACTGAAATTGCTCAGTTCATGAACATCCGTTCAGTTCATCCAACCACAAATCAGAGTCCATGCCTCAGTGTGATACTAATACTTTAGTACAAGGATGGGGAACCTGCAGTCTCCAGGCCACATTTGGCCCTCTAGGTCCTCAAGTCCCCTTGACTTAATCCAAACTTCTTTTATTAAGGAGATTTGTTCTGCGAAGTTGGATTCTGTCAAAGGGCTTCATTACCTGGAGGGCCACATTTGGTTTCAAGGTCACAGATTCCCTACCCTGCAAGTCTCATGAAAAATGATGTTCTGAGAAACTCCTTCTGAAGAGTCTTAAACTTTGGTATCATGAGAGGTAGTTGGGACAGGTGCCTATTATGTACAAACCTAGTAAGCCTTTCATTTATTAAGTAGCTAGCAACTTGTATGAGGTAAATTGTTCTTTTCTTTATTATGCATCTACTGGTTCTCTCTAGAATATCTTTTCTCAAAAAATTAAGTAAAACTTCCATTACTAATAGGTAAATTACACCTACATCTCTGCAAAATTATGCGATGATGTGTAAATCTAATTTGTTTTTCAAACTAATACAGAGAAATAGTTTTGTTTTGTCTTGTTTTGAAGAGATCCATTTAAACAGTAAAAGGTTAGGCCACAACTTTGTGTCTGCATCAAAAGATATGGCAAATAATCTATTTCAATGACATCTTTTTCAACTCACCTTGTTTTCTGAAAATACAGTGGTATCTGGGAGTAATAATAACTGCAACTCTCCTCTTTGAGGCAACTGATCTTTCCTGAGCCTTATCCATTTTGGGGACTCTGAAGTCCTGGTAAGCCACAGGTTCAGAGGATTTTCATTGCAACCAAGGTAATTTAATATAGGCATGCCTCGGAGATATAGCAGGCTCGGTTTCAGACCACTGCAATAAAGTGAACATCATGATAAAGTAAGTCACATGAATTTTTTGGTTTCTCAGTGTATATAAGTTATGTTTACACCATTATGTCATTTATTAAATGAGTAATAGTATAATGCCTGAAAATGTATGTACCTTAATTAAAAAGTATTTATTGGTTAAAAATGCTAACCATCACCTAAGCATTGAGTGAGTCATAATGTTTTTTGCTGATAGAGGTTATTGCCTTGATGTTGGTGGCTGCCGACTGATCCAGGAGATGATTGCTGAAGGCTGAGGTGGCTATGGCAATTTTTAAAAATAAGACAACAAGGAAGTTTGCAGAATCAATTGACTTCCTTCCGTGAAAGATTTCTTTGTAACATGTGATACTGTTTGGTAGCGTTTTACCCACAAGAGAACTTCTTTCCAAATTGAAGGCAGTCCTCTCAAACCCTGCCACTACTTTATCAACTAAGTTTATGTAATATTCTTCAATATTGTTATTTCTCAGGGCATAGGGAAACCAAAGAGAGGGAGAAAGATAGGGGAATGACTGGCTGGTCAGTGGAACAGTCAGAACACACATAACATTTACCTATTAAGTTCACTGTCTTATATGGACATGATTCATGGTACTTTAAAACAATTACAATCACAGATAACTATAACAAATACAATAATAATGAAAGAGTTTGAAATATTGAGAGAATTACCAAAATGTGACACAGGAAAATAACATGAGCATGTACTTTTTGGGGAAATGGTGCTGATAGATTGATAGATGCAGGGTTGCCACAAGCCTTCAATAGATTTTTAGTCTTATTCCTACTAAGTTTATTACTACATTTTCATAAAAGACTTAAAAGTTCAATTAAGATCAAACACAAAGAAATAGAGACATCATGTGCTCACAGATACATGGTAACCAAGTAGGGAGAATGCCAGCAGTTAATTCTTCCCAACTCACCAGCTCAAATAATCCATACCGTACTCACTGCCAGAAAGAAAAAATAATAAGGATAATGTTGAAGGGGAGGGCTACTTTTTTATTTATATCCATTCAGTTCTGGTTTCGCAACCTCTAAGTCATCAGTTCTTATTGGTCCTTAGCCAATTAGAAGACTTTCAATTATCACCCAAGATCAGTCCTTTAGTCACTCATGGTTAGAAGTAAACTCAAGTTTATGCTCCTTCTCCCTACAGACAATGTGAAAGTTTCTAGGAAAGTGAAACTCATGCTTATGAGAGGTTGGATTGCTTAGCAGTTACCATCCTTACTATACCATCTTAGGAAATGATTTTGCTCTAAGGCTTTTATTTATACTGGCTAACTGTTAAAGTAAGTACACTGATGGGGACTCATGAGTTATAATTTTGAGATTGCAGACCCCCAAGTTAACACTGCAACCTGAGGCAGCAATTATGCCCCTGGGTACCCTACAAGTGTGAGCTGGAGTTAGAGCACAGAAGATGTGCTATTTAATAATACTAGCTTATTTAGCTGTTCAGTTATTTGATAAAATAGCATTAGTACTTTAAAGTTTTCAAAGCATTTTCTATAACTTATTTATTTGAGTCTAAATACAATCCCATGAAGTAGGTACTATAGACAATATTATCCTCATTTTATCTATGAGGTGTGTGATTCTAATAGAGGTTACTAATGACCATAATTATCAGGAGTATTAGAGATGTGTGTGTGTGTGTGTGTGAGAGAGAGAGAGAGAATGAGAGAGAGAGAGAGAAAGGGGGAGAGAGAGAAAGAGAACATTACTTGCTTAATGAGGCAGTGAAGTGACACAGTGGAAAGAGTGAGGGGCTTAAAATACAGAAAACTTGAGTCTAAATTCAGTCTCAGACACTTGTTAGCTGTGTGAACCTGGAAAAGTCATTTATTCTCTATTTGGCTCTATTTCCTCAGTTGTAAAATGGGGATAAGAATAGCACTTTTCTCTCAGAGTTGTGAGGATCAAATGAAATGATATTTGTATAGCACTCAACACAATGTTTGGCACATAACAAGCACTTCATAAATTCTTCTTTCCTTTCTTTCTATGTGCCAAGAACTGTGATAAGCACTGAAGATACAAATAAAAGCATTCGAGGTACTCCATGTCCCCCAGAAATTTGTAGTTTTATATCTTTAAAATAATGCATTTACTTAATAGATATAGCAAGAAAAGAAGCATAAATGTTTCTCCCCAACATCATGGGACAATCTGGGTAGAGTGGGCACAGGCAACTTAGTTTCTGCATAGAATTTGCCCCTATCAAGTTCACATTCAAATGTGAAATGCCTCCTAGTTGGGCCCTGTTACTCCTGGGCTGCTTTTTTATTTTTTTATTTTATTAATTTTATTAATTTGTTTTGATTTATCAACAATCACTTCCATAAACTTTTCAGTTTTAAATTTTTCTCCCCCTCCCTTCCCACCTCCCTCCCCAAGATGGTACTCAATCTCATATAGACTATACATATACATTCCTATTAAACATATTTTCACATTAGCGATGTTGTAAGTAAGAATTAGAGCCAATAGGAGGAACCAGCCCAGAAAGAGGAAACAAACCACAACAGAAGGGAAAAAAATAGCAAATAGTATGCTTTGATCTGCATTCAAACTCCATAGTTCTTTCTTTGGATGTGGATAGCATTTTGCATCATGAGGCCTTTGGAGATGTCTTAGATCCTTGCATTGCTGAGAAGGACTAAGTCTATCAGTATTAATCATCACGCAACATGGCTGTTACCATATACAACCTTCTCCTGGTTATGCTCACTTCCTCTGTGTCAGACCATGTAAATCTTTCCAGGTTTTTCTGAAGTCTGCCTGCTCATCATTTCTTATAGCACAACAGTACACTGGGCTGCTTTTGAACCTTGATACTGAACTGGTTGGCCGTTAAACCATATACAGACTCTACTCCTAGACTTCTGGGTGGCTCACTCACCTGACCTTGTGAAGTTCCTAAGGTCATAGCCATTTCCAGTCTCCTTCACCTAAAAGAATAAAGGAATTCATGCAGCAGAGAGAAGCAACCATAGGGTTACCCTCTGTGCATTTCATGGGTGAAAGAGGGCTTGATGCCTTCACCTAATCTTAGGCCCTCAGAAGCTAGGAGGAGCCTGAATTCCAATCCAGAAAGGCAACACATAAAAATATATGTGCACAATACATGGCACAAAGTGGGATGGGAATATGATGTGGAGATGTATGCTAAGAGATAAGTAAGGCAAAAGCTTACTTATCTGAGCTGAGGGATCCATGACATGAGTCCAGGTTACTAGAGGAAAGGAGTTGGAGAAGATGGTCTGAGCAGAGATAGCATGGCTGGAGCAGGCCAGGATTTGTCAGAGATCAGAGATAGGATTTAAAATTAGGTCTTCCACACTCCAGATTTAGCATCCTTCAAACTGTTTCCCTGCAGGTCAGTGACAACAACTCATATTTGTCTAGTGTTACAGGGTTTACAAGGTTCTTTACATAGGATCATGGATTTCTATCTGAAATGTACCTTAAACACTTATCTAGCCTAATCCCCTGATTTTACAGATGGCAAAACTTATTTTCTCAAAGTCACATAAGAAGCAAAATCAAAGATGGGCTTTAAACCGAGGTACCCTGATTCTAGAGTTTAGGGGCTTCCCACTTAACCATTCTTCTTGCATATTATCTATAATCTCATTTGATCCTGGAATATAACAGGAATTATGTAAGTATGTGCTGAATGAACCCTCTCAATAAATCCAAGAGGTCAGGAGGAAAGCTATTTTTATCCCCGTTTTACAGATGGGAAACTAAGAATAAAATAAGTCAGGTGCCCTTCTGATACAGTAAAGGTGATGGGGTTGGGAAGAAAGGACAAAAATCTCCACTTTCCTTTGCTAAATACTCTTATTTAGATGTCCTAACCAACCATCCACAGGCAGTTAAACTCACACATAATATGTCTCCACTTATGTAGCATTTTCTTTAGGGCTCCCCTGAAAGAGATTATTCTGTGTCTACCCTGCCCTTCCCTCCTCAGTTTCCAGCAAGAGATCCAGAGGCAGGGAAAGGTTATTTGGCTTTTCTGGGGCCCTGGGATCAATCAGTCACAAAGTCAATCCACCTATATTCCCAGGCTCTACCTCAGAGCAGCTCATATTCTCTACCCAGCAGCCCTTTGTCAGCCTTTGCTCCCTGAGCAAGTTTCAACAATTTTAAAAATAACGTGTACTAGGTGAAAGACTAGATACAGTGCTAGCCCTTAAGTCAGGAAGACCTAGGTTTAAATCCAACCTCACACATTTATTAGCTGTGAAACCCTGGGCAAATCACTTACTCTCTGTCTGCCTCAGTTTCCTCAGTGGTAAAATGAGGATAATAATAGCATCTACAACCATAGTTGTGAGGATAAAACAAGATGCTATTTGGAGTGATTTGAAAAGCTTAAAGCACTATATAACAATGGTTTTTATTGTTATTATTATATTATCATTATTACCTGTTTTAATTTGAGTCATAGAACATTAGTTAGAAGACACCTTGAACTTCACCTAATCCAACTTCATCATTTTTTTCTTAAGGAGAAAACTGAGACACTAAGGAAGAAAATGACTTGCCTAAGCTCACCAAGAAAACTACTAGCAGAGTCAGGACTTGAAGCCAAATATCATAATTCTGAATCTAGTGCTTTTTACTCTCTACTAAGCTGCCTCTTGCCCATGAGGAATAAGGAAAGATGATAGAGGAGGAGAAAAGAGACAGTTTTAAATAAATAGCATTAAATATATAAATTAATTTAAGAGAAGTAAATCCCATAATACTGCACATTTCTGTCATGGAAAAGTGAAATCCTCTCAGGGTTAAAAATCCATATATTCAATGAGAGCAAGAAGAACCATGCATTCAAATGTTATATTGAAATAGTAACCTCTAGTGCACCTCCTTCAAGGTTATGGACAAAGTAAAATTACTGTGCCATAAACCTGTCACAAGGGTGTACCTTCCCCTCCTGAAATGTTTCAGACAGGCTGATGCTAAAATGCAGATGACTGCCTCCTGGCCAGCCCAGGAAAAGAGCGTGTGCAATGAGAGGCAAGAGACCAGTCTTCTCATTTCTGCTTTTACACTGTCTGGTTGTATGCCCTTGGGAAGAGCACTTCCTCCCTGTGGGGCTCACTCCTTTCATCTATCTGCCTATGAAAGGGTGGGACTAACTGGTCCCTAAGATTGTTTCCAGCTCTAGTTCTATGATCCCAGGAGGCTATGATGAGAACATCATTAAGGTTTCTTCTACTGCTATTCTATATTCTGTGTTCTAAATTATCTTCCAGCTCTAATATTTTGTGTTCTATCTTAACAATTTTTCTTTCAGCCCTGATGGACTATGCTATTAATTTCCTTTCGGTTCAGATATCTTATGTTTCCATAATTTCTATCATGGCAGGCCAAGAGAAAGCACCTTTAGATTCTTGGAAGTTTTTGGAGAGCTTTGCTGATTAGAATCTATAAAAAGCTAAACTAGCTTGTGACCGTGGAATGGTTACTTAACGCTGTTTGCCTCAGTTTCCTCATCTCTAAATGAGCTGGAAAAGGAAATGGCAAACTATTCTAGTATATTCACTAAGAAAATACCAAATGGGGTCACAAAGAGCCAGACGTGACTGTAAAATGACTGAACAACAACAATAACAAAATGCAAAATGTATCTTATCAATCCCTGGCAATATGCAAAGGAGAAGACAGAGAAAATTACCAGTCATAAAATCAATTGACTGCAGATGTCTCTGCCAAATATTTTTAATCTTATCTTTCATGATTTCCTTTTGGGCATTTTCTTGGTAATTGCTTCACCTATTGATCAGGAAAGGATCATTGAAAAATGTGGAATCACTAATAGCTTGTGTTTATGTATCACTTTAGAGTTATACAATGGAAGAATTATGCTCATTTCACAGAAGGGCAAATTGAGGTTCAAAGCAGTGAAGATAATTACCCCAGCTCACACACTGAGTAAATGATGGAATTGGGATTCAAACTCAGGCCAGAGATTCAAACAATTCTGGAAGTAGAAAAGACAATAGACATCACCTTTTCTAACCAATAAACAGATTTTAAGTTCATAGCAACACAATTACTAAGAGTCAGAGTTGACTTGAACCCAAATCTCTGAATCTTAATTAAGTACCATTTTCCATGACATTAAACTGCATCTCTAGGATCTGAAAGGCAGAGATTCAGCTGTCAAGGGTATGGAAAAACATCAGATGATTGGACAAGGAGAGTTTGATCATTAAGGGGAGAAAAGATGGAAAAAAAAAGAAATTATTACCAAGAGCTAAAACTTTTAAGAATGATGAAAGTCTTCTATTTAACCGATTCAAAATTGTGCCCTAGATATTTTCATGCAGCTGTGTGTGTGTATATCAGGTTAACATTTGGCCTCAAATCTTTCTCCAATTTGCCATGACAGCAACATGATAGAAAAAAAATGCAGCAACATGTCTGTTTTAAGGTTGTTTAGTCAGATTATGCCTTGAGAGTTACAACTAAATTTCCTCAGCCTATTTTCTTTTTCTTAGACCTTTCTTTCCTCTTCACTCCTCAGACACAGTTTATAATAATGGGCCTCAGATATTTATGGTGCTAGCAGATTTTAGCTCCAACTTTTTTCTTTAGTTTTATTTTTTCTCCCATTAAACTTCATGTGAAACACTACTAGACAGGATACCAATGGAGTGTGGTTCAATGGTCTTAATATCTTTACCATACACTGCAAACTTACATTAATTTCAACTTCCATTAACCATTTCATGCCCAAAACAGACACATGATTGGATCAAAAACAAACCCCCTGGAAATTAGCATTGTTAAAGTCAGATTCAAAAGCTCTTGGGGGAAAGAAGCTCTTGGGGTCCCAGACCCCAAGATGCCTCTGGGAACCCATTCCATATGGCTCTGAAGTCCCAGAAGGAACGATGAAAGGCAAGTACACATATATCAACAAGTACAATTCTAGTCATTCAGTCCTATTACCTCAATACCTGGTGTTTATGGTCCCCTAGACTATACTTCAATTCAAAGGAATAGCCCCATCTCCAGAGCTCTGTCTTGCAGAAAGATAAATGTAAAGATCTATACTTAGGGTATAAAAATCAAATTTATTAGCATAAAATGGTGTGGGGATGGAGGGAAATGTGACCAAGCTAAAGGAGGCTTCCATTGTCTGCACAAGTTTTATGTATGTACATATGTATGTATATGTGTGCATATATACATACATGCATACATACATGTATGTGTGTGTGCATATTTGTGTGTGTGTGTGCGTGTGTGTATCAGTAGTGCAATATAGCCAACAGAAATATAAATATGGTCTCTTAGGCTGCATTAATAGAAATCTAATGTCCAGAACCAGGGAGGTGATTATCTTTCTATCTTCTGCCCTGGTCAGACCATATCGTCCATAGTAATGTAAACAGTTCTAGACATCACATTTTAGGGAAAATAGTATCACAAATGTATTCTAGCATTAGCTACCAAATCCTAAAGTAAGAGCGGAGGAATGAAGAAGCTTTAATGATGGTTGTCTGATAGTAATGGGCAACAAATGCAATAATTGCCCTGATTACAAAGTCATTTTAACATATAATATGGAGTACAACTATGATTCTATTACCTGAAATATTCCTTGATGCTGGTGTGAGAGATGTAACTTTGAAGTTTTGGGTGAACCATGGGCTGGCCACGTGAAGGAGAATTTCTTACACTCTTGTGAAAATAAAACATGCTGAACCAAACCAAACAAACTTGTTTTTTCTGACCTAGAGGAGCAATTGACTATCCCATCCATTTTTCATTGTCTTACAGGTAAAATGACATTAATGCAGGAGTTCTTAGCTTTTATGTGTGTCATTTACCTCTTTGACAATTGGATGAAGCCTATGGAATTATTTAAGCATGTTTTTAAATGCATAAAATAAAATACATAGGATCATAATGAACATCAATTATATTTAACTGTAAAAATTATATTATAAAAAAAATTAGACTTGTGGAGGAAGGTGAATATTTTACATGGAGAAGGCTAAGCACAATTGGCCTGATTCTTTTAGAGACCAGAAAGAAATTTCATTGGCATACGAGTCAAAAGTACTCAAAACCCTGTGTTCTGACTTAACCATGTAACATGACTTTGACTAAATCATTTCAGTTCTCTATAACTCAGTTTTTTTCTCTGCAAAAATACATATTGCTTGCACTTGACAAGGTAGGAATGCAAAATGATATTCAGAGATCACTTTGTTCAATGATCTCATTTCTTGAGGAGGTCATTCAAACTTGCTTGAGACTCTTGACTAGATCTAAGATTCTTCTCGTTTAGAGCTTCATCTTCTTTGGTGACAGAAGGACATAAAGGAAATTATGAATGAGGAATTGATTGTAAGAGTGAGTTAGGGTGGAATTTAAAGCAGATCTTCCACATGATCTGATTGTTTCTTTTATTTTTCAATTTTTTATTCCCTACTACCAATAAATGGTTGTCAAAGCTGTCAGTTATTTTAATCAGCTCTTTTTCTTCTTTTTTACTTGTAACAATGAATTTGGTTGAAAGAATATTAAGTTAAAAATATAACAGAGAAAGAAACCAAAATTTTTCTTTTTGAAGGATTAACAATGGTTGATATTTATGGTCTTTATTCATTAAACATATAGTGGTTGTAGCTCTTGGGCACTCATTTGGATAATTTCAGAAATAGGATGTGTTCTTGAAGCACTTCACAAATATGGTTCCAAGAACTGCTCCCATATATATTTTCTACATGTACTACTGAAATCTCCAGTCAGCAGCATAGAATTCTTCTTTCCCTCTTAGGCCAACTTCCATGTAGAAAGAAGTGGCTATTCACAATCAGATTTGATTACTTTATGAGAACAGAACTGCAATGTTCTTAACAATTACAGTGGCAAGTTGCAGAAATGGTTTGTCTGTGTGTGTGTGTGTTTGCATGAGAGAGAGACAGAGACAGAAAGAGACAGCTAGAAAGTGAAGGATGGAGAAAGGGAGGAAAAGAAGAGGAGAGAGAGAGAGAGAGAGAGAGAGATTCCAAAAGAAATGAAAGAATTTCAACACAATGAAGGATCCAGTAGGAAAGAAACCTTTTTCTTTCTCAATCTTGGGTTGAGACAAGTGGAATCATTCCTTTGACCCTGATCAGTATACATATATGACAAAATACACATGCATACACATTATGACTCTAAAGAATGAGCATGAAGTGGTAGACAGAGCTCTAGACATGTCTGCTAATTTCACCTCTAAAATACTACAGTCATATGGTCATGTGCAAGTTGCTTCACCTTCCTGAGCCTTTGGCTTCATCACCTGTAAAAATGGAAATAATATTATTTGTACTACCTACGTCATAGAATTATGAGAAAATTGCTTTTTAAAGTTCATTATAATTTAAAAGCCCTATATAAATAAGCACTATTAGAATAAAATGAGTTTTAAAGACCCTTCTCAAATTAAGTATCTCTCAGGCATACATTTAAATAATTCAAGAAGATTTAAAAACAAATGCAGTCAGTGAGACAACTTTGTTTAGTGGTCTACTAAGTAGAAATAACAAGCAGAGCATCAGACCAGAATATGTATATTCACCTGAGGTGCTCACCAGTGTCATTTGAAGTTGTTTTGTATGTGATCCAATTAGAAAATGGATTTTCTATTGATGGTGAGGTTCTCTAGGCATTTACATTTATAGACTACACTGGATTCATTGCATTGACCCTCTCAAAGTATTAACCTTTCTCAAGGTCGACCACAGTTATATGAAGAATATAGATGTGATCATCCACACAGGAAAAACTTTATGATTGGAAAATGTATATTGACCACACTGTGACATGCATTTGTACATGTGGGCCATTGAGTTTGTCTAACAGTACATATATCTTCTTTTTCCCCCATTAAACTGTGAAGAAGAATTAGAACCAAAGGAAAAACCACAAGAAAGAAGAAACAAACAAACAAAAAAGGTGACAGAGAAAATAGTATGCTTCGATTTGCATTCAGACTCCATAGCTCTTTCTCTGGATGTGGATAGCATTTTCCATCATGAGGCTTTTGGAATTGTCTTAAATTCTTGTATTACTGAAAAGAGTTAAGTGTATCAAAGTTGGTCATCACACAGTGTTGCTGTTACTATGTACAATGTTCTCCTGGTTCTGTTCATTTCACTCAGCATCAGTTCCTGTAAGTTTTTCCAAGTTTTTCTGAAGTCCACCTACTCATCATTTCTTATGGAACAATAGTATTCCATTACATTCATATATCGCAACTTGTTCAGCCATTCCCCAATTGATGGGAATCCCTTCAATTTCCAATTCTTTGCCACCACAAAAAGAGCTGCTATAAATATTTTTGTACATGTGGTCATTTTCCCTTTTTATGATCTCTGTAGGATACAGACCTAAAAGTGGTGTTGCTGGGTCAAAGGAAACACACAATTTTATAGCCCTTTGGGCTATAATATATAATATATGGAAAGAGTGATTTTATACTCAGTTCAATGTAACAAAAATTTATCATGACCTTATATGTCCCGGGCGCCATGTGAGCATAGAAAAATAGAAAGCCAAAACACTGTCTGGTTACAAGGAGTTTACATCCAAGTAGGAGGAATGCAATGTTCTCAAAAGCTTCAAAAATACAAAGGCCCAAGGCAAATGGTTGTATACTTAGGTTGCAACATATTACCAATGAAAATGTATACATAATAATTAGAATGAAAAAATATTGTCATCAAGGCTAAGTATAACTACAAATGGAAGTAAGCCACCTATGTGATAAGAATAAGACATAACTCAGGACCACATACCTATCTTTTCATAAGCTTTCCAAGGCTGACTATCCCTATCTTTTGTCATCTTTGCCAATCAGCTGAGTATGAGGTAAAATTTCATGGGTGTTTGGTTATGCATTTCTCTTATTACTGGTGATTTAGAGCAATCTTTCTTGTGATTTTAACATCTACAGTTATCCTTTTGAGTACTTTTCCATATCCTTTGACCATTTAACTACTGGAAAGTGGCTTTCCTTGTTATATATTTGTTAGTTTCCTATATATCTTATGTCTGATCTTTATCAGGGATTATAGATACATGGATTCCCTTCCCCACACCACCCTGCAATTGACCTCTTCCCTGCTTGTCTGATTGGCATTAATTTGGTTAATGTGAAAGCTTTTCAAATACCAAAATTAACTTTTTTGTTTTTTATGATAGTCTCTAACCCTTGCTTTGTTAAATATTTACCCACTGGTTATAGTTGTGAAAGGTACCTTAGCTAGTTATTTCCTTTTTTTAATTTTATTTTATCATCTTCAATATTCAGATCCATCTTGTATCTGCTGTGATATCTAGTATAAGACATTAGTTTAAGCATAATTTCTGCCAAACTGCTTTCTACTTTTCTCAGAAATTCATGTTAATTAGGAAGTTCTTTTTATATTCTTGATATAATTGATAGCTGAATTTGATTATTTCTAATTCTTCCTTGTCTAATCTGCTCAACTGATCTATACTTTCTATTTTTTACTCATAACAAATAGAGCTCATGATTATTGCTTCATCGTATATTTTGAAGTATGGTATTGCTATTGCCCCTTTATTCCAAATTTCTCCCCAGTAATTTCCCTTGAGATTGCAGGGGTTTTTTTAAATTTCTCCAAAGGAATTCATTATTAATTTTTCTAGTCCAGAGAGTATACTCTTGGTATTAGCACTATATCTATGTATTTATATTAATTTAAGTCAGAAATTCTTAGCCAGAGATCTGTGAAATTCTTTTTAAAATATTCTTAACAAGTACATTTCAATATAATTAGATTATTTTGTAATCCTGTGAATTTGATTTTATTTATTTAAAAATACAATCCTGAAAAAGAATCCATAGGCTTTACCAGATTGCCAATGGAATCCATGGCAAAAAAAAAAAAGGATGCTACCTGATTTAGATAGTATCACTTTTATCATAGGCACAACCAAACAATAGTATTGAATATACCAGCAACAATTTACTGTAATTCTTTATTTATTTAATGAGTATCTTATAATCATAGCTATACAATTACATCTTCAAGTTACATTACATGAATTCATTTTTCTTGGTGAAACCTCAATCATACCTTTTTTTTCACTATTCACTGTGAAATGTTGGTTCTCATTTTAAGTTGATTTACTTTAAATGGCTCTCAAATAAGCAGAGCCTCTTTCTGTATGTGTGTACAGAATACACACACATACACACACATGTGCACACACACAACAAACACACAGTTTAAAATATGCAGTAGATAAAGTGAATTGAATGATGTCAGGAAGAATCTTCCTGTTCATACATTCCCTAACATGTAGGAAGTGAGTGTGACAAAGAATATCATTGAAAGGAAAAGATGCAGAATACCAAAGGCAAACTCTGCCTGCTTCATATACAGGCCAACCAGATATACAAATTCATAGAAAGTATCTATACATGAGGATCCCATGATCTCTTATTGCCAGGGTACTGGACCTCTGCCAGAGATAAGAAGGTCTACCTTAAGGGGTCACAAGGTTTTTGAAAAAATCAGTAAAGTGGGGGCAGCTAGGGGGCACAGTGGATAGAGTATGGGCCCTGGAGTCAGGAGGACCTAAGTTTACATCTGGCCTCAGGCACTTGACACTTACTAGCTGTGTGACCCAGGGCAAGTCAATTAACCCCATTGCCCAGCCCCCCAAAAGAAAATCAGTAAAGTACTTTGTGAACCTTAAAGTGCCATACAAATATTAAATTTTATTATATCTTATTTGGCCAGACAATGGGAATTTCTTTTAGTCCATTCATATTTTAAAATATGTCTTTGAAATAAAATGAAAATTACTTCTATACACTTCTATATATTATATACTTTCTTCTCTTTCATTTTTTGGGCAGGTATTTCTTAAATGGGGAGATAATATTAAATATTATAAGTTTATTGTTCATAACTCTGACATTTTAGTAAATGCAATTACTTTGTATTTGTGGATCAAAATAAGAATCTGAGGACCTTGCTTTGATTTATATAATTAGTTTTTTAAAAATATTCACCCAACATATAAGTTCCAGCAGGACGTTTTTGTTATAAAAATGGATTTGCTTCATCTTTATTATTATTAATGAGACAAATGGTAATTATTTCTATTAGCTCAAATATCCTTCAAGGTACTTGGGCATAATAGAGAACAATTATGTTTCACAATACTATAGGAGTGTCTTATATTCTGCCCCCATATTTCTTGCATAATTTTGAAGTGTCTGTCTTTTAATGAATTGTTTTTATACAGTTGATTCTTCTTGTAACAACTAAAAAGATTGTCTGTAGCTCTTTACTGATATTTCTCTAAGTGAGTCATTCTCCGTGAAGCATATAATGTGTCCAAATTGCACCAGCCACATTTTTAACTAGTGCTCATAGACCTGTGTTTTGTTCCGCCATCAACTCAGCTCCATCGATGCAGAGTCTAATACAATTTTCCCACATTATATCATTTTCATTAAAAAAAAACCTTCAATAACATTAAAAATTTCTCTGGATTGTGGCATTTTCTACAATCCATCTTCAAATCTAATCTTTCATAACATTAATTTCAATAACACATTATACATATCTCATTGATTAAGTAGTTTTAACTCTATCTTTTGCTTTGTTTTTACAAGGCTAAATAGTTAGATTTTAGTTTCTTAGTTGATTGGCCATGAGGATCCTCAGATTTATGATCAATTTTCCTTCCCAGTGAATTATTTTGAAATGGAGCTATTTGAACCTGATTTGAATGATTCCTCAAGGATTGTCTTACCATACCAGAAACTTCAGGAAACCACAATATTTCTCTAATTAAATGAGGCTATTAACATTTTGCAATTTTGTAAGCAACTTTGAACAATATAGTAGTCCCTTTGATCACTCATCTAGCTTACTCTTTCTAGGAGCGAAAATGGAGTTTATTTGCTTATAATCTAGGGGTCTAAGTGAGGAAGGTATTAGCTCCAGGAGATAAAGCAACTGGTAAGGAAATGGCTAGGGAGTGAAGGATGACTGGATCATACCTAGCCTATATATAATGGGCACCTTAGGCAACCATCATTCAGTACAGCAGGATGTCAAGGCAGGTGTTTCCAGGGATGAAAGGTTTAAATTGTCAAAGAAATAGATTCTGGTCCAAGACAGCAAGATGATTGGATGGAAAAAATAAAATTCTCTAGAGAGTAAAGTGAAGGACATCTGGAACCTGACCTAGATATAATGGGTAAATGAGGTAGTCCTAGGACAGCAGTTTCAAGAGGTGAAAGACTTAAGTCCTCTGGGCCATGGTTTCTTTTGGTGTGGAGGTTGATGAGAAGATGACAAGAGATAGCACATTGTGAATTCCATTCTATGTGCTACCCAGGTGGCCTGATAGGAAAGTTTTACCTCTCTGATTTCTTTATTGAACTTAGCTCAGAAACTAGATATCCTGACAATGTATTTCACTGCCCCAACAGCTCGGGGATTGCTAGAGCTCCTATATAAGCATGCAACAAGGGTATACATATGCTCGTACATAGCCTGGGCCAAGAACACATGAGATTTGACTTTCCCATCATTGCAGGTCACCTCATGCACAGCACCAGACTTTAAAACCATTCTTCAATTGCTATTTCATCCTAGGACTTCTCTCAGGGACTGAGACTTGCTGACAAGAGAATATAAAACCACACCCATAGATTTCTCACCTTTGAATATACCTCCTCCAAACTAGCCCCTTTTCCCCATTGATGAGTTCTTTCTGGGGCCTCTAGTTTTTGTTTTTGTTTTTGGAGGGGTTCAGGCAGGTCAGTTTTCTCCTTTTTTTGGCTTTACTGTCAACTTTCCAGACTTAAGATCCATGCCCCACTTTCTCCCACCCTGCTTTTCAATATGTGTGTGTTTGTGTGTGTGTGTGCATGCGCACGCACGCACGTGTGTGTGTGCGTGTTGCCTTCCCTTTTTACAATGTAAGCTCCTTGAGGGTAGGAACTGCATTTCTTTTTGCTTGTATTTGTACTCACAGCACTTAGCAAAGAGCCTATCTTATAGTAAGCACTAAACAAATGTTTGTTTTCCTCTTTTCTTGTTTTCTTTTCAAGCTTGAGAGTTCTTAAATTCAAACGTTCAGAGACTGGCCTCCTTGCAGATTTCTCTAACACCATTTTTCCCTGAGAATCACCATTATGGTTGCTGCATTGTGAGGACACATTCTAGAAAGGGGTGTAGGCAGTAAACTTGGACCCTACCAACTGTCTTCAATATGCCATGAGTTGCTTGGACAATGCAGGTCTAAAATGAAGGAGAACCCTTGCTCAGTAGTCCATAAAGGGTGCTTCCTTTCTGTGGGGAGTATAATAGGCAATTTGAGTGTTTTATGAGTTTCTCTGTCTATTCATGGACTCATCTATGTTTTTAGCATCTTATGCATTGTAGATAGTCAGACAGTTAACCAGCATTTTTTATTAAAGATTTATGTTCCAGGGACTGTCCTATATTCAATATGTGCATAAGTTCTTGAGTAGTAGGTAGGCACCCCATTTATTACCTTAGACACAAGCTATACTTTGAATATATTTAGAGATTTTTCTGGAGTATTCTAGGTGGGGCCAACTAGCCAAAGAGAAATAACAACTCTTTCAGTCAAGTACCTAGATTATCTAGGGGTGTGCTGGTAAAAGTTTAACAACTGGCTCTCTAAAAAATGTATATATTGATACTCTTAAGTTTAATTTGTACACTTTTTTAAAGTCTAGACAAACACAAAACAATAAATCAAGCCCTAATTTGTAGCATTTGCTGGTTTCTTAAGTGTCAGTATTTATGCTTTAAAAAACAAGAAATGTAAATGTTTCCATTAAAAATCAACTCTCTTGCCCTACTTACCGCTGATTGTATTCGATTTGGGTAATCCCAAAGTCCTTAGAGGGAAGATGGACTCCTGGGCTTGGCCAAAATAAAACTGAACAGTGGTAGAGTGGGAAAACAGAGAGAGCTGAGGTACAGATGGATAGGCAAGTGAAAAATTTTTCTATTCTTAGGGAAAGTAAACAAGGCCTAAGAACTCTTGTAACATCCAAATTATGTTTTGAGAGACAAGGGTGGCATCTGAATCATTATATTTTGCTGTTTTGTTTCATTTTCTTTATATGCCTGGATGTCCCCCACTGCACTAAGTAGCAACTGCCCCATTCTTTTTTTTTCTTTTTCTATTAATTTATTTTAAACTTAAATACTAAAATTTAAATCCTCAATAAGAAAAGGAAAAGACACATTTTAAACTTAAATACTAAAATTTAAATCCTCAATAAGAAAAGGAAAAGACACATTTTAAACTTAAATACTAAAACAAAAACAAAATAAGAAAAGAAAAAAAAAGCATTGTTGAGTGCACAGCAGAACGTAAGAGAGGGTTCAGAATACAGAGCAATAAACTTCCAGTTCATGAAAGCCTGTATAATAAATGCTACATATCGTATTTAGAGTTTTCCATCTTTTCTTTGCTTCCTTATGGTTTCTTTTGTTCTCCACAATGAACTTTTTAATTTTGTTTGTTCTTTTTAATTTGTTCTTTATTCCCCCTTCTTCCTCCTCTCCTTCAAAAAGGCTACAATAAAGTGGAGATACACACAGACATATTCACATAAATATATAAATATACACAGATATGTATACATACATATATATACACGAACATATATCCATAAATATAAACATACCTGTGTATACTTACATACACATACATATGCTTAGCTATACTCATACTCATATGTGGACATATACATTCATATACATCTATGTAAGACCATACTATACTTGTTTGTCCTCTGTTTCTGAGGGTGGATAACATCTTCCTTCATAAGTCCAAGTCTTTCCATATTTTTCTAAGTCCACTAACTCATCATTTCCTATACCATAGTAACATTCCAACTTTATACTGTCTAGTTATTTTAAATAATCTAAAACAATATTGATTGATATGGCTGACATATGCTGTAGTTTCCCTATTTTTCTCTTTTGATTAAATCCATTTTAGCTTTAATTTTGAGATCATGATTAGTACCCCTGCTTTTTTTCCTAATAAATTCCACTCCTGATATTTTTTCTTTGTGTGTATCTCTCATTTCCTATCCTTCCTGACTCCTCTACTTTACTTCTACCCACTACCTTGCTCTCCTATCACCCCTTTATCCTCTCTCCCCCTTTCCCATTACCCTCTCATTTCTATCTGAATTTAGACTTCTATAGGCTTCCAAATATATATGTTATTACCTCTTTATCCCATTCCTATTAATCTAGACACCCTTCTATAGCCCCCTTATCCTATTCCCTCACTCTTATTTCTTTATCAATTTAGAAGATTTTTATTCCCTTCTTAATGTATATGTTGTTCTCTCTTTAACCTAGATCTGATGTGAGTAGTGTTCTCTCTAAAAATACCTCCTTTATCCTCTCCCCTCTCCCTATCCTCTTACCCTTTTATTTCTTTCTGAATTTAGAGGACTTTTATGCATACATACATATATATATATGTGTGTGTGTGTGTGTGTGTGTGTGTGTGTGTGTATAATATGTGTTGTTCCTTCTTTAACTCATTCCCAGTGAGAGTAAGTTTTCAGAATGACCATCCCTTCTCTCCCAGGTAATTCTTCTGTGTCAGTTCTTTCTCTCACACCTCATTTGTATAGGAAAATTATTTTTTTTACCTTTTCCTAAATGATTTTACTTTTTAGAATCACATCATTCTCAGTTCTACCCCAATCTTTCTTTCTCACTGCCTAATTACTAATAACAACCTAAGACATGTTTTACATTTCCTCATATAAAAAGTAAGCAGTCTGTCCTTATGAAGTCCCTTGTAATTAGTTTTTAAAGTGTGCATTATATTTCTCTTGGATCTTATGTATCAAATTTTCTACTAAGTTCAGGGTGTTTTTGCAACAAAATCCTGAAAGTTTGGCAATTCGTTGAATGTCCTTTCTTTTTTCAGGATTATGCTTAACTTTGCTGATTATGATATTTTCAGCCACAACCTCAGTTCTTTTGCTCTTCAATACATAGTGTCCCAAGACCTGCAGACTTTTAATGTAGTCACTTCTAGGTCTTGTGTAATTCTAATTGTGGCTGTGCCATACTTGATTTTTTTTTTCTTGATCATAATATTTTCTCCTTGAGCTACGGGTTTTGGAATTTGACTACAATATTCCTGTAGGTTTTCCTCATGGGACCTCTTTCAGGTGGTGATCAGTGGATGTTTTTTTTTTCTATTTTTACTATGCCTTCTTTTTCTAACATTTCAAGACAACTTTAATTATTTCTTGTAATATGACATCAAGATTTTTTTTATTGTTGCTTTCAGGAGTCTGGTTATTATTATGTTTTCTCTCCTTCTCCGGATAGTTGTTTTTCTTATGACTTGTTTCACATTCTCTTCTATTTTTTTGTCATTTTTTACATTTTCTTTTATTATTTCTTGGTCTCTTATAATTTCACTGACTCTCTCTTGCCCAATTCTAGTTTTCAAGGAGTTGATATCTTCCTTAAGATTCTGGAACACTTTTTTTTCTGTTGGCTGACTTCTTTTTTCATAATCTTTTTTTTGTATTGTTCTTATTTTCTTTTAATTTTTCCTCAATACCTCTCATTTGATTTTTATAGTCTTTTTTTAAGTTCTTCTATAAATTCCTTTTTGGCAGGTGACCATTTGACATAACTTTGTGGAGTAGGAAAGGGATTTTGCTTCAGTATCATCCTTTGAAGATGAACTTTGGTCTTCTCTAGTCTCATAGTAACTTTCTATAGTTGGGTTATTTCTCCTTTGCCTACTCATTTTTTAATATGTAGTAGTTTATTATTGTAATCACACCTACTCCTGGAGTATGAGGGATGGTGGCCTTGGCCTGAGATCCTCCTTAAATTCTCCCTTCTGGCCTGCAACTGAAACCAAGAACTTCACCCTCCTGTAAGTGCCTAGAGCCAGCAGTGATCCCACCCTACTGCTTCTGTTCATTGCTGGTTCCTTCTTGCCCAAGGTCATGTCTCAGCAGCACAGCTGGGCTTGGAGTCCCTTATCAGCAGAGGTTCCCTCAATCTACCCTTGACCAGACACCTGACTCCTTATGCTAGCCAGGAGGTGAATATTCCTGTGTCTGGGGCTGAGGCTACTTCCCAATCCAGCTAGCCCCAGGGCTCCATGCTTGCTTTTTCAGTGGAACTAGCCTGAAGATGTTCACACTTCTTCACAGGGACCAAAGCTTGGTTTTATGGATTTTCTTTTGACCTTCTCTGGTAGTCCTAGAAAGACCACTATTCTGCCCCAACTTGTATTTATTTTTACCGCTCTACATTTCACCCTGACGTGCTATTTTATCATGTTTGGGGGGAAATTTGAAGAGTTTGGAATTTTCTGATCTACTCTGCTATCTTCCCAGGATCCTGTCCCATTTTATTTATTTTTTATGTATTTATTTTGCTATTTCAAAAATAGAAATGTTTATTTCAAAGACTAGGAATGTTCTTCAAAATGACACCTAAGTTTCACTCACAGTTTAAAAACATCTTAGCAATAAATCTGTCAATAAAAGATGTCTTATATACAGCAAAAGATTTATGAATTTTTACTTCCTGTCAATACTGGGGCTCCCACATATCCATCCATTTTATTTTTGGGTTAATTTCCTATCTTATTTAAGATACTGATAATCATGATTGTTTTCTTTCATGTCTGGAACTTGTGAGGCATAAGATCCCATCTCATTTTTAAAAATTATTTTTAAACAGTATTTTATTTTTTCAATTATATGTAAAGATAGTTTTCAACATTAATTTTATAAGATTTTAAACAATTATCCCATTTTAAATAGAGATCAGGCCACATGGTTCAGAAAAAAAAATTTCCTCTCAAATACTTTGCTCTAACATACTTGTGTTTCTTTGTTTCAGGAAACTCTTGACAGTAACCATATTGTGAACCTTTACTGCCTCTGTGCTACAGGTATTGAATATCAGTACTTCAGAGCATCTCACAGTCACTAAACTGGTTTAGAGATGAAATAGAAACAGTTCAATATCAGCAGGCACGTTAAAATTACACATTCTGAGGATTGGGACCTGGAGAATAAAGGAAAGAGAGCTTCTGAAGTCTCAGCAAGGGCTGAGTGCTGGGGGTGAGAGAGATGACACTCTTGGAGAGAGATCACTGTTGCCAAGAATAAACACAATTCACTACAGTTTACTCACAAGCTAATATTAGCTGAAATTCTGATAACAAACTCTTCCAGACCTTGAATTTGCAGAATTGGTGACATAGTACATATCTGAAGAAAGAAAAGACAGGAGGAAATGGGCAATAGTGTCAGAATCAAGAGCCCTGGATTCAAATGTTTGCTCTTATGCAAATGACTCTGTGATGTTAACAAGTCACTTCCCTTAGACTTTCCTCTGTTCCCTCATCTGAAAAAGGGAGGTCCTAGAACTAAATGATCCCTAAAGTCTATTCCCACCCTGAGATTCTACAAATCCCTCACTATCAACAGCCATACGATAGTCAGAGTGTAGGAAAATGGCCATAGAACTAGAAAGAGCCATAGAGACAAATTATTTAGTTCAACCTCCCTGATTTTTAGCTAAAAAGACTCAGGATCTGACAGGGGAAATGTTCAAGGTCAGAGTTATGATTGAAATGCAGGTCTTCTGACTCTCCATACAATGCCCTCTCTATAATGCCACTCTACCCCTCTCTACCTATTGTCCACCCTTTTCTGAGCAATTCAGACATATCAATGAACTTTGTATAAAAAAGACTGGGCCTGACAATAGCTATTCTCTCTGAATGATATCTCCTTAAGAAAAAAATGGAAATCTTATTCTCAAATACGGCAACTCCATTATTTCAGCTCTTCCCTAAGAGTCTACACTGGGATTTTCCTGAGGGATTAGTTGAGAAGGTCATATGTGGGGAATCTTTGCATAAAATGTGTTTATCTGCATTGAATTTGCATATGCATATATAGGCTTTGCTCAAGATAAAATGTTACAGGGTCAAATCACATTTCAATCAACTTCAGGCCTATGTCCGAAATCTGGTAACATAATGGAATTTTATGAGGAAAGTTGCTTGAAATATAAACAAATAATGCAATTAACAGAGTTTATAAAATCCTGTAACATGTAGATTTTTCTGATAAAATTATTTTTCAGAATTACATCAGGTCTAAATATTTGCAGCCTCTAAGGCAGCATACCGCAGTGACTACAGCAGTGAGCTTAGAACCAGAAAGACCTGAGCTCAACTCTCACTTCTGACTCCTATTTGCTGTGTGACCCTGGGCAAATTACTTAACTTCTGGGCCACACTAGGCACTCTAATACTATTAAATTGCAGAGAAAGTTGCTTACCTGCGTTGGTAAAGGGATTTTCCTCCCCAAAGAGTTTTCAATATGAATAAAAACACAGATCCAATTCCCATCCCTATACCTTGTTATTTTTCATTCATTTGGCACCATTATTTGCTATCACTTCCCCCACAAGGGTATTGAAATATGTGAGAGAAATTGATAATGTTAACTCATAGCTATTATTACCATAATAACTTTAATTGTTGCAAAGCAATTGTCTTACAACAATCTTAATTGTTTCACAAGTATTAGTATTCTCATTAGTGGTAGCTCAGAGCCCTTGCCCCAGAATCAGGAAGACTTGACTTTAAATCCTACCTTAGACACTTTCTACTTGTGTGACCCTGGGCCTCACTGAGGCCCAATTTCTGCATCTGTAAAATGGTCACAGTAAGAATAGCACCTACCTCTCAGTTATTTTGAGGATCAAATGAGATAATGTATGTAAAGCATTTTGTAAGTATTGAAGTTCTATAAATGCTAGTGATAATGATGATGATGATGATGATTTTATAGATGAAGAGAATTGTTGTTTGTTATTGTTTGTTCTTCATTCTCAAAAGGGATTGATGACATAAGGAGGATGATGTATTGACTTGCAAGTGAATTGGATTTAAGTGAGGCAGAATTGCTCAGTTTTCAGTCTGAGTCTCTCCTTCAGAGTCATCAGAGCCCAAGCAAGAAATAGGTCAAGACTGTTGGCAATAGCCCCAGATGCAGTGGGAGACATTGGCTTTTCTAAACTAAGGACTTTCTCAGATCTGTTTGTCTGATGTAACACCCAGTTTGTAATTAAAGGCCAGGTAAGAATTGAGGCAAAAGGTGTCCTAATTTGCCTTCATAAAAAATCCATCTGGGAGGGGAAGACCTTCAGGTTTTTTGACCAGAATAGAAATAATTCCTATTTATTCTCACTCTGGGACATCAAAACCAGAACAATGAATAAGTGAGCTGAAGAGAATTGAGGATCAGAAAGAAGGAATGAATTAACCATGAACACATCACTAAGTGTCAGAGTAAGGACTGGAACCCAGTTCTTCTGATTCATACCCAATATTACTCAGGGCACACAGAGTTGGAGACCAACAGAGGAGGTGTCTGACAGAACGAGACTGTCCATAGGCAAAAGCTTATAGAAAATGGCCCAAAATATTGTGATGGACATGACAGTTATTATTTTCATCTGGTTAATGAAATTCTGCTTAGATGAGACCCCGCCACCCCTGCCAATGTGACCTGAAAAATCTAATGCCTAATTCCAGTAGAAAAATATCCTGGGGAGCATCCTGGGTGAGTTCTGCTCTTAATCAAATGCATGAAATAATAGATAAACTGCGAAGTATAGTCTATTTCTTTCTGAATTGCCAAGATTTATGATTTTTTAATTTACGGTGAGGTCTTATGAATGAATATATCTAAACTGTGGGGTGATTATTGTCACTCATAAAGAAATTCATTGTGTTCATTAATTTGTTTATAGCTTGCAGCCAAAGAAAAATTATCTGAGCCCCAGCAAGACACTATACTTTACATTTTCATACCATACGTTAAGGTTTTGCAAAGCACTTTCTCCTTATTTGTTCCTCACAACAACGTTATGAAGTGAGTACTGTTATTATCCCCATTTTATAGATGAGGAATCAGGGAATCTGGGAGAATTTAATGAGTTGTCCAGGGTCAAACAACCGGTAAGCACCTGGGGCAGTATTCATACTCAGGTCTTCCTAATTCACTACAAAACCAAATCTCCATCAATTACATATCTCCGAACAGAGCCCACAGCTAGTTGCTTTGTACTATAGGAGTCTACTTGGCTAAAAAGCTCCCTCTAAGTATTGTGCTGAAGAGAGGAGCCAGAAACAGCAGCATTCAAATTCATATAGAGTGTTGGGAAGCTTTTTATATATATATATTTTTTATTCTATGCTTTCTTTAATGTAGCTTAGTGAGTCAGATAATGCAATATATTATTATCCCCATTTTACAGATTAGGAAACTGGAGCATAATAATAACAATAACAATTGAACAACAACATTTATATCACTCTCACTATGTGGCAGTCACTGTGCTAAGTATTTTACAAATATCTCATTTGATCCTCAAAACAACCCTGAGAGGTAGGTGCTGTTATTATCCCCATTTTACAGATGAGGAAACTGAGGCAAGCAAAAGTCAAGTGACTTGCCAAGGGACACATAGCTAACAAGTTTCTGTGGTTGGATTTGAACTCAGGTCTTCCTGACTCCAGGCCCAGAGTCACAAAGCTGGTAAATTTTATAAGCAGAACTCAAACTCAGCCCTTCTTATTCCAAGATTAGTACTCAGTGTAGCACCTCAGACTACATTGCCTTTGAACACAGTGACACTTCTCCCCCTTCTTCAACAATAAGAGTGGTATGTGGCAAAGGGTTAGAAACTGGCTGCTCATTTCCTATAGCAAATAATTTCTCACCACAGTTTGGAGACTTTTTCTCAATCACTAGAAAGGTAGGTGGCACAGTGAGTAGAGTGATGGCCTTTCTGTCAGAAAGACTTGAATTAAAATTCCATCTCATACACTATGCAAGTCACTTAAAATTCTCTTAGCCTTAGTGTCTTCATTTGCAAAATGGATCTAATAACATCACCTACCTCCCAGGATAGTAAGGAGGACTAAATGTATGTAAAGTGCTTTGCAAATCCAAATGCACTATTTGAGTGCTAGTAAGGAGGAGAGCCCCAGGCAATTCAGCCACACAGATTGTGAGATTTGTTATTTGATGTAAGGTTTGATTACTCACTTCACAAAGCAGGTTGTGATTGAAGTATCACCATGCAGAAACTGTAGACAATTTAGGAGTGTGTTTTATATAGCTGAGGCCCCCTGGGAGAGACCATTATGGTCTCCACTAACAGACATACCAAGAACTATTCAGCTGTCTTTCCTTCTCTGTATTCTGCAAATCTAGGGACCAGCAAATGATGAAGTGTCTTGGATTGCTACTGGCTCTGAAAGGTATAGGTCTTCTTGACAAGAAAGGCTTTCACAACTTGTACACCCTGGAATCTCTGTAGATCTTGGTGACAGATTAAAGCACCATATGAAGCACCATAAACCATTTAGTTGATATCTGCTTGGAAAATATATTCCCTAACTCTTGTGCTATAAGAAATGATAAGAAGGATGGTTCCAGAAAAATCCTGGAAGACTTAAATGAACTGATGCAAAGTGAAGTAAGCAGAACCAGAGAAACATTGTATGCCGTAATAGTGATATTATAACAATGACCAACAGTGAACGATTTAGCTAATCTCATCAAGACAATGATCCAGGACAATTCTAAAGGAAACATGATGAAAAATGCTATCAACCTTCAGAGAGAGAACTAATGAACTCTGAATTCAGAATGAAACATGTTTGTGTATGTTTTCTTTTGAAACATGGCTAATATGGAAATTTTTTACATGATTTATACGTATAATTGATATCACATTGCTTGCATTCTAAGGTATAGGGTAGGATAAGTAGGGGAGGGAGAGAGTTTGGAACTCAAAATTTTAAAAAATGAAAGTTTAAAAATGGATGGTTAAAAATATTTACATGTTATTGGGAAATAGTTAACAAAATAAATAAAAATATTTTAAAATGTATTCTCATTCATTAATGTGACAAGCAGTGCCTTCGCTCCTCCCACCCTTTCCCTCCCTCTAAAAAATAGAGCATCAGGAATAATAAACCAATGAAGTTTTGAATTTTTAAATTACCAAATGTTTGTGCTGAGTTCTCAGAATCAGTAATAGCACTGCCTTTAGGATTATTACCTTATGACAGGCAACGAGATCAGCAGGTTGGAAGAAAAACTTGCTGCATGCAGGCATTATCTTTGCAGGATATGTGACTTCACCATCATTTGCACTGCAGAAATCTTGTGGAATTGTCCTCTCTCAGCCAAGGCAGGGTTGACAAGTGGGTATTTAGGCATATTTCTGATTTGAGTAAAGAACTCCTTTAAGGGGCGTGGGAGACAGAGTATAACTGAGAAGGAAATCAGTAAACTGAAAAGCCTGGCTGGGTTGATCAAACAGCGAAAACCAAAGGACCAAGAAGAACAAGAAAATAAGTTGCTTCAGCAGAGTTTCATTTAACAAAATACATCCTAGAAGTCAAAATATAGTGATTTGGCTATTCTGTCTAGCTTAACCTATCTTCCTCCAAAACCACAGTCAAAGCCACCATACCATAAAAGTATGGTAGCTGCTGATGTTTTCAATCTTATGATTAACCCGAGCCTCAGTGTCCCCCAAGTTTCCTTCTTAAAATGAAGGAAACAGATTCAGAGCAGCCTTAGAGTCCACTCCCTTCATTTTATAGATGAGGAAACTGAGGCACAGAAAGTTTAAGTGATTTAGAAGGTGTCACACAGCTAGTAAGTGTCTACAGTCAGATTTAACCTAGGTCTGGACTTAATAGTTATACATGGCTTTTCTGTTCTAAATCTATGATTGTATGACCTCTGTCCCCAACCATTGTGCTTATGTGATCAAAGCTAGGGTGTGCTATATTATATCCTTACTCTGCCAAGCTTGTCAGAGTGTGGATTTAAAGACAAATAAGAGTAGGTAGAATCTAATGCTGAATGAGAAAGAATATGATTAGGGTTTCTTCTGGGAATGTGATCTCTGTGTTTTATTTTTTTAAAAAAGGACATATGTGGTAGTTGGGATAGAAGGAAATAGCTGTTTGGTTGCCTTGGAAATCAAACCCCAGGTTATCAAACTCTATGGGGTTTTCATATTTTTTATTGTAATAGCTATTTTAATTTTTTTAAATTATATAATCTATACATCATGCTAATCAGCTTACAAAGCAATTTCCTCACAAAACCCTGTGAGGTAAGCAGTGAAAATAGGATGATCCCCACCCCAACCTCCACCTTAGACATATGGAAAAAGCAGAGTTTAGATAGAGCTTATGATATGCCAGCATCATATAATAAATACAAGATCAGGGACTCAAACAGCTTTTCTGATTCCAGGTTCATGGAATAGAAGCTATCAGTGCTTAGACAGTACAGTACAAAGCCCAATCTATGCAACTCCATTGGTCTCCCCATTTTTCACTATTGTGACTTTTTTTCTACAAAGGAAGGGAACAAACATTTATTAATCTTTTACTGTATGTCAGGCATTGTGCTAAGAGCTCTACAAATACTATATCATTTAATATTCACAACAGCCCTGAGAGTTAGATGCTATTATTATCCTCATTTTACAGTTAAAGAAGCTGAGGCAGATAGAGGTTGTTAAATGATTTAACTAGGGTGAAAAGCTCCAGAGGAGATAGTGAGGCTGGTGACTTTGCACAGCCCTGCCTCTCTGAAATCCAATTCATTTGCATGTCATGGCATCACCTCCCTGATGTCACGGTCCTCTTCAAGAATGAAGGACAAACAGCAGCAAAAGCAACCCAGGCTCTGTAGCCAGATTTGAACTCCATTCTTCCTAACTCCAGGCCTAGCACTCAATCCATTGCACTATCTACTGCTGCCTCTAATTTTAACTTTAATTTTAATTAAAAGCATAAACTCAAACTACAGCAAACAATTTTATGATTTTTTTAAGGAAGGGGAAGAGGTATAGACCCGTGAGTCCATCAGTTTGGAATTATCATATTATGAGCTCCATGTTTTTTGCCTTTCATCTTATTCTCCAGCAGTTAGCACAGTAACTGGCATATAGTAGGCACTTAAATGCTTGTTGACATGACTTGGAATTTCCTTCCACTGGTGCAAATTAGGCTTTGTAATTTATTTATTTAGGAAAAAGAAAAGCACTGCAATTTATGGTCTTAGAGAGCTACCTAGGGGCACTGAGAAATTAAGTGACTTGACCAGGGCCACATAGGCAGTGAGAGACAGCATGATATAGTAGATAGAATGTTGGACCTGGAGTCAGCAAGACCTAGGTTTAAATCTCCCCTCAGCTACTTACTAGCTTTGTGATTCTGGCTAGTCATTTAACTTCGCTGGTCTTCAGTTTCTTTAGTTACAAAATGAGAGAGCTCTAAGATTCCTTTCAGTTCTCCATCTATAATCTCATGCTTCAGAGGCAAGACCCTCTTTGGCTGACCCTTTATCCACTTTACCATACTGTCTCTTGTGAACAAGGATAAATATGTAAAATATAAACATATATAAGTATATAAAATATAAAAGTAATACACATGTGGAAAAAGGTAAAAATATTTTAATTTGTGTTTATAGTTTATGAAGTGCTTTACAATTTACAAAACTCTTTCCTTACAACAAACCTAATTAGCAAGGCAGGCCTTTTTAAAGATTTTGAAATTGAGGTTCACATAAGGGAAGTGACTTGCCCAAGGACATATAGATTGGAGCATAATTTGAAACCCAACCCTTCTGACCCTATATCCAATACATTTAGACGTGCTGATTCTCTATATATACAATGACCCTACAATACAGTGGCCATAATGTTGTTCTGTCCCACCTATCCCCTGCAGGGACAAGGGGAAAAATATTTAGGCTTATTGTCTCCTTATTTAAATAACAGTTGATTATTGAGCACACCAATTCCTGAATTCCAAGCATTACTGTGGGGGAGGGCAGGGGAGTTCTTCATGATTTGAATCAGCTGTGCAAAATGACGTTGGCATGGCTCGCTCCCATAATAAATAACTCCAGTACCTGAAAATCGACTGCAATCTCAAAGTGAAAGGGATTTGATTACATTATGCAGATTTATTTTCTCTCAGGTTTTAATATCAAGTTAGGGTTTCAGGGTTTTCTCTCGGAGGGGAATTGTAAATGCTGACTATGTATAAATTATGTTCTTTTAATATTTAATGAGATTTAATAAAAACGATTACTTTCCTAATTAGGTTTACTCATGACTTGGCTTAAGGTGTAGATGATAATAAACTCAAAGGTCTGGAACATGCTTTGTCTAATTACACTTCAGTCCTGCAAAGCACACAGTTTTAGATCCCATCATATGGCTCCCTCAATGGCATATTCAAACGATCACATTTTTCCAGGAGGCAAAGGTAATAGGCCAGTGCTGCTAAGAGGTAAAAACAGTTCCTTCTTCTATCTGGGCTTCTAAAGATCTGAGTTCAGCTTACAGGAGTCAGAGCTCAAAGATACTTTAGGAATAGATCATCGAATCTAGGGATTTTTAATCTGGGATATTTGAGGATTTTTTAAATTTTGATAATTACATCTCAATATGATTGCTTTCCTTTCCCTTTTATTATTTTATATATTTAAAATATTATTCTCAGAAGGGGTTCATGTGCTTCACTAGACTGCCAAAAGTGTTCATCACACACACACACACACACACAAAGGGATAAGAATTCATGACCCAACAAAACCCTTCATTTTACAGTCAGCTAAGAGGCTAAGTAGGCAAAACACTGTTGAGATCTAATGTTGCCTTAGATATTTATTATCTATGTGACTTTGGGAAAGCCAATTAACATCTCTCAGCCTCTGTTTCCTCATCTGTAAGATGGGAATGATAATAACACCTAACTCCCCACTTAAGGGTGACTTTTCTTTTTGTTGCCTCAGTTGTAAAAATTCCTAGCTATGATTCTATATGTTATGTCAAAATTGCGTCAAATTTAAATCTGTAAATGCCTTAGAGATCATCAAGTATACTTCTTCATTTTATAGATTAAGAAACAGAGACCCAGTGATTTGTCCAGGGCCATACAAGTTGTTTGTTCTTCCTTTCAAAGGATATCAATGACATCTCAGGGTGACTCATAAATTGGATTTAAATGGGGGAGAGTTGCATGAAGTCACCAGCCCACTTTCTCTTCCAGAGTCATCAGGCTCCAGTGGCAGGACAAAAGTCAAGATGACTGGCAATAGCCCAAGATACAGTAGATGCCCCTGGCATCTTTGATGTCTAACCAGGCTCTAAGCACTCCACAGAGCCTGCTTTAGTTGCCTTCATGGCCTTTGGAACAAATTGCTCTCATCCTCCCATTCTGCCTGTGGAAATCTCCACATGCTTGATGTAGACACCCCCCTAATTCACTGAAAAGTTCAAGGCCTGTTTGTTATTCTCAACCTGGTTAGGTAATTTGCCCAGTCAAATTTACTGGGGTGTGGCTGCTGCTCATGCTATAGCTTCTTGGAGCCACAGGTGAGAGTTAAGTGACAGGTGGACAACAAAAGTGGATGAGCAGCCCCAAAAAGGGCTTGGTAAGCCCTCACATCAGAGGTGCTAGTCCTCCCTGGATATTCCATACAGGTAGCAAGAAGTCACACTACTTATTTGAACTCAGGTCTTCTGACTCCAAATTCACTATTCTGTTGTTAACTATGTACTTTACTCTCCAGACTATTTCAGGTAGATGCTTGTCATAGGAAGACAATTCAAAAGTCTTCCTTTGAGTAAACTAGGAGTGTGCTGGAACCAGCTCAGAGGGTTTGCGAGAAAAGCCAATTGATAAATTTTCCACGTAAATTTCCCTTGACATTATCAAACTCAACAAATACGAGATTCATTTATCATTTTGTTGACTGTCGAGACTTAAGAGAGTGAGAAGAAATGTTAACAATAAGATTAAACATTAAAGTTTGCCGTAGATACATATGTGTAAATACATACATGCATATGCATATATGTATATGTGTATGTACACATGTGTGTATATAAATACATGTGTATATGTACATATGAGAGCTAGATGTTAAACATTTACCAGTATACTACATGAAACAGTACCCATTTTTACTGCCCAATAATTGGTCTATGATTAGTCCCTTGTTGGAGAAAAGAACTAACAAACCAAATATATTAACTGAGTCAAGTCAACAAGTTTGGGCAACAGGTACTAACTTTTTTCTTTGTGGCTTCTTAAAGTGAAGCCAGGGAAGACAGGGGAATCAAGAGCCATGGATACTGTGCTGAGAAGGTGAGATGGTCTAGTGGAAATACCAGAGGACTTGGGCTTTGAATTTGAACTCTTCTAAGTGCTACCTGCGTGATCCCAGTGTATAAGTAGCACATTTCCCCTTTCTGGGCTTCAATTCTTCTTCGAATTAAAAATATTGATAGCTAGCTTTTAGAAGGCATTTTGCAATTTGCAATGTATTTTATGTATTATCTCATTTGATCCTCTCAACAAACCTGGGTTCCCAAAGTAGGTGATATCACCCCCTAGGGGGCACTGGAATGATCCACAGGGGGTGGTAGTAGCTTTGGGTGCAATTGTGGGGTGTTGAATAAAAACAAGGGGGCAGTAGAAGTGTAAGGAAAGGAGAGAAAATGAGAAAAATTTGAAAAACCATTCCTACATGTTTCATCTGTTGTGTAACAGAATTAACATCATAGTGACTACATTATTAAAACATACACACACACACTCACACACACACACACACACACACACACACACACACACACACCACACACAGAAAATGCAAGTTGTAAGGGATCAGTGATCAAGTCTGCCAATGGGTCTTAACAAGAAAATGTTGGCAGGCAAGCATGTGGCTCATTGTTGGGAAGTCCAGCATGCATCAGCAGGAAGAGGTATGTGTAATGACTTGTTTACAATATGATACTATACAGTTACATGATGCAATATTACACCCTCAAAATTTCAATGCAGGAAAAAAACCCACAAGTTTAGAATAAATTATTGAATTTAAGACAGGTCATTTAAAATATATTTATATTTTATATTTTTGAAATGACGCAAATTAAAAAAAAACATTAAAGGGTTGAAGAAAGTAGATTTCCAGAGGTACACTGAGTAATTTTTTTAAAGGGGGAAGTAGGTCAAATAAGTTTGGGAATCTCTGGATTATTCTATCACTGGTGATGCAGCAAATGAGACTAAGAAGGAATAGTCAAATAGGAAAACCTGGAGAAGTCAGGAAAGCTGAGGGAGGAGAAGGCAGTCAAGAGGAGGAGGTACTCAATAGTATTAAAAGCTACAGAGAGTTCAAGAAGTATGAGGATGGTGGAAAGGAATTGAATTTAGTAATTAAGAGATCTCTGACCACCTTGTAGAGCAGACTGTGTAGTAAAATTAGAAATAAAATTGCAAGAAGTTGAGGTCAGTCAGCCAGTTAAAAAGGATTCATTAAACTTTTATCACATGTCAGCACTGTGCTTTCTCCTCTTCTCTCCTTCCTTCCCTTCCCCTCCTCTTCTTACCTGAGGGTGTTCTACCCAAAGGAAGGTAAATTTTGATGGCTGAAAGCTGCCTACTTAACTTCGGGCTCACTGGCTAGATTTCTTTCTCAAGGGTAGATAGGAGGCTCAGATCAGAGGACTCAAGCCCCTGATCATAGTGGGTAGATCACCCTATAAATATTGGGGGCTACACCACAATAAACCCCCATCCTTAAGAGAGTACGGCTCTTTTACTGCTGTATTCAGGACTCCCTAAGTTTGGAGGAAGAGAAGTATGCCTGGCCTGGTGCTGACACTGATATAGAGACTTCAAAATAACACTCTTTTCTATTTACCTCTTCCTATGCTTAGAGAAAGCAAGACCACTTAGGCATACATCTTCAGGACTTGGGTTGGGTTCTTGGGTAATCTTATTTCCACTTCCTTCTTAATTTAATGGAGACTCTAGCACTTTTCTCTCCTTTCCTGGGGCTGGGCATCATCCAATGTTAAAATGAAGAGGGAGAGATGGCCCCCCCAAAATCATCCAAATGTGACCAGGGATGATAATAGTAAAGAAGAGACACATATGGGTGAGAAACAATGTAAGACCTCCACCTTGCGATACCTGTCATATTAGGTAGATTATGTATGGCCTAACTAGGAAAAATAGTTAAGATAGGAAGCTAACTCCTTACATTATAGTGTAGTAGAAAATGCTGAATTTAGAATCAGAGGACCTAGGTTCAGTCAATAAATATTGGCTAAGCATCTACATATGTTAGCCACTATGCTTGTCCTCAAGGTATTTATATTCTAATGGGAGAAGATAACATTCAAAAGAAAGCTGATATAAATATTTTTGTAAATGTGGTTCCTTTTCCCATTTTTATGATCTCTTTGGCATACAGCTCTAGAAGTGCCATTACTGGGTCAAAGTGTATACACATTTTTATAGCCCTTTGGGCATAATTCCAAATTTCTTTCTAAAATGGTTGGATCAGTTCACAACTCCACCAACAATGAATTAGTGTTCCAATTTTCCCAATCTTCTCCGATATTTACTATTTTTCTATTTTGTCATGTTAGCCAATCTAATAGGTATGATGTGGTACTTCAGAGTTGTTTTGATTTATGTTTCTCTAATCAGTAATGATATAGAGCATTTTTTTTCACATGACTATAGATGGCTTTAATTTCTTCATCTGAAAACTGCCTGTTCATATCCTTTGACCATTTATCAGTTGAGTAATGACTTGTATTCATATAAATTTGACTTAGTTCTCTATATATTTTAGAAATGAGGCCCTTGTCAGAGACACTGGTTGTAAAAATTCTTTCCCAGTTTTCTGCTTCCCTCCTAATTTTGGCTGCATTGGCTTTGTTTGTGCAAAAACTTTGTGCAAAAAAAAAATACATCAGCTCTTTCTGTGATGGCAAAGGATTGGAAATGGAGGGGATGCCATCAACTGGGGAATGGCTGAACAAGTTGTGGTATATGAATGTAATGGAATACTATTGTGCTATAAGAAACGATGAGCAGGTGGACTTCAGAAAAACCTGGAAAGACTTGTATGGACTGATGCTGAGTGAAGTGAGCAGAACCAGGAGAACATTGTATACAGTAACAGCCACCTTGTGCAATGACTAATATTGATAAACTTAACCCTTCTTAGCAATACAAGGATCTAAGACATCTCCAAAGGCCTTGTGATGGAAAAAGCTATCCACAAAGAAGAAAGAACTGTGGAGTTTGAATGCAGATCGAAGCATGCTATTTGCTCTTTTCTTTTCTTCTATTTTGTTTTGTTTCCTTTTTCATGTGGTTCCTCCTTTTGGTTCTAATTCTTCCTTACAACATGACTAATGTGAAAATATATTTAATAGGAAAGTATATGTAGAACCTATATCAGATTGCATGTCATCTTGGGAAGGGAGGTGAGAAAGGAGGGGGAGAAAAATTTTAAACTCAAAAGAGTATGGAAGTGATTGTTGAAAACTAAAAATAAATTAATAAAATAGTCATTAAAAAATGTTATGAAGGGAAAAAAGGAAGTTGAAAGGGGTGGAGGAAGGAAAGGGGTTATGTTGGAGAAATCCAGAAGATTTCTGAATAGTATTTCTGGGTAGGAAATGAAGAGATTGCTGGCCTGGGCACTCACTCTAAATGGAGTTTTGGGGAAGACCTCTCTAATCCTCTAAACAGAGAAAGAGAGGTCTCAGGGGCAGAGTGTCCTCATGAGGTACGATTTCTGGAGCTGAAACTATTTTCTAACATGAAGAGATTCAAACTCCAGCCAGATACTACCTGAGTGACAAGTATGTGTCTACATTTCCTCTTCAGTAAAATAAGTGTTCGACTAAATGTACTCTAAGTTTTTTTTTTCATCTCTGAATCTAAAGTTCTCTGATCTTCCTTGACACAACCAAAGTAATAGAAAAATCAGGTTACATTTCTTGACTCCACTCTCAGATTACCTTCCACCTACTATGTATGTAATTCATATGTTCCTAGTTGTATTGCATGTTATCTCCCTATTAGAATTTGAGGTCCTTGAAGGCAATTGTTTTGACAATTCAAGAGGAGAAGAGAGGAAGGGACAGAAGAGGAGAGAGGAGAGTAGAGGAGGAGCTGAGTTACCCAACTGGAACTGGCCAGCTGGGTCCCCATTAAGGCAGCTCAGGCTACTCACAGTTTGTGTTTGTCCTTTATTCTCGAAGAGGACCATGACATCGGGGAGATGATGACATGACTTGCAATTGACTTTGTTTTGAGTGAGGGAAGGCTGTGTAAGGTCATCAGCCTCACTTTCTCCTCCAGAGCCATCTTGGTCCAGTAGCCAGATATTCATCAGGACAACTGGAGATAGCTCAGGATGCAATGAGAGACCCTGGCCCTTTTAAGCTAAGGTCTTTTCAGTTTCTCACTTTGAGTGAGGAAACACCAATTAAGTGAAAAGGTCTCTTTAAGAAGTGAGTCAAGGGGTGGCCTCTTTAAAAAAAAAATCAAAGTGGGAAGGGAAGACCCTCATGATTTCTGGCCAAAAGAGGTAAATTTTGATGGCCAAAAGATGCCTACTTAACTTGAGGTTTGCTGGCTAGAGAGAGAAAGTGAGGCTAGTGACTTTGCACAGCACTTTCTCCCTCAAATAAAAGCCAATTGCAAATCATGTCATCATCTCCCTGATGTCATGGTCCTCTTCAAGAATCAAGGACAATTTCAACCACAACAACCAACCTATCTACTCAGAAGGATGACTCCACAGACTACTATTACATCTCTGCCTCAGTGGTTCCTTCACACTGACAAAGCCTCTCCACCTTCATGGTCTCTTTCTCTGATTGGTGAATTTACTTCCAGAACTTTCATTTGAAGAAGTACCCAATGAGCTCTGGCCATTCCAAATTCCAGCTCCCTTCTAAATTCCTTGATAACAGGGACTAATTTTCTCTTTACATATATTCCTAGGGCTTAGCACAGAGCCTAGCACATAGAAAAAGCATGATATATCTAATCTAGGTTTACAGATGGCCTGAAGGGATTGATGAATGGCAGTAAATTTCTCCCTTATCCCACTCTCTCTCCTGCTCAGGTGCTCAGCTTGCCCCTACAGCCTAGGCTTAGATGTGTATTATTACCCAGAGTGTTGGGGCTCAAGGTGGCCTAAGAAAAGAGAAAATTCCTGGCTCAGATTTCCTTCTTCCAAGAGAATGGCTTAGCTTGGAGGGTAGGCAATCCTCTTTCATACCATTCCAAAGGCCCAACCACACACAGACCTATGCTTCCAGAGTCATCTTGGCACCTGTAAATTGTGCCAGAACTGAAACAAAACTCCACTTTATCTGTCCTGGTTAAAGCTCTTCTTTAATACTACTTTAATACTTAAATGCTATGCTGCCTCTCAATCATAGGAATACTGTAGTTCATATTTCTATAGTAATTTACAATTTTCAAAGCACTTTTCCTTATAATACCATGAGAAAAAAAAAACCTGAGGCATAGAGACATAAAAAGTTTTACCCAGGGTTACACAACTAGCAACTGTCATAGCTGAGGCATAGCCTTTGGAGCTGGAAGGAATTGCAAAGATTACATAGTCTGACCTCCTCACTTTAAAGTTCAGGATACTGAGATCTAGAGAGGGTAGACAACTTGTCTAAGGTCACACTGGTAGTAAAATAGCACTGACTGGGTTCACTGAAGACCTCTGAATCCAAATCCACTGCTCTTTCCCCCATATTATATAGTTTCTCACCCTTCTCATGCCAGCAGTTCTCCTCATGCTAACCTCAATTCTTTCTCTGGACAGATTAGCCTGTGATTGCTGTTGTCTAATTCAGCCATGAAAAAAAAATGGCTTTCAGATTCCAAGGCCACCATACAAAGGAGATCTGTACAGTGTCAAAGGAATGGATTAAATAAGGCTACATCCACAATAAAATATGGAAGACTTAATAGGCTAGGAATCTGATTCGTTTCTGCAGTTCTCTTGGAAGTGAAGAAGAGATATGAGCCTTATAATAATAGTCTGAATTTCTAGAGAATTTTAAGGCTTATAAAAGCATTTTTCTCATATCAACCTCCTAAGGTTGACAATACAAGTAGGGTTATTTCTCTTTTACTAAAAGAGGAAACTGAGAATCAGGGAAGTTAGGTTACTTACACAAGGTCATCTAGCTAGCTAGGATATAAACTCTTTCCACTACTCCACATTGCTTCTCCAGTTAGAAATCCTAAGCAGTTTTGGGAGCAACCCAAAACAGGCTTGATAGAGACTCAAATGTTCTATTTGGTCTTTGAAAGATAATCTGATTTAGAGCTAGATTAGTGATAACATGGTCATTTTAATTAGTAGCACATGAGCTCTGTATGGACAACTATCTAAGGGCACCCCAGTTGCTATTTATCGCCTCTCAGAGCACATGAAATGCATGTTTCTGTTTCCTGGCTGCTTTCAGTTCAGAGCCATCTGTTTCATTAGCCTTGAGCCTATGAGTAATATGGTTGGCCACTCTCCCTTAGAGTATAATTATTGATTTGCCTGTAAACACAGACAGCACCCAATTTCCATATGTATCCCTTTCCCCTGGTTCATGTATGGTATCTTCAACATCTTCAGCAACTCTTTTGGAGACATCTCTTTGGTCTTCCAGCTCAAATAATTGATCAACCAGCAATCTGTGTTTTTTATTTGTTTGTTTGTTTGTTTTACGTGCCAAACATCATCCCATATCCCATGGTATAAATGAAAACTTTAAGAAACAGCCCTGCTCTCAAAGAGCTTATGATCTAGTTTGTAAGAGAAAGCAAACATGAAATCATTATAGAACCATGGAGTGTTAAATGGTATAGTATGGACAAATAATTGCTGTAATATTTCCAAGAAAGAAGAGATCAATGTAAGCTAGAATAATAGGCAAAACTTTTCTGGTAGGAGCCAGGGCATATATTGAAAAGGCAGTATGGTATAATAGGAAAATAAACCTATTTTAAACCAAGAGACCTGGGTTCAAGTCGTAGTTCTGCCATTTTTAAACAATATGACCATAAGCAAGTCATTTAATCTTTCTGCCACAACTGTAAAACTCTTGTACTAGGCTTCAGTGCTTCATAAATTACCAAAAGTGATATACAGTTTTAGGGCAGCTCGAGTGGATAGAGCACAGGCCCTGCAGTCAAGAGGGTCTGAGTTCAAATCCAGCCTCAGACACATGATACTTAATAGCTGTGTGACCCTAAGCAAGTTACTTCACCCCATCACCTTGAAAAAAAAAAGATGGCATATGTGATTGCTAAACAGTGTCAAACTCTCACCTCCTGGTGAGCTTCTCTAATGTCCCCTAGTAACCCATGCAATCTTCCCCACTAATGGTGCTGTCCTAAGATTTGGAAGCATCGTTGAAGAACATTTTGGGGGGCAGCTAGGTGGCTCAGTAGATAATGCTCCAACCTTGGACTCAGGAGGACCTGAGTTCAAATCCAGCCTCAGATACTTGACACTTATCAGCTGTGTGACCCTGGGCAAGTCACTTAACCCTGATTGCCTCACCAAAAGGCAAAAAATAAAAATAATAAATAAAAGTGATATATAGTTTTACAAAAATAAAATCTAATTTTATCCTGTATTATCCAGACCAAGGCCTCTTAACCTGGGATCCACATAATGCCTAGGGATTCATGAACTTTGATGGGGGAAAATATCAAACCTTTTTTTTCACTAAACTTTAATTAAAATTTAGCATTTCCTTCAATTATTATTTAATATACATATGGACGTATACATATAAACACATATACATATACATACATGCACACATATCGAGAAGGGATCCATAGGTTTTACCTTCACCAAAGGGGACCATAACACAAGCAAAAATGTCAAGAACCCCCAGGCTAGTTGAGAGTCACGGCCTAGCCAGCCTAGGTATTCAGTTCACTTGGTCTCTTACCCTCTGATTATTCTAAAGTCTTCCTTTCCTTGGAGGGCAACTTGGTTTTGAGTACTTTGCCTCTTTCATTCTGTCTCTTCCCACCCAGAGGATAGATCTTACCTCCACAATTGTTCTATGTCATATGTGACTGGCTGGCATAGACTGTGTTTAAGACTGTCAAAAATAGGAGGGGGAAAAATTACTGAATTCTAGAGTCTGACTCATAGGCATCTTCTTTCTGTGGCAATCAGACTCAGGCAATCTCACCAGGAGTCTGTAGCTAATATTTAAATATTATATTTTTAGTCTTAATAGGGCCATAAATTACCCGCCAAAATAACTTCAAGTACTGTATTTAACTTTAATCTGATCATTTGAAAACAGAACACCAATTGCTGAAATTAAACAGATATTTCATCAACTGGGGTTCCTACTAATTATGCTGTAGTTCTTATTAAAAATTACTCACTGTAACATCTGCTCCAGATCCTTGTAAAACAATGGGAAGGTTAGTTTACGTGTTTTTATTTTTAGAATGAACTGTTTATTCTATCAGAAGCATGTCTAGATTCCAACCTACTTACAAGCATTGGTCTTGGAACTGAGCATTTATGAGTACAGTAAATCTGTCTCTAACTACAGTCTGCCTTTTACACTCAATGACTGACTTATGAGGTGTGTAAACACCACCGATCAAACCGGTTATGATTCATTTAAATATTTACAAGCTCCTTCCTTTACAGTAACTCAAGAAATGAGGATTCTGATGCTTCATTGCACTGTCTGTGTGTTTTCCTTCCTTTTAAACTAACATGCCAAAACTAGACGGTACTGGCCACTGAGATGTGGCTTTTTGGGAAGGTTCCTACAACAGATGTTGTATGTCATTAAACATACATAAAGAGAAAATGCAAGAAAAGTTGATAAAGTATCCATACAGCAAAGACATTGTTTTTCCTTAAGACTCTTGTGTGGCATCTAGGAGAGGCCACTGGACTAAACCATAAGGCTAAGGTAAGACTATCTAAGTTATATTAAGTTAATCTTTTTAGATACATTCTTTCATAAAGCACTTTCATCCTTTTTAAAGGGAAACAAAATCATAGACAGAGGCATTAACAGAGAAATAGGAAAAACAGTAGTCATCAAAAACAACAACTGGTATTGGCTAAGAAAGAGAGTGGGAGATCAGTGGAACAGATTAGGAACATAATTCTCAGTAGTAAATGACCGTAGTAATCTTGTGTTTGATAAACTGAAACATCTAAACTTTTGGGACAAGAGCTCATTATTTCACAAAAACTGCTGGGAAAACTGGAAAACAGTTTGGAAAAACCTAGGTATAGAAAAACATCTCAGTATATATCATGAAAAGGGCAAAATGGGCACATGATTTAGACATAAAGAGTGATATTGTAAGAAAATTAGGAGAGCATGGAATAGTTTACCTGTCACATTTATGGATAAGAAAAGATTTTATGACAAAACAAGAAACAGAGTGTTACAAGACATAAAATAGATAATTTTGATTACATTAAATTAAAAAGGTTTTGCACAAACAAAATGAATGCAGCCCAAATTAGAAGGAAAACAGGAAACTGGTGGAAAAAAATTTTAGAGCAAACTTTTCTGCTAAAGGCCTCATTTCTCAAATATATAGAGAACTGAGTCAAATTTATAAGAGGCCCAATTGAAAAAATGTCAAAGGATATGAATAGACACTTTTCAGAAGGAGAAATCAAAGTGTTCATAGCCATATAAAAATGCACTATATCATTACTAATTAGAGAAACGCAAATTAAAACAACTCTGACATACCAAATCACACCTATCATATTGGCTAATATGACAGAAAAGAAAAAAAGACAAATGTTGGAATTGCGGAAAATTTGGGACACTAATGTATTCCTGGTGGCATTGTAAACTGATCCAGTCATTCTGAAGAACAACTTGGAACTATGCCCAAATGGCTATAAAACTGTGCATTCGCTTTGACTCAACAATAGCACTACGAAATCTGCATCCCAAGGAAATCAAAGGAAAAGGAAATATATGAAATATGTACAAAAACATTTATAGCAGCTCTTTTTGTGGTGGCAAAAAATTGGAAATTGAGGGGAAGCTCATCAATTGGCCAAACAAGTTGTGGTATATGATTATGATGGGATATTATTATGCTGTAAGAAGTGATAAGTGGGCTGGTTTCAGAAAAATTGGGGAAGATTTATATGAACTAATGCAAAATAACGTGACTAGAACCAGAAGAATATTATACAAGTAACACCAATGTGGTATGATGATCAACTGTGAATGACTTAGCTACTCTCGGCAATACACTACAAGGATCCAAGATAATTTTGAAGGACTTATGATGAAAAATGCAACCTCCAGAGAAAGAACTGATGAAATGTGAATACAGATTGAAGCATATTTTTTTCATTTTATTTTTCTGGTTTCTTTGCAACATAAAACATGGAAACATGTTTTACATGATTTTACATGTATAACTGATATCATAGTTCTTGACTTCAAAATGAGTGAAGGAGGGAGGGATAGAATTTGAATCCCAATTTTTTTAAATGAATGTTAAAAATCAATCAATAACAAACTTAAAAAAAAGAAATACACAATGCTTCTCTTTCTATAAAAGGTCAGACAGAAAATAAAAACAAACTAGATATTATCCTTTTCAAGGCAAGTGGAAGTACTTCACAGTTTAGCTATAGTTCATGTAGTATACCCAGAATTGTGGTAACATTGTAGGTGACCAAAATAAATAGATATACTCAGGGTTCATGGGTGAAGTGCCTATGAAGTTCAGAAATTCTCTCACTACATAGTGCCATTGGCAATCATCAACACATCAGACTGCAATAAAGCTGAGAATCAGAGAAGTGGACAAACATTTAAAAATTTGGATTCATATGCCACTCTTGGCACTTACTAATTAGGGGTCCATGGGCTAGTCATTTAACATCTCTGATCCTCAGTTTTCTAATCTGTAAAATGGGGATAATAATGCCTGTAGTACCAGCTTCAAGGAGGTGCTGTGAAGCAACGTATGCAGAACAGGTGGCAAACTTTAAAAAAACTTCTACATACAGGTAAATTATTTTTAATATTAATAATGGGAGGCTAAATGACAAAATGGTTAGAGTGCTGGGCTGACTGTTAGAGGACATGAGTTCAGGTTTACCATTCTATATGTAATAGTTGTGTGATCCTATGGAAGTCATTTAATCTTTGTTTGGCTTTGTGTCCTCATTTATAAAATGGCACCTACTTCCCAGGACTGTTATAAGGACAAATGAGATCATATTTGTAAAGTATTTTCCAAACCTTAAGGTGCTATTATTACATTAATAAATGATAAGTATGAAACTGTAAATTTGTGACCCCATTTGGGGTTTTCTCAGCAATGATACTGGAGTGGCTCACCATCTTCTTCTCTAGCTCATTTTGTAAATGAGGAACCGAGGAAACAGGGTTTAGTGACTTGCCCAGGGTCACATAGCTAGTAAGTATCTGAGGCTAGATTTGAATTCACAGAGATGAGTCTTCCTGATTTCCAGCCAAGCATTCTATCCACTGCACCAATATCACTCATCATGATGAGGAACTGGAGATATAAAGTATGAATATGAAGAACATCAAAATGTTTGATACGGAGGAAATATAGGCTTGAGTATTTGGTCTTTCCAATTAAAGCATCTGTGAGTCATCCCAATTAAAATGTGTCTTACTCTCTATCAACGTTTCTGTTTCAACATTACTATTACAGAAGTATGTTTTGCATGATTATAGAGATACAACCTATATCAAACTGCTTATCATCTCAGGAATGGGGAGGGAAGGAGGAAAGGAGAGTATTTGGAACTTAACATTTTGAATAATGAATGTTAAAAATATCTTTACATGTAAGTGGGAAAAATAAGATATTTTTTTTTGTGGGTTAAGCAATGGGCTTAAGTGACTTGCCCAAGGTCACACAGCTAGTAAGTGTTATGTGTCTGAGACCGGATTTGAACTCAAGTCCTCCTGAATCCAGAGCCAGTACTCTATCCACTGCACCACCTAGCTGCCCCAAATATTATTTTTTAAAAGTGTGTTTGTAAACATAGACTAAGGATCAACATTCCAACAGATACCAAGAAATATATTCTGGAACTAAAATCCCAATTAATGGGTTTGACTGGATCCAAAGACTAGGTTCAACTACAAACTCTTCCACTTATTAGTTATGTCAAGCTGAAAATGTTGCTTCATTTTTTTATGGGCTGTGGGTTTGGTAGGATAGTGGGAAAAACTTTTTCCCCTCCTGCAAAAGGAAAGAGCTAGTTGAGATAATCCTGAAGTCTCCTTATAGTTCTCTTTGCCCCACTCCCTGCTTTCCATCCTCCACCCAAGGCAAATGAAACAGAGACTAGCAGACATTTTTATTTTAGCATGGGAATCACAGCTAGTTTCAGGTGTCAAGGGACCGTGTGAGATGACTGACAATGTCTGAGATCAGTGGTGGATCAAGTTGAACATATTTCTCTACGTCCTTAAGCCAAAGATTATCAGGGAGAAAAATGCATCTGTGAACTCAGTATTCCTTTTCTATCTCAAGCAGTTAACTTATAGTATGAAGGCTGGCTCGCTGACAGTCAAATTCTGCTAAGGAAATATGTAAAGAGTGAGGTTGACCCCTTATAATCCTGGAAAGCTCTGGGGGAAAGAGCATATGCTTATAAACAGTCACAACTAGAGCCTGGTAGACTTAAATGTGGACTGGAAAACATCGAAAGTCACCCCAGTGGAGTCAATCTTACCATCCAGGCTGTTCTTAAAACTTCCAGGAAGTGAAGGAAATAAAATGAAAAGACTTGTGCTGAGGCAAGCTGTTCATGGGAGATTGTTTCCCGCCAACAATCGTCTCTGGACTCAGAGAAAGCTCATGAACAGACTGTGAGAGATATCCCCACTTGGTTCACAATGAAAAGCTGCCAATATTTATATATCTATCATTTGAGATTTGGATTTTGTCGTTTGTTTTGGTGTTGTTTCACATGTGTGTGAGTGTCTGGAAGGAAGCTGGGGAGCAAGGCAAAAAATTCCTTGATGAAAAGAACTTGCTTTAAGTGGAATGTTAAGATTTGGCTCTTCTTCCTTCCACCTCTCTCCTCTTGTCTCCTTTTGCTGAATTGAACACTTCCCCTAAGTTCTGGGACTTGAGCTTTCTGTGTGAACACAGCCCTCTGCAGGATAAAGCCATCTAGCCTGAGGGAATATTTCCTCTTTAGTGTATGGTAAGTAGTATGATCCATTTGCCAAAAGGATTAAAATGATTCTTAGGAATCAAGAACCTGATCTTTGGATGATTTGGGTACAAATGATCTTGAAATAAGAAGATTATTTTTTTTTTACTAGAAGCAATGTGGTTTTGATAAAAATCCACTGGAGTATGCAGGGAGTTTGTAGAGGCCTAGTATGTAAGTGAAAAAAAAAAACTTCCTTAATTTATGGCTTATATATTTGAGATTACAATAACAGGGAAGCAAACCAGACTACTTCATCTCTAAAGTTGCCTGCAACTAACAATCTCTGATTTGATAATAAATAACTAAAGGTTTCATCTGTGCTCTATTTTTATGACTATAACAGAAATGCTCTAGACTGAAGGTGCCCCTGTAGGATACACTCATCTGGACAGAATTAAGAGAATGTTCATGGACATAAGGTCACCAGAGAAAAGAATAAAGGTTTTTGATAGTGTTGGAAGGGAGAGCAAGTTATACCTTCATAGGAGAATGCTATGTGACTTAAGAGACCCGGGCCATTTCTGAATTGCAGGAGAGAATCTCACCCTCACATTAAACTTGCTTGTGGTGAAAAAAAGCAGAGATTCAAATTAAATGTGTGCAGCTGAAAAACAGGATTTAGAAACACAGTATTCGCCTATTTGTATGGAGAAATCAGATCTATCCCAGTCCAGAGGATGTCTGTCCCATAAGAGAGAAGAAACAACAACAACAAAAAAATTTTTAAGCTGATTTTTAAACAAAATCAATGTCCAAGTTATGTCAAAAGGCCAAAGAAAGATTCAGCCGCAAAGTAGAGAAGGTTGGTTAAGTCAACAGAAGGCAGTGGAACTCGTTGGGACTATACAGATAGTCAAGGCCACACTGGCAAGACAGTGAGAAAGAAAGCAAGATAAAGGCAGAGACAGAGAGAAGAGACAGACAGGAGGAGGAGGAGGAGGAGGAGGAGGAGGAGGAGGAGAAAAAGAAGAAGAAGAAGAAGAAGAAGAAGAAGAAGAAGAAGAAGAAGAAGAAGAAGAAGAAGAAGAAGAAGAAGGGGAAGAAGAAGGGGAAGAAGAAGGGGAGGGGAGGGGGAGGGGGAAAGGGGGAGGGGGATGGGGGAGAGAGGGAGGGGGAGGGGGAGAGGGGGAAGGAGAGAGGGGGGAGAAGGACTTCCAGGAGTCAAGATGGCAGAATAATCGGTAAATCACCATAACACTTCCATACTTACCTCCAGACAACCACAAAATAGTACCCCAATACATATCCTAGAACAGCCAAACCAGCAAAAAGATGGGGCAAAATAATCCCTTAGCTCAAGAAACTTGGAAGATTGGCAAGAAAGATCTGTCTCACTTGGGTAAAAAGGAAACACAGTCCAGGACAGGAAGCATCCCAGCAAACCAGTGGCAAGCTCCACTTCAGCAAACCAGTGGGAGATCCTGAACCCCAGTGCCATGGAGTAAGCAAATGCCAACACCAGTAACCCCAATTTGCCTCAGTTTATATGGAAACTAGCAGACTCCAGCTCCAAGAGTCACCACATGCTTTAGCATAAACCCAGGGAAAGAGGAAACCTTCAGCAGCCAGATCATCATATGATTCAGCGAAGTCCTGGGAAAATGCAGAAACAACCCAATAGCCTTACCATGTGCCAAATACCTGCATTAGGACCCTGGCTCAGCACCAGGTTAGCTTACCAAACTCGATGGCCTCCAGCAGTGCCAGCTATTACCCACCCCACCCCCTCAGTACAATACTAGACACAAGGGTCCCCCCATGGGTCTCAAGGCAATACCAAGTGAACAGCCAGGGCCTGCAGCCCTTGGCAATAGAAGCCTGGAAAAGTGTTCCTTCCAACCCAGGAGCAAAGATCAAATTTAAAAGAAAAGAAAAAGGACAAAATAGATGATCAAATAAACAACCAAAAAAGAATCTGACCATAGAAAGTTGTTATGGTGACAGGAAAGAGCAAGACAAAAACTCAGAAGAGGATGACAATGTCATGACACCTATGGGCAAAACCCCAAAGAAAATGGGAAGTGGTCTCAAGCACTGAAAGAACTCATGAAAGAGCCCAAAAAGGAGCTTAAAATCATATAGGAGAGGTATAAGAAAAATTGGGAAAAGAAATGAGAGTGATGTAAGAGAATTATTTAAAAAGAGTCAACAGCTTAGAAAAAGAAAACAACAGCTTAAGAAGTACAGTCGGCCAAATGAAAAGGGAAGTACAAAACCTGAGGAAACCAACTCCTGAGAAGTTAGAATTGGGCAAGTGGAAGCTAATGACTCTATAAGACATCAGGAATCAATCAAACAAATTAAAAAGAATGAAAAAAAATAAAAGAAAATGTAAAATACCTCGTTGGAAAAGCAAGTGACCTGAAAAATTGATCCAAGGAGACACAACATCAGAATCATTGGACTATCTGAAAAACATCATCAAAAGGAGTACCTAGACAGCATCTTTCAAGAAATTATCAAGGAAAACTGCCCTGATGTCCTGGAACCAGAGGGCAAATAGGCATTGAAAAAGAAACCACCAATTACCTCAGGAAAGAGATCCCAAAATAAAATCTACAAGGAATATTATACCCAAATTACAGAACTCTCAGGTCAAAAAATAGTACAATTGGCCAGAGAGAAACAATTCCCATATCAGGGAGCCACAATAAGAATTTCACAAGACTTACCAGCTGCAACATTAAAGCACTGGAGGTCAAGGAACATGATACTCCAGAAGGCAAAGGAGCTAGGACTACAACCAAGAATCACCTATCTGGTGAAATTAAGCATAATACTTCAAGGGGGAAAAAATGGTCATTCAAGGAAATAGAAGGATTTCAAGCTTTCATCATGAGAAAATCAGAGTTGAACAAAAAAATTGATCTCCAATATTAAGACCCAAGAGAAGCCAAAAAAGGGAATAAAGGAAAAGAAAAGGGATTCAATGGAGCTGAACTGTTTCATCCCTACATGGGCAGATGATACTTGTAATTCTTAAAAAATGTACCACTAATAGCACAACTAGAAGGCATGCACATAGACAGAGGGTATAGGTATAAGGTCAACTTGAGGGAGTGACATAAACAATAAGGGGTGAGAAAAAGGAATACACTGGGTGAAGAAGGAAGGGAGAGGTAGAATGGAGTAAATTATTTCGCATGAAAAGCCCATAAAAGTGGAAAGAAAGATGAGAGGGTGGGTAATGTGCATTGCTTGAACCTTACTCTTATCAGTGTTGGCTCAAAGAGGGAATAACAGTCCATTGAATACAGAAGTCTATCTTATCTAACAGGAAGGTAAGAGGGGAGGAATTAAGTAAGAGTCTGGAAGGGGGGATTAAAAACAAACAAGATTAGAAGGAAAGCAGAAAGCTGGGAAACAATCTTTATAGCAAATGTCTCAAATACATACAGAACTGAATCAAATTTATAGGAACACATGCCATTCCCAAAAGGATAGCCAAAGGATATGAGCAGGCAGTTTTCAGATGAAGAAATCAAAGCTATCTACAGACACATGAAGAAGTGCTCTAAATCACTTTTGATTAAAGAAATGCGAATTAAAACAACTCTGAGGTACCACTTCCCACCTATCAGAGTGGCTAATATGACAAAAAAAAGTAAAATGATAAATATTGGAGAGCATGTGGGAAAATTGGAGCACTAAGGTATTGTTGGTGGAGTTGTGAATTCAACTAACCATTCTGAAGAGCAATTTGAAACTGTGCCCAAGTAGCAACCAAACTGTACATATCCTTTGATCTAGCAATACCACTACTAGCTCTATATCCCACAGAGATCATAAAAAAGAAGAAAAGGACCTACAGGCGCAAAAATCTTTATAGCAGCCCTTTTTGTGGAAATATTGGAAACTGAGGGGATGCCCATTAATTGGAGAATGGCTGAACAAGCTATGGTATATAAATGTGATGGAATGCTATTGCACAATAAGAAATGATCAATGGGCAGATTTCAGAAAAAAACCTGAAAAGACTCATATGAACTGATGCAAAGGGAAATGAGCAGAATCAGGTAAATACTATGCATAGTATCAACAATATTAATATATAATGATCAACTATGAATGACTCAGCTCAGCTTTTTTTTTTTGGCTAAGCAATGTGGATAAGTGACTTGCTCAAGGTCACACAGCTAGTAAGTGTTATGTGTCTGAGGCTGGATTTGAACTCAGGTCCTCCTGAATCCAGGGTCAGTGCTCTATCCTTTGTGCCACCCAGCTGCTCCATGACTCAGCTCTTCTCAGCAACCCAATGATCCCAGACAAGTAAAAAGGACTTAGGAAGGAAAATGGTATCCACATCTAGATAAAGAACTGATGGGCTCTGAATGCAGTTTGAAGCATACTTTTTTCACCTTATTATTTTTTGTGTTTTTTTTCCTTTTGATCTGTTTCTTCTTTTACAACTGTGAGTAATATGGAGATATGTTTTACATGATAGTATATGTATAATCTATATAAAAGTGCCTACCATTTTTGGAAAAGGGTAGGGGAAGGAAGGAGGGAGAGACAAAATCTTGTAAAAATGTATGCTAAAAATTGTCTTGACATGTAATTGGGAAAAATAATAAATGATTTTTAAAAATAAAGGATAAAAGAAGGAGAAGGGGGAGGAGGAGGAAGAGAAGGAGAAGAAGAAGAAGAAGAAGAAGAAGAAGAAGAAGAAGAAGAAGAAGGAGGAGGAGGAGGAGGAGGAGGAGGAGGAGGAGGAGGAGGAGGAGGAGGAGGAGGAGGAGGAGGAGGAGGAGGAGGAATAAAATCCTCAGTGGAGGATTTATGTAAGGGTATGTTCAAGAGTCAGCCACATTAGGAAGACACAAATGAGCTTCAATCTTCGTCATCAGGGATACATCACAAATTTATAGAAAAATCAGTATATTTGTATCTTTTAATTAAATCTTATTTCTTTCAATCAGTAAAAACCTGCCTTATCTCCTTCCTTCTTGCTGCCCAACCCAATAAGAAAGACAGAAAAATTTTACAAATATGTATCATTAAAGAAAGCAAATTCTTTTTGTTGCATGATATACAGAGATAGAGATAGAAAGATAGAGATAGAAATACAGAGTTAGATATAGGTAGATATGGATATATACATGTATGTGTACATATTCACATACATATATACATTTATATATATGCATGCAGGTGTATATGAATGCATGTGTGAGTGTTGGTCAATTCTCTCTGAATCTATAATATTTTTTAGCAGGAGGTGGGTAATATATTTGATCATATGTTTTTTGGAATCATAGTTGGTCATTGAGATTAGAGTTCTTAAGGCTTTCAAAGTTCTTTGTCTTTTAATATCGTTGTTATTGCATGATTTGTTCTGCAGGTTCTGTTTACTCGGCATCAGTTAATGTATATCTTCCCAGATTTCTCTGAAATCATTGTTTTTATAATTTCTTACAGTATTATAGTATTCCATCACATTTATATACTATAACTTCTTCACAAGAAGAGCTGCTATAAATATTTGTATGTATCTCAGAGTTTTTGTTCATTTGAATGTAAGCTTAGGATGAATACTTCTCTACATTTAACACCTCTCTCATCTCCCCCTCTCCTTTCTTTCCTTTGTATCACATTTTACCTTGAGTGAAATATATTTCTATATCCAACTGTGTTCTTCTCACCTTTGATGATAAGTGAGATTCAAGTATCAATGACTTTCCCAAATTCTTCCTACTAGTTATTTATATGTACCTCTATTTGAACACAGCAATTATGAGAGAATTTTATCTAGTTTTCCTCCTCTTCTCCCCCCCTCCACCCTCCAATGCATACTTCTCCTCCATACCTGCCATTCTTTTAAAACCATCAAATCCATTCCCAGGACTTCAGCCTAATTAGACTATGACACCAGACTTATGACCCCAAATAATAATAGTTTCTTTTAGAAGATGACAAGTGAATTCTTTCTATTTGTACTTTGCTATCTTTTTCTAAAAGGAACAGACTATTTTTCTTTTAAAATTTCTTGAAATACGATGTCTATGGTCTTTTTTTGGTCATGGCATTCTAGTGGTCCAAGGATTCTTTCTTTATATCTTCTCAATCTATTTTTCACATCAACTGTTTTTACAAAGATTAATTTAAGATTTCTTTAGTCTTTGATTTTATTTTAATATTTATTTTTAAAAATCATATGATTACATTATTAGAAGCAGAAAAATATTTTGATAAAATGCAACAACCAATTCCTATTAAAAATTAGGAAGCGAGGAGTAAATGGATCTTTTCTTAAACTGATAACTGTATTTATCTACAAACAAGAACAAGCATTATCTATAATAAAGATAGTCTAAAAGCATTCTTACTTTCTTTTTTAAAAAATGTATTTAATATTTTCCCCAATTACAGATAAAAATTTTTTTAACATTTATTTGGTTTTTTAATTTTAATTTCCAAATTCTCTTTCTCCCTCCCTTCATTCCCTCCTCTTTGAGAAAGCAAGCAGTTTGATATAGGTTATATATGTGCATTCATGCAAAATATATTTGCATATTAGTCATATTGAAAAGAAAACAGAACATAAAAAATAAGAATAAGTTTTAAAGAGTATACTTCAATCTGCAGTCATACTCCATCAGTTCTTCCTCTGGCAGTGGATAGCAGTTTTCAAAAAAAGACTTTTGAAATTGTCTCAGATTATTGTATTGCTGAGAATAGCTTTCTCATTCATGGATGATCATACAATATTGCTATTACTGTGAATAATGTTCTCCTTATTCTTCTCATTTCACTTTGCATCAGTTCATGTATGTCTTTCCAGGTTTTATTTTCCTTTTCTATCATATTAGTCAAATTGATAGATGTAAGGTGGTACCTCAGAGTTGTTTCAATTTGTATTTCTCTAATCAATAGTAATTTAGAGCATTTTTATATGACTATGGATAGCTTTGATTTCTTCTGAAAACTGACCATTTTCCTTGACTATCAACTGGGGAATGGCTCTTATTTTTTATAAATTTGACCCCATTTTCTATACATTTGAGAAATGAGGTATTTATCAAAGAAACTTGCTGTAAATTTTTTAACAGTTGTGATTACTATGTATTTCCCTCCATCCTATTCCCCCTTTCATTTTACTGTGTTTTTCTCCTTTCACTTTGTCCATCCTTAGAAGTTTTTGCTTCTGACTACTGCCTCCTCCAATCCAAAATCCCTTCTACTAGCCTTCCCTTCTTATCCCCTTCCCCTCCTACTTTTCCTGCTATAGATTTCTATACCCAACTAAGTATGTGTATTATTACCTTTTTGAACCAATTCCAATGAGAGTAAGATTCAAGGGCTCCTGTCCACCTCTTTGATTTTCTCCTCCACTGAAAAATTGCTCTTTTGAATTTATTTTTTTTTAATGTAAGAAAATTTATCCCATCCAACCTTTTCCTTTCCCTTTTCCCAGTATATTTCCCTTTCTCAATGCCTAATTTATTTTTTGCAGTTATCATCACATCATATTTAACTCACATTCATGCCTTCAGTCTATATATACTCCTTCTTACTACCCTAATAATGATAAAATTTTTAGACATTAAAAGTATCATCTTCCCATGCAGGAATATAAATAGTTTAATAGTTAAATAACTTAGGGTTTCTCTTTCCTGTTTACCTTTTTATGCTTCTTTTGCACCTTGTTTTTGAAAGTCAAATTTTCTATTCCAATCTGGTGTTTTCATTAAGAATGGTTGAAAGTCCTCTATTTCATTGAATATTCATTTTTCCCCTGAAAGATTATACTCAGTTTTGCTGGGTAAATGATTCTTGGTTGTAATCCTAGCTCCTTTACTCTTCATAATGCCATGTTTCAAGCCCTCTGATCCTTTTAAGTAAAAGCTGCTAAATCTTATCCTGAGTGTAGTTCCACAATATTTTTTTCCCTTTTTTTGGCTGCTTAAAATATTTTCTTCTTCACTTGGGAACTGCAGAATTAGGCTACAATATCCCCAGGAATTTTCATTTTGAGATCTTTTTCAGAAGGTAAATTAATAGACTTTTCAATTTCTATTTTACCCTCTGGTTCTAGGACATCAGGGCACTTTTCCTTGATAATGTCTTGAAAGATGATGTATAGGATCATTTTTTATTATCATTATCATGGCTTTCTGATTTTCTAGAACCAGAGGGTAAAACAGAAATGGAAAGAATCCACCATACACTTATTTGGGTATGGAAATCTATCTTACCCTGCAGGAAAATGGGGGAATGGGATAATGGGCAGGAGGGACGATGATATAGAAGGGACAGCAGATTGGGGGAGGGGGTAATCAGAAGCAAATACTTTTGAGGAGGGACAGGATCAAACAAGAGAATAGAATATATGGGGTGGGATAGGAGGGAGGGAAATATAGTTTGTTTTTCACAACATGACTACTACAGAAGTGCTTCGCATGACTACACATGTATAACCTATATCAAATTGCTTGCCTTCTCAACAAGGGTGGTTGGTGAGGGAGGAAGGCAGATAATTTTGGACTCAAAGATTTAAAAACAAATGTTGAAAAATGGTTTCACATGCAACTGGAAAATAAGATATACAGGCAAAGGGGTATAGAAATCAATCCTGCCCTACAGGAAAATAGAAGGGAAAGGGGATAAGAGAAAGGGGGCTGTGATAGAAGGAAGGGCAGATTGGAGGAAGGGGTATTCAGAATGCACCTCATCTTGGGGTGGGAGGATGGGAGAGATGGGGAGGAAATTAGGAATTTAAAATCTAAAAACTAAAAATTAATTAAAAGGAAGAAAGAAAATAATGCCTTAAACATTTGAATTGGGCAGCTGCAAGCTTATGACTCCATGAGACATCAAGAAACAATAAAGGAAAGTAAAAAGGATGAAAAAATAAATAAAAGAATGTGTTAAATATCTCACTGGAAAAACAACTGATCTAGAAAAGAGATTGAGGACAGATAATTAAGTATTATTGGACTACCTGAAAACCAACATCAAAAAAAGAGTGAAGACATATTTCAAGAACTTATAGAGGAAAACTATCCTGGCATCTTAGATCTAGTGGGTAAAATAAAAATTGAAAATTCAACAATCACCTCTTGCAAGAGATCCCAGAAAGAAAACTCCAAGGAATATAGCAAAATTTCAGAGTTCCCAGGTCAAAGAAAAAAAAATATTGCAAGTATCCAGGAAAATAAAAATTAAAATATCATGGAGCCACAATCAGGATCACACAAGATTTTGCAGCTTCCAGGTTAAAAGAGTGGAGCGCTTTGAATATGAATTCTGGAATACAAAGGAGCTGGGAATACAACTAAAACTAAACTACCCAGAAAAATAGAATATAATCCTTCAGGGAAAAAAAATATTTTAATGAAGTAGAAGTCTTTCAAGCATTCCTAATGAAAAGACCAGAATTGAATAGAAAATTTGACATTAAAACACAAGATTCAAGAGAACTACAAAATGGTAAACATGAAAGAGTAATTGGAAAAAACTTAGTAAGGTTAAACTGTTCACATTCCTCTGTGGGAAGATAATACATATAACTTCTAAAACCCTTTTTTTCATTATTAGGGTAGTTAGAAGGAGTATACATAGACAAAGGATATTTGCATGAAATAATTATGTTGAGATGATCTAAAAAAAGTGAAAGGATAAAAAGGAGGGAAGCACTAGGAGAAGAAAAAAAGAGAAGTACAATGGGGTAATTTTCCTCACATAAAAGAGGAATACAAGGAAGAGTGAAGGGGAAAATAAGAGGGACAATGCTTGTACCTTACTCTTATTGGAATCTGTTCAAAGCGGGATGAATACTCATAAATATATAGTTTGTTATAAAAATCTATCTTACTAAGTAGGGAAATAAGAGGGAAAGAAGATGAGAAATATGGGGTAAGGGCAGTGGGGAGATGAGGAAAGTGAGGACAGATTAATGGAAGTAATGATCAGAAGCAAAGTAGACTTTTATAAAGGGATAGGATAAAAAGAAGAAGATAAATAGAAAAAAATAGGATGAAGGGCAATGCACAGTTAGTAATCATAACTGTGAATGTGAGTGGGATGAGCTCACTCACAAAACAGAAGTGGACAGCAGAATGGATTAGAAACCAGAAACCAACATATGTTGTTTACAAAAGACATGCTTGAAACAGAAAGATACACACAGATTTAAAATAAAGGGTTGTAACAGAATAAGTAAAATAAAATAAAAGGCAAAGGTAGTGATCATGATCTCAAAGTTAAAACAGAAATAGAACTAATTAAAAGATAATCAGAGAAAATGCATTTGGCTCAAAGATGCCTAGATAAGGAAGTAATATAAAAAAATTTATAGCAAATTTCTCTGAAAAAATGTCTCAATTCTCAAATATATAGTGAACTGAGTCAAATTTATAAAAAAAAATAAAATATGAGCCATTCTCCAATTGATAAATGGTCAAAGGATATAAATAATCAGCTTTCAGAAGAAGAAACCAAAGGTATTTCTAGTCATATGAAAAGATGCTTTAACTCACAATTGATTAGAGAAATGCAAATTAAAAACATTGAGGGACCACCTCACACCTATCAGAAATGGCAAATATTTGGAGGAGATGAGGAAAAATAAGTGCACTAATAAAATATTGGTGGAGTTGTGTACTGGCTCAATCTGGAGAATAATTTGGAAATATGCCAAAGGACTTACAAAAGAGGTGCATACCCTTTGATCCAACAATACTTTTGTTAGATCTCTATTGAAAAATGATCAAAGAAAAAAAAAACTTGTATCTACAAACATATTTATAGCAACTCATTTTGTGATGGCAAAGAATTGTAAAATGAAACAATATTCATCAATTGAACAAGTTGTGGCATATAATTGTGATGGAGTATTATTACATAAAAATGACAAGGGGAATGATTAAAAAATCACATTGCAAGACTTCTATCAACTGATGTAAATTGAAATATAATTTTCTTGCTTTATTTTATTTGCCTTTTTGTGATATGCCTAATATGGAAATATTTTTGCATGATTTAACTTGTATAATTAATTGATATCATTTTACTTGCCTTCTCAGTGAATAGGAGAGGGATAAGAAGAAAGAGAGAGAATTCAGAACACAAATTTTGGAAAAATAATCTCAAGAATAAATTAATAATAAAATTTAAGAAAACAAATAAAAATCTAAAAAGAAATGCTAGCTGTCGCAATAAATGAAGAAAAAAATTAGAGGAATAAGAGTAGACAATGAGGAAACAAAACTTTCACTTGTTGCAGAAGATGTAATGGTATATTTAGAGAACCATAGAAAACTAACTAAAAAAACAGTTGAAATAATTTACAATTTTAGCAAAGTTACAGGTTATAAAATAAACCCACACAAATGATCTATATTTCTGTATATTATCATCAAAACCCAGCAGAAGGAGATAAAGAAATTTCATTTAAAATAACTGCAGGTAGTATAAAACATTTGTGAGTCTGCCTGCCAAGACACACACAGGAACTATATGAACACAATTACAAAACAATTTTCACACAAATAAAGACAGATCTGAACAGAAATTTTGGAGAAATATTAATTGCTCACAGGTAGGCTGAGTCAATATAATAAAAATAACAATTCTATCTAAATTAATTTGTTTATTCAATGCCATACCAATCAAACTACTAAAGACCTATTTTCTAGAGTTAGAAAAAATAACAAAATTCATTGGGAAAAAAAAAGAACACGAATGTCAAGGGAATCAATGGCAAAAATAATGTGATGGAAAGTGGCCTAGAAATACCTGGCTCCAAACCATATTATAAAGTTGTAATCATCAAAACAATCTGATATTGATATGATCAACTAAGAACTAAAGTAGTTGATCAATGGAATAAATTACGTACAAAATATGCACAAGTAAATGAACATAATAATCTAATGTTTGCCAAATTCAGTACTGGATAGCAAGCAACATTACTAGTAATTATCACCTATTCCTGAGCCCTGTACAGCGTCAGACACCTCTGTGCTAGATCTAGGACTTCTTGCTCTGGTACACAGCTTTTCCCTTTGCTCAAATGCTCTGCCTGTCAAATTCCTGGACAGACCTTATCCCAGGATCCCTAGGCCTCTTTATCTTGTCCTTTTTGCTAAGTTGTGTTGGAAAGATGAATTGTGATTTTTTTTTCTTTGATTCCTGATTAGAACTCATTCTGGTGTGTTTTGGCATTAAGGATAACCAAGGAAGGTTTCTTGCAGAAAATGGGATTTTAGCGGGGGCTTTTCAGGAAGCAAAGGAAGCTAAGATGTGGAGACGAGGAGGGAGAATGTTGCAGATATGGGAGACAGCCAGTAAAGATGAAAAAGAGTGTTGGAGTGTCTTATGCAAAGTATAACAATGACACCAGTGTCACTGGATCACAGAGTAAGTGAAAGGAAAGAAGGTATAAGAAGACTAGAAAGGCAGGAAGGGATCAGTTTATGAAGGGTTTTAAAAGCACAATAGAAACTTTATATTTGATCCTTGAGATAACAGGGAACTGCTGGACTTTATTGAATAGGTGGTAGAGTGACATGGTCATGTCTGTTCCTTAGGAGAAGCTCTTTAATAGCTGAATAGAATGTTGACAGGAAGGGGAAAGACTAGAGGGAGGAAGAATAGAAGGTAAATACAATAGATAAGGAATAATGTGATGAAGACCTGTACCAAAGGTATCAAAGGAAGGGAAAAGGGAAGGGAAAAGAACAAGAATTTATTAACACCTACTATGTGTCAGGCACTGTGCTAAGTGCTTGATAAATATTACCTAATTTTTTTTCCTCACAACAACCCTTGGAGTTATTATTATCCCTATCATACCATTGAGGAAACTGGGCAAATAGAGGTTAAGTGACTTGTCCAGCGTCACAGAGCCAGTAAGTAAGTGTCTGTGGCCAGATGTAAACTCATGTCTTCCCAACTCCAAGCCCAGTATTTTCTCCACTGTGCCTCCTAGAGAAAAGAAGAAGGTGAAGAGTAGAGATGTTGTTGCTTCTTAGTAGTGTCTGACTCTTCATGACCCCATTAGGGGTTTTCTTGGCAAAGATACTTGAATGGTTTATCCTTTCCTTCTACAGCTCATTTTACAGATAAGGAAACTGAGGCAAACAGGGTTAAGTGACCTGCCCAGGGTCACACAGCTAGTAAGCATTTGAAGCCAGCTCAGATCTCATGAAGACTAGTACTCCTGACTCTAGCCTTAAGGCTCTAGAGCCACCCCCTAGCTGCCTGAGGGATGTTGCAAAGATAGACAATACTTGGCATCTAATTGGATTATGGGGAAGGGGGATAACACCTAGGTTGAAAGCCGGGGTGACTGTGAAGATGGTGGTATACTTTATAGAATGTGAAGTTAGAAAGAGGATGGGGTTTGGAGGAAAAAATGGTGAGTTTTAATATGTCTATGATATATCCAGTCTGAGACATCCAATAAACAGACAATGGGAGATAGGAGGAGCTATTTATCATACAGCTTTGAACTGAAAGGGAATTTGGAAGTCATCTACTGTCAGTTTCGTACAATTATTTTACCTAATCAGTTCATTTTCCAAATATAAAAACTGAGTGTCAAAGAAGGGAAATGACTCAACCAAGGATAAATAGGGAAAGAAGGAATGTGGAAGGCACTGTGCTAACTATGCTAAAGTTATTATATCATTTGATATAAACCTATAGACAACCCTGAAAGGTAGGTGGTATTTTCACCCCCATTTTATAGATAAGGAAACTGAGGCAAACAGAGATTAACTGACTTGCCCTGGGTCAAATAGTAAGTCAGAGTCTGAGGCAAGATTTGATGTCAGGCCTTCCTAAAGAGCAGAACAATAATACTTCTAGCTATAATCCTATCTCCTTTGTTCCCAAACTATGATGTCTCAGATTTCATTAAAAAACAAACAAACAAACATTAAACAAATAAGCAAACAAAAACCAAAGGAACAGAAAACTCAAGAAGGTAAATTTGGTCAATACTATTTCTTAAATAGTTTCTAATACTCTTTTACCTTCTTTGTCACTTGACTGTGTTTTTCAGTCTCTACTCACCTTTCATACAGTTCCACAATTTCTATCAAAATTACGGATAATCTTTCCCTTTCCTTCACTTTTCTTAGAGGGATTTTATATAGGTTCTTTAATAAACCCCTGACAAAAGTACTACCAGGTCACTGTCTTGTCAGACTTCTTGGTTTACAAAACACAGTTGTTGAATTGGCCTCTAGTAGAAGGTTCCTTTGCCATATTATGTTCACATGCTGCTCTCTCTTATTTCTGTGTCTTCGTTCATTCAAACCCACGTGTCAAGAATGGTGAGCCCTGCTCTGCTATCTCCATCTGTTAGAGGTGATAATCTGGCTCCAATCTGTATTTTCAGTATATTATACCTCAGTTCCCTTTTGTTCCCTCTATAATAGAGTCAGATTGGCTTTCCTGTTATTGCTCATACATAGCATCCAATTGCCTTCTTCCAAGCCTTTCAACACTATTTATCCTTACCTTCTATCCCTCTATTTTTATCTTCACCTCTTAGAATCCAGCACCATCTTCTTAATATGTCCTTTCCTGATTCCCTAAATATTAGTATTTCCTCCCTCCACCCAGAAATATTACCTTATACTTACTTTGTGTATATTTTGAACATAATTAGATGTATGTATGTTTTTCCCGATTCAGTGCAAGATCTGTGAAAGTAGAGATGGTTTCATTCTTGCTTCTGTATTTCCAGTGCCTAACATTGTGTCAAGCACATAGCATGCCATTAAAAATTCTTGTTGATTCTTTTGAGGACCAGCTCAGGAGTCACCACCTCCAAGAAACCTTTTCTGGCCTTCAGGGTAAAAGTAAACTCTCTCTCCCCAAATTTCTCATAGAATTTGCACAGATCTCTCTTTAAGAGTTATCTCACTCTCCTTTGTATCACATTTCTTTTCTTATCATAAAACCATAAATATCTCTAGAACGAAGTTATAAATCCTAAGACCCTCCCATTGTGGCCTGGAAATAGCTTAGGAATCGCTTAGGTGTGAGAGAAGTTGACTATTTTAGCATCAAATAGATTTATTTGCCACTTGGCTTGGCACATGGTCAAGGATGAAGAAGGGACTGAGTATCCGAACAACTGAATGCAAGCATTTACTTCATAGAACTTCATATTAATTAAACAAACTTTGATCACAACAACCTACTATGTATGTATAAAGAACCTGTGCACAGTGCTATGGATAACAAGATTTAAAAAAATAAAAGACTACCTGGCCTCAAAGAGCTTATAGTCTACTTGAAAACAATCTTTTGTGAATACATTACCTTATCCATCCTACCCTCACCCTCTCCCCTGACCAGATCTTAGCACCAGTTATATCTCACATTCTTTTCCTTCATTTCCTCTCCCTCCTTTTAGTCTATTTTCCATCTTATGATTGAGTTGTCCTTCAAAATATATGGGAACTTATTGTTGAGATAGAATGGCATAGAGCATAAAGTATGCAAATATGCTGCTCCTGCAATCAATAATACTTGGCATTAAATCCCACTTCATATACTTACTACCTCTGTGATTTTGGGCAAGTCACTTAATCCCCGAGCTTCAGTTTCTTCATTTATTAAATGAGGGTGATAATAATGCTACCTACTGCAAGAGAATATTGTTAGGATCAAATGAGACTATATATGCATGTGTGTGTGTGTGTGTGTGTGTGTATACACACACACACACACACACACACACACACACACACACATAGGCCCTTAATAAGTATTTATTGAATAGACAAATGAATAATATCAGAAAATTATTGTTTGTGGGATCATAGATTTAGAGCTGGAAGGGACTTTAGAGGTATTTTAAGCCTAATCCCCCACCTCCCTCATTTTGCAGCTACAGCAACTGAGGACCAATAAAGTTAAATGACTTGTTTATGGAAGCACAGCAGGTGAGTTTCACAGGCAAGGTCAAGAGCTATCTACTATGCTATACTATCACTCATTCTTTTCCTTATTTACTGATTGTGCTGATAGAAGCTAGTTCAGAAACTCTGGGTGTGTTTAAATTCTTTTAAAATTTGAGAAACACCCTAAATGTAGTTCTAGTGAGACAAAATGTATTTTTATTTAACACTAAGTCAAAGCTGTGCTGAAAACTTCAGTCAAGTTGATTTTTAAAGCAAATAAATAAAAAAAATCATTTACTATATTCTAGGGGCTGTGCTAAGCACCATGGATGCAAATATAAACAAGCAAAACAATTCTTACATTCAAAGAAATTACATTCTAATGGAGAAAGACAACAAATAGAATTAGAAAGCAGTGGAAATATGCATGGACTTTTTGGTTTACAAATGGTTGGGTAGTGAATGATGGCCTTGTTTCTGGGTAACATAAGGCATAAGGTCACCTAACAAATCCAGGGTTCTAGGGCAGAGTCCAACTTTCAATGGGAAGAGGATGGCCATACTAAAGGCAGCATGATTTGGAGATAAACCCTCTGCTTATACATAGTGATATTGGATAAAACAAAATTGTGGAAGTACTTGGGGAAGGAGAAAGGAAGAAATATTTATCTAATGCCTACTACGTGCCAGGCATGGTGCTAAGCACTTTACAAATGTTATCTTAGTTGATCCTCCTAACAACCCTGTTAGGTAGGTGTTATTGATATCTTTATTTCACAACTGATGAAACTGATATAAACGGAGATTAAGCGACTTGCCCAAGGTTGAACAATTAGTTGGTATTATTATTCCCATTTTACATTAGAGAAAACTGAGGCAAAAAGAGGTTAAATGACTTTCCCAAGGTCAAACAACCAGTAGGTCCTGTTATTATTCATGTTTTATAGTTAAGGAAGCTAAAAGCAAACAGAGGTTAGGTGATTTGTCCAGGGTCACACAACTAGTAAGTATCTAAGGCTGAATTTGAACTCAGGTGTTTCTGACTTCAGTGCCAGTGATATGCTCAGTCAATCTAATTATCCAAACAAGTAGTTAGTTTTCTTTCTTCCTTTGCTTGTTTGTTTTTAGAGTGTGTTGACTCGCATCGCTGGTGGTTTGGATATTATATAAACACAACCTAATGAAATTACAGAAAAAATGGAGGAAATCACCACCAATAATTTCTTACCCCTTCAGGGGCTCTCATTAATGACTGTAGATGTTCTTCAATGAGCAAGAAGAGTGAAAGATTAATGGTACCAATAAAAGCACAAGTATCCATTGCAACTAAGCAAGACATCTAATTTGGTAAACCAGACATTAGAAAGGTCAGCTCAAGCTGAGCTTAGTTCAGAGAACTGGGTCAATCAGTGGACAAAAAGTTCTTTTGATTCATTATCAACAGATCCATCACACCAAGAGATCCATCTCCAGCTAGAGGTGGTTCCACAGCCTGGGCCTCATTTGCCATGTAATATCCCCAAAGTGTGCTCCCAAGACAATAGATTAGAATGCAAGCAGGGTCCCAGAAAAGGAGTCAATAATAATGACAGATAGTTATCTGTAGGACTTACTGAAGTTGACTAAGTGCTTTACAAGTATCATCCCACTTGTGTTCGGATAATAACACTGTAAAGTAGGTGCTCTGAGTACTTTGGACCTAATGTGGTGATTTAATGATTTTATTGCTCTAGGGAATTTCCAGTGTGGAACTTTCCTCCCCCAATGCAGATTAACTGTTGCATTCAACTTAGGGTCATTGAGGCATGCTCTTGACCATAGTCATATAGACACTACATGTCTGAGGCAGGACTTAGAACAAGTCTTTCTGACTCAAAGAGAAGCTCTCTTATCTTGTGGTCAGCAAGGCTTTTGACCATAAGTCCCTTTAAGTTAAAGGAAAGCCTGAGCATACGTTCAATAGACACGTGTTTACTTATTTATAAATTATGCAATATACTTCTAATATATATTTACATACATTTTAAAATTTACATGAAATAAAAATGAAGATGAATGAGATAAAGGTAAAATAACATTTGACCCTGGGGTCAATGGGGAATCCCTAAAGTTTATATAATAGGACAGTGATATAGCAAGATCCAGACTTTAGGAAAATCACTTTGGTAGCCAAGCATAGACGTATGGGAGAGGGGAGAGACTTGAGGTAAAGAAAACAATAGGGAAGGTTGTTGCCTCCTAGCATGGAAGTGCCTATAGTATGGTGCCTACGGTAGCCCTGAAGTGGTCTAGGAGGCACTGAGTAGGAATGGAATATTTTCCATTATACCTTCATGGGGGCAACCCTGAGGGGGACAGGCTCCTGATTTAAAAGTGGTAAGGTTAGAGTTTTGCACAGCCGGGAAAAGGAACTAAGTGAGAAAGTTAAGGGAGTATAGGGAAAGAAGAGTAAGCATGGTTGTACTGGAGACACACCTCACAATTTATTGTCATAGCAAGGGTGGTATGTAAGCTGTCTTCCCACTCTCTCTGGTTGATCACCAGTCCCTTAAGATCAATGGCCATCCTTTGGGTATGAACACAATTCTCTACGCTCCCCCTCTAAAGGCTCCTCTTTCTGTTGTAGAAATTATAACTTATTCACTATGCCATGCTACTTTGCAACAGTTATGACCTCCATTTTACAGATGAAAAAACTGAGGCTCAGAGAGGTTGATTGTTTTGCCAGAAACTGCACAGCTCGTAAATGTCTGAGGAACCATTCAAATGTGTGGTTTTCTGACTCCAAGATCAACACTACAGTCACTATATTACATTGCCTCTCAAGGAAGATTCAAAGGGTAATTTAACAATAAACTTTGCCATGTGAAACATGACTTTCTTAAAGATAATGAGTTGGTTTTCCATTCTTGAAAATTTTCCTTAAAGTTCACCAAATCTTGCTTTAATAAAATAAATATTCCAAGGCTTAGTTTCTGTACAAATAGGATGTTTTATATAATGTCAGTCCTCATCTGTAAAGTAAAGTGTTTGATTAGATGGTCTCTGAAGACCCTTCCAGCTCTGGAAATTATGTTCTATCTATATTTGTAGGGAAGAAATCAGAAATTTGTGTTTGTTTTTTCTTTTACAGAATAAAGCCATGTTTCTTAATTATCTCTATACTGCTCTCAGATGTGTTTTTTTCCTAAGAAAAATCATTGCATTCTACATTCTTTCCAGTTCCGATTATAACAGCCATACCTTAGTTAACCAGATGATCTAACAAATTATTATGGATCTACTTCAGTCTGCCCTCTATCAGTATTGAGCAGATTGGCTGGAACATTCCCATGCTTTGGTGGATAGATGGAATCAGTTAGATGGGGATTCATAAAAGCCTAAATTTCACTCTAGGTGTGTAGATACAAGTTGCACCGATGGACGATCAAAGAACCACTGGGTACCTGCAAAGGAAGCAGAAAATTAAATTGGGCACTACATTTTTCCCCTTTGTGATTTTACTCAGCAAAGAATGAAGACTTGGGAAAAAGAAGCTGAAATGATGATACCTCTTTGCAAACTGCTCTTCCTTGAGAATTTGCGACAGTAGAGAGGCCGCATACTATGGCATGTTTTTCATAGAATGATAAGTATAGAGTCAATTAGAGTGAGATTCAAACCCTGCTTCTGACACTTGTTTACTATGTGACCCTAAGCAAATCATTTAAAGTCTATATGTCCCAGGCAGTTTGCTAGAATTTATCTGCTAATACACTTGGGGTTGGGAGTACATGTAGTACCCATTTCACAGGTATTTTCTAAGGATCAAATTAGATCCTGTACAAAAAGACTTCACAACTTTTTTGAGAGGCAGTGTAGCATAATGGATAGAATACTAAAACTTAAGTCAGACAAATGAGTACAAACCTAACCCCTGACACTTATTAGCTGTATGACCATGAGCTAGTTTCTTTATTTCTGTGATCCTCACCTTCCTTTTCTGTAAATTGCAAATAATTATACAAACTTCACGTGGTTGTTGTGAGGCTCAAATGAAATAATGTTTGCAAAGTACTTTTGTTAACCTGAAAATTCTATATAAAGGTGAGTTATTATGATTCTTAATTTACCTCTATCTTGTTCTGTATCAAACAACAGAACACTAGGAATAAGGAATATTAGCGTGTTAAAGGACCTTGTTGTTGAGTCATTTCTGACTCTTTGTGACTCCATTTGGGGTTCTCTTGGAAAAAAAACTGTAGTTGTTTCCCATTTTCTTCCCCTTCTTACTTTACAAATAAGGAAACTGAGACAAAAAGCATTAAATAACTTTTGAGGTCCCTCCCAGCTCTAGATTTATGAACCCACAGAAATGGATAACCAGAAATACTTTTATAAAAAAAGAACCTTCACTAAGCTCCCTTAGCAACTGTTTTCCTTTCTTTTTTATTACTTGAAATGAGATGACTGCTTTTGACATTCTCACAGCTTTTAAGTATGTAAGGCTGGATTTGAACTCAGGTTTTCCTGACTCCAAGCCCAGAACTTTGTCTACTGAGCCACCCAGCTACCCTGAAGAGAACCTTATATATTATCTAGTTCAATATTTTCAATGAATAGATTGGGAAACTGAGGTGAAGTAATTTGCTCAAAATCACATAATTTAAAAAGGGCTAAAGCCAGAAATATAATCCAAGTCTTTTGACTCCAAGTCCATTCACTGTTCTCTATCCCTATTTTGGTCATTGGGGGGGGGGGGAAATCCAGAATAAGCCTTGGAAATTATTAAAGTTTCTCTTAAGCCCAAAGTAGAACAAACTTGTAATTACATACCTATAGCTTGAGCAGAAAAAAAAAATGTTCTCACTTCAAGTGCAATCTAATTCAGATCATGAAAATGATCCATTATTAAGGAGATGGAGCTGTTTGCAAAAATGTTTTCTGAAGTTTATTATAATACATTTTCCCTTTTTTTGCCAATCCCTGTTGTGTTTGCTATCTTTCAAACATTTTCAGTATTAATATTTTTTTTCCTAAAGAAAAGAGACACTAGTTTTAGAAGCTAGACTTGTTGCTTTATAGATGAAAATCAGGAAAGCATTTCAACAGCACTTTGTTATTCAAATATTTAGAAATCTCCAGGGAATTACAAGACTATTCTCCACATAGGTTCTTATGATATTTTACAGAGGGTGACTTATGTAAAAAACAACAACAAAAAAAAACCTGTCTCTTTTTTAAAAAAATGGTCTTATGGTTGTGAAAATGTGTTTTTCTGTTACCTAGTATCTTATAACTTCTCTGGGCCATGAGGCAAGAGTCACACTCCAACACCATTGTGTCTCACACTACACACTTTATTTTAGCACCAATTCTGTAATAAAAACAACTTAACATCACAGCAGTAAACAGAACAAGCAGGAAAAAAAAAAGTAATCCTGGGACCGGAGGCTCTTTGGTCACAAAGAAACAAACATAAAAATGGAGCCATAATAAGGGTGGAGCAATAGGGACTTTGTCCCAGAATGGGAAAATTTAGAGAGTGTCAGCTCTGTCTTAAGGTATTATTTCTTAGACTGAATAGCTCCAACCCTGCAGCAGGGCTTTCTTTTCCTTCAGCAGTTTAAAAAAATCATTATGACCCAGGGTGTGCTTCCTTCCCATGAAGTCTACCTGTCCTGCCATACATCTTCTAACCTTGCCACTTGCCCCAGGTGCAAAGTTGCTGGTTCTGGTCCTGAATGGAAGAAAAAAATAATAATTTACTGTCACTCCTCAACTTGGAACATGAAATGAAGGCCACGAAAGAATGAAAGTCAATTGCTTGATTTTGTTTTTAAATTTCTGAGTGGTCCCATATGGGAGGGGGGCACTACTTTAGGGTACGAAGACAAGAAAAGATATAGTCCCAATCTACAGAAAGATTGCAATGGAATGGGTGAAATGAAGTGTGGGAATATTGTTGACAGAAACACCTAAATGCCATACATAACTTCTATATGGTTGGTGTTGGGAGATAAGACTACAGTGTCTTAATGGATGAAGTTATGGTTGTAGAGATTTAGCATGAGGGGCAACAAACTGCCTTCTAGAAACTCCCATACTGAAGCCCTCCTCTCCTGCCTAAGTGAATGCAATAGCAATCTATGTGAAAATACTTTTATTGTAAATAGAACACACAAAGAAAGAGGAATGGGTCAGGGGCTGCACTGATGATTTAAAGAATTCATTGATTAGGTAACTCAAAGAAAGCTTCTTGGAGAAGATGAGCCTTCCGCTATAATTTAAGAGGAGGACAGGGTGTTGTGGTAGGTTGGAGGAGGGTAGTAATTTCATGCCATGAAGAAGCTTGGGTAGCTGTACTGATGAAAGAAAATAAGGCCATTCTACATAAGAATGCAGCTTTTAGAATTATTTCACTATTCCAAAATGGAAGGTAGTGTAGGATAGTGGGGAAAGACTTGGATATAGGCTCAGGGGATTTGAGTTCAAATCTTACCTCTGACACTACCTTTATGCTCTTAGAAAAGTCACATCCCTGGGCCTAAGTTTCTTCATCTGTAAAATGTGGAATTAGACTAGGTTACCTTTGAGGCCCCTCTCAGATCCAAATTTATGAACCCATAGAAGTGAATATCCAGGAACACCTCAAACAAAAAGCCCTTACTAAACTGCCTCAGCAACTGTTTTCTTTTTTCTTTTTATTTTCCATTTGCAATAAGATAACTGTTTTGACACTGTCACTTGAATTTTGAACACATCCATGAGTCCCACCTAAATGGTAGCACAGTTTTCTTATTTCTTTGTTCAGGGTTCAGGAACCAGTCCCCAACAGAGTCAGATCCTAAAGATGGAACTGAACTATTTGCTAGATGGTATGAGACAGACAAAGAGATTATTGTACCATATACATCGATCTGCCCAATTCATATCGGGTTGAAATAAATAGCACATAATTCTATTACCTAAAAACATTTGCGAAACACTTCACTCACTAAAGCCCCATGAGGTAAGTTAGAGACAGCCTTTCCAACCTCAGGTAGATGAAAAAAAAAAAAGAGTCAGAGGGGGTAAATGATTTGCCCAGAGTCACACAACTAGTAAGTAATCAGTTAGTACTGGAATCTGAGTTCAATGATGCCAAATCCAGTGCTCTTAAAACTTTTCTGCCTTGCCTTTCAGATGTTTGAATAGCATGACTGAGAAGCCAAGATTGCCCATTACAATTTGGTGAGCAATGAAATGATTTGGACACTTCATTTCTGCTCATAAAGACCTGTCCTCTGAAAAGCCTCTATTAGTTAACTCTTCAAACTATTACCAAATATTCACTAATCCTCTGTGACATGAGATAATATTTGTAAAGCACTTAATGCAGCATCTGGCACAAAATAGATATTTAATAAATGCGTGTTCCCTTCTCCCTTCTTCTATTTGCTCCATGCTCTGTACCGTTGGGAGGTGATACAGAAAATGACCATCTGCCCTCTGCAGATCAATCCATTGCTCCTTCTCCTCCATGGCACTGCCATGTTACAGCCCATGACAGCAGAGAATGGAGAGTAACTTCTGCCTTTACACTTTGCTTTGGCTGCATAGAGGGAGCCTTCATTTCCCCAGTTCTCCATCAATGCCAGAAGCACAATAGAAAGGGCTGAGTAAAGTACAGGCTGATCTCAGGCCACATGTCCACAATGGCAATCTTATGCCTTTATAATCTTGTTCAAATGGTCCAATTTGTCAAAAACTTCAGCAACCACTTTTCAGTGCTTTACATTCTTGGCCCTATCATCGTTTATAAATAAGGCTCTGTTGGTTCTCTACACAGAATGTATTCCTGCTTCAGCAAAGGGCACAAATGGGATGGAGGAGATGAGGAACCATTTCCAATCTACAGAGCAACTGACAGAGGAAGGAACTCAGGAGAAAATCACCGCAGCATACAGATGCTCATGCTCAATGGCAAAGAAAAAAATGTCACCAATGAACGTCCCTGTTGGAGCACTGATCAATGGAAGATGGGTCACTTGTTGCTCATCTGCATGCACATAATTTGACATTTTTCTCTGAAAGTTTAAAAAAATCTTAAAAACTAATCTGCTGGGGAAAATAAGAAATTATGGAATCCTTCCAGCAAGAAAAAGACATAGGAAAGAAATTTTAAAAAAAAAACGATTATGTATATTGCCTCCTAAAATGACCATGACTATGAATATGTAAAAGAGAGAATCTGAGTTAACAGGCTGATTGCCAAAGATAAAAGCCCTGCCAATCCCTTAATAACAATAATGCTTCAAATTGGTGTGTTTTTCTCTGAATTTACTATTAACCATAAATCACCTAAAGTCTTAATATTTTGCTAGAGTCGTTTGTGTTTAATGTTCCAAAGAGACAGAGATTGAGGCCGAATGTTTCTGCAAAGAAAATGATCCACTTTTTAATGCTTTTCAAATCTCATTCTGCTGGTGGTATATATTTCCCTAAATAGCCTGGATTTTATGGTCATTTTATCAACATTCATCATATTGATTAATAGAAATCTTGTTTATGATGTGTTGAACTTGGAAGCTGTAAGTGATATTATGTAAGTGAAGTAGGTGCTTGATCCAAAATCTTTTTTTTTTTGGTAGACTTAGGTCATGGCTATACTTTTCATTTTCTCTGGAAATAGTATATTAACCCCAAAGTCTGATCTTAATGGCCTCTGGCAGGCCAGTAAGGCAGACATGTAGGAGTGAGTGGGCCTATCTGCATTCCTCAACTTAAAACATGAGTGTAACGGTGGTGACCTTTGGTTATCAGTAACAGTGCTTTGACTCAGTTATATCACTGCTAGGCCTATGCCCCAAAAGATGAAGGAAATAGGAAAAGGTCCTACATATATACAGAGATATTTATAGCAGCTTTTTGTGCCGGCAAAAAAAACCTGAAAGTTAAAGAGATGTTATTAATTGAACAATAGCTGAGTGAGTTGTGGCATGTAAATGTGATGGGGTATTATTGTGCCATAAGAAATGAGAAAATAGATTTCAAAAAAAACACATGGAAAGACTTGTATGAACTGATACAGAGAGAAGTGAGCAGAATCAGAAGAATAATTTATATTATGACATCAATATTACAAAAATGAACAATTCCGAGGAATTTTATAAACTGATAAAGAATGAAATGAGCAGAACCAGGAGAACAAATTATATAACAACAACACTGTTAAGATGAACAACCTTGAAAACTGTAAGAATTCTGGTTAGCATTTATGATGCCAGAGAACAAATAATGAAACACACTACCCACCACCTAACAGAGAAGTAATAGATTCAGAGTGTGAAATGAGACATAAATATCTTTGTATCCAGCCAAGGAATACATTTATTTTGCTTGATTATGCATATGTCTAATAAGGAATTTGTTTTGCTTTTCTCGGTAGGGCAAGAAGTGGGAGAAAGAGAAAATAGAGTGTGGGGGAGGCAGAGAGAGAAAAAAAATAATGCCTTTTTTAATTAAAGAAAGAAAGAAATATGATTGCATCCATTTCAAGTTCTATGCTTGTCCACTCACAGTCTACAATGGAGTTGCCTCATGAGTTATTCCTGTGCATGTCCAATCAGAGTTTGCAATGATTTTGAATCATCAGTCGTTAGCTCTTCAATCAGAATCCATAATGGAGATGAAGAATTAGTTGCTAGTATCGCTCCAGGGACATTGTCTTGTCTAATGATTTTTGTTAATTATTTTTTTTAAAGGAGAATGTGACTGGCACAAAATATTGTGTGTACTTTCAAATGAAGTCACTGTATTGTTTAACTTTGTTACAAGACATCTCTCATAGAGTCAGGATGAACAGTGATTCCATGATTACATATATATGCTTCTAAATCAGAATTTAATTTCATTCTAAATCAATATCTGATTTAAAATCAGAATATGTCATTGTGAAACCACAGAATATTAATGCTGGAAGGGACCTTAATAACTCAAGTTCAAATCATTATCCAATTTGTAATTAAATGATAGAGCCAGGATTTGAACCCAGCTCTTCTGACTCCAAAGCCAATGATCTTTCCATTCAAATATGTTCCTTCAAGCTATGTGTAAATCTATCCTCGGTATTGTCCCAATATCTTTAATTATCATCTTCTATGTGTTACATAGACAAAGCTGGAGAAGAAGGAGAAGAAGAAGGAGGAGGAGGAGGAAGAGGAGGAGGAGAAGAAGAGGAAGAAGAAGAAGAAGAAGAAGAAGAAGAAGAAGAAGAAGAAGAGAAGAAGAAGAAGAAGAAGAAGAAGAAGAAGAAGAAGAAGAAGAAGAAGAAGAAGAAACTCTTATTTGATTATGATCACATTATGAAAGTCAGTTTGGGCCTTGAAGTGTTAGTGAATTTTTCTGGTATCTAAAGCCAACAGATAAATGGGATACAATGCCTTCAAAATGAAAATAATTTTGAATAGATAATTGTTAAAAAATATATATCTTAAAGGAGGAACCTTGGAACTACTGAAACTTAATTCTGCCATAATACTTATCAATATTATTTAAAACTTTATAGGAAATGGAAAAAAATCACAAGATCTAAGGGAAAACAAGGCAAAACAAAACCTGCAATTCTGTCTAGCATCCAGAACACCAAAAAACACAAATTCTTGAGGAAAAGGATTCTTTTTCAAGAAGAAATACTGAAAAAACAATTAGAAGACAGACTGGTGCAAAATAGCTTAAGGTTACTATTTTATACATCTTAAAACTGGATAAACAATGTAATGACTGAATGAATCAAAAAGTATTTATTAAGTATTTGTTATGAGCAAAGCAATGGGCTTGGTGCTAAGGTTACAAATAGAAAAGGCAGACACTGATCTGAAGGAGCTCATATTTCACATTCTAATTGGTGGAAATAATGTGTGAAGATTTTAGTTACAAATCAGATGGCAAGGTCCAGTGGTCCTCAGGGTGCAGTCCCAAAGCAGATGGTTAACCCACCTTCTTTAATGTCATTTCCACTGATAAAACCTCACTTATTTCTGATGTTGAACCATTAAACTGTGTTCATAGGTTCCTCTGGTGTCTTTAGGAATTTGTCAGATGTGCCATTTCCGGGAGTATAGAAGACCCCAATGTTAAAAAAAAAAAAGAATCACAACAGCATTATTTGTAATTACAAATAGCTGGAAACAACATGTGCCTGATTATTATGGAATAGGTAAATAAATTATCATATTTAATTTCAGTAGAATCTTAATGCACTGTAAGGAAAACCAACTATCAAGAATTCGGAGTAATATAGGAAAAGGTACATGATGTGATGCAGAATAAAGAAAACAGCTCCAAGTACAATACACACAACAACTACAAGAGCTTTAAGTCAACATGGAGAGGCAACAAGGCTGCTCAAATATGACAATTAATGTTAGTGCCAGAGTGTCTAAGTTAAAGGAAGCATTCCTCCTTTCTGTTAAAAATTGGCAAATGAACTTTTTTAGGAAATATATTTTATAGCTAAGTTTATTTGGATATTTTCTAGGAAATATCTATTGTGTGGAAACAAAATATATTATTTTTAATGATTCTTATTTCCAGATAAGTACAGTTGTGCACATTACATTAATTGGTATCCTCTATCCATTATTGCTGCTACAATAATATTCAAAACACAGGTCTGACCAAGCCATTTCCCTGCTCAAAAATCTTCAGTGGCTCCCTATTGATTCTAGGATAAAATACAGATTCTTTCCTTGGTTATTTAAAGTGTTCCATAATCAACTTACATTTTCAAACTAATTTTGCATTATATTCCTACTTACCTTCTATATTCCAACAAAACTGGTCTACTGGTAACAACTATTGTTCTGCCTCCAAGCATTTGCCTAAACCATCTCCCATACTTTGAATGTACTATGTAATCTCCTCATCTCACATTCCTTATCTACTTTAAGTCTTAGTTTAGCTTTCACTTCTTCTAGGAAGACTTCATTGACTCCCCCAGTAGTTAGTATTCTCTCCTTCTTTTGATTATCTTACATTTGTTTATCATAATAGAGAGACGACCTTCAAATCAGAAGGACTTGGATTCAAGTCCTACCTCAGACCTCTGAGGGCAAGGATTATTTTATTTTTGTCTTCTTTTCCTGGTTGCCTAGCAACATACTTAGTACATAGCAGATGCTTAATAAATGCTTGGTTATAAACAAATGAACAAATGCATGCATTAATGAAAATAAATAAATAGATAAATTAATGAACAAGTAAATTAATTAATGAATAACTTTGGAGTTAACCACCATGTATTCCTGGTATGAATCTGATAGTCTGTTATATACAGAAGTATCAAAAAGGAAGAAACATAATTATTTCAACTAATAAGCAAGGCTCTGGCTAATGTTCCCTGGTACCTCATCATGATAGGCAAATTATCTTGGATAATATAACAGAATCTCCAAAATTATGTTAGCAGAGCTTTGGCAGATTCTATCAAACTTGAAATCCTTTAAATCTGGGCTTGGTGATGTAGTTTTTTTTTTCCTGTTCAAGCGTCAGCTGAATTACGTCCAGAGAGACTTATCTCCATGAGGTTGGTCACTAGCTAATGGAATTTTTTGTGGCATACCATGATGACTAACCCACAGATGGGTTGAGTTCTGTATAAGTCAAGACTTAATCATGATGGTGAAATTGCAGGTCTTTGGAAGCTATAAAAATAACATGCTGATGCAGAAACAAAGTAGATGCCCACTGATCAGGTGATAGCTAAACACCTCACATTATATGCATGTAATAATATCTTACTATGCTAACAGAAACAATGACTATGATGAATACAGAGAAACTTTGGAACATATATAGACTGATGCAGAGTGAATCATGCAGAACCAAGGAAACTAGTATAATGATGATGACAACATAAATGGACAGAATAACAACAAAACATTTGAAACTGCATACTGTGAAATTATGACAATATTTGTCTCTAAAAACAAGATATGAGAAGGCACCTTCTCTTGCTTCTTTGCAGACTGAAGAGGATGTGGGTGCATAACACTGTACATAGTGCCAGATTTTTTCAATACATTGGCATGATTTACTGAACTGGTTTTTGTTTTTGTTTTTTATTCTTTGCTAACTGATGATGCCTCTCTGAGAGGAGTGGAAGAAATACATTGGAAAATGTAGGTGATGTAATAAAATGTATTTTTAAAAGAGAAATAATGTGTTTTAAATAATATATAAATAAATAATTTGTTTTTAAAAAGAGAGATAATCTTCTGGCATAGTCCATTTTTTACATTGAAAAGTATTGTCGATCTGAATGCGCAGTCTGTCAATTTTCCAGTAACTCTATGCCTCTGATCAATAAAATGTAAAGATTTTTTTAAGAACCAAACTGATTCCAAATATCCATAATCTTGGCATTTTAAAAAACGTCAAGAGGTAAAAAGGTATTTTGGACTCTCCTACTCTTATTAAATGTGTTTGTTTACTTATTCAATTGGGGCTTTCTTAGCTGAAAGGTGAACAGGTGGTGAGATGTCAGCTCCTCCTCCCCACTCTGCCCATTGTTCCTCAGACTGCAGTTGTTGAGCTCAGCCATCACGTGCCACTTCAGCAGTCACTCTGCCTATCAAATTAACAACCCCTACATAAAGAACACTTTTATTATTTTGGTTTGTTTGTTTCTTTCCTTCCAACATACATGGTGACCTGTTTCTCATTTGGAGATTAGAACCAGTGAGGCCATATGCTGTTATCACACTTTTGCTAAGGAAGTTAGAAAGGAGGGAAGAGATACTAATTCATCACCTTTATACAGTGCTTCACAGTTGACAAAGCCCTTCTTATCATTGTTAGCTCATTTACTTCCCCCAGTAAGATAGATGGTAAAAGTATTATTACCACCATTTTCCAAATGAGGCAGCTGAGGTTCATCTTTGAAATGAAATGTGATAGAGAGGAAAGAGGATTGGTTCTAGAATCTGAAAACTTGGATTTGAATCCTCATTCTGACATTCTAGTTGAGTATCTACGGGCAAATCACTTTGTGACCCTCAGTTTCCTCATCTGTAAAACAGAAAGAAAATGTTCTACCCAGTTAGGATCAAAACATCTTTAAAATTGGAAAGAACTTCAGAGGTCGACCAATACTTAAAGGAGGAATATTGTTCCCCTTGAGACCAATAATTAATCACTCTGCTTTATGTGAAGTTCTGTAATGATAGAGAAATACAAATCATCCTAACTTGGAGAATACTTTTTTTCTTTTCTTTTTATTTTTAAGACTGCTTCTCCCTATCTTGCCTAAGTTGGAAGTGCAGTGGCACTTCCTGATCCCCGTGTTGATCAGCACAGAAGCTTAAACCTGATTCATTTTTCCAGTTTGGTCCATTTTGTCTCTCCTTAGACCTCCTGGTGAACCCCACCACCCCACTCCCAGAGATCACAGTATCAGTGCCAGTCCTAGCGTGGACACTGGCATGCTTTAGCCCTATAGTGGCTCAGAACTCCCAAACTTAAGTAATACACCAGCCTCAGCCTTCCCAATGGCAGGTACTACAGGCATATTCCATCACACCCAGCAACAGTTCCATTTTCAAAAAGTTACCCCATTCACATGTTTACATGCAATATGTCTTCCCACAACCTCCATCCATTGCTAGGAGTATATGTTGTGGAGAAAGTGTTTCAAAAACCTTCAGCTATTACAGAAATGTGAGTTATTGTTGTTTTAGCAACTTGCCCAAAGTTAGCACCAGCTAGCAAGAGGTGAGACTAAGACTTCCATCCTGGTTTCCTCATTCCAACTCCAGTTCCCTTCCCAGTTCACAACGACAGGAATTACCTGATTTGGAGTCAGAAAACCTGGGTATAATTCTTTGCTCTGCTACTTACTATGTTACCGTGGACAACTTATTTAATTTCTGTGAAGCTACATTTTCTCACTCATAAATTGAAGTAGCTAGACTAAATAATCTCTAAGATATATTACAGAACCAATATTTTCTAATTCTGAGCAAAAGTTTCCACAAAGACAACCCAAAACTTAAAAAAGCCACCATTATATGAGAGAAATTGCTGAAACCTGTTAAACAGATCATCTTATTCAAATAAAATATGATTCTTTTCATTAATTGATCCATTCTGTAGATAATCATGTGATTGCCCTTCATGGTATTATGAAATGCATCTGTAGCTAGGGGTACTCAATGCATTCACTTAAAATTATCCTTTTAACAAGTCATCTGCACTCTATGTTTTACTCTCTACGGAGTGGTGTTGAGGCACTTATCAAAATCATGTTTTCAGAAATCAGTTCATTTAAAGGTGGTTACCTGCTCTTATATAAGTCTCTTTGGCACATAGAAAATACATTTGCAGTTGCCTCATTCCTTTTGACATGCATTTAAGGGTTGTTCTTACTGAGCACTGGAAGTTAACGATCTGTACTTCTCAGTAACTAAAAAAATTACCTTGGAATTGTTTATGCTATAAACATCCTAGGCACCATGACAAAACGATAGAGATTTTATTTGTAGCATATAGCCTGCATTATTAGGAAAACTGAGCATATTTCTATTGAAATAGCTGATTCGAATGTGAGCCAGCAACTTGAAATACAGCCAAGCAATTTCTAAAGTTTCGACAACAAAATTTTGTTGTTGCTTCAAGAGAAGCATAAGTGGTGTCTACAGAAGCTAAATGAAGTGGAGATTTGAGCAAGAATAAAGCAAATTTGGGCTCCAGAGATAAACAATCTGAATAATCCAGCCAATTTTCTCTTGTCTTCAGTCATTTGGAGTGCAGCTAAAGATGATGAAGAAGCAATGTTTTCACAGGGAACTCGCCAGTCTGGTAAGGACTTCATTACTGGGAGTGTAGTTAGAGAAAAGGGGACAAAACTAAAAGCTCCCCAGTCTCCAGATGGCAACTGCCCTAGGATACCTTCTTAAAAGAGCTCCAGGGATAGATGTTCCATAAGCTATGGGCCATATCCTCCTATTAGATAAAGAGATGATAGATAGATAGATAGATAGATAGATAGATAGATAGATAGATAGATAGATGATAGAGCATTTGTACTATTCATTGGAGATACAAATATAAGTAAGCAAGTCAGTCCCTACCCTTAAGGAGTGTACATTTTAATAGGAGAAAGCAATATTTAAGGGGGAGCTGGAAAACAATGGGTGAGCAGGTGGAAAGGAAGACAGAAGGTGGGGAGGAGAAGTTCAGAGTTGACAGGTGAGTGGAGTAAAACATGACTTGGGCATTCTCCTGGTGGCAGGCTGGCAGTCACCAAAGAAGAGAGTAGGGCTTCAGGAAAGAGGTTTCACCAGAGTGGGAAAGAAATTTTTCAAGAAGGAAGAAAAATCTGGACAGTACAGACATGAGTGAAGCTTCTAGAGTATAAGCATACCAATGATTTTTGGAGCTTCCCCAGATGCCAGTGTATAGCTTCTCCATACATAGTGACTATATGATAAATTGGTTTTGAACCTAAATTTGAAGTTGGAAAGAAGAAAAGAAATCAATTCTGAGAAATAGTAAGCTATCTTCTGTTCTGATAAAAGGTTAAATCCAATTCAAACAGGCATTAATTGAACAATTACTTGGTCCATAGTTGAACTAAATTTGGTAAGACAATCAAGAGAAAGCCTAGCAATGGTACTTGACCTCAAGGTGTTTATATTCGGTATTAAATAACAATATAAGGTGACAGGTGGTTATGTGACAAAGCCAGTTTTGTGAAAGGTCAGAGCAGGAAGTCTGTCTTAAGGCTTTCAGTTGTTTTGTTTTGTTTTGTTTTGTTTCAATTTCAAATACCTTTCAGTAGATATCCTGAAGCAACCTAGACTTCCCTTCCCTCTCTTTCTTAGGTGGCACAATGTTTCTTCCAAATGGATTTCCCATCTAAGATATGAGTCCTCATGTCAACCTAAAATGAACCTCTCTGTTGCCCTGCCCCCACCTTGCTGCAAACCCTGACCTAAATGTGGGACCACAAATGTTTTTGGCAGTTTTCCTGACCTCATCCCCCCTATCTTGACTTTGAGGGTCTCTTGAATTACAATTACTGTGTAAGAAGTTGATCACAAACCATGAGTAAAGAAGGAAGAAGAAAAAATCAAATGATCATCAAGTTAATGATGCTATTCAGATTTATAAGAATAGAATTTTGACTGAATAGTCTAAGAATAAACTATACAAATCCATGTAAATTATACATACATTGCCACTTCAATTTGACAAATATTTAAATGCTTACTGTATGGAAAGTACTGTACTGGAGATATAAATACTGAAAAAAGAAAAAAATAGAAAAAAATCTCTGCTCTTAAGAAGCTTACATTCTATGTGGTAGGGAGAAGGGGCTCTCAGCAAGTGCATGATACAGGATATTCCAAAGGTCTTAGTGCAACTTTTAGCTTTAATAGCAGAATCCATGAACGAAAGAAGGAAACAAGCATTTATTAAGCACTTACTATGCCCCAGGTACTGGGTTAAGCCTTGATAAGACAAAAAAAAAAGACAAACCCTACCCTCAATGAGATTACATTCTAATGAGGAAAGCTTACATTCTAAAAGGGCACTGAAAAATATGGGGAAGGAGGTGAAAGGGAAGAAAATTAACATGCCCCAGAACGCCCCAACACAAGAGCACAATTTTGAATCCAGAACAAAGTCGGGAAGAGAACAAAGGCAGGCTAAACTTGGGCGCTCCACAAAAATGGGGGTTCCAGGAAGAGCTCACCAAAGGGAGAAGGCGAGAGCACCTTGCTGAGGAAATATTTCATGTGGAATAGGCTGTGGGGGTAATAGAGTATTCCAGGGTGAGAAGGCCCCAGGTGCTAAAAGAAGCTCCAGAACAACCCAGCATTGGAGAGAGTATGGTTTCAAAGTATATAGGAAGTCAGAAACGCAGCTGAGAGGAGAATGAATAAATAGCAAAACAGTTACTTAGAAAAGAATGGAAAATGATTTTTTTTAAATCAAGTAGTCATATCATCTTTTGCTTCCCATCCATAAGATGGTAAAAATATCCTATAGTGGTGAAAGAATAAACGTTATTCCAATGTGACATGTAAAAAGTTGAAGACACATAAGTACTCGGTAATTAATCATTTTATTAATTATGGCTAGCAAATAATTAATAAAACGATGGTCATTTAGCTATCTCTCATGAACCAAAGCTGGATCATGATAGCCTCTTGATACTTAAATGTCTTTGGAAGAGTAGATGTTCCTGACAGGCGACCATCAACTCTGACTGGTTAACAATTAATGAGAATAATAAATATTATAATTAGAGGTGGACCTAGTCTAATGGAGGGGCTCTAACTTTGATTATGTCACTCTTACTCCCAGACCACCCCCAGCCTTGGGCAATCAAGACAAAGGATCTACCACCCCTCTCCCCCCTACCCCCATCAAATGCTGAGTAGAACACAGTCGATCAGAATTTACCTATATGAAATTATTTTTACTCTTTAATCAGATCTAAGATTTCTCAATTGGGTAGGGTCTGAACAAGATTGAGGAGAATGTTACATCCCAATCTTATTATCAACCCTATTCTTCAGAGGCTGATTTGACCTAGTAGAGAATGAGGAAATAGGAAGGGAAAAAAATCCCCAAACTCCCTAATATTAATAATCAGTAATTTAATAATTATTTCTCTCACCAACAATGTACACTCTTGGGGTTATACTTGGACACTTCTTACAACTCAGTCTTCCTGCAATTTGCAGAGTGTCCTTCCTTCTGCTTTGCACTTCCACCATTCCTCTTTGTTTCTGAAACTATTTGCACCTTCTCTGTTCAAGCACTCTAATACCTTTGCCAAGAAAACCTCAAAAATGTGGTCGCAAAGAGTCAGACCCAACTGAACAACAACAACAATGACTGTGTCCTACTACCCTGCTGTTTGCCAGAACTCCTATATGCTAAAACCGCTTCTCCTTTGAAGAAAATGTTATCCTTTTTCTGAGACTGTCACAGCCAATGTTCTTAGAACTAATCGATACATTTTCAGCTCTTTTGTAAGTCAGCCCCAAAGATACTGGATAAAAAGCCTCCTTAGATTTTTGTCTTAAACATTTTTTTTTCTTTTAACTTAGCTGCCTTTTAAAAAATGCCCTTCATTTGTCCCTCCCTTCTGCTTGAACTGGGATAAATGAATGACTTTTAGCTTCTTTGGCACCCAGCATCTGGGCCACAGAAATTGCCTTACAGATTCAGTAAACATCACTGTAGGGGAATGAATGAGCTGGTAACTGGTGTTCTTGTCATTACAACATAGGTCCTCGTCCCCTTTATATAAGCTAAACTGAGGAAAAAGGAAACCCTAACAGCTGGGAGGACAGCAAACTGGAAAGCCTTCCCAAAGCAGGCAAATTTTCTAGCAAATACACATGACCCTTTTAAATACTTCCTAGACTTGCCTGTGGCTAGTGTAGAAAACAGAGCTCTGTTATAAAACCTGACTTTGTCACCAGTCTACCCCTTGAGGGTAGAATGATGAAATGATAAGCAGTACTTGAAGGAATACCTCCAGCGTCTGCATGATTATAAAGGCTTGCCTCAAACACTTCCATCCTTCAATTAGATTTTTTAAATACATCCTCTTCCCTCTCACCTGCAAGCAGGCAAGCCAGTTATGATGAGGTCCACACGAGACTGCAAATTTTCAAAACTCTGGTCACTCTGGAATTCAACCAAAAGACCTTGTGAATTCACCCAAGATAACCCAAAAGGCTGAATAGTTCTATGGTCCAGGAATATGTTTTTCAGGAGCAGAAAGCTCTGCAACTTGGAATCCCGAGCATGGCATTATTTTTAACTTAAATCTGGCTCTCTATCTGGTTTTGCAAATTGATTTTCCCTCTTCTGGTTATTTTCCCTGTTAAAGCCTCATTCCCAGCTGCTCTGAGGTTGAGGGATAAGAGAGAAGGTTGCCAACAAGCCTTTTGGCATGGTAGAGCCCACAGCCATCTGTTTGGCTGGAGGCTCTTCCTCATAGTCCAGCAAGGAGTAAGTTTCTCACCAGTGGTTGATAATTTGGCAGCTCATCATTACCCAATAAATATGTAAATCATTGCCCTTGAAGTGGGACTAGAACAGTTGTTTGGTTTCAAAACATCTAGTCCATGTCCAGAAGAGACAGAATGAATAACTCAGAGTGAAGTCAACTCTATGAAACCATCCTTCTGTAGCATATCGACTCCATTTACCCAAAACTCTAATCTATACCTGTCCAAACAGAGAAGATACAGTTATATGTAATATTATCTTGTGAAGAAATAGATAACCCATCTTAAATTCCATTTCACTCCACTCCCTTCCTTTTAATTTCACCTCAACAATATTCCCTCATCATTAAGTTTTTAAATAAATACTGAATCAGAGGGAGGGAAGAAACAAATGAGACACAAGGGTGATCTTTCATCACTCCTCAAAAAAATTAGGGATGTCACTCAAACGTTGACCAGCTTCTTTTCTTTTCTTTTTTATTTAGCTGTTTATTTATGACATTCATAGTGATGAACAATTTACTGACATCCTTTTTAAATCTATTTACGTGTTCAACGTTTTCAAGAAACCTGATTTCACATCATATCTCTGCCACTTACTAGTTGTGAATTTGGAAACTTAACTCATGAATCTCATGGGATATTCAAGCTGAAAATAATCTCAGAATCTCATAGTGTGAACTCTTCCTTTTGTGGGGGAGAAAACCGAGGCTCATAGAAGGGAAGAATCATTTCAAACTTCAGTGTTCTGTTATTTGGTGAATTTGACTCTGAGTTTTTGAGAGAAATGGAAAGGGAGTACAAGGTCTTCTAGGTCAAAAATAAGTCTGCAAAGACTGGCTTGAAAACCTACTGTGTATCTGTCATGTGAGGACCAAACTAGCTAAGGTCAGAATTGTTCCCCTCAGCAGAATGAAAGCTCATTGACGGCAGGAGCTCTTTCATTTTTGCCTTCATATCCCCAATGCCTCCAAACACAGGGTTTCAAAAATAGTAGGTGATTAATACACATTAAATGATTGAATTAGCCTTCAGGTCAGAGGCAGTGAAGATAGGCCCAGATATGTCTTCTCACTCCAGCCTCTGCATGATTGTAAAGGTTCTCTGCAGACATGTATTCATTCTTACTCTAGATTTTTAAATCCATCCATTTCCCTTTCACCTGCAAGGAGACAAGTCAGTCCAGACAAGGTTCACAGGAGACTGTGGATTATGGCTATTCAAGAAGGAGCTGAATGGCTGACCAGATGGGAACAACATCCAGGACTTAAATATATATGCATATATGTGCATATATACATACATATATACACACATATGCATATACATATATACACATACACACATGTATATTTTATGTGCATTTATGTATATGTGTATGCCTCTGTGTGTGTGTGTGTGTGTGTGTGTGTGTGTGTGTGTGTGTGTGTGTAAATCAGGTTCCAACCAATCTGGGAAGCAAAATGCCCACTCAGTCTGTGAGCCACAGCAGGCTATCCTGCTGACTTCTGAGCAAAATTAATTGCAAGAACCTGGCAGGTATCCCAATAACTGCCGTTCTTCCCTTCATTATCGCAAATCTCTGCTGTCACTTCTTAATCAACTCTTCATCCCTAATTCTATAGACCATATTTTGCTTACATTTGGAGAAAGATTGATGTAAACACAGTTTTTACTCAGCAATTATTTTGCATAAAGATTTAAGCTTCAGCAAACAGTTTGCCAGGATTTTGAATCAAGGCAAAAATAACCTCCTGAAACTCCTTGGCAAATAAACTGGACTTCTGCCCACTCCAGCCTTCCCCACTGTGTAAAACACAAAGAGTCCTGCGTTAAAATTATATTTGTCTCTCAAGGTCATGATGAGAGGCCTTGCAAACATTCACCCATAAAGTAAAAGCACCAAGGTTGGGTTTTTTTTTTTTTGCTGGTATGGTCAGAAACCCATAAAGAAAAGTTGGCCACAATGGGGAAATACCCATAATGTTTATTGGAGAGCTAGTGACTGGATGGTCTCATTGCGTGGTTTGGGACTCTGACAAAACTGAGATAGGGCTTGGTTCTGCTCCAGACTCTTTTGCACATGCAAAGTCAAGTTCCTAAACAATACCTAGGGGGATGTGAAGGCATCTAACAAAATAAGAATTAGAGTCTGTGCTCCTTGTTAAAGGAGAATGACAGGAACAGGTGAAAACAGTTCCCAAAGTTCCCTAATTAGTTCTGCAAGCGCTCTACAAGGGAAACCTAGGGTGTTGTAAACAGATGAGTTAATAATAATAATAATAATAATTATGTTTGTGTGGGCAGCTAGGTATCTCAGTGAATAGAACACTGGGCCTGGAGTCAGGAAGCCCTGAATTCAATTCTGGCCTCAGTCATTTACTAGCTATGTGACCCTAGGCATGTCACTTAACCTCTGTTTGCCTCAGTTTCCTCATCTATAAAATGGGGATAATAATAGCACCTACTTCCCAATGTTATTAATGACATAGTAATTGTGAAGTGCTTAGCACAGTATTGGCACATAATAAGATATGTATGAATATTAGCTATAATAATGATGATAATGTCTATAATAATTCTCTACTAAAGGTTTTAACTGATATTTGATCAAGGCATGTTGCTGACCCTTAGTTTTTGCAGGCAATGGCAGGGGAGCACAAGATCTAGCAGGTCCTACAGAGCCACAAACTCTGCAAGGACTGGCCTGGAAACCTACTGTGAATCTGTCACCTGAGGACTGAACTGAGTAAATTCAAAATCTTCACCAGAATCTTCCCTCTCAGCAGAATGAAACCTCATTAAGGATAGTGACTCCATTTTTCATTTGTAACTACAATATCTAGCACAGGGTCTTGAACATGGTAGGTGGTTAATCAGTGTTGAATGGGTAGAAGAGCCAAGATGGTGGAAAAAGGCAAGGACTTGTCTGAGTTCTCCCAAATTCCCCTCTAAACAAATTTAAATGATGCCTCAAAATGAATGCTGGAGTGGCAGAATCTACAAAAGAACAGGGTGAAACAATTTTCCAGCCCAAGACAATTTATAAGGTCAACAGGAAAAGTCTGTCTCACTGGGTTAAGAGTGAAGTGCAGTCTTGCCCAGACAACATACCTGAAAGACAGAGGTAGGTGGCACCTCTACAAAGCCAGCAGTAGACATTGTGGGCAACTGATTCAAAAGCAGCTGCTTTGCGCTCTCAGCCCACAGACAGTAAGGAGGTCAGACAACTGGTCAGAAGGAGTTTACAGGTGTCCTTTTGTTGACACTGGGTGCAGGACTTCATTGAATTGGTCATGCACCAATCCTCGTTGCAGTACTGAGTTGAAGTCCCATAACGAAGAAGGGTACTAGTACACCTGAGCTTGCAGCTGCAGGGGAGCAGGGACCCACGTTACCATTTTGGGGTGGAAAAGAGTACTTGTGGTCACTCACAGACCAAAGCACAGGCAAAGAGAGTAGTAAGCACATCTCTCTTTAGATCATACCACCTTGGAAAAACAGAAAACTTACAAACCCCTGGAACTAACTCTAAAAACAGCTGGAAAAAAAAAACACCTGGGGGGTGGAGTCAAGATGGCAGAGTAAAGGCAGTGACCTGTTTGAGTTCTCCCCCAAACCACTCCAAATAACTGTAAAAAAAATGGCTCTAAACAAATTCTAGAGCAGCAGAACCACAAAAAGAAAGCAAAACAAATTTCTGGCCCAAGACAACCTGGATGGTTGATTGGAAAGATCTATTGCACCAGGCTGGGAGAGGCGTGCAGTTCAGCATGGGCCGCACAGGCAAAAACAGGGCCTTAATGAACCTGGAGCAGTTCCCAGGGGATTGAATCAAGGGGAGCTGTGGGGGTTTCCACACTTCTCAACCCACAAACACCAAAGACAACTTAGATGGTCAGTAAGAAAAGTCTGTCAGTCCATTGTAAGAGAGGAACTTAGACCCAGAACAAGTCCTGGCACAGCCCCAGGACAGTGGCTGCTTCTGGAGCTCTAAGCCCACAGACTAAGGGGTAATTGAGTAGCTGATCAGAGGGGGAATGCAGGGATCTCTTTGCTGGTGCTAAGGCAGGATTCTCTTACTTTACTCATGCTTGGATCTGGGTCATAGTTCTAGGTGGCAGTCCTGGGGCAAGGAGGAGCACTGGCATGGTGGAGCTCATAGTGGTGGTGAAGACAGAATCCTTCTCACAGTTCCAAGGTAGAATAGAGTGTTTGTGGTCACTCTTAGACCAGAGCACAGGCCAGGAAAGGAGTAACACCTCACCCTTGATCATGCCACCTTGGAAGAATAGAAAATTTAAAGACCCCTACAAGTATCTCTGAAAAATGCTGCACAAAAGCCCTGAAGCTTGGGACAATACATTCTCCACACTGGAAGTAGAGCCCTACCTTAATAAAGAATTTATACCTCAAATAATTGTCTGGGAACATGAGCAAACATTGTGTAAAAAAGTCAGACCTTAGAATCTTTCTTTGGTGACAAAGAATATCAAAACATACAACCAGAAAAAGACAACAAAGTCAAAGCTCCCACATCCAAAGCCTCCAAGAAAATTATGAATTGGTGCCAGACCATAGAAGAACTCAAAAAGAATTTTGAGAAGCAAGTAAGAGAAGTAGAGGAAAAACTGGGAAGAGAAATGAGAGGGATGCAAGAAAATCATGAAATACAAGTCAACAGGAGACCCCAAAAAGTACTGAAGAAAATAACACCTTAAAAATAACCTAACCCAAATGGACAAAGAAGTCTAAAAAGCCAATGAGGGGAAGAATGCCTTAAAAAGCAGAATTGACCAAATAGAAAAGGAATTCCAAAAGCTCACTGAAGAAAATACTTCCTTAAAAATTAGAATGGAGTAAATGGAAGCTAGTGACTTTATGAGAAATCAAGACTTTGTAAAACAAAACCAAAAGAATGAAAAAATAGAAGACTGTGAAATATCTCATTGGAAAAACACTGACATGGAAAATAGATCCAGGAGAGACAATCTAAAAATTATTAGACTATCTGAAAGCCATGATCAAAAAAAAAAAAAAGCCTAGACATCATCTTTCAAGAAATTATCAAGGAAAAGCATTCTGATATTCTACAACCAGAAGGTAAAATAGAAATTGAAAGAATCCACTGATCACTTCCTAAAAGAAATCCCCAAAGGAAAACTCCTAGGAATAGTATAGCCAAATTCCAGAGTTCCTAGGTCAAGGAGAAAATATTGCAAGCAGCCAGAAAGAAACAATTCAAGTATTGTGGAAACACAATCAGGATAACACAAGTTTTAGCAACTTCTACAATAAGGGATTGGAGGGCTTGGAATATAATATTCTGGAGGCCAAAGGAGCCAGAATACCAAATATCACCTACCCAGCAAAAATAAGTATAATCCTTCATTGGAAAAAAATGGACCTTCAGTGAAATAGAGGACTTTGAAGCATTCTTGATGAAAAGACCAGAGCTGAATAGAAAATTTGACTTTCAAATACAAGACTCAATAGAAGCATGAAAAGGTAAACATGAAAGAAATCGACTTATTAAAGTTGAACTATTTACATTCCTACATGAGAAGATGATATTTGTTACTCATGAGACCTTTGTCAGTATTAAGGTAGTTGGAAGGAAAAAAATTATAGATAGATAGATAGATAGATAGATAGATAGATAGATAGATAGATAGATAGATAGACAGATAGATGGAGGGCACAGGGTGAGTTGAAGATGAAGGGGTGATATCTAAAAAACAAAATTAAGGGGAGGGAGAGGATTATACTAGGAGCAGAAAAGGAGAGGTAGAATGGGGTAATTTATCTCACACAAAACAGACAAGAAAAAGCTTTTACACTGGAGTGGAAGTGGGGGAAGGTGAGAGAGAATGAATAAATCTTATTCTCATCAGATTTGGCTTATAGAAGGAATAACATACACACTCAGTTGGGTATGGAACTCTATCTTACCCTACAGGAAAATAGGGGAGAAGGGGATAAGAGGGCAGGGGGATGATAGGAGGGAGGGCAGAATGGGGCAGGGGATAATCAGAAGCAAACACTTCTGAGGAGGGACAGGGTTAAAAGAGAGAATAGAATAAATGAGGATAGGATGAAGGGAAATATAATTAGTTCTTCACAATATGACTACTATGGAAGTGTTTTGCATGACTACACATGTATAACCTGTATTGAGTTGCTTGCCTTCTCAATGAGGATGGGTAGAGAGGAAGGAAGGGGGAAAATTTGGAACCCAAAGTTTTAAAAACACTTGTTAAAATTTGTTTTCATGTGCAGCTGGGAAATCAGATATACACACAATGGGGTATATAAATCTATCCTGCCCTACAGGAAAATAGAAAGGGAAGAGAGGGAGATAGAAGGGAGGGTGAATTAGGGGAGGGGTATTCAGAATCCATGACATCTTGGGGTTGGGGAGGGGTGAGATGGGGAGAAAATTTGGAACTCAAACCCTTATGGAAGTGAGGGTTGAAAACTAAAAAAAAACAAAACAAAAAAAACCCCCCACAAAACCAACCCTGAAGCTTGGGACAGTGCCCCCTCCACCCAGATTACAAACCCCAACTTTAACATCACATTAAAAGCTTAGAATAGGCTGGAAAGAAGAGCAAACATAAAAGGAAACCTGATCATAGAAAGTTACTGTAATGGGAGAAGATCAAAATATAAACTCAAAAGATGACAAAGTGAAACCTACTACTCTAGCATGAAATATATGTGTGTATACATACATATATACATATATGCATATATATACATATACATACAGACATATATATGTATAGATATATAAACAAATATACATATTACGCATGTATAAATATATATGTGTATGTATGTGTGTGTATGTATATATGTGTATGTATGTATGTGTGTGTATATATGTGTATGTGTGTGTGTGTGTGTGTGTGTGTGTGTGTGTGTGTGTGTGTGTGTGTGTGTGTATAATTTGTTTCAGGCCCAAAAAATATTCCTTGAAGAGCTCAAAAAGGATTTTAAAAATCAAATAAGAAAAGTAAAGGAAATATTGTGAAAAGAAACAAGAGTAACGTAAGAAAATCATGAAAAAAGGATCAATAACTTGGTAAAGAAGGCACACAAAAAAGTACTAAAGAAAAAAAAAACACCTTAAAAAAAAAAGAATAGCCCAAATGGTAAAGAGGTACAAAATTCCACTGAAGATAATTCCTTTAAAAAAAATCAGAATTAGTCAAATGGAAAAAGATATACAAAAATTCATTGAAGAGAATAACTCCTTAAAAATAGGATTTACCAAGTAGAAGCTTGGGATGTCAAGAAGTAATAAAACAAAATCAAAAGAATGAAAAAATAGAAGACAATGCGAAATATCTCTTTGGAAAAACAACTGACCTGGAAAAGAGATCAAGGTGAAATAATTTAAGAATTATTGGACTACCTGAATGCCATGATGAAAAAAAAAGAATCTCGACATCATCTTTCAAGAAATTATCGAGGAAAACCCTAATATTCTAGAACCAAAGAATAAAATAGAAATTGAAAAATCCACCAATCACCTCCTGACAGATCCTAAAATGAAAACTCCCAGGAATATTATAACCAAATTCCAGAGCTCCCAGTTTAAGGAGAAAAATATTGTAAGCAGCCAGAAAGAAACAATTCAAGTATGGATCCACAGCCAGTAGAACAAAAGATTTAGCACCTTCTATTTTAAAGCATCAGCAGGATTAGAATATGACATTCCAAAGGGCAAAGAAGCTAGGATTACAACTAAGAACCACCTACCCAACAAAACTGAGTATAACCCTTGAGGGGGATTTGCAATGGACATTCAATACTTTCAAGTATTCTCGATGAAAATGCCAGAGTTGAATAGAAAATCTGACTTTCAAATAAAAGACTCATGAGAAGCATAAAAAGGCAAACAAGAAATAGAAATCATAAGGAATATAATGAAGTTAAACTATTAACATTCCTAAGCAGGAAAATGATATTTGTAACTCCTAAAAGCTTCATTATTGTTAGGGCAGTTATGAGCATGCATAAACAGAGGGCATGGGTGTGAGGTGGATATGATGGGATGATATCTAAAAAAAAGGTAAGGGTGCACGACTAGAAGGGGAAAGGGAGAGGTAAAATGAGCTAAATTATCTGACATAAAAGAGGTGTGAAAGAGCTTTTATAGTTTAGGGGCAAACGAGAGAAGTAGAGGAGGTACTTCAAACCTCACTCTCATCAGAATTGTCTCCAAAAGGGAATAATATACACACTCAGTTGGATATAAAATTCTATTTTACCCCACAAGAAAGTAGTAGAGGAAAAGGATAAGAGAAAGGAGTAGGGGTGGGGGGCTGACAGAAGAGGTGGTGGATTAGGGGAGGCAGTAGTCAGAAGCAAAACACTTTTGAATATGAACAGGCTGAAAGGAGAGAGTAAAATAAACAAGGGTGAAAAATAAGATGTCCCCTCTGTCAGTAATCATAACCATGAAAAAAAATTACATCAAGTTTCTCTGATAAAGGCCTCATTTCTCAAATATATAGAGAAGTGAATCAAATTTATAAAAAATAAGAGTCATTTCCCAATTGATGATAGTCAAAGGATATAAACAGGCAGTTTTCAGAAGAAATCAAAGCTACCATAGTCACATGAAAAAATGCTCTAAATCGTTACTGATTAGTAAAATGCAAATTAAAATAACTCTGAGGTACCAATCCACACCTATCAGATTAGTTAATATGACAGAAAAGGGAAAATTACAGATGTTGGAGGGGGTGTGGGAAAATTGAAACACTAATGCACTTTCAGTACTAAGAGTTGTGAACTGATCCAACCACTCTGGAGAGCAATTTGGAACTATGTATGCCTAAATGGCTATAAAACCAGGTATACACTTTGAAAAAGCAATAGCGCTGTGATGGCAAAAAATTAGAAACTGAAGGGATGCTTATCAATTGTGGAATGCTGAACAGGTTGTGGTATATGATTACGATGGAATACTACTGTACTGTAAGAAATGATGAGCAAAAAACCTGGAAAGGCATACATGAAGTAATGCAAAATGAAATCTGCAGAACTAGAAACATTGTATACAGTAACAGCAGTACTGTATGTTGATTGACTGAAAAATTAGCTACTCTCAGCAATACAATGATCCAAGACAATTCTAAAGGACTTATGATGAATAATGCTACCCATCCCCAAAGAAAGAACTGACAAAATCTAAACGCAGATTAAAACATACTTTTTTAAACTTTCTTTGTTTTTCTTTTTCTTCCCTTTTGGTCTGATTTCTTTCACAACATGGCTAACATGGAAATACGTTTTCATGACTACATATGTATATTCTATATCAAATTGATTTTCTTCTCAATGAAGGGAGAGTCAAGGGAAGGAGGTAATTTGGAACTCAAAATTTTTAAAAATGAATGTTAAAAATTACTTTTACATGTAATTGGGGAAAATAAAATATAAAATTAATAAAAATAAATTGTAAATGATTGAATTGATTATCAGGTCAGAAGCAGTGAAGATAGACCCAAAAGCACTATGAAAGGCAACACCACCTCCCCCTGGACTGCCAGCCAGGCTCCCACCCCAGGAGTCATTTCAATATCTGACCTCTGAACCCAGATGGCTCTGAAGAAGAAAGTGAGGCTGGTGACTTTGCACAGCCCTTCCTCACTCAAATTGCAAGTCATATCATCATCCCCCTGATGTCATGGTCTTCTTCAAGAATGAAGGGCAAACCACAACCTGTGAGTAGTCTGAGCTGCCTGAATGTGGACCCAGCTAGCCAGTTCTAGTTGAGCAACTCAGCTCCTCTCCTCTCCTTTTCTCTCCTTTCCTCTTCTCTGCTTTCCTTTCCTCTCCTCTTCTATCCTCTCCTCCCTCCCCCCCCTTTCCTCTCCCCTTACCTGAGGGTGTTCTGCCGAAAAACAGGTAAATTTTGATGACAAAAGCTGCCTAGTTAACTTGGGGGTTTTCTTTCTCAAAGACCAAACCCAATTCCCTCTGGATCTCATGGATTGGACAACAATAGGTCCCTGCCCAAGCACCACTTAATGGTTATTTTTTTGGGCCCTCCTGGCTCAAGGTATGTCCATAGCAACCTTTTCTCTTTTGGCCAGCAATCCTGCGGGTCTTCCCCTCCCACTTTGACTTTGTGTTTTAATTGAAAGGGCCATACCTTGACTTACCTTTTTTTTTAGTGAGGCAATAAGGGTAAACTGACTTGTCCAGGGTCACACAGCTAGTAAGTGTTAAGTGTCTAAGGTCACATTTGAAATCAGGTCCTCCTGACCTCAACTATCCCCCTTGACTCACTTCTTAAAAGAGGCTTATTCACTGAATGGGTGTTGCCTTATTCAAAGGGAGAACCTAAAAAGACCTCAGCTTAAAAAAGCCAAGGTCTCCCACTACATCCTGGGCCATCTCCAGTTGTCTTGACTGATATCTGTCCACTGAGCCCAGATGGCTCTGGAAGAGAAAGTGAGGCTGGTGACTTTGCACAGCCCTTCCTCACTCAAATTGCAAGTCATATCACCATCTCTCTGATGTCATGATCCTATTTGAGAATGAAGGACAAACTACAATTCAGGGAAATAACTTGTGTGGAGAAGAGGCCAGATATTCCCACCAACCATCAACCAACTGTCACACATTGGGCAAGTAAGCCAATCTAACTGAAGTAGTAAGATACTCTGAGCATGAAACAGGAGTCAGCGTGTGTCAGGCAAATCAAGCCATCATCATCACTTTAACTACCACCCCCCCTCAAATCTTGATGAAGACAGGCCAGGATCCTAAACCCAAGTGCCTTAGGAATTGCATTACTTCCTGCTCAGTGCCCTCACATATCATACTGGGAAGTGGCCCTTGTATATATGCAGCCTGGCAACTGCTCCTCAGATGCTACTGATGACCTGGAAAGGAAAGTTTTTGCCACCAAAGTCCTAAGCACTATCAAATGGTTAAGCATCAGAAATTTATATAAATTTATCAGTAGAAATGACATTAAAGAAGAAGCATTATCATATGCTTTGTTGCTGTACCTTAATGATTATGGGATCTTCCTATCAGACTTGCAGCTAAACCTTCCATAAATATTATTTTCACTATTAGTGGGATCCTGGAAAGCACAGACTGTCTTGCTTTCGCTATTTATATCCTCAACACTTTGTCCACAATAGCCGCTTGTAAGCTTTATTCATTCATTCATTCATTCATTCATTCATTCACTCAGCATAGAATAGAACACAAGATTTGGAGTATGGAAGAACTTACTTCAAATCCCACCATAAATATATATTTGCTATGTCACTCTAAGAAGGGTAGTTAATTTGACCGAGCTTCATTTCCCTCATCTCTCAAATGGGTGTCATAATAGCACCTACCTCCCAAAGATGTTGTGAGGGTCAGGTGAGATAAGTAAAGCATTTCACAAATCTTAAATCTCCATAAATATGTGAGCTATTGCTATTTTTATCAGGTGATGAAATTTTTAACCACAGTAACTCATGAAATTATATGATGTAGAGAGGTAATGATCTGCTGAGTGGAAGAAATACTGATACCAGTGAAATCATATCTCTTTGAAATATTTTTTTCCTAATTACAATAATACCAAGTCCTGTTTAATATAGGGCTTTATAGTTTACAAAGTGCTTTCCTGATGACAGCCCTATAAGGCAGGTAATATAAATATTATTATTATTTTACCATTTACATTGATATACATTTTACTATTCATCCTCAATAATACAGAAGCACCATCCAAAAGTTTTTAAAAATTCCTACTCATGAACACCCTTTATATCATAGGTCTTTAGCCTTCTGCCCTTGTCCTGGTGAAAAATGACAGACTGTGATGTATTTTCAGCCAAGGAAACATAGAAGTGAGACCCCAGCCCCCCAAGAGGTAAACAAGAATTTTCAATTTGGGCTTTATAGAAAATGAATCTTGACAGAAATCAATGGACATATAAAGACCTGTTGAATTAAAATGATAAGATTGTAGACTGGGAGGGGCCTTACAGAACACACTCCCATTTTCCAGATGAGCAATTTGAGGCCTACAGAAGACAAATGACCTATTCAGTAACATAGCTAGTTAGCAGCATTATGAGAAATGGAGCCCTGATCTCCCAAACCAGAGTTCTTTCCATCATGCCAAACTTCCTTCTGATCACTCTTTCTCTTTGATCATTTGAATAATAGTCTTAAAATTCCAGCTACAATGTGGACAAGGACAGGATACCCAGGATAGACCCTAGCATTCAGTGAGGACTAAATATCTGAATCTGACTTCCTAAGATCCCCCTAAATATAGATGCTGTAGGACTTCTTCGGAGAAGAGAAAAATCTCTTTTGGATCCAAAAGAGAGAGAGTTTAATTGTGATTGAAAATGGCAAATCTGAATCAATTCTTCAGTTACTAATTGTGTATTTGCTATGTTCTCCACCTTATGCCAGTCATGGTGGGAGAATCCAAAGAAGAAATTGTTCATGCCACCAGTGACATTATTTCACTGGACAGACAAGACTCACATACATCAAAATTATGAATTCTAGAACAATTTGGTTAAGAGGATGACAAGTAATTCTATAGAAAGTCAGAATACGGAGAGATGCTTGTGATCCAAAGTAATCAGGACAGCCTACCTGGAGTAGATGAGAGGTGATCTGAGTCCTAATATGCAGGTAGAATTCAGATTAGGAGTAGAACAGGTTAAGGAGATAGCTTGAGCAAAGAGAAAGGTGAGGGACTGACAGATGCCAAGATGTTCTGTTCTGGGAAATAGAGGGATATTAGTTCAGATTCATAAAGTAGGAATAGGTTATTTAAGGTCTGGACTTACAAGGTAGGGATTTAGAATACAGAATTTTGAAGTAGGAAGGGATCTTTGAGACTATTTCTTTCACTCTATAAAACAGTAAAATGAGGCATAGTGAATAACATGCCCAGTCAGATGGACATTAATACCAAAATTGGGACCAGAACCCAGGTCCTCTTAAATATTTTGTTGTTGTTGTTCAGTTGCTTGTGACTCTTTGTGACTTCATTTGGGGTTGTCTTGGCAGATACTGGAATGGTTTTCCATTTCCTTCTCCAGCTCATTTTACAGATGAGGAAACTGAGGCAAACAGGGTTAAGTGACTTGTCCAGGATCACACAGCTAGAAAGTGTCTGAGGCCAGCTTTCAACTCAGGAAGATGAGTCTTCCTGACTCTAGATCCAGTGCTCTAACCATTGCACTATCTAGCTGTTTAATAAGGACTTCTTCTCTTTCCTTTCCTTTTGTTCCCCAGCCTCTGGAGACATACTTTATCTAGTAAGACCTCAGTCTTTGAGGATAGATATTTAACACAATTTCTACATAGTATTTGTCCTGCCAGATTCACTTCCAAAGATAACATGAGTCCTTTTCTCTGTTCTACCTGGGCTGGGTCATGCTGGATTCCTGACTGTAAAGCCCAGCATGAACTTCATCTTCCACACTTCCAGTGACTTGCCATTTTGACCATCTGATCCTCACAAGATTATAGCTATCCTCCTTCAACTAAAAGCAGGCAAGAATAGACATAACAGAGATAGAAACTGCAGCAGGTCCACAAGATTATGGGCCTTATGGCTTTGGCTCCATTGGGACCTCTCTTCCCAGAGGAATTGATCCTTGTCTCTTTGACCAAGCAAGGCCAGACAGGAATAGGGCCCAGACTCCTTTTGGCTGGTTAAAGCCTTTTGAATGCACTTCGATTTCAGTATCATAGTGAATTAGCAGTCTATCTCATCATCACATAGTCAGCCAGACCCAGTTAACTTAATATTCCATATTTCAAATCAGAGAACAGACTTCCATTGAATGTTGTCACACTGTTCAGGAAACAGGCTCCCCAGACTCCTCCACATGAGGACTGCCTGACACCTTCCCTTCCCTCCATTATAGCACATTTAAAGTTTACAAAGTACTTTACATATGTTAACTCATTTTATCTTCAGAACCAGCCTGGGAGGTAGATATGATTATCTCTGTTTTATAGATGAGGAAACTGGAAGATGGAGTTTAAGCGACTTGCCCACGGTCTTACAGCAAGTGTTTGAGGCAGGATTTGAACTCAGGTCTTCCTGACTTCACTTCCAGCACTCTATTCTGCATTGCAACACCTCACTGTCTGCACCTCGGAAAGGAAATTATAGTGGGGAGGAAGGATAGTGGCCCAAAGAAAGGAGGGTTAATGAAGAAAAATAACCAGGCTGACCACTAGAGCCCAAAGCTTGTGTGTTCACACCAAGCTTGTGGATCCATTTGTGGATAAGACAACAAACCTCTTTCACTCTTTATGCTTATTTACAGATCAATGCTCAGACATTAAAGGAACAAGCTGACTTTGGCAGCAGGGATTCTGCAGCATTCCTCTTGTAGGCCCTTAGCACTCTGACTCACAGAAATTTTCCTCTGTGAAAATGAACCAGCCTAGCCTGAAACTCCAGTCCTTGGATCAGAGAGCTATATACTTGGGAGAGATAGACCCCGAGTCAGAATTTCACCTTTTGCCAAGGTGATTAGTGAAAGGGGGGAAAAAAAGGGGAAAAAGATTGTTTTTGAGCATCCCCCTTTCACGAGACAGGCCATCTGGCTCCTTGATTTAAAAACTCTTGCCTCAGGGCTCTTGGGAAAGCCTGTCTCTCACTTTACTCGGCCCTTACTGTCCATACACTCATAGTTCACGAACAGCCAGAAGATAATATCCTGTTCACCCACTTTAGTATTCCCTGGACCCCTGACAACACTTCTTTTTCCCCACACCAGCCCCCCTCCAAGTTAGTCCTGAGGAGCTGAGCTCAACCTGCTGTGCATTTTCCGTCTTTTTCCTCGCCCTCTCCACCCCCTCTTCCCCAGCTGATGCACAGCTCTCCGCCTTTGCTGAAACCAGTGAGGGCAATGCAGATCAACTGCAGATAAGGCACCCTGCTCCAAGGTATTGGTGAAAGAGGAAATCTAGCATATAACCCCTATCCTCTGAGACAATTGTGGCATTTAGAGCTGGAAGGGACCTCAGGCATCCTTAGTCCAAACTCTTTGTTTGCATTGTGAATTCTGGTCTTTCTCTAATTGTTTTGTGTGTACAATTCTGCCTCTCTAACTGAACCCAAAGCTCCTGGAGGACCTTGACAGCAGCTTTACAGAGGAGGAAACTGAGGCCCAGAGAAGTGACTGTGCCCAGTTACACAGGTAACATGTAGCAGTCAAGCATAAAATCCAAGTTTTCTGACTTTTGTCCTCTATTAGAATTGAAACTTCTTGGGGGGCAGCGACTATCTTGAGTTTGTTTTTGCGTCCCCAATGCACCCCAACAAGGTCTACCACATAGTGTCCGGCACTTAGTAAGTGCTTAATAAAAGCCTCCTCCTTCGTTAATTTACTTATCTATCTATTCATCTATTCTACCATGCTTCTGATTGCTTCCTCTTAAAGCAAGATATCTCAAAATGTACCACTTCCTTTTTTCTTCTGTCTATCCCTGAATTAAAATCATAGCCTTTCCTCAGCACTCAATACTTCATTCCACCCCACCCTACTGCCTCTCATCTACCTTTCTCGAGGTACACTAGTGTAATGGCCAAATTCATCTATTTATTCAAATTAATTGAAAAATCATTCATTCACTGAGCACCTCCTGGGTAACAAGTACTGTGTAAGATGGTATGGAGGTCCACAAGGAACGAAGCAATGAGGTGGTACTGCAAATAGAATACAGTACTTAGTGGTAGGGAGACATGAGTTCAAATTCTGCCTTAAACATTCACTAGCTATGCAACCTGGGCAGGTCACTTCACTTCTCTGTGCCTTAGTTTCTTTATCTGAAAATGAGGATAGTAGCAGCATCTACCTCAAAAAGTTGTTCTGAGGAGCCAATGGGTAAACATATGTAAAATGTTTTGCCAACCAGCCAATCAGTCAACAAGCATTTATTAAAGGCTTATTATGTGCCAGGCACTGTGCTAAGTACTTGGAATTACAAACACAAACAAAAAGACAATCCCCCAAGGTCTGACCTTGTTACATTCTAATAAAAGAAGACAATCCATAAAATGGAGCTAAAGTAAGGATGGAGGCCTAGAGAAATCCTGGGGAGGAACGAGTCATGGCTGTCCTGGGTGTCTTCCTTAATGGAAGTTCTGGGAAGACTCACCCAATCAGGAGAGGTTAGGGTGGAAGGAACTTCCCATCTATAAATCCAAGGGCTGAAGTGAGCTTCCAGGATGTGGTTAATCAATCATAGTAGAGGAGATCCAGAGTACAGCCGGAAGAGGAAACCTTAAAGCTCAATAAAACACTAATTATTGTTGCTATTATGATTGTAATTTATTATTACTTTTACTATTACTATATTTGACTTATTATACCTAAAATAGCTAGAGAAAGATCATAATACATTGTGTATACTAAGTTGGAGTAGTGTAATCCAAGCTGGCATCTGTAAACATTGATGGAAAACATCACTGTGTTTTTGTAAGTACTCAAAAAAGACTTCAGTGAGGAGAGGGGTGTTGAGCTGCTGGTGTGGGGCTAGAGAGCTAAAATATGTGGAATGTCAATAGGACAGGGAAAAGGGAGGTATTCTAAGTGAGGAAGCAAAATAATCAAAGACATAGACTTGCAATTGTCACTGAGATGGAAAGAAGTTCAGAGGCCATAGAATTTAACCAATAACTGAAAGAAAATCCACTGTACAATGTTCCTGATGGATAGTCATTCTGCCTCTACTCAGAGACCTTTAGTGAGGTGGTACCCATTAGCTCCCAAGGTTGACCATTCTATTTTGTAAAGTTATAATTACTTCCAATCCAATAAACTTTTATCAAATACCTACTATATGCCTAAGCTCTATACTAAGCAATAAGGATACAATTAATAAAAAGAAAGTCAATCCCTATCCACAAGGAGCTTACAAACTAAAGGGGAAGAGAATACATGAAACAAGGCAGGAAAGTTGTTGGGGTCAGGGGACACCTGGGGATAGCTGGTGTGGTGACATCTTGTTCTGTGGAGTTGAGATCAGGTAGGGGTGCAGATGTAAAGTTGAGTGAGCTGAAAATGCAGTTTCTACCCTTTATAAAGGAATCCATTAGGAGGAATTTTCTTATATTTAATATAACATTTGCCTTTCTGAAATTCTACCCATTTCATCCCCATACTCATCAAATTCTAATGGCTCTCTATCACCCCCAGAATCAAATACAGCACTCTCTATTTGGTGTGCAAAGCCCTTCATAACCTAGCCCCCTTCCCCCATCTTTCTAGTTTTCTTATATCTTATTCTTTTTCAGTTTAGCGACACTGGCCTCCATACAGTTCCACAAACAACACACTTCATCTCTTGGCTCCAGGCATTATTGTTTGTTGGTTTGTTTTTGCTTTCCCCCATGCCTGGAATGTTCCTCCTTTCAATTTCCACCTCCTGGCTCCTTTGGCTTCTTTCAAGTCTTAGCTAAAATCTCATCTCCTATGGGAAGTCTTTCCCAGTCCCTCTTAATTGTAGTCCCTTCCTTCACTTAACTGTTTCCTATTTATCCTTTATATAGCTCATTCGTACATATTTGTTTGCTTGTTGTCTCCCCTATTGTCCCCTCAAGTATAGGGACTGACTTTTACCTTTCTTTGTATCCTCACCAGCTAGCACAGTGCTTGGCACATAGTAGGTGTTGAATAAATGCTTGCTGATTAGCTGCTCTCTTCTGCACTTGTCTTTGCTTCATGGGTTTCAGTGGATAAAAAACAAATCTATCACCAATTGGCTAGTTTACTGGTTATATGCCTTTCTGCACTTAACTAGGCTGTTTCTCAGAAAGATAGTATATTACAAGTGCCATATTATTAACGTGGGAGAATCTTCTAGAGCTTAGCCACTGCTGGTATAGCATTCAAGTCCACAGATTCACCTCTGTGTGACAATGAGGGATAAGAGTAGAACTTTGTGGGGAAAAAAATACTGTAGGTTCCTCAGTGTAGGAGGACTACTTCTGTTTCTTCAGGGAGAGTAGAAAATTAATGGAAAAAGGGGTACACAATGGTTAGAATCACATACTTTTAAAGCCACATGTAATTTGACCACTAGAACCCTCAACGTAGAATCTTTGTTCAATGACTAATTCATGGACATTGTGCTACAGAAATTGAATTATCTGAAATATTGATATTCTTGAAATAAACAAAATCAGAAAAAAAAATCAGGAAGTTTCAGTCAAACAGAAAGATTGTTCATAAATTTTCCTTGGAGATATAAAGAATAGACTTGCCAGAGTAGGTTTTATTGTAAATCTAAAGGCAAAATGAAATATTATTTCATGGGATATCCAATCATAATATATTGCAATAAAATGATAAGTATTTGAAAAAAAGACTATCATAGCCATAATTGCCATTGATGTAACATTAATTGCTGAGGACAAAGTGGTAGAGAAATCCTATGGACTGAGCATACTCTACAAATTCAATCAATATTCACTTTGAAATTTGGTGACTTCAGTGCAAAGATGGGAAAAGGTGAAGACTTGAGAGATACATATGTGAAACATAGTTCAGGAAGAAAGAATGACTGAGGTCAAAGATGTAAAAATTACACAGAAGCCTCACACCTTTAAATTATGAATCCTTTCTTCAGGAAAAACAATTTACATATGCTTGAAATGCGGAACATTAAAGAACACCAGAAAAATAAATTAATCTTTTAACAGACAGAAATAGATTGTTATTGATACAGGAATTATGCCTGAATCAGCTGACTGTGTATAATCAGACCATCAAGAGATAGGATGGAAATAATTTTTAAAAAGAAGAATTGTGAGGAAAAGATATGGCATATCACTGACACAACTAAATTGTTTCCAGTTTCTTTTAGTTGTATGCCCAATTCATTGATCTCCTCTTTCTCTATTTTATTCATGTAAGCATTTAGAGATATAAAACTTCCCCTAAGAACAGTTTTCACTGCATCCCATAAGTTTTGATATGTTGTCTCATTATTGTCATTCTCTTGAACGAAGTTATTGATTGTTTCTATGATTTGTTATTTGACTCATTCATTTTTTAGGATTAGATTATTTAGTTTCCAAATATTTCAATCTGTCTTTCCATGGCTCTTTATTACATATAATTTTTATTGCATCATGATCTGAAAAGGGTGCATTTAATATTTCTGCTTTTCTGCATTGGATTGTGAGGTTTTTATGCCCTAGTACATGGTCAATTTCTGTGTATGTGCCATGTACTGCCAAGAAAAAAGTATATTCCTTTCTATCCAATTCAATTTTCTCCAATATCTAACTTTGGTAAAATTCTATTCACCTCCTTTCTTATTTATTTTGTGGTTAGATTGATCTAGTTTAGAGAGGGAGAGGTTGAGATCCCCACTAGCATAATTTTGCTGTCTATTTCTTCCTGTAACTCCGTGAACTTCTCTAAGAATTTCCATGCTATGCCATTTGGTGCATATACGTTTAGTAATGATATTACTTCATTGTCTGTGGTGCCTTTTAGCAGGATATAGTTTCCTTCCTTATCTCTTTTGATAAGATCTATTTTTGCTTTCGCTTTGTCTGAGATCAGGATTGCTACCCCTGCTTTTTTTTTAACTTCAGCTAAAGCATAATATATTCTACTCCAGCCTTTTACCTATACCTTGTGTGTGTCCCCTCTGTTTCAAATGTGTTTCCTGTAAACAACATATTGAAGGGTTATGGTTTTTAATCCATTCTGCTATCTGCTTCACTTTTATGGGAGAGTTCATCCCATTCACATTCACAGGTATGATTACTATCTGTGTCTTTCTCTCCATCCTATTTTCCCCTGTTTATGCTTTTCTTTCTCCTTTCTCCCTTCCCTCTTCACTAGTGTTTTGCTTTTGACCACCACCTCCCATAGTCCCACCTCCCTTCTATTAGCCCCCCTCCCTTTTCTTCCCCTTTACCCTTATGACTTCTTCCTTCCCTTCTATCCCTACTCCCTTTTCTTTCCCCTTTTCCCTCCTACTGCCTATAGGGCAAGTTAGATTTCTATACTTAACTATGTTATTCCCTCCTTGATCCAAATCTGACGAGAGTAAGGTTCAAACAATGTTCATCTCCCTCCCTCACTACTAAATCTTGTAATATTTAAACAAGCAATTGGCCATCAAAAAATGGGAAATGGACAACAGAAATTACACTGAGACTGATAACAATGTTTTACAAATGTTTAACAGTTAAAAATTAATTGACACAAGGAGAACAAAAAGAGCCCAGAAAGAGCTTCATTCAGCAAACATCTGATTTACTTGCAAATGGAGAGAGATGACAATCAAAGGCACAACTAGTTTAAAATATGAACTCTTTTGGAAACTCTTACCAAGAAAAATAGTGGACTATTATAAGAAAAGAAATAGAGGGTTGAAATAAAAAAAAAAAACTTGGTAAGATTTTTAACTAAATAAAGTCATTCTGAGGGCTTTTGAATACGAAAATGGAAGAACAACTGTTTTAGGACGGACTTGATACATATTTGTTGAGTAGTTTAGGATTAGGATTGAAATGAAATGAGACACTCACAGACTATTTAATAGTTAACACAAGGAGGTTACTTCCAAATATAATAGAAAGAATATTAAGCAAGGATACAGTGTTGATTCTGGTGAGTACAGTTTCCCTGTGTGAGCATTGGCTATTTTGTCACACTGGTGGAACCTGAGAGAGGGATCTCCTGACTCCTTCCACGTTATATCATTCATTAAAATCTTAATCTCCAGCACCATTAAGGTTTTTTTTAATAGTATTTTCTTTTTTCCCCCAATTACATGTAAAGACAATTTTTAGCATTCATTTTTAAAGATTTTGAGTTCCAAATTTTTCTCCCTCCCTCCCTCCTTTCCTGTCTTCCTAAAATGCTAGGCAATTTGATATAGGTTATACATGTGCTACCATGTAAAGTATATTTCCATATTAGTCACAGTTGTGGAAGAAGAAACAGATCAAAAGGAAAAAAAACATGAAAAAGAATAAAGGAATTTAAAAAAAAAGTTTCTTTAATTTGCATTCAGAGTCCATCAGTTCTTTATCTGGATGTGGATAACATTTATCTTCCTGAGTCCTTTGTATTTGTCTGAGAAGAGCTGAGTCATTCATTATCACACAATGTTATGGATACTGTGTACAGTGTCTTGCTGATTCTACTAATTTCACTTTGCATTAGTGTGTACAAGTTTTTCCAGGATTTTCTGAAATATGCCTGTTCATCATCTCTTACTGCATGATAGTATTCCATTGCATTCATACAACACAGCTTATTCAGCCATTCCCCAATTGATAGGCATTCCCTCAAGTTCCAATTCTTTGCCATCACAAAAAACCAGCTATAAATATTTTTGCACATGTAGACCCTTTTCCTCTTTGGGATACAGACCTAGTAGTGGTACTGCTGGATCAAAGGGTATGCACAATTTGGTTGCCCTTTGGGCATAGTTCCAAATTTCTCTCCAGAATGGTTGGATCAGTTCACAACTCCAGCAACAATGCATTAGTGTTTAAATTTTCCCACATCCTCTCCAACATTAACCATTTTCTTTTTTTTTGTCATATTAGCCAATCTGATCAATATCAAGTAGTATTTTAGAGTTGTTTTGATTTGTATTTCTCTAATCAAAAGTGATTTAGAGCATTTCTTCATGTGCCTATAAATAGCTTTGATTCCTTTATCTGAAAATTGCCTGTTTATATCATTTGACCATTTGTCAATTAGGAAATGACTTGTATTCTCATAAATTTGACTTATATATTTGAGAAATGAGGCCTTTATCAGAGACACTTGATGTAAAGATTATTTCCCAGCTTTCTGCTTTCTTTCTGATCTTGGTTGCATTGGTTTGGTTTGTGCAAAAGCTTTCTAATTTAATATAATCAAAATTGTTTATTTTACATTTTGTAGTGTTCTCTATCTCTTGTTTGGTCACGAACTTGTAATTCACTTAAATTCTACTCTAAGAATTTGGATACTATGCCATTTGGTGCATATATGTTTGGTACTGATGTTGCTTCACTGTTTGTGGTACCTTTTAGCAAGATGTAGTTTCCTTCCTTAACTCTTTTCATTAGGTGTATTTTTGCTTTTGTTCTGTCTGAGATCAGGATTACTTCCCCTGCTTTTTTTTAAACTTCAGCTGAAGCACAATAGATTCTGCTCCAGCCCCTTACCTTTACTCTGTGTATATCTTTCAGCTTCAGGTGTGTTTCTTGTAAACAATGTATTATAGCATTCTGGTTTTTGATCCACTCTGCTACCCACTTCTTTTTTATGGAAGAATTCATCTCATTCACACTCACAGTTATGATTACTAACTGTGTATTTCCCTACATCCTATTTTTCCTCCTGCTTCTCCTCTCTCTCCTTTCACCCTTTCCCTCCTTGACAGTGTTTTTGCTTCTGTCTATGACTTCTCCTGGTCTGGCCTCTCTTCTGTCAGATCTTTACTTAATCTCCTCCTCTCCTACTTTCCTAGTGGGTAAGATAGATTTCTATATTCAACTGATTGTGTATATTATTCCCTCTTTGAGTCAATACTGATAAGAATAATGTGAAAGCAATGCCCATCATCCACCCTTCCATCTTTCCCTCAACTGTGATTGGTTTTTCACACCTTTTAATATGAAATAATTTACACCATTCTATCTCTTCCTTCTGCACCCAGTGTACTCCTCTTTCTCACCTCTTAAATTTTTTTTTTATGTCAATCCCTCAAATTCACCTTATACCCATACCCTCTGTCAGTGTATATTCCTTCTAGCTGTACTATTAGTGGTACAATTTTTAAGAATTACAAGTATCATCATCCCATGTAGGGATGTAAACAGTTCAGCTGCACTGACTCCCTTACATTTCCTTTTCCCTTTTTCCCTTTTTAACCTTCTCTTGGGGAGATCAAATTTTTTTCTTCAATTCTGGTCTTTTTCTTATGAAAGTTTGAAATTCTTCTATTTCATTGAATGATCATTTTTTACCTTGAAGTAGTATGCTTAATTTCATCAGGTATGTGATTCTTGGTTGTAGTGCTAGCTCCTTTGCCTTCTGGAATATCACATTCCTTGACTTCTGGTCTTTAATGTTGCAGCTGCTAAGTCCTGTGTAATCCTGATTGTGACTCCCTGATATTTAATTGTTTCTTTATGGCCACTTGCAATAATTTTTTCATAGACCTAATAGTTCTGTAATTTGATTATAATGTTCCTTAGAACTTTTATTTTGGGATTTCTTTCCTGAGGTGATTGGTGGATTCTTTCAATGCTTATTTTTCCTTCTGATTCCAGGATATTAGGGCAGTTTTCCTTGATAATTTCTTGAAAGATGGTGTCCAGTTCCTCCTTTTCGTTATTATGTGTTTCAGGTAGTCCAATGAGGATGACATTGTCTCTCCTGGATCTATTTTCCAGGTCTCTGGTTTTTCCAATGAAATATTTTACATTTTCTTCTATTTTTTTTATTCTTTTGAATTTGTTTGATTAATTCTTGATGTATCATAGAATCATTAGCTTCCATTTGCCCAATTCTAATTTTTCAGGAGTTGTTTTCCTCAGTTAGCCTTTATACTTCTTTTTGCATTTGGCTATTTGTACTTTTTAAGATGTAATTATCTTCAGTGGATTTTTGTATCTCCTTTTCCATTTGGCCAATTCTATTTTTAAGCATTTATTTTCTTCTTCCAAGCTGTTGACTCTTTTTTCATAATTTTTTTGTATAGCTATCATTTCTTTTCCTAATTTTTCTTTTACCTCTCCTACATTATTTTTAAGTTCCTTTTTGAGTTCTTCTTTGAGGTCTTTCTGTGCTTGAGACCACTTCTCATTTTTTCTTTGGGGTTTCGCCCATATGTGTTTTGACATTGTTGTCCTCTTATAAGTTTGTGTCTTCATCTTCTCTGTCACCACAATAACTTTCTATGGTCACATTCTTTTTTGTTGTTGTTGTTGTTCTTTGTTCATCATCTTTTTTTGGCCTTTTTTCTTTCTTCTAAATTTGAGCTCTGGTTGGGGTAGAAGGGGCACTATCTCAAGCTTCTTGTTCTAGGGGCCACAGGCCCTGGCTGTTTACCTGGTGCTTGCACTGATGTTGTCTTGAGGTCAACAGGGGACTCTTGTGTCTGGTGCTGTGCTGAGGGGGTGTGGTGGGGGATGGGTGGCTGGTTCTGCTGGAAGCCATAGGGGTCTGGCAGCTTGTCTGGTGCTGAGCCAGGGTCCTAGTGGTGGTGTCTGGCTTGTACTGAGGCCATTGAAGTGTTTCTACATTTTTTCAAAAGCTGCACTGAAGCACGTGGCCATTCAAGGCTACCTGTTTACCAGGGGCTACACTGAAGCACATGGTGGTCTGGCCACTAGAGGCTGCCTGTTTGCCCAGAGCTATGCTAAAGTACATGGAGATTCTCAGAGCTGGAGTCTGGCCATTCCCCTGGCTATGCTGAGGCACACGGTATGTGTGCATGAGGGGGGAAGGTGGTGCAGCAGGGGTTTACTGGTATTGGCATTTGCCTGCTACACTGTACTAGGGCTCAGAATCTCCCATTAGTTTGCTGAGGTGGGGCTTCCTGCTGGCTTGCTTGGAATGTTTCCTGTCCTGGACTGCACTCCCCTTTTACCCAAATGAGACAGATCTTTCTGGTCAATCTTCCAAGTTTCTTGGGCTAAAAGTCTGTTTCACTTTATCTTTTTGCTGGTTCTGCTTCTTCAAGATTTGTTTTGGGGGCATTATTTTATGGTTGTTTGGAGGTAAATATGGGAGAGTTATGGAAATTTACTACTTATTCTGCCAACTTGGCTCCTAGAAGTCTGCACCAATAAGTTTTGAAGATGGCTTCAATACTTTAAAAAGAAAAATTAGACCTTGTCTGCATAGAATAACTAAACCAGCGTGTGTGGTAAGGACCCCCAAAGGTATCACAACAAAAAAAGAGAAGTGGAAATATTATTAGAGAGCACTGTTTTCTCCATCAAGGAGAGTGGAACAACCACGCAGGAATCCAAAAAAACACTGATCCAGATGTGCTTTTGTAAGATGAGAAATGGTACTATGAGCAAAGATAAGATGATCAACGTGATTGGAACAATTGTTTACAGAACAGATATGTACTGAAGGCAGGCATTTCAATTGAGGGAGCATTGAGTAATCAATATACAAGTTTTCTGAAAGAGGGAAGATAACAAAAGTGAAGAAAAATCCTCATCTCTTAGTAATACAGAAAAAGGTGAAAATAAATAACTTCTGATCAATATGCTTACTCTGTCTACAAAACTTTTATTAGTCATCTGTACATGAATTGAGGGCACCCTTGATGAGGGTATTAGTAGGCTTTTGCAAATGACATTCAGTAATGAAATGAACACAATTATTACTATTTCACAATGAATTAAAAGCTGTAAGAAATATAAATCCTACTGTATTTATTGTTTGTTGATTACAAAATAACATATGATTCAGTAGAGCAAATGCTGCCTTCCAGGCTTTTTTTTTTTCAACGAGGGGTCCCTCATCCATACATTAAAATCACTTGACATCTCTTGCAAGATAAAATGACAGCAAAGCAATGGCCCTGTACAACAACTCTTAGGGTATAAATATCAGGTGAGGCATCAAGCAGAGAGATGAACACTTGCCAACAGTGTTCACAACTGTGATTGAGATGATGCAGCACAAATTCTAAGTTGAAGAGAGATTCCTCATACATTGTGACATCTTCTAGATAGTCCTGTTTGCAGATTCCATTATGCTGATATCATCATGCTCCAGACCATTGCAGAGCCTCCTGGAAGAGCTCTGTCATCACTCAAAGGAGTTTGAATGGACCACACACATAGGAAAGATCGAGTAGCTAAATGGTTGCCAATATTTCAACATGGATTTGCATGAGCAATGTATAGAAATTTCTCTATGTATATCTAAGATGTGTGGTGCAGATGCACAATGAGTTGGGCCCACAGTTGTCTGAAAATAGGAGAAGATAGATTGTCTATGGGAAACTGCAAAGTTGTTTTTTTTAAATGATGTCATACTTCCCATGAAAGCAAAGGTCCATGTTTTAAATATCTTCCTGATGTTGCTCTATGGCAGCAAAACATGAAATATAGTAATCTTAGAAAATTTATAAATGAATATCACATAGAGAACCATGGAAAGTTTTACAGTAAATGGGAACAGAACGTGGCAAGCTTTGAAGAACAAGAGTAAAAGATGCTTTCATGAGGTGATGGCAAGGAATGACAAGCTGACAGCTAAGGTATTTCACTTGTACCTTCACAATGTCAGGAAAAAGTGAAGAAGGCTCCAGCATATTTGCAAACTTATGGAAAGGCTTGAGATAAGAGTCCTATAGGCTGAACAGGCATGGATAGGTTTCAGTGCACATTTTTGGACAACCTGAGATTCCAGGTTACCTGTAGGAACACTAAAATGAAACATTGTAACACTGGAGTTTTTAGACCATGAATATAAGTTTATCTGTTGGTACTCTAGATGTAAGATTTTCCTCCAGTAATTAATGAGTGGACAGTTTTAACATTCTCATAATAAATGAACATAGAATAAGGAAACCAAAGCTACATGGAAAAAGGGCTCACAAGTTTTTCTTGGAAAGGAAATGAAGGAATTTGGGAGCTTTAATTTTATCGTGCATGCCCAAAACAGTAAGAATCATCACTTCACAGGACAGTTGGATATCTCATTTGGAAATGTTCATGATAAGCATTTGCAAAAAGATCAGTATAAAAATAATTGTATCTTATGTAACAACATCTGTTGCAGAGAATGAAGCATATACAAATTCTCTGAAGAATTTGATAAGACCCTATAAAACAAAGCAATCTTCTTTAGTATTTGGTGATTTCAATGCAAAGGTGGGTACAGGAGAGGTGGGTTAAAAATATATTGGAAAATGTGGTTCAAGAATAAAGAATAAAATATGACAAGTAACCATGTCTTTGTCAAAAGCATTATACATTTACATTTTGAATAATTTCTTTAAACAAGAATCAGAAGGCATTAGACATGTTGATCACTGAACACCATGCACACACAAAATCAAATTGATTTTATTTTGACAGAAAATTGTTCATTGTTGATGTGAGAGTCAAATATGAAACAGGTGTCTTTATGGTAAGATTCCTAATTTACTAGAGAAATAATTAAAATGAATAAGAAACCAGAAGAAAAAATTAACATAAGCAAAAGATATGATATGCAATTTAAAAAACTCCAACCTGACCTATTTAAATAGGCTATTAATGCCCCCCCGCAAATGAGACATTGTTGGAAGAAAGTTCCTAGATGTCAATTACAATCATTTCACATAGTAGTTTAACTATTATAAATCTATTATCATAACAAGAAGAATGAAGGACTCCCAAATATCTTACTCAGCAAATACTTGACTAATTTGCCTAATGGAGAGGTATGGCAGGGATATCATTTTGGAATATAAACTCTTGTGTAAAACATTATGGAAAAGGATCATATAATAGCTGGCTTTTATAATGTCCCCTAAAATTTGCAAAATGATTAACAAATATAATCTCATTTTATCTTCATAGCTATCCAGGGAGGTAGATGTTATTATAATCTTCATTTTACAGATAAGGAAACTGAGGCAAGCAAAGGAAAAGTGACTTCCCCAGGGTCACACAGCTAGTAAGTGTCTGAAGCCATATTTGATCTCAGATTATAAGCAATATTACTTCCTATAACCACCAAAAGCAAAATAAGAAATCACAGTTTAAAAAAGGATTGTGATCAATCTATACTACTTTTTAAAACAAATGTCTTTTCACCATCAAATTCAATGGAACCATTACATTTGCACTCTAACATCACTGTGTCCAATGTGAATTCCAAAGGAAACAGAAGTGGCATTGAGAAAAATAAAAGTGAAGAAAGACATTGCAAACACTATACAGGTATACACAGATAAAACCCACACTGAAATTAGAATAACTTTGCATTGAGCAATGATTCTCTTAATTTTGTTGTTTTTTTTTCAATTGTCAAGAATATTTTGTGTGTCCAAGCATATGCCTTGTATGACCATTGTCCGTGTAACTACCAATAATAACTACCAATGAATGTGCTTACTTTCCTATCTCAATAAAATCTTGAATGCATTCATGGAGGTCATACTTGAAGAGGATATTAGAAGTGAAAATCCAGGTCATTGAAAATGATAATCCACAATGGAGTAGGTGTTTACCCAATTGACTGTAAGATATATAGAATACAAGATTTGGTATTATTTTGTTTGTTGACTACAAAAAAGCATTTGATTCAGCAGAGTAGGATACTACCTTAACAACTCAAAGTAGGGGTCTCCAATGGATAGATCAAAAGTATATAAGGTTCTTTGAAAGCTATAATAACAGAGTTATTGACAATAAAATTGTTCAATGACCCACTGATCACTAATATCAAGAAAGGCATAACATTGGGAGTTGTGGTTTTGCAAAAGTTGCTATACACTGTTATGGAGGATACACAGTGCTGTTAAAAATTGAAAAAATAGTTTCTGTAGATAGTGTTGTTTTCTAGAAGCTTTTGTTTGTGATAACATTATGATGGATACATCAAGCTCTAAAATTTTGCAAAACCTCCTAAGTGAGGTCTATAATTATTCTAAAGAGATTAGCTAAACTATTCACATAAAAAATGGTTTAAGAAAATATATTATCCAGACTGATATGCAGTTGAATGGACAGCCTACAGAACTTAAGTGTGTGTGTGTGTGTGTGTGTCTGTGTGTGTGTGTGTCTGTGTGTGTGTGTTTTGGATAGACACTACAAGTAGACAATAAGTTGGTCCTAAATGAACAGGAAGAGAACAAGCTGGACTACTTTGGGAAGATTGCAAGTTGAGTTTAATAACTCCATGTTTCTCCTCAAATAAATGCCCTTTTAAAAAAGTTGATGTCTTGTTTTCACATAACCATCATTTCTGAATATATTCCTTCTTCCCCAACTGACCCATCACTTATAATAGAATAAAGAGATTTAAAAATAAGAAACTAAGCAAAACTAGGCAACACATCAACTGAGTCTGACAGTATATGAAATCATATACGTGTGTATACACATATTTCAGGTACTGTCAGACTCAGTATCAAATCAACTTTTTCTCAACTTTTTTTCCGGAACTGAGGTTGATCATTATAGACTTAAATCCTAGTGTTTAGGTTTTGTTTATTTATTTCCTGGTTTGTTTTATTTTTCCATTTCCATTGTGGTAGTCATGTAAATTGTTTTCCTACTTTTGCTCATTTCATTTTGCTTAGTTCATATGTCTTCCTATACTTCTCTAACATTTTCATATTCATCCTTTCTTATGGCATAGTATTGTTACATTGTATTGATGTACCACATTTTGTTAATCCATTCCCTAATAGTTTGAAATCTAGTTGTATGCTAAGTAAAAAAGTGTTGCTAATGATATTTTGGTGCATGCAGGGCCTTTATTTCTATCTTTGGTCTCCTCTAGATGTATGCCTAGTTTTCAGATTGCTGGGTCAAATGGTTTGCACATAGTCAACAAACTCTTATCTTACTAATACCAGTGTTCTTCCAATGATATTGTATGCTGAAGTCAAAAATCACTCTAGTCACCAAAAATAGAATTTGAGGGTTACCCAAAATGAAATTTAATTTATATGGTGGGTATGAGTAGGTTGCAGCACATTACAAACAGGAATTGTAAAGCACAAATAACATAAAGTATACCACCAATTTTTTTAATCAATAAATGATATAGTCTGGTACATGGCAAGGAGATATTGATAGATAACTTCCATGCCACGTTGAAAGCACGACAAGAGAAAGTAAAAAAGTTCCCTACCATGTTTGGTGTGCCACCTGTGGCAAACTTATGGGAGGAGATGGGCAAGAGTCACACAAAATGAGCATATGTGGATATGTCACAATCTGTATCACTATAAGAAACATCCCAATGCCACATGTGGCAGCACAGAACAGAGAGAGAGCGAGCTATGGGCTTGGAATAAAGAAGACCTAAACTCAAATCATGCCTGAGGCAATTACTAGATCCATGACCCTGGGCAAACCAATTAACCTTTCTCAGTCTCAGTTTCCTCTTCTTTCAAATGTGAATAATAATAGCTCTTACCTGACTGGGTTGTTGTGAGGATAAAATTAAATAAAACACACATGCTTCAGCACTTTGCAAACCCAGAGGCACTACAAATATGCTAGTTGTAATTATTAGTGTTGTTGTTGATAAGATGACAAGTCCTTTTGGATATATGTGTGTCAGCACAGAAGACAGTCTCAAGTGGAGTGCCCCATTGAAATATGAATAGTTGTGCTATTTAAAATTTTTATTAATAACTTTGATAAAAGCATAGTTGGCTTTCTTATCAAGTTAATAATGCCTGAATAAAGGAACAAGCATTTATTTAGCACCTAGTATCTGCCAGGCACTAAAGCACTAGGGATTCAAGAAGGGCAAAAAACATTGCCTTCTAAATAGGAGCTCACGATCGAATTAAAGATACAACAGGCAAACTATGTATAAACAAGATCTATACTAGATAATTTGGAAATAATCAACAGAGGAAAGGCACTAACATCAAGGGGGATCAGGAAAGGAATCTTGCAGAAGATGATATTTTAGTGAGGACTTGAAGGAAGCCAAGAGGGCCGAGAGATGTAGATATGGAGGGAGTGCTTTCCATGCACGGGAGACAGTCTGTGAAAACATACAGAATCAGGAGATGGAATATCTTGTGTGAGAAAGAGAAAGAAGACCAGCATTACTGAATCACAAAGCATTTGGGCAGAAGGGAGTAGGGTATAAGAAGACAGAAAAGGTATGAGGGGGTCAGATTAAGAATGGCTTTGAATACCAAACAGGATTTTATATTTGATTTTAGAGGTTATAGAGAGACACCAGGGATTATTGAATAGTGAATGGAGAGGAGAAACCTGGTTAGAACCGTCCTTTAAGAAGATGAATTTGACAATTGAGTGGATAATGGATAAGAATGAAGAGAGACTTCAGGCAAGGAAACCAACCAGCAGGCTATTGCAATAGTACAGGATTGAGGTGATGATGGCTTGGACCAATTTTGTGTCAGAGGAGAGACAGGGATGCATATGAGAGATGATATAAAAGTATAATCAATAGGACTTGGTAATAGATTGAATATAGGGATGGTGAGAGAAAGTGAGGAGTTAAGCAAGATAGCTACGTTGTAAGCCTTAGTGACTAGGAGGATGATTGATGGTACCCTTGACAGTTACAGGAAAGTTGTGAAGAGTGGAGAATTTGCAGGGAAAGATGCTGTATTCCATTTTGGACATGTTGAGTTGAAAAATGTATATAAGGCATGTAGTTCAAATATAAAATATCCTGTTGACGTAGGTTACTATGTGACATTAGAAAGGGAATAGAATACCAATTTTCTTTGAAGGGGATTATTAGAAATTTAAATATCTTTACCTGTTTGTGTTCTGATAAGCAAGACTAGCCAAAGCTATAAAACATACAGTTGTTGTGAACTTTGTTCCCACACTAACAGAAATTTGTTAATACCATTTGCTTTAAGTGAGAACCAATAGTCCCAATGTTTTTGAATAGTCTTAAGTGGTTCTCAAAAAAAAAAAGCATAAAAATAGTCTTAAGTGGTTCTCCACATCTGGGTAGAACTTATCTGACCATATGGACATAGATAGATAGAGAGATAGATAGATAGACATATATATATATATATATATATATATATATAGATAGATAGATAGATAGATAGATAGACATATCTATATCTATATATATATATATAGATAGATAGATAGATAGACATATCTATATCTATATCTATATCTATATATATATATATATATATATATATATATATATATGACACTTTATATCATAGATAGAATGAAGACAGCATTAAAGAGTGGAGTATTTTGCTGCCACCACCTGAAATAAACCTGGGATGTCTGATATTGCTTAATCAGAAGAAGGAAATTGGAAAAAAAAATCTTTAGAGTGAAAGCAAATATAAGAGAACTGCATTGGGAGGCAGGCATATAAATTAATGATGTCCTTTATCTGAAAATTTCATTAAAATACACAATCAAATGAACAGATATAAAAGGCATGGCTTTTAATTAAAGTGCACTTTCTATTTTAAAGAATCGCTTTGCCTCAAACAGGCATTTATCCATTCTTCTCACAGCTTGCTGCTTCACATTTCAATGCACCCTTGAATTCTTCAAGAGAACCAGCATGGAGAGGGAAAAGAAACACTCCACCAGGAGTCAGAAGGTCCAGATTCTAGTGCTAATTTGGTCACTTGCTAGTCACATAATCTGGCTCTCATCTCAATGTGCCCATCTGTAAAACAGGAAGAATAATACTTACCTCTCCTACTTCACAGAACTGTTATGAGGACCAAGGTAGAAAATGCGAGCAAAGTGTTGGTTAACTATGAATCTGTATTAAATTGTCAGCTATTTATATTAGTGGCAGTCTAGTTTAGTGAATAGACAGAGGGCCTTGAAGCTAAGAAGACATGTGTTCAAGTCCCGTCTCTTATATATACCGGCTGTGTAACCTTGGGCAAGTCATTTAATCTCTCAAGAGCCGACCTGCATTGGCTTGTTTAGTTTCCCTACATGGGAATTACCTTAACCAATGAAATCACAAGCCTGGTCCTTTCTCTCTGTCTCTATATTAGTATTCTACCACCTCCCCCTGCCAAAAAAAAAAAAGGAATTAATATTGGAAGAGACCTACCAGCTATTACTTATCAAATAAACAAATGTTTTACCTCTTTACAAATTTGCCAGCATATTTTGAAAATTAGATGTGTGGGTAAAGTTCTTTATTACTAAACTCCTCCTTTCACCATGAGCCTTAGAAACCAAGGACAAATACCTTTAATGATGTGTTCTCAAGTACTAAAAGGGATCAGCATTGCTCTATGGTTTTTCAAAAATGCATTGAATGATGCCTGAAAATATAATGAAAGCAGGGTGGGGGAACACATATTAAACATGCAAACAGGATGGCACCTTAATAAACACAGGCCCCCTAAGGGGAAAAGGAAATTAGTCTTCCTGCTTATACCCAAACCACCCAGATAGAAAACATTTCTTCAAAGGCCTTCCTTTCCCCAACATGGTAATTCAGTCCTATCCTGCCTTATCTCCGTCTCTGTGATGTGCTGCTCATGGCCCTGGGCTTCTGATTCCAGCCACATGTTGGCACTTTTCCAATAAGCTCTCCATTAGATAAGCATTAAAATTCTGTCTGCATTCAGCAGCCTCTGCTTATGTTGCTCTTTATCTAGTACATATTGTCTCCCCTCACAAACCATACATCACTGCAAGTCAGTTGTGTGGCCTGTGAGCAGTGATGGTTCCATAGGACAGTTCTGTGTATGAGCAGAGTAGGGAGACTCCTGTCTGGTGTGGTCTGTACCCTGTAGTTGGCATTGAAAGCCTTCAACAACATAACTCTGATCTCTATCTTTCTAGAAGCTTTATCTTATACAACTACCCTTCACATGCTAACTAATCTACTCGAACAATACCACTCATCATTCTCTTAGCAGTGTGGGAGAGTGGAAAATGACACAACACTGGATTCAAAGTTAGAGGACCTGAGTTCAAATTCTAAGTGTCACATAGAACGAATCATTACTTTCAGGCCTCAGTGTCCTCCTTTGTCAAATGAGGGGATCAAACTAGACAGCCTTCAAGGTTGCTTTCAGCTCTAAGTCTATGGTCCTGTGAACATCCCATGCTTCACCACCGCGATGCCTTTACCTACACTATTTTATGAAAGCTTCGTGACCTCTTACCACTCCCTGCCAACCAGCCAAGAAATCCTCTCTCCCTTCTCTGAACTTTAATAGTTGGGGGTTTTTTTTGAGTTTCTCATGCACTTTTGCACTTTGCTTTGCATTATTTTCATTTTTGATCATGGCTTATAGAAAATCATGTAAGCTCAGTGTAACCCATGGTACAGTACAACTTCAAAGAACACATGGACTTGATTCTATCTTGGCAGTGAGCAAAAATATTATATCTCTTTAGCACATTTTGCCCCTATCCAGAGTTCCCTCAGGGAAATTTCAGAGAATAATTTGTATTTAGATCTTCACAGATATAGGTAAAAGTGTCTTCTATGTCCCTAAAAACACTGCAAGACATATTGGGTGACAGTACAGATTTTATTTTACCCCACAGAAAATGAAAAACAACAAACAAACAAACAAACAAACAAACAAACAAACAAAAAACATGACCGAAAAGATGCACAGGAACCCATAAACAATACTTAAAATTCTCTTCTCAATCTTCTCAATCTGAGTTCTACCTTCTCCCACAAGGTCCAAGATTCAGAATGTCCCTTTAAAAAAAAAACCCAGGCACCCCCTACCATTTTGTAATACTCTGGAAAGGAAAATTAACTTGGAGTGATTATGGAAGCATTCTGGTACATTACAGAGCCTTTGGGCTGGGGTGGGGGGGTGGTGAATCACAATCTGTTGTCATTCCACCTCTCCTTTAGCTTTGCAAACCCAAACCCCAAGGAAAGGTATAAATAAATGCACTGTCTTTGAGACCTTACTTGAGCTCATTCACTCCAGACTTCTCTTGTCCTCACTCTTCCAGTATAAATGGTCCTTGGATACAGAGAGTTAAGCAGTTTTCTCTAGCCTCTTCCTTTTCTTTAGAGTTCACTGGGATTTTTTGGGTTTAATAGCAATAAAAAAGAGAGACCAGAAAGGCATTTATTTACCTCTTTAAGCAGTTCCTTTATATCTCCTGCCTAGCAAACTTTAGAAAAATAATCAAATGCAAATGGCTCTTCAAATCTGCCAGCCACCTCCTCGCACTTCCTCCGGCAGCAATTCTGAGAAACTAAGCATTCCTTTCCATGGTCGTCCTGCTATCACTGCCTTTTGGGTTAAAGAGCTGTCCTCTGCAATGGAACCCTTGGATTTTCAGGACAAAAAAGAAAATAGAAGTTATTCAAATAAAAAATATGACTATGAGTGCTTAGAAAGGAGATATTTTTTTTTAACTGATAAAAACCATACTCAGAACATGGGAGGAATTATTCATGTTATTTATACAAGCTCTTCATGGTCCCAGGTTCTGGTAGCAATACCTATTTACCAAAATCAGTTGACAAACTTTTTATACAACTTTCCTTGCTTGTGTCCCCTTATCCATGAAACTTTCCTCAATTTTCCCAATTCTAAAGCATCTCTCTCCCTCCTTGAATCTCTCATCTCTCTTTGTATGACTTCTCCTATACATTTGCCAGGACAGTGAAAGGCCTTTAGTTCATATCTTCTGAGGATCAGCTGAAAGACCTTGAAATGTTTAGCCTGAAGAGAAGATTCAGCAGGACTGAAGAGTTGTCTTCAGTTATTGGAAGTACTTACTATCTTGTGGACAAGGGATTAAACTTGCTGTTTGGTCCCAGAGGAAAGCAGCAAGACTAATGGGTGGCACACCTAGGGGGTAGAACTAAGAAAAATGGATGAAAGTGACAGAGAAGCAAGGCTAGGCTTGATACAAAGAAAATATCCTAATAATCAGAGTTGTTCAAAGGTAAAAACTACTGCCCCCTCCTCTCTGCTGTTGTTGTTCAGTCACTTTCAGTTGTATCTGCTACTTCATGACCCTTGTGGGGTTTTCTTGGCAAAGATACTGAAGTAGTTTGCCATTTCCTTCTCCAGCCCATTTTACAGATGAGCAAACTGTGGCAAACACAGTTAAGTGACTTGCTCAGGGTCATACAGGTAGTAAGTGTCTGAGGTCAAATTTGAACTCAGGAAGATGAGTCTTCATGTGGAGGCTGGATGAACACATATCAGGAAGGTTGTGAAAGGAATTCCTTTAGCAGATTAAGAGCTGGAAGAGACCTTAAAGCTTATCCAGAACACCTGCCTCATTTTATAGCTATGGAATGAAGGCTGAGAGGCAACTTTCTCAATGTCACAAAGTGGTAAAGCCGTGGTGAGAACTCGGGGCTCCTGACTCTAAATCTTGTGACCTTTCTACCACACCAAACTGCTTTCCAGGTAGAGATTTTACTAGATGACGTCTGAGGTCTCCAAGTCTGAAATTCTGCAGTTATACGATTAGTTATCCCTAAGGACCTTTACATGTCTGAAATACTATGATTCTGCCTCTAATTAGTTTTTAACACTTGTTTAAACTGATTTTTCCCAACCATCCCCTTTTACACAACTTGATCATAGAAACACAGATGTCTTCAATAAGTTTAACACTAAAGTTCTCCACTCAGTTATTCTTATTAAGGTGGTGAGATGGGCTGTGGATTTTTTTGTTTGTTTTGTTTTGGTTTTCACCCAACGAGGTTTTAAGCTTTTTTTTTTCTTTTCTGTTCATAAATTTATTCAAATGTGTCAAGGAAAATTCCCTAAGCAAGAGAGTGCATGGAATAGAGCTCAAAGTATTAGGAAATATTACTGGTTTCTTATAGACATGCTTCCAGAGAGGGAATGGATGATGCTTCTGATATATAGTAATGGTGCTTGGAAGAGTAAGGGCCAAGGCTGGTTCATAGAAACTCCACATATAACTGTCTCTCTAGCACGTGTGCTTCTGAAACAGAAAGAGCCAACAGTTTGAAATGTAGTGAGTTGTCTGTATAAATCAGTTCAGGTTAGAAAAACACCAGGTACGGAAGGATGTGCACTTACATACTGATGGCTATGCTCTTTAATTCAATTCAACAAGCATCTATTAAGCACCTGCTCTGTGCAAAGCACTCTGGATACAAAGACATAAAACAAATACTCCCTGACCTCAAGGAGCTTATATTCTATTGAAGTAATATGCCACATACACAAGTAAGTAAATATACATCATATACAAAGTAATTTCAAGAAGAAGAAATTGCTTATAACTAGGGAGATTAGAGAAGACCTTGTGAGTCACCTGAACTATATTTTAAAGGAAACATTGTTTATTTCACTCTAGTAATTCTGGTTAAAAGTCTTAAGAGCAATTTAATAATTAATTAAATAATAATAATTTAACAATTAATTAACAATTAAGAGCATTTTATTCTGTATATATGAAAGCCTTCCACTTGAGTCTTAAATTTCCCTCCAATCTCCAGGCTTTTTTTTTACAAGGACTGTTTTTCAGCTACACCTTTCCATCCTGTGCTTGGGAGGTTGATTTTTTTGAACACAGGTATAGAAATTTAACATTTATCCCTGTGAAACTTTGTCTTTTTTTTCCCCACTAAAGACTTTCTGGCATTGTGACATAGAGGTGACCCTGAAATCTTGAAGGCTATGCCAAAGAAGCATGAACTCTACCAAGTCCTATTAATTAAGCATGATGAGTATTTAAGTGTTTACTATGTGCCAGGCATTGTGCTTGACACTTATAATAATGAGATGGTACTGTTCCACATTCTGTTGGAAAGAAGCAATATGCACACAGATAAGTAAGGACAAGATATAAACAGTAAATTCAAATGACTTGAGGAAAGCAGAAAAGGTCTCTTGTCATAGAATCTGCTTGAGCTAAAAAGAAGTTAGTATTCCAAGAGGCAGAGCATTACAGATGTGGGGGACAGTCTATATAAAGCTTTGTATAGAGGAATGAGATGGAATCTCATGGGAAAAAAAAACAGCAAGGAGATTAGTTTGGCTGTAACATGGAGGGAGTGAGAATGAGCCATATGCAATCATCCTGGAAAGATAGGCTAACTCCAGAATATATAGGTATTTCAATGCCAAACAGAAGAGTTTGTCTTTTATCCTAGAAGCAATACAGAGCATCTGAAGTTTTGGGGGCAAAGGAGTAGCATGGTTAGACTTCTGTTTTAGGAATATTTCTTTAAGAGATGTGCAGAAAAGGATAGATTGAAAAGGAAAGAAACCAATTAAGAGATTAATACAATAGAGGAGAGACAGACAGACAGACAGACAGAGAGATAAAGAGATAGAAACAGGAAGACAGAGAGGTAGAGACAGACAGAGACAGAGATAGACAGAGGAGAGAGAAACGGGTAAGGTTTAAGTTGAAAAAACTCAATGGATACAAGAGATAGTGTGTTGGCAGAGTGGTCAAGATTTGACAACTGCTTCAGTATGGCATAGGGACGTAGGAAAGCTCTTAGGTAAAGAATCTGGGTGACTGGAAAGATAGTAGTGTACTTAATACAAGTAGGGAAGTTAGGAGGCATAGATTCAGGACAAAAGTTCATGAGTTCAGCTTGAAAACTGCCAAAAGTCTGAGATAACGATGAGATATCCAGGAGGAGGCTCCCAGCAAGCATATGGAGAAATGGGACTGAAAAATCTTCCAGTGGAAACCTGGTAATGGGCAGTGAATCTGTAGTGGCTGAGTAAAGTATAAATAAGGGAGGAGGAAAAGATGGGCTCACCACTCAGAAGCTGGCCACCAAAGGATAGTTTAAAGGTTTTCTTTGTCTTGTTTTCTTTGTTTATTTTGGCCACAACACCTCACAAAACCTATGTCAATTAATCAGGAGAATTAGTGCTCACCAGGTTGAAATCATAGATCTTTTGAAATAGTGAAGTAAATTATAATGTGCCATTCTTCAGTAGATATCATTAAGGAAAAGACAGCTCCTGGCATCAGCCAATTCATTAATGAATACTGTTGGCAGTTTTACTTTGAGGGATAATCATTGGTTAACAGAAGCAGAATTCTATGACTTCCTGAGAATGGTCATTTTGTGAAAATATGGACAGATTATTTCTCTGAAGTTTGTTCTGATGTAGATGTAAGAAAACTGATAAAGGAGGTGGGTGAATAAACACTTGTTTTTGCTATTAATCTTTCCCCCAGTCCCCCCAAAACATCATCTTTGTAGAATAGTAGTGACCTGGCTGACAGGAAACTTGAATTCAATTTTCAGCTCTGTCACTAACTTGCTTTGTGACTGGCTAAGTCACCCTCTCTGAATTTCAGTTTGTTCAGCTATAAAAATGAGTGGACTAAATAATCCATGAAATTGCTTTAAGTGCTAACATTTTCTGAGATTCTTTGACTCTGAGAGGATTCTAAGTATTCTTAACTCTCCCAAACTCCAAGCTGCATTTATATAATATTTCCCAGCTATAACATACTTTTCTCACAGCAACCCTGTGTGGTAAATAATACCATTATTTCTACTCCCATTTTTATAGGTGAAGAAACTGAAGTTTGAGAGACGAAAAGACTTGCTGACCCACACAGACCAATACTAAAACCCAATCTTCTCACTCCGAATTTAGTGCCCATCCCACTACAATACCCTCAGTCACAGAAGATTTCAGGGTGAGAGATGCTGTTATTGACTCAAGTCTCAATTAAGATCAATTCATTTCAATATTTCAATGAACATTTTTTTAAACATCTACTATGTACAAAGTGCTGGGTACATTAAAGTACTTTTATGCATTCTCCCATTTGAGAGCCTCACCCAGAGCTATATAAGTGAGACAAGAATTATTATATCCAATGTATAGATGAAGAAACTGAGGCTCAAAGAGGAGAAATTGTTGGAGCCATAACCCAAAATCTAATCTTTCTGTTTCAAATTCCAGGACTCTTCCTGGAACCCCCCATATCTGCAAACAAGACCTGGTTAATGAATTTGCTCGTAATTTTCCTCTATGATCCAAAATCAATCTAAGATATAGGCCTTGAGTCCTGTATTATTATCTCAAGTGAGACAGTATATGTAAAGCAATTTGTTTACCTTGAAACACTGTACAAATGCTAGTTGCTGTTGTTGTTGCTCACTGATGCATGGCTGTAAAGATGTTCCACATTGATAAAATAACTCCAAATAATCTTCCACATATTCTTTTCACATGAGAGGAGACCAGTTCCTATGCATATCTATTCCTATGCAGTGGTCCTAAGCTGAGAAAAGCCTTGCATGCCCCAGTACTTTTGGTCAAGTATTAGGGAGTGTAGAATAGAACCCAAGTTCACTGGCATCAGAGCAATTTCATATGTGTAGCTACAACAGAAATACAAACATTGAATCCCCAACAACTGCCTCTTTTCCTTTCCCCAGGAAATTAAGAATGGATGGCCTGCAGCCTCATAATTGATGCTTGCAGTTGGCTGAGCAGAAACAGCAGCTGCATGAAAGATGGAGCCAAGACCCTCATCTATGCATCCCTCCTTCCCACCTTCCCACTCCCCATCCCCCTCAGTGAGGGATCCAGCTGCCTTGGGTAGTCAGCCTGTACTTTCTCTATGCTGAGGGATGGTTGTATGGGCTGTGGGGAGACAGGAAAAGAGTGATCTTTAGGTGAAAAGGAATAATTGCAGATGTAGAGCTGGCCCCTTTCTCTGAAGTGAAAATGCTGTCTCCACTTATTTTGGATTTGAATTTCCACGGATTTGAAGTCCAAAAACCTTCATTTGAATCCCATTGAGGGCTATATGATCTAAAGATGTTTCATTATAAGACTAGGCCTTGATGTCTTCAACTACAAGGTGGGAATACTATCTACCTATAAAATTGCTATGAGAATTAAAAGAGAGGATATATGCAGAGTACTTTATGAACCCAAAAATGTGCTATAGAAAAGTCAGTTATTTCACCTCAGTTTCCTTCTCTGAAAAAAGTTGATTTTTTTAATAAGCATGATACAGTGGAAAGAACACTGCATTTAAAGCTGAGGACATGGGTTCAAATACCAACTCCTCTACTTATCATCTCTGTGACATTTAAGATATCATTTAACCTCTTTGGTCCTCAGTTTCCTCATCTGTAAAATGAAAGGATTAGAGTATATGACTTCTGAGGTCTCTTGTTTCTCTAATTCTACGATCCTATCTCACAGGGTTCCTCTAAACAACCTTTGTGTCATTATTGATATTTTCAATTTACCTGACATGGGGAATACTAGCAAGACAGAGCAGCTGTGTGTATCCCTGCTAAGTAGATAAGATTTGCTCTTTACTTCATCAATGTCCCTACTAAGGACCAGTTAGTCTTGCAGTAAAAATCAAATGGCGCAATTTATTACACACTTTCCCCACGCACCATAGTATTTTGCCATAGTATACCTCTTCTCCTTCCAGATTTTTTCCAGAACGTTGTGGGAGGCTCTTGGAAATTAGGTTCATTCAAAAGAAACCATAAGTATCCAATTTTGTTAAGTATGTTGGAAACCCTGCATAAGGGAATCAAGAATAAAGAAGCCCTGTCTTCTAAGCATTTACACTTTGCCTTTGTCTACACAATACCAAAACAATCACCAATTCAATGAAAATACTGACTAAACCATTTGCTTTGCGGAATTTCCTTGTAGTAATGGGGGACCAAGTGACAGAAGATAGCAATCAATCAACAATCATTTAAGTACCAGGCATTGCATTAGAAGGTGCTGGAGATACAAGTACATAGAAAGAAACAATTTCTACTTGCACGGAGTCTCCATTCTGTCCTGGGAGAAACAAGTAGCAGTAGCAGCAGCAGCAGTAATAGTAGAAGTTAGATTATATAATGCTCTAAGGTTTAAAAAGCACTTTACAAATATTAGCTCAAAGCAACCCTGGAAATTAGGTGTTATTATTATTATCCCCATTTTATAGATGAAGGAACTGAGACAGATGTTAAGCCCAGGGTCACATAGCTAGTAAGTATCCAAAGCTGGATTTAAACTCAGATCTTCCTGACTCCAGGCCCAGTGCTTTCTCCACTCTACTACCTAGCTGCCCGGTACAAGTACATATATAAGTATCTATAACATAAATATAAAATGAATAAAGACAAATAAATTCAAAGTGGTTAAATGCAAAGTAGTTTGGGAGGGAAGCCACTAGCAGTTAGAGAGGAAGGGGTATCAGGAAAACCTGGACACAGAAGATGGTGCTTAAACTTCATTTTAAATGAAGGAAATAATTTTAGGAGGCAGAGATAAGCAAAGTAGAGAGTGCATTCCTGGAATGTGGGATGGCCAGTTCAAGGTGTAAAGACTAGAGATGGAGTGTTATAGGTAAGAAGGTGAGTTTTGCTGAATTACAGAGCTTGGAAGGGGAAGTAATGTCCAACAAAGCCAACTGGAGACGAGGCAGAGAAAGACTTTAAAAGCTAAAGAGTTTATATTTTATCCTAGAGACAATAAAAACCCACTAAGGTTATTTAAGAGGGAAAATCACAAGGCCATCTCCGTGCTTAAGGTTTATTGTTGTTTGTCCTTCATTCTTGAAGAGGACCAATGATATTAGGAAGGTGATATCATGACTTGTTAGTGAATTGAATTTAAGTAAAGCAGAGCAGTGCAAAGTAATCAGCCTCACTCTCTTCTTCAGAGCCATTAGAATCCAGTGGAAAATATAGGTCTTACTTCATGCTCAAGAAAAAATTATTTGGCAGAATTGTAAATGATGACCTAGAGTGAAGAGACCTATTAGGAAATTGTGGCAATAATACAGAGGGGAGGCTATGAGGGCCTGAATTAAGGTGGGAAATGAGTGGAAAGAAAAGGTGAGACGAAAGAAATGTTGCAGAGATTTGGTGAATGAATGGATATATGAGGTGAGGAAAAGGAAGGAATGGAGAATAATGCCCAGGATAGCATACACAGATAGCATGGTTATACAGCTTCCCCTAAGACCATTCCACATCATTTGAGAAGGAGTAGAGAATCAAGAGGTAGAGTTAATTATAAAGGAAACATAGTGCAATGGATAGAGTGCTGGCCTGGAATCAGGACCTGAATTTGAATTCATGACTTTGAACAAGTCACCTAAACTTTCTGAACCTCAGTTTCCTCATCTGTAAAATGTGGATAATAAGAGCACCTGCCTTTCATGGCTGTCATAATGATCAAATGGGATTACATCGGGAAAATGCTTTGCAAACCTTGAAGAATTATAATAATGATGATGTAATTATTATTAGAAGACAGGTGGTGGCACAGTGGATAGAGAGCACTAAGATTGGAAACAGGGAGACTATCTTCATTAGTTCAAATCTGGCCTCAGACACTTAGCTGTGTAACCCTGGGCAAGTCACTTAATCCTGTCTGCCTCAGTTTCCCCATCTGTAAAATGGGCCGGAGAAGGAAATAGAAAACCACTCCGGTATTTTTGCTAAGAAAATCCCAAATGGGGTCAAGAGAAAAGAAGAAAGGAAAATAGAACGGTTGTGATGACCTTGGAAAATATGAAGTCATGGTGAAGATGAAGAATAGATTTTGGAAGAGAGAAGCCAAAGACAGATGGAATCATAAGAGGTTATGGTTAAATGAAAGAATTTCAGAGCTCTTGATATGAATGGTAAGATCAAAGACATAACTATCACTGTGTTGTTGAGTAAGCTGATGAGCTGGGAGGTCTGAAGAAATTTCATTTGGCCCTACCATTCCCTTGTTATCCTCCTATGTCTCTCCTCCTTTTCATAGCCAGCCTCCTAAAAAGTCATCTCCAATCACTTCCTCCACTTTCCTTCTCGCTCACTTCTCAGTAGGTTGCAGTATGTTTCCAATCTTATCACTCAACTTCTGTATATTCCCTTAATATAAAAGTAAGGAGTAAGGTTGAATGAAAGACTGAAACCTGTACTGAACATGAGAAAAGGGGGAGAATGACTTGGGAGCTGTATTCATGAGATAGTTCTATTTGAAGGTATCCCTTTAAGGTTAAGATTTGCTCAACTGAGTCAATTATTTTTTTAAATAACCAACAAACATTTTTTTTTGTTTTCTCAGCATCTTTCAGTCAATTGTGTCACTTTAGAAATACGGTCTGCTGTATTGTATGGTTTGTGACAAAGTGTTCTTTTATAAAGATGAGAAAGTAGGATCAACAGTTATTGATATCTTCTTGATTGCTTTCCTCTTGGGAAGTCCACGATTTATTTTTCCATATTGGGAGTATCTTTCTCTCCCAAAGGTATATTATAAAATGATCAATTGATGGTTTTATTAGTGTGCCGTCTCAAGTGCAGGTTTCTTGTATGTGCGCCTGGTTAGGTTCAGCCACTAATCTGACTTTATCTCCTTCGTTGGTATAATTTCAACTTCTTCATATAACATGGATTGAGGCCCAAAAGTGGTGGTTCCCCTGTCATTGTGGATAAAGTAGATTAAAAATACTCAGTGGATAGGTTCCAAAAGTTAAGTGTTATATCATATTTTTAAAAGTTATATTTTATTGCAAATGTTCTATTGCAAAGGTTTTTAACCTTTTTTGTGTCATGGGCCCTTTTGGCAGTGTAGTAAAACCTGTGGACTCCTCATAATAATGTTTTCAAATATATAAAATAAAATTGATAGGAATTCAATTTAAAAAATCAAAGGAAACCAATTATATTGAAATACTATAGATATAGATACAGATGGAGATATAAAAACAAGTTCATGGTCCGCAGGTAAATAAATTGTATTTTAAAGAAATTACCTGGTTATGTGGATGAATATTTTTATAAAGAGATGAATGCTATTGTATAGATTTTCATAAATGGAGCACATATCAGTAAATTTCTTGTTTGTTTTTATTTTCATTATCCATGTCTGACCTCCTCCCGTTGTTGTTTGGGACTGCTTAATTGCTGCATTGTACACATTATGCAAACTCCAAGACCGTTATTAAAGAGCTCTGTCTGAATGGCTAATGATTGGTCTTTGGGGGATCCAGTGGCACTTTATATGAAGCTCCTTGAATCCAGAATGGAAGGCTCCAGTTTATGTTTGTTTCTCCATCTTCCCCTATGAAACTAACTTGACCAAATTTGTCCCTTTTGGCTGCCTAAGAAACCTGCAAATGATTACTAAGTAATTCAGTTAAAGAAAAATAAAGTGATACAAATTAAGTTTGGTAAATATGATTTTTAATGAACAAAGATTTATTTTAGTCTCAGCAATAATGATGGGCTTCCGTAAGCTTATAGTTTATATCGTAGCCAGCCTTGGATCAACTGAATATAAATTTGTCATTTTAACTGGTCAGATAAAATGGAGATAATACTTATTCAACTTTATAAGCAAAATAAGAGGTTCAGATCGAAGGAACTCAGAGTGAGCTTTTGGGGTACAAAATTCTCATTGGATATAGAGTCAGAGGAGCTGGTTCAAATTCTGATTGACATATGCTACCCTGTGACATTTGGAAAGTTATTTCACCTTTCTGGACCTCAGTTTTCCCCTCTATAGAGTTGGGGGGGGGTTGGCCTAGATAACTAGAAGGGATGTTTCCAACTCTAAATGCTATGATCTATGATCTTTATTAAGACTGACATCCCAGAGCTATTTTACTTGTGAGAAGATGCTTTTTAAAACAGGAAGCAGTATATAAATGAAAGTAATTAATATTGAATGTGATTTATGAGTAGACAAGTGATCACCCCGTGAAATGAAAGCAGTCAACGCCAGAGCTGATAGTCACTTGCCACTTAGGAGGTATTCGTTATCTGAATCACAGCTTAGAAGGAGTATTAGAAATTTCAAATAAATACCAGTTATCTAAAACTCAAAAATGAAGGTATATAAATTATATATATATATATATATATATATATATATATATATATATATATATATATATATATATATGTATATATATATGTAAAATATTCTAAATTACTCATAGACGCAGGAAGTCATGTGTGTCAAGCAGGCCAAATCATCCCAACCATTAACTCTCCTCAGACCTTGGTGGAAGTAGTCAAAAATCCTTGACCTAAAAGCCCAGTGAATAGCAGACCCCCATATCACTGGAAGTCCTGTTTCTGAGTCCTTATGGCTATTACAAAAAAGAATAACACCTTGTAGAAAGAGAATACCGACATATAACTAACTGCCAGGGATGGATAAGTAAGCCCCCAAACCCAGGTAACAATAGTATCCCTCAACCTTTGGCCTTGCTTCTGCCTGTCCTTCTAAACTCTGAGGAGATTTGACCTAGCAACAACCTCCACAGGCACTGCAGCCCTTGCCCTCCTCCGAGATTACAGATATTAGTATTGTCATTTCTATGTTGATGCTTCTCAATGTAATTGTATCCCTAATCTCTCTACTGACCTTTGATCTCAAAACTCTGAGTGCTTTTTGGACATCTCCACCTGGATGTCCAGGAGAAATCTTAAACTCAACATGTCCAAAACTGAACTCACAGTCTTTCCCCCAAACCCTCCCCTCTTCCAAACTTCCCTATTATTGTTGAGGGCACCACCATCCTCCATGTCCCCCAGGCTTGCAATCTAGATGTCATCCTCAACTTCTAATTATCTCTCACCCTGTTGATTTCATTTTTGCAACATCTCTCAAATAAGCCCTATTCTCCTCTCTCATACTGCCACCTACCTTGGTACAGGCCCTCATTACCTTTCAGTTAGACTATTAGCCTACTGTTTGGTCTGCCTGCTACAAGTCTTTTCCCGCCTGCCCAATCCATCCTCCATTAAGCCATCAGTAATTTTCCTAAATAGCAGGTCCTATGTGTCATGCCCTTCACACTCAATAAATTCCAGGGATTCCCTGTCATCTTCAGAGTCAAATACAGAATCCTCTGATATTCAAAGCTGTTGATAACCAAGCTCCCCAGCTACCTTTCCAGTCTTCCTACACTTTATTCCCCACCATTACCTTTCAATTCAGTGACACTGGCCTCTATGGTGTACACAAACAAGATAATCCATCTCCAGACTCTGGGCATTTTCTCTGCCTGTCCCCCATGACTGAAATGCTCTCTCATCTTATCTTCACCTCCTAGCCACTCGGGCTTTCTTCAAGTCCTATTCAAAATCTCTCCCTCCCTCTACAAGAAGCCTTTCCAAATCCCTCTTAATTCTAGTGCTTTCCCTTTGTCAATCATTTCCCATTTATCCTGTATATGGCTTGTTCATACATACCGTTTTCTTGCATCTCCTATTAGGTGGTGACTTCCTCAAGAGCAATATATATCTTTATCTCCAGCATTTAGCACAGTATCTGGTACATAATAGGTTTTAATAAATGCTTATTGACTGACTGACTGACTAAGGGAAAATGTTCTTGACACCAAAGTTCTTGTCATTGTAAAATGGCTCAATGTCAGAGATAAATACAGCTTTACTCATGAAAATGACATTTAAAAGGGGGCATTACCATCTGCTTTGACACTGCACACTAAGGACCCTGAAGCTTTTCTATGAGACCTGCTCCTAAAACTTTATATGTTCTGTCTCCTCCTATTACAAGGGTTCTTTACCCTTCATGGTATATGGACCCGTTTAGCAGTCTGGTGAAGCCTATGGATTCTTACTATCTCTCCTTCTTACCTCCCAGACAGTGCATACAAATAAGTTCCTCCCTAACTATACCCACTCTCAGCTGCTGGGCCTTTGTTCCAGGGCTTACTTCACCATCACCCTAGTCCCACTCCACTTCCTTGTCACTCTGGAAAGAGACTCCTTCAGCAACATAGAACCTCATAGTGCCTCAGGCCCTGACTGTCCACTTTCTCTATCAACCACCCCCTTAGAAGATGAACTCCACTACATACACCAAAATTTCTAGTTACAGCTTTCATGCTTGAACACTAGGAAAGTCAACAACCTCAATTTCTTCCTATTTAAACATGATAACTACTCCTGCCCTTTACCATCTGGCTTAGACGGAGATGCAGGAATAAATTTGGCACTACATATCAAATATTTCTCCTCCTTAGAGAAAAAGTGCCAACTAAAGTGTTTTTAAAAATTGCTTAAGCGCTCACTTTGAACAGAGCAGTGTGCTAGGCATACAAAGATAACATAAGTAAATGATATGTACAAACAAAACACCTAAAATATACATAAGATAGTGTTCGTCCTCTCTCCCATGGGATTTGCAGACTAGTAAGGAGGCATACAACATGCGCAGATAGCAATACTATAAAATAATACATAAGTGCATGAGAAGTGTGAATAGAGTGCCGTCAGGTCAGAGGGAAGTCAGTAGGGAAGGTGAAATCAAGGCCAGCTTCTTGGAAGGGGTGGCACTGGAGCAAGTTCTGAAAAAAAGGTAGGAATTTGATACAGTAGCAGTCATGAAGACATTCTAGACATAGGAAATGGTTTCATATACAATAAATCTCTCTGTTATTTGTATAGAGAAATATGGAAGTTTATGTTTACGTTTATAATAAAAAATAAAATTTTTATATGTTTTAAAAGTGAAAAGTGGGATTTGCAGGCAAAATGTTGTTTGCTTCATGTTATGAGATTTAGAAAGACATAATATTCTATTGTTAAATTTTTTTCTATTCCTCTTACTGCTCCTCAAACTATTTAATTCTTTAAAACCTGCAAGAGAGAAAGGTAAGAATTCAACTGAAAATGTATATCATATTTTATTATTATAATTGCCTAAGTATCAGAGGTAGGTCTGCAATGAGTTGTGTGACCCTCTGTAGGTCATTTATGGAAAGAACAAATGCTGAGGTGATTTTGTTATTTTCCATATTGTTGAAAGGAGTACTTGGACCTATGAGATTATAGCATATTATTATTTAAGTATTGGTTGAATTCAGGCTTGTTGCTGTTCAGCAGTTTAGTCATTAAGTCATATCTAACTCTTCATGACCCCATTTGGAGTTTTCTTGGCAAAGATACTGGAGTGGCTTGCCATTTCTGTCTCCAGTGTACCCCCATTATATAGATGAGGAACTGAGGCAAATAGGGATTAAGTAGTTTGCCCTGGGTCACACCACTAGCAAGTGTCTGAGGCTGTAGGATTTGAACTCAGATCTTCCTGACTTCAGGCCTGGTGGTCTATTTATTGCACTGCCTAGCTGTCCCTGAATTTAAGCTACTTCCCTAAGATTGTACTTCTTTGAAAAGGAAAAAAAGTATATATCCATATGCATACGGGAGGGCATAACAAACTGGGATAAGCACAGGAATAAAAGGTGAAAGTTTCACTTTAAAGAATTGCTTAAGGCTTCTTTGAAACATGTCAAAGCTCTGGGGTACTTTGTATTACCCAGGCCCTAGCCACCAAATTCCAGAAACTCTTGACGTGGGGTGTTTAGAGTGATCATAGATACAAAAATATGCCTTGAGCCCCCATGGAGTTCATTTGTGGCCAACTGATCAGGAAACATAAATCAAATAGTAAAATTTTTAATTAGGACAGATCAGCAAAGTAAATTAAAAGAAAAAAAAATCTCCCATTTTAGAAAGTAGCATGATTGCCCTTGGATTATTATGTCTCTGAATAACTTATGATGTTAGTTTTACATCCAACTAGAGCACCATCACAGTTCCATCTCCTAGCAGTTGGTTGTGCTCACTACTACCCTACTCTTGCTACATAGCTATAATTCCATTTTACATTCAAAGCTGCTTTCCCTAAAATGTCTTAGGCTTACTTTTCTCTACAAAGTTGCTATTGTCACTATCTGTTAGGGCTGTTTTTGTTTGCTAAAGCTCCTTCTCCTCAAAGTGAGTTTCATTACTTTTTGATGAAACTATTCTGGCAAAGCATGCCTATAGCTAATTGACACATTTTTAGCCTTTTTATTAGTCAGGTCCAGCTGAAACAGGGTGTCACAGAAAAGCACTCAGCAGTCAATTATCTTCCACCCAACCAATACTCTTACTGCCCTAGGCAAAAATTACCCAATCTTGTTTGCTATTTGTGTTTGTAATGAATAAATTTCTTTCAACTTCTACCATATCCCTTTATTATCCTGGAAAACAATTTCCCTGGAATTTCGTCCGTCTTCAAGGAAACCCTTAGTCACACCAAAGGAGTGATGCAGAGCCCATAATCTTTGTCCTCGATTCCTATATCTATAAGAAGTCACTATTGTATTCCATGAGTATGCATGCGCATATATACCTTGTGAGAGTGGTGGCCCAGGGCCTCCCTTCTACCAGTCCATCACATTGGAGCAAAAACTTCATGAGATTTACCTTCTTTTTGTGGTTCATTGACACTATCTAGAGGTACTCCATGAAATTTCCAACATAAAGATTTAACATAACTCACATCTGTGGTATTCCAAATGTGGGTAAGATTAGATCCCATACAAGTACACAAGGTAATACATGCAAATTAGGCACTTAAAAGCCAAAAAGGACTCATAAGAGCCTATGAACAGATTCAGAAATACACAAATCACTTCAGTTTCCAAACAGCAATCCCAGAAAGAAAAAATGAACTTGGGGGTCACCACCAGGGCTACTCTTTGATATTCTAATGTATTCTTAGAGGTCACCCACTGGGTCCAACATAGACCCTCTCCAAGGTTTGTAGCATCACCTAGTAGTTTGTATTCACACTCCTATCCTTCCCACAGAAAGAAAGCATACTTTTAGTCTACTGAAAAAGTTATGAGATATTTACTCTCTTACTAAATAACTCACTAACTTTTATTTCCAGATAGAATGCTGTTTTGGAATTATATGGATAAACTTCTTTCTCTAAGAAGCATAAGGCATGAATAAATCTCCTTCTCTCTCTAGTAAGTCCAATTTCTGAATTGTTTTGTTTTTTTTTAACTTAATAGTATTTTGGTTTTTTCCAATTGCATGTAAAGACTGTTTTCAACATTCAATTTTATTAGATTCTGACTTCCAGGAGTGGAGCCAAGATGGCAGAGTGAAAGCAGTGACTTGCTTGAGCTCTCCCCCAAACCCCTCCAAATACCCATAAAAAAAATGGCTTTAAACAAATTCTAAAGCAGCAGAAACCACAAAAAGAGTGAAACAAATTTCCAGCCCAACACAACCTGGATGGTGGATCAAAAAGGTATATTGTGCAAGGCTGGTAGAGGAGCACAGTGTGGCGTGGGTGCCTGGAGCTAGCCAGAGGACTGAACCTCCGGCAGCTGTGGCAGTTTCCAGGCTTCTCCACCCACGAACGCCAAGGACAACTTAGAAGATCAGTGGGAAAAGTGTGTTCCTGCAGTGAGAGAAGCTTGAGTTCCCAGCCCCATTCCCTAAAGGAGCTCAGCTGGGGTCGGTGGCTGCCTCCTGAGCTTCCTACCCACAGACTGAGGGGGAATCAAGTGGCTGATCAGAGGGGGATTGCTGGGATCTCTTTGACAGTGCTGGAGCAGGAATCTCTTGCTTTGCCAGTGCTTGGATCTGGTCACAGTTCTGGGTGGCAGTCCTGGGGTGAGGAGGAGCTCTGGAGTGGTGGAGCTTGTTGTAGTTGGGGAGAGGAAATTCTCCTCACAGTTCCAAGACAGAAAAGACTGCTTGTGGTAGGTCACTCATAGACCACAGCACAGGCCAGGAAAAGAGTAAACACCTCACCCCTTATCTTACCACCTTGGAAGAACTGAAAATTTACAGGTCCCTACAAGAATCTCTGAAAACAGCTGTACAAGCCCCCCGAAGCTTCAGACAGTACATTCTCCACATTAGAAGCAGACTCTTACCTTAACAAAGAGTTTAAAACTCAAGCAGTTGGCTGGGATCACAAGCAAACCATGAAAAAAGGGTCAGACTATAATATCTTACTTTGGTGACAAAGAAGATCGAAACATACAACCAGAAGAAGACAACAAAGTCAAAGCTCCTACATCCAAAGCCTCCGAGAAAAATATGAATCAGTCCCAGGCCTTGGAAGAGCTCAAAGGGGATTTTGATAAGCAAGTTAAGATAAGTAGAGGAAAAACTGGGAAGAGAAATGAGAGTGATGCAAGAAAATCATGAAAAACAAGTCAACAGCTTGCTAAAGGAGACCCAAAAAATACTGAAGAAAATAACACCTATAAAAACAGCCTAACCCAAATGGCAAAAGAAGTCCAAAAAGCCAATGAGGAGAAGAATTCCCTAAAAAGCAAAATTTGCCAAATGGAAAAGGAAGTCCATAAGATTACTGAAGAAAATACTTCCTTTAAATTTAGAATAGAGCAATTGGAAGGCAGTGACTTTATGAGAAATCAAGACACTGTAAAACAAATCCAAAAGAATGAAAAATTAGAAAACAATGTGAAATATCTCATTGGAAAAACAACTGACCTAGAAAATAGATCCAGGAGAGAAATTAAAAATTATTGGACTATCCGAAAGCCATGATCAAAACAAAAAAAAAAAGCCTAGATGTCATCTTTCAAGAAATTATCAAGGAAAACTGCCCTGACATTTTAAACCAGGGGGCAAAATAGGAATTGAAAGAATCCACCAATCTCCTCCTGAAAGAGATCCCCAAAGGAAAACTCCTAGGAATATTGTAGCCAAATTCCAGAGGTCCCAGGTCAAGTAGAAAATATTGCAAGCATCCGGAAAGAAACAATTCAAGTATTGTAGAAACACAATAAGGATAACACAAGATTTAGCAACATTTACCTTACTGGACCACAGGGCATGGAATACAATATTCCAGAGGGCAAAGGAGATAGGATTACAACCAAGAATCACCTACCCACCAAAACTGAGTAAATGGTCATTCAGTGAAATAGAGGAGTTTCAAGCATTCTTGATGAAAAGACCGGAGCTGAATAGAAAATTTGACTTTCAAATACAGGACTCAAGTGGAACATGAAGAGGTAAATAGGAAAGAAAAATCATAAGAGACTTATTAAGGTTGAACTGTTTACATTCCTGCATGGAAAGATGATATTTATAACTTATGAGACCTTTGTCAGTATTAGGGTAGTTGGAGGGAAAAAATTATATGTGTGTATAGATAGATAGATAGATAGATAGATAGATAGATAGATAGATAGATAGAGGGCACAGAGTGAATTGAATGTGAAGGGGTAATATCTGGAGAATAAAATTAAGGGGTGAGAGGATAATACTAGGAGAAGGAGAAAGAGAGAGGTAGAATGGGCTAAATTATCTCACACAAAACTGACAAGAAAAGGCTCTTACAGTGGAGTGGAAATAGGGGAAGGTGAGAGGGAATGAGTGAATCTTATTCTCATAGGATTTGGCTTAAGGAGAGAATAATATACACACTCAATTGGGTATGGAAATCTGTCTTACCTTACAGGAAAATGGGGGGGGGAAGGGGACAAAAGAGCAGGGGATGATAGAGATGAGGGCATATTGGGAAAGGGGCAATTAGAAGCAAATACTTCTGAGGAGGGACAGGGTCAAAAGACAGAATACAATAAATGGGGGGCAGGATAGGATTTAGGGAAATAGAGTTAGTTTTTCATAACATGTCTACTATGGACGTGTTTTGCATAACTTCAGAAGTATGGCCTGTATTGAGTTGCTTGCCTTTTCAATGAGGGTGGGTGGGGAGGGAGGAAGGGAGAAAATTTGGACCCAAAGTTTTAAAAACACATGTTCAAAAAAAATGTTTTCACATGCAACTGGGAAATAAGAAATACAGGAAATGGGGTACAGAAATCCATCCTGCCCTCCAGGAGAATAGAAGGGGAAAGGGATAAGAGAAGGAGGGAGAGATAGAATGGAGGGCAGACTAGGGGAAGGGGTATTCAGAATGCATGCCATCTTGGATTGGGGGAGGGGCAAGAGGGGGTGAAAATTTGGAATTCAAAATCTTGTGGAAGTAAAAGTTGAAAACTAAAAATAAATAAATTTATATTTTAAAAACAAATAGAAAAGATTCTGAGTTCCAATTTTTTTCTCCCTTCCTCCTCCCCAAGATGGCAAGTAATCTGATACAGGTTATACATGTACAATCATATTAAACATGTTTTGACATCAGTCATGTTGTGAAGGAAGAATTAGAACAAAAGGGAAAAACCATGAGAAATAAAAAAAATTAGCAAAGTGAAAATAGTATGCTTCAATCTGCATTCAGACTCCATAGTCATTTCTCTGGATGTAGATAGAATTTTCCATCATGAATCTTTTGGAACTGTTTTAGATCATTGTATTGCTGAGAAGAGCCAAGTCTATCATAGTTGATCATCACAAAAGTTGCTGTTACTGTATACAATGTTCTCCTGGTTGTGCTCATTTCCCTTAGAATCATTCTTGTATTTCCAGATGTTTCTGAAATCTATTTGCTCATCATTTTTTTTTTTAGTGAAGCAATTGGGGTTAAGTGACTTGCCCAGCTAGTGAGTGTTATGTGCTTAAGGCTGCATTTGAACTCAGGTCCTCCTGACTCCAGGGCTGGTGCACTATCCATTGCATCATCACTGCCCCCTGCTGATTTTTTCTTATAGCACAATACCATTCCATTCCATTCCTCTACCACAACTTGTTCAGCCATTCCTCAATTGATGGGCATCCCCTTGATCTTGCCACCACAAAAAGAGCTGCTATAAATATTTTTGTATATGTGGATCTTTTCCTCTTTTTTGTGATCTCTTTGGGATACAGACTTAGTAATGATATTGCTGGAACAAAAGGGTTGCTCAGTTTTATAACCCTTTGCTTTCCAGAATGGTTGGATCAATTCACAACTCCACCAATAATGTATTAGTGTTTCCGTTTTCCCCCAACTTTTCCAACATCTATCATGTTCCTTTTCTGTCATATTAGTCAATCTGACACGTATGAGATAGTACCTTAGAGTTGTTTTAATTTGCATTTCTCTAATCAATACCAATTTAGAGATGTTTTTAATATGACTATAGAAGCTTTAATTTCATCTGAAAAGTATCCATCTCCTTTGGCCATTTATCTTTTGAGGAAGGACTTGTTTTCTTATACATTTGACTCAGTTCTTTATATATTTCAGAAATGAGGCCTTTATCAAAGACACTGGCTGTAAAAATTGTTTCCCAGCTTTCTGCTTTCCTTCTAATCTTAGTTGCATTGGCTTTATTTGTGAAAAAAATTTTCAATTTAATGTAATTAAAATTATCCACTCTATATTTCATAATGTTAACTAGCTCTTGTTTGGTCATAAGTTCTTCCCTTCTCCATAGATCTATATCTATCTAGGTGAACCATTTCTTGCTCTCCTAATTTCATTATGGTATCACCCTTTATGTCTAAATCATGTACCTGCTTTGACCTTATCTTGGTATACGATTTGATACGTTGGTCCATGCCTAGTTTCTGCCATATTGTTTTCTAGTTTTCTCAGCAGTTTTTGTCAAATCGTGAATTCTTATCCAGAAGCTGGAGTTTTGGGGTTTACTAAATTGTTGAGTACTATAGTCATCGACTACTGCATTTTGTGTATCTAACCTAATCCACTTATCCACCACTATATTCCTTAACCAGTACCAAATAGTTTTGATAATTGCCACTCTATAATATAGTTTTAGATCTGGTATGGCTAGGCCACTTTCCTTCACTTTTTTTTTCATTAATTCCCTTGTTACTCTTTACCTTTTGTTCTTCCAGATGAATTTTGTTATTCTTTTTCTAGCTCTATAAAATAAAATTTTGGTTGTTTGATTGACATAGCCCTAAATAAATTAATTAATTTAGATAGAATTGTCATTTTTATTTTATTAGTTCTGCCTACCCATGAGCAAATGATATTTTTCCAGTTATTTAGATATGACTTTATTTTCATGAAAAATGTTTTGTAATTGTGTTCACATAGTTTCTGGGTTTGTCTTGGCAGGTAGACTCCCAAATATTTTATATTATTTATAGTTATTTTAAGTGGAATTTCTCTTTTTATCTCTTGCTGCTAGGATTTGTTAGAATTATATAGAAATGCCAATTATTTATGTGGATTTATTTTGTATCCTGCAACTTTGCTAGCATTATTTCAAATAGCTTTTTCAGTTGATTCTCTAAAATTTTCTAAGTATACCATCATAGCATCTTCAAAGAAGGATGGTTTTGTTTCTTTATTGCCTATTCTAATTCCTTGCTTTTCTTTTTCTTCCCTTATTGCTAAAGCTAACATTTCTAGTACAATATTGAATACTAGTGGTGTCAATGGACATCCTTGTTTCACCCCTGATCTTATTGGGAAAGATTCTAGCTTATCCTCATTACATATAATGCTTGCTTGTGGTTTTAGATACATGCTACTTATCATTTTAAGGAAAACTCCATTTATTCTTACACTCTCTAATGGAGTGGGTGCTATGTTTTGTCAAAAGCTTTTTCTGCATCTATTGCAAATTTTTTTTTCCCTGCACCTATAACCATATAATTTCTATTAGTTTTGTTATTGATCTGGCTAACTATGCTGATAGTTTTCCTAATATTGTACCAGCCCTGCATTCCTGATATAAATCCCACATGGCCATAATATATTATCCTGACAAAAAATTTGCTGTAATCTCTTTGCTAATATTCTATTTAAAAATTTTGCATCAATATTTATTAGGGAGACTGATCCATAATTTTCTTTCTCTGTTTTGGCTCTTCCTGGTTTAGGTATCAACACCATATTTGTGACATAAAAATAATTTGGTAGGACTCCACCTATTTTTTTTTCTGAATAGTTTATGTAGTATTGAGATGAAAGGTTCTTTAAAAGGTTGCCAGAATTCACATATAATCCATCTGGCTCAAGATTTTTTCTTAGGGAGTTGTTCAATTGGATGGTTTGTTCAATTCTTTTTTCTAAAATGGGGTCATTTAACTGTTTTATTTCCTCTTCTGTTAACCTGGGCAATTTATGTTTTTCTAAATATCTGTCCATTTCACAGATTGTCAGATTTATTGGCATACAATTGGTCAAAATAGCTCTTAATTGTTATTTTAATTTCTTCTTCATTGGTGGTGAATTTATCCTTTTCACTTTTGATACTGGCAATTTGGTTTTCTTCTTTCTTTTTTTGATGGAAATAACCAAAGATTTATCTATTTTATTGGTTTTTCTCCATAAAATCATCTCTTCATTTTATTTATTAGTTCAATACTCTTCTACTTTCAATTTTATTAATCTCTCCTTCTATTTTCAGAGCCTCTAATTTGGTATTTAATTGGGGATTTTTAATTTGTTCTTTTTCTAGCTTTTTTAGTTGCATGCCCAATTCATTGATCTCCTCTTTCTTTATTTTATTCATGTAAGCATTAAGAGATATAAAATTTCCACTAAGAACTACTTTGGCTGCATCCCATGAGTTTTGATATTTTGTCTCATTATTGTCATTCTCTTGAATGAAATGATGAAATTATTCATTGCTTCTATGATTTGTTTTACCCACTCATTCTTTAGGATTATATTATTTTGGGGCAGCTAGATGGCACAGGGGATAGAGCTCCGGCCTTGGAGTCAGGAAGACCTGAGTTCAAATCCTGTCTCAGACATTTGACTAGCTGTGTAACCCTGGGCAAGTCACTTAACCCCAATTACCTCACCAAAAAAAAAAGCAAATAAATAAATAAATGGAATTATATCATTTAGTTTATAATTACTTTTTAGCCTAACTTTCCATGGCCCTTTATTATACATAATTTTATTACATCATGGTCTGAAAAGGATAAATATAATATTTCAGCCATTCTGCATTTGATTGTGAGATTTTTATGCCCTAGTATGTGGTCAATTTTTGTGTAGGTGCTATGCACTACCAAGAAAAAAATATATTCCTTTCTATACCCATTCAATTTTCTCCAGAGGTCTACCATATCTGACTTTTCTAAGATTTTATTCCCCTCTTTAACTTATTTCTTGTTTATTTTATGGTTAGAATTATCTAGTTCTGAGAAGGAGAGGCTGAGGTCCTCCACTAGTATAGAGTTGCTATTTCTTCCTTAACTCTCTTAACTTCTCCTCTAAGAATTTAGATGCTATACCACTTGATGTATATATGTTTAGTATTAATATTACTTCATTGTCTGTGGTACCTTTTAGCAAGACATAGTTTCCTTCATTATCTCTTTTAATTAGATCTATTTAGCTTTTACTTTGTCTGAGATCAGAATTGATACCCCTGCTTGTTTATTTTTTTTTTACTTTAACTGGAACATAACATATTCTGCACTATCCTTTTAAATTTACTCCATATGTATCTCTGCTTCAAATATATGTCTTGTAAATAACATGCTGTAGAATTCTGGTTTTCAATTCACTCTGCTATCTGCTTCCATTTTATGGGAGAGTTCATCTCATTCACATCCACAGTTAGGATTAATAACTGTGTATTTCCTCCATACTATTCCCCATACACAACATTTATACTTTTCTCTCTCCTTTCACCCTGTCCCTTTTCATGAGAGTTCTGCTTCTGACCACTGCCTCCCTCAATCTGCCCTCTCTTCTATCAGCCCACCTCCTTTTTCTTTTCCCTTTACTTCTACCCTACCTTCAATCCGACTGTGTCCATTTTCTTTCCCATTTGTCCACCTGTTTCCCTATGTGGTTAGATTTCTATACAAAACTGAATGTGTATGTAATTCTTTCTTTTAGTCAAATCTGATGAGAGTAAGGATCAAACAATGCTCACCCCCTCTTCTTTCCTACTACTGTAATAGGTCTTTTGCACCTCTTTATGTAGTGTAATTTACCCTATTCTGTCTCCCCCTTTCCTCTTCTCCAAGTACAATCCTTCTTTTCACCTCTTAATTTTTTTATATCATCACATCAAAGTCAACTTATACTCAAACCTTCTGTCCATGTATACCCCTTCTAAATGCTCTAACAAAGCTACAGTTCTCAAGAGTTACAACTATCATCTTCTCCTTTAGGGATATAAACAGTTTAATCTTGTTGAATAACATGTTGCTTTTTTTTTCTTCCCTGTCAACCTTTTTATGCTTTTCTTGAGTCTTTTATTTGAAGATCAAATTTTCTCTTCAGCTCTTATCTTTTCATAAGGAAATTTTGAAAGTCTCCTATTTCATTGAATATCCATCTTTTCCCTGAAAGATTGTACTCATATTTGTGGAGTAGTTGATTCTTAGTTGTAATCCAAGCTCCTTTGCCTTCTGGAGCAACATATTCCAAACCCTCTGATCCTTTAAGGTAGAAGCTGCTAAATCCTCTGTAATCTTGATTGTGGCTCCTTGATATTTGAATTGTTTCTTCCTGGCTATGTGCAATATTTTCTCTTTGACCTGATAAGTCTAGAATTTGATTACAATATTCCTTGGAGTTTTAATTTGGGGATCTCTTTCAGGAAGTGAGGTGGATTCTTTCAATGACTATTTTAACCTTGGGTTCTAGATCGGAGCAGTTTTCCTTGATAATTTCATGAAAGATACTGCCAGGCTCTTTATTTTATCATAGCTTTCAGGTAGTCCAATAATTCTTAAATTATCTCTCTTGGATCTATTTTCCAGCTCAGTTGTTTTTCCAGTAAGGTTTTTTACATTTTCTTCTATTTTTTCATTCTTTTGATTTTTTGATGGATTCTTGATGTGTCACAGGATCATTAGCTTCCACTTGCCCAATTCTAATTTTTAAGGAATTATTTTCTTCAGTTAGCTTTTGTACTTTCTTTTCCACTTGGGCAATTGTACTTTTTAAGGAGTTGTTTTCTTCAGTGAATTTTTTTCCCATTTAGCCAACTGTATTTTTTAAGGAATTGTTGTTTTGTCAAGACTTATATGAACTGATGCTGAGTGAAATGAGAAGAACCAGGAGAACATTGTACACAGTAACAGACACATTGTGCAATGACTGACTTTGATAGACTTGGCTCTTCTCAACAATGCAAGGATCTAAAACAACTCCAAAAGACCCACAGTGGAAAATGCTATCCACAACCAGAGAAAGAGCTATGGAGTCTGAATGCAGAAGAAAGCATACTATTTGCCCTCTTTTTGTTGTTTTGTTTTGTTTTTTCTTTCTCATGATTCCTCCCATTAGTTCTAATTCTTCTTTACATCATGACTAATGTGAAAACATGCTTGATGCAAATGTATAAGTAGAGCCTATATTGGATTGCACACCATCTTGAGGAGGGAGAAGGAGAAATGGAGCATAGAAATTTAAAAACTCAAAATCTTATGGAAGAGAATGTTGAAAACTAAAAATAAATAAATTATTTTAAAAAATAAAAGAAAATAAAAAGGAATGAGAGAAAAAAAAGGAATTCTTTTCTTCAGTCAATTTTTGTCCTTCCTTTTCCAAGCTGTTGACTCTCTCTTGCATACCTCTCATTTCTTTTCCAAATTTTTCTTCTACCTCTCTTATTTCACTTTTAAAATTCTTTTTGAGCTCTTCCAGGAAGGCTTTTGGGGCTTGAGACCAATTCATATCCCCCATTGTGGTTTCACATGTAGGTATTTTGACAATGCTGTCCTCTTGAGTTTGTGTCTTGATCTACTCTGTCACCATAGTAGTTTTCTATGGTAAAGGCTCTTTTTTTGTTTCTTGCTCATTTTTGCCTATTTTGTGGCTTTTAAAGTTGAGCTCTGCTTTGGGGTACAGAGGCACTGTCCCAATCTTTTTGTGCTTGGTGCCAAGGGCCTGGTCACTGTATTTATGCACTGGGGCCTCAGGTGCTGGAGGCTTGCTTGCTACACTGGCCTGGCCTTCTTGCACCTTTTGTTGCCTGGGTTCTGGGGCTGGCAATTTGCCTTCTGCATGGGGGCTGGACACTTCACAGATTACCTGCTGTGCCACTGGCCTCCTGATCCAGGACCTAGAAGCCTCAGTTGCTGATCTGTGCTGTGGCTAAAAGCCTCCTGCTGACTTTCTGGGGCAGTCTGCATTGGGCTGCACTCCTCTTTTAGCCAAGTGAGACAGACCTTTCCTGAAGTCCTTTGGAGTTTTCTTAAGCTGGAAAATTATTTCACTTAGTCTTTTTGTAGCTTCTGTTGCTCCAGAATTGCTTTAGAGGCTTGATTTAACATTGTTTCTGAGGGAAACTGGGGAGAGCTCAAGCAGTTCTCTGGCTTCTCTCCATCATTTTGAGCTGAGTCCTAATTTCCAAATTCTTAAACTAGATAACTCTAAAAGTTATGACTATCCAAAAGTCATTCCCCAAGAGTAAACCCTCCTCTCAGGTTGAGGGGACAGATATCTGCTTAATCCATATCTTCTCTGGGAAATCTATTAGTTTCCCCTCAGCTGTTAGCATGGGGCAGCTAGATGCTATGATGGATAGAATGCCTAACTTGGAGTTAAGAAGACTCAACTTCTTGAGTTTAAATCTGGCCTCAGATACTTACTAGCTGTGTGACCCTGGGCAAGTCACTTGAGCTTGTCATTTTCAGTCATGTTTCACTCTTCATGACCCCATTTGGGGTTTTCTTGGCAAAGATAGTGAAATGGTTTGTCATTTCCTTCTCTGGCCTCAGACACTTTCTAGCTGTATGATTCTGGGTAAGTCACTTAGTCACTTAACCCTATATGCCTCATTTTTCTCATCTGAAAAATGAACTTCAGAAGGAAATGGCAAAATACTCCAGTATCTTTGCCAAGAAAACCCCAAATGGGGTCAGGAAGAGTAGGAAATGACTGAACAACAACAAGCTGTCAGCATCTTGTGAACTAGGAAAGTTCAGGCAGGATCTCTCTTCTCAGATTTCATACAAGCGCTTGACAGTTTCTTTTACTTCTGCCCCAAGGCAACCATTTCCACTTTCTGGGTGGAGAGGATAGGCCTTGTTCCCCCCAGAGCCAGACCCACTCTGCTATATACCAGTGTGTCTTCTGATCTGCCCTTCTCTGGGCCTCAGTTTCCTTTTCTTTAAAATAATTTGGTTTAAATAACCTGTAAGATCCCCCATCACTGTAACTTTTATTATGCCATGAAGATTTTCACACAATATCACAAAGGATCATTCTGCCATTGGTGATTATAACTTCAGCTGAACTCAGCCCTGGGATATAATTAGTTACTTTCCATGAAAAAGTTTCTCTATGTTGAAGAACCATTTGCTTTTCAGTCTTCTGCTCTCTTATTGATTATCGTTAATTGCTCAAACCCCTCATGTTAGCAATACCTGACTGACTTATTGTTTATGAAAGCTATTGGTGGGGGCTATACTAAGGGGCTGAAGAATCCTTTGGGAGCATGGTTACAAGATATTGCTAGAAGGATTGTGTAACCATTGAGTGCTTGCTAGTGATGAACTCCAAAAATAATGAATTAAAAAAAAAAACCTGTGCTTGTGGAAATGTGGGGCTTCCTAACCCTTAACAGCACAAATTGGCTAAACAAATTAAAATTAAAAAAATACAAATTCTTGCTATTGCTCTTCTGTAAGTAAATGTGATTGTCCCTCATACATATAAACTTACTCATCTCTTTTACATACCCTATCCTTCAATTCTCCAGGAGCATATGAGCTTCTTGAACGCAGGGATTATTTAGTTTTTGTCTTTGTATCTCTGTTGCCTGGTACATAGCAGATGCTTAAAAAGAAATACTTGTTTCTGTATACTTAATTATGGCGCTGAAAAGTAAGAGGAAGGAAAGAGGTAAAAAGAAAGCCTTTGCTCAAGCAATTGATAAATGTTTACCTGAACCTTAGTTTCTAAGTGTTTCTGTGCTACCTGATTGTTTCAATAAATCACAAGAAAAAAAACAGGAAATTGTCGAATTATCATGGGGGTGGGCTGGGGAGACTAAGAGGAGAAAACAGACCAAATATGGAATGGGTTTTGAAGAGCAGAGATGGGACATATTCCCTGTTCCTGAAGTCCTTGTTTATTTGTTCATATGATTTCTTTTCTTTTCTTTTTTAGCATCCATTTTCATCAGTGCTGTCTTCCTCCAACAGAGTATAAAATCCTTGAAAGTAAGGATTCTTTCATTCCTTATCTTTGAGTCTCTGTCAAGTGGCACATAATATGTTATGAGTAAATGCTTAATGATGGATTGCTCTACCTTCTCATGTACAATGAAGGCCATGACCTTAGGACTATTGGGCTCCTGCCTAGTGCTTTCCCTCTTGCTCTATCTATTCTGTCCTTCAGTTTGAATTTATTACAGAGCATTTCTGTTTGCTTAGTCCCAAAGCTCTTGGGTTCAGGGTTTCAGGCTCTCCATCAGGATCTGAGGGGAAATGGTGGTGGTGGTGGTGGTGGTTGTTTATCTTGCCTGGTACATGCTCCCTCCTCCCTTAGCACTATGTGCTAGGCACTGTGCTAAGTGCTGGGGATACAAAAGAGGTAAAAGACAGTCCTTTCCATCAAAGACCTCAAAATCTAATGGAGAAAACAACACATGAACAACCACATACAGGAAAAATATGAAATAAAAAGAAGGCACTAAAATTAGAGGGAAGGCTTACTGTAGAAGGTGAGATTTTAGTTGGAATTTGGAAGGAAGCCAGGGACACCAGTAAGCGGAGATGAGGAGGGTGATTATTCCAGGAGTGGGGGACAGCCAGAGAAAATGTCGAGGAACATTTGCCTTGTAGCTATGGTAATGTATAACTATTGCTTGGCCCCCAAAAGAAGAGGGGTGTCAAGAATCTTGGAAAAAATGGGGGGGTGGAGAATTTTGTGGAAGACATTTTGAGATTATACCACATTGAAGAAAATATTTTTCCCAGTTGTTTCTAGGACAATGGCAGGATGTTCTCTGTTAAAAGGAGGGGTGGGGAAGCATGGGATCTGGACTTGCCAGGTATAAGACCTTGAACAAAACGCTGCCCTTTTTTTCTTCTTCAAAATGAAGTGTATGGGTTAGATGATTTCTAAAGTTGCTTATCATTCCAAATCCTAAAGGCATTTATGCCGTCACTAGAAATCTAGCAAAGAGTAGCAAGCTGATTTGTCACCTCATTGTCATGGACCAGAATTGTCAAATTCCTTGCCTACAGGCTGCAATACTTCCCACAAAATTCCCAAGTAGGACTGGAACCAGATAAAAATGTAATTGGAAAATGTTTAATAAAATTAAAAAATATATAATGCAACACAGGTAATGTTAATTTGTGGTTTTCTAAGGTAATATACAGCCCACAGGGATCCATTTCTATTTGAATTTGACACCACTGTTATAGATTGTGGAGAGACCCAGCTTCTTCATCCTAAATCCCACTTAGCATATCGTTATGATTTCCCTGTGTGCTCTCAATAAGGGTCATGCCCGTCCTTTTACAGAGAGATGTTCTTCAGATGCACCCAAATCCTCATGTCATGTCATCTCATCTAGTTACCTGGAGAACACATCACATTTATCAGTGGTACAGTGCAAAGAATGGTAAATAGACATGGGGTCAGAAGCCCTGGTTTTGAATTCCTGCTCTGCTACTTCCTACTGTACCCCTGTGATCTTAGGCAGGTCAAGGAAACCTCTGTGAGCCACAACCTCCCCAATAATCAAATGACAAGTTGGCCTAGATAGCTGCTCAGGTTACTTCTAACATCTCTTTCCCATTTATTCAATGCAATTTGACAAATATATCTTCAGTACTACTATGGGGAAATCCTATTTTCAGGGCAGGAAAGGGTTTAGACATCCTAATATGAAAGGAAATTTAAGTGCAGCACATCATTCCCCCTCTGGTGAGTTGTTTCTAATTGCTCATTCAGGTATGAACTCTTTCCATCTGACTCCAGGCTTTCTTTCTGTTGTACCTGCAACTTTCCCAGTTTTACTACCTATGCAAAGTGGCACTGGCAGCCTGGAGCACAGGCCGGGTACTATTTTTTGCATCACTTTACAGATGCCTCGGGAGATCACATTTCACAATATCAACATCACAACCTTGTCTTGGGGTGTCACAAGCTGCCCAAGTGTAGCTTAAACTAGAGTCTGATAACTTAGTTTGCAAAACTCTATGCTAATGATGTTATACACATTCTGAGCTTAATTAGAGGAGTCTGAAACGGAAAGCTGCTTTTAGCAGTTATCCACTTTTGTCAATATAGAAATAGGGATGTTTATCTCCTTATTTGTTCCTTATTGCACAGCATATGTAACTGAATCTCCTCATTTCTAGAAGAAAAAAAAAGCAATCTTTGTATCATACGGAACTACTGTATTTAATCCTACCTGAGGACTGAAATAGAAACTAATTCATTCTGGTTTTGCCCTTGAATCTTTCTGCCCTGAGATAGTACACCCATTTCCTCTCTATAGCATTCTTCTTGCAGTAAGTCATAGAACATTAGAGCATAGAGTTCTAAGATATCTTCTAGTCCACTTATAAATGGGGAAACTGAGGCTCAAAAAGGTGATGTGATTTGCCTAAGGTTAGTCAGTTAATAAATGATGGAACTTAGAAACTAAACTCAGTTCACTGGAAACCATGTCTACAGCAGTTTCCAATATAGCCAGGCATATTTTATTTTAGAAAATTCTAAATTGTCTCTAGAGTTAACTTAACAACTGCCTCACTATCTATTTTTGGGGGGCAATTGGGGTTAAGTGACTTGCCCAGGATCACACAGCTAGTAAGTGTCAAGTGTTTGGTCTGAGGCTGGATTTGAACTCAGGAACTGCCTCACTATCACTTCACATAATGTTAAAGGAGGAAGGGGACTTAGAGGTCACCTGCTAGAAGGAAGGAAGGAAGGAAGGATTTGTCAAATACCTACTATGTGTCAGCTACTGTGCTAAGTATCTTGCAAATATGATCTCATTTGATCCTCACAACACTCTGAGATAGGTGCTATTATTACCCCCATTTTACAGTTAAGTAAATTGAGTCAGACAGAGGTCAAGGGATTTGCTCAATCTCACATAGCTAGCTAATAAGTATCTGAGGCTGAATTTGAACTTGGGTTTTCATGACTCTAGGTCTAGCACTCCAGCCACTGTGCCCCAAGTACTTGGCAGTAACCAACTCTCAGTCTTTCCACTACACTCTTAAAAATTACTATTTATCTAACAATCATTTTGGCAGAACTGTGTCATAGATAAATTCAAAAGAAAGATTACTAGACAGAGGTGGGGGATGAGAGGGAAAGATTCCAGGAAGCTGGGTTCGAGTCTCAGTCTTGCCAACAACTTTGTGACTTTATGGAAGTCACTTCCCTCTCTACTCTTCAGTTTTCCCATCTGTAGGATGAAATAAGCTCTAACATTACATAATTTTATAAAACTCTCCTGTTGTCTTTAATGACCTTCAAAGATTAATCCTATTTAATGGCTTAATTTTTTCCCTTTATATAATGAGCAAACATAATGAAGAGTGAAAAAGAGGACAAAGGGATTGGGGACAAGGAAGAGAAGGAAGGGATAAGAGAAATAAAAAAGGAAAGAGAGAGATGAAGGAGCACTTATAGAAGTATTCTATTATTTGATAGTAAATGCAGTATTGTTATTGTTTTGTATGTGTGTGTTTTCTCTCTCTTTCCACCAGGGTCTCTCCTGCCCCTTCAGGCTGTCCAAATCACTTTAACCACCCTTAATAAAGAGACAGGAGAATCTCTTTGGCTAGTGATACTTTAGTCTAAACTAATTAACAAAAGGCCCAAGGTGATCATTCACTCACTTTTTAATGAAACTGCAACTCTCCCTTTGCTGTCTATGATGTTTTTGGAAGGCCTCTGGTTTCTGGAAGAAGGAAGGAGAGCAAAGCCCAGGTGTGGGGGATTGAGAGGGCAAGCCCACCAGCTACTAACAACTTTACATATATTATGAAGCTAATGCAACAGCTACCCTCCCCCAACTTAAAGTGGGAGATGCTGATCAGATACAACCCCATTTCATTGCAGGTACTTCTTTAATCATAAGGCTGTATAGCTGCAGTTATATAAAGTTCTATGCTTAGAGTTAGAAAGACTTATGTTCAAAACCTGCTTCTGACACTAGATAAGTGGCTTTGGGCAAGCCCCCTTAACCTCTATGACCTTCAAGGGACTTCCCTAGGGCTGATATACAAAGCCATAGGTGGCCTGTATTGATCTGGTAGAAGAATTTCCCCAAGCAGAAAAAATCACAGACTCTTCACTATATTTCCTTGATTGCTCCCAGATATAGGATCCAATTAAAAGAAGCTGTCTCCTTCCCCTACACTTTCACATAAACCATAATTATTTCTGAGCCTTCATTAGTATAAAAATTCTGAAGATATTCATTTCAGTTCCATTCAAATCATGCAAGGTAGGAGAAAAAGAACCCTATTTTCTCATAAGGTTATCCCTATTTTACAAATTCTCTAGCCCTGGGCAGAGAACCCCATAATATGAAAAAAGGGAAAGAGCCCCAGATTTAAAGCCCAGAAGAAAGAGAGAGTGAGTGAGTGAATGAATGGGAAAAAATTTACTAAGCACCAATTATATGCAAAGTATCATCCTAAGTGCTTGAAATAACAAAGAGAAAATCAAGATATTCCCTGCTTTCAAGCAGTTCATATAATAGAAGGAAAGAAAGAAGGAAGGGAGGAAGGAAGGAAGGGAGGAAGGAAGGAAGGAAGGAAGGAAGGAAGGAAGGAAGGAAGGAAGGAAGGAAGGAAGGAAGGAAGGAAGGAAGGAAGGAAGGAAGGAAGGAAGGGAAAAAACATTTATTAAGCATTTGCTATGATCCAGGAACAGTGCTAAATACTTTGCAAGTGCTATCTACTTTGATCATCATAACAACCCTGAAAGTTAGATGCTATTATTTTCCCCATTTTACAAATGAGGAAACAGGCAAACAAAAGTTAGATGACTTACCTAGGGTCACACAACTAGTAAGTATCTGAGATCAGATTTGTACCCAGGTCTTCTTGACTCTAAGTCCTATGCTCTATCCACTGTGCCATGGTTATTGTTGTTGTTGTTCTTAAGAACAAGAAGAACAAGAAGAAGACATGGATTTGGAATCAGAGGACCTAGACTTGAACGTTGCTTTTGATGTTTATGGCTTTTGTAATCTTAGACAAATTATTTCATTTAAATGGACCCTAGTTTCCTCATCTGTAAAATGAGAGAATTTTACTTAACTATCTCTAAAGGTCTCTCTCAGCTCTGTATCTATGGTTATACTACTTTACAGAACAATTAGGAGAAGATCCCTAAATTAAAGGTACTATATTTTTAAAAGAAGATACCATATGGGAAGTCAAGGAAATTTCCCCTTGTATGATTAGACTGAAATGGAAATATTTCATATTATTACTATTCCTAAAGCACAGATTTGACTATGGCACCCCATCACACACACACACACACACACACACACACACACACACACACACACACACTTTGGTTCCCTATTGCTTCAAGGATCAAATAAAAACTCCTCTGTTTGGCATTTAAAATTCCATTATCTACCCCCATCTAAACTTTCCAAAGTTACTGCACATTACTCCATGTAGTCTCCAGTTTAGCCATACTGCCTTTCTTGCTCATCCTCACTCACCACACTGAGGCTCCCATTTCTGTACCTTTGTATGGACTGTTCCCCAGAGAAGAAATATTATTACTTCTTCCTTGAGCCTGGTTTTCTTCCAGACTCAACTCAAGCACCTCCTTCCGCATGAAGGCTTTAATAGTCCAACCAGCTACTAATATCTTTGTGCCCAATGTTATCTTATGCCTCTTTTTTATGTGTTTTGTATATGCCCACAAATAGATATCATGTCTCCCTCCTTTTTTTTTGTATCCCAAGGGCCTAGCGTAATGCTTGGCTTATAGCAGGAACTTCAAAATGCTTGTTGATTGATCTTCATAATCATAATAATTCTCTATTTTTCTTACACAGCAGAGGAATGGTGGCTTAGCAGAATAAGACATGAGAACTAGAAGTCAGAAGACCAAAGCAATTCACTTCCCCTTCCTGGGCCTGGTCCCCATTGATTAAAAAAAGGGAATTGAACAAGTTATCTCCAAGGTACTTCCTTCCTAACCTTAATCTCTATGACCTGGGCTATGTTCTTCCTTTGAATATATACTGATTCACAGCTTGTGGTAATAAACCTGTGATTCAGATCTGCCTTCATTTTAATTAAACCATCCCCCACCTCTCAGCAGCTAAATGTTTGTTTCTTTTGCAATTTCCATCCAAGACACTTTTGTAATACTTTATAGATTTTCAGGGAAATTGCTTTATCAATTTTCCCCTGCAGGCATGCACTGGACCCGACTTATGGTGTAAGATGTTGCTTTAAATTAATTTTCTAATTTTTTTCCAGTTGCTTCTCTTGGCTGGTTAATCTGTACATTAATTTTTTCACCCACCTATTAGCAATTTATGGTGGTTACAGTTAGTACCGTGACTATAAAAATGGCTTTGTTGGGTTTTCCATTTATCTCCTCTTAATGATCAGATGTGTTCAGTATAAGACGATTTTTCTATGCATCAGCCTTCTGTATTCAACCTGGGATCTGAAACTCAAGCTGTGTTCTTTTTTCCTCTTACATCATCACCAGTAATAAAGATTTTACTGTCAGAAATTGGCTGACAAATTTGCAGGGTCTTTATTACAAGCAATGATGGACTGTAAGAAGCAGAAAGAAAAAAAAAAAACAACACAGCTTGAATTTCATTCCCAGCTTGAATGTGCAAGGCTGGTATTTAGAAAAATTATCTTTTGAATTCATAAACCAAGAAAACTTGGAATTTGAAAGCCAGTGAATTAACATGAAGCTTTCTCCCCTTATCTCTGGCAAAAAATGACTTGGTTTACACTTAACTCATGTGAAGGTCTCCTCTAACAAAGGGAAGTTAAGAATACAGGCTTCTTACTCAGACAATTCAAAAAAATATGCATTTGGGGTGCATTTATCTGCTTATTTCAGGTCAGAGAGGCTTGGGTTCCCTGATAGCATGAATTTATAACTAAGCAAACAGAAATGCCATGTTGTAAATTCTTCAAACTGAGGGAAAGAATAGATAGAGCAGGAGGGAAAGCACTAGATAAGAACCCAATAGTTCTAAAGTCATATCCTTCATTGTATAGATAAGGAAACTGAGGCCCAGAGATGTTAAGTGATTTGTCTAAAGTCAGACAAGTAAGTGAGTAGTGGAACCAAGATTCAAACCTAGGTCTCCAAATTACAAATCTATCACTTTTGTTTGTGTTGGCTTGCCCTGAGTTTCCCCATCTACAAAATGGTATTGTTGTTAATTAGTTAATTTCAAGATTTACCTCCACAGAATTGTTATGAGGACTAAACAAGACAATGCCCATCCAAATCTTGAGTCACACAGACTCCCAAAGCATGAAGGACCTTGATCTCCTTTGAGGGACTTTCTTGGGAAACTTGAAGAAAACTAGTCACAAGAATACCCAATATACCCAGACTTCCTTCTCACTTGGAAGCTTACAATTCCCAATATTAGAGAATGTTGTGTTTTAATTCTTTGTGAGGGCTCAGGTTTTCCCACTATAGTTTTTACCAAATGGTTTAGGGTACTGCTCTCACTTGTTCTCCTCTGACCCCTCTCCCCCGTTGCTCCTTCTTTTCTCTTGTTCCCAGCAAGTGTTGCTCTACAGAGAGACTAAATGCATGTCATTACAACAAGAATTTTTTGGAGAAACTTAAACCCCAAACCATACTGACTGAAGGAAGAGGGAAGGATGAGTTAAAGAAAAAAGAAAATACTTCTGCATATCTCCATTGCTTAAAGCAGAGGGGCCTCCAGGTGTGGCTGTCTTCCAGTCATAGAGTTGTCAGCAGGCAAGACAAAGTCAATATACTCTTTGCTAGGGCAAGAATTTCTCAGTTTTGTTTTGTTTTTGCTTTTTTGTATGTGGGGTGGGGGGTGGGGATTATCTTCTGCATTAAGGGAGTAGCCCTCGATCCTGGGATGGCCATAGATTATATAATAGCTCAGTGACATACTACCAGACCAGCAATTTTCTCTTACTGAGGCTAGAGGACAGAAAAGAGCAAAGAGCATTGTTTCAAATCCTGCCTCTGACACCTACCACCTATGTAGCCTTGGGTGAGTCACTAAACCTCCAAGGACCATAATCTCCTCATTGTAAAGTGGATTGGACCCAATGGCCTCCCATCACCAAAGGTATAATCTTATTCCTCTGCTCCTATCAGGCTCTGATAGCAAAACAATTTGGCAGGAGCAGGGTTTCTGTCATTCTCCCCTTTCAAAGTCTCTGTTGCAAACTCCAGGTTCAGACCATAAGGCTTCATGTCCTTTCTCCCTCTGACACCTAGATGAGTGTTGCTGTATCCAAGGGAATAATCCCTATTTGTTCAGAGTCTAAGAGAATACCAGAATGATGTGAGGTAATGCAGGCCTGCATCAGGGTGGTGGCAGTCTCAGAAGAGATAAGCAGGCATATATGAGAGATGTTATGAAGATCAAAATGACAGTTATTATTATCAATGCAGACTGATAATCTCTGTTATTCCTGCCTTAAACTATATTTGAGATAGTAGTTTAGACATAGACTGAAACAATAGAGTAATTACCCAAATGTTCCTATTTCTCTCCCTAGTGTCCTTCTCAGTGCCCCAACCAAGTACATAACATCAAAAACTTACTTCATGACAGGGAATTTTGCTATCATTTTACCATAGTAATTAGGCCACAAGAATTCATCATTTTAGATTATTTATTTACTTACTTATAATAATAGTGTTCTTCAGGTTAAAACCTAGTTTCTTTGTTGGCTCTACAAAAGAAAAAGGAATTCAAACATGTTTTGTCAGCAAAGAAGATATTCCTGGAATCTTCAGAGCAGAGGAGGAATGGGAAGCAGGCAAAGACTGTGCTGTTGTCACTCATATAGCAGACATTGTAACACAAGGCAGGGCAGGCCTGGCTCGTGCGTAGCTCCCTTCCTCCCTTCCCTCACTGGTACTCTCATTTTGGTGATATGCCCAGAGGGAGGGGTTGTCCTGTTGCCATGCAGAGCACAGCAAGGAGGTGAGACATCCTGGCTGTGGAGGAAGCAAGGAGATCAAAGTGGCTACTGAGAAACAAGTCATGTCTGACGCCTGAAGCAAGCCAAGCTAGGAAATGCATGGCTGACACTCAGGGAGATGGTCAGAGATGCAGGGAATCCTAGACCCAGACTCAGGCTTTTACTGAAGTCTTCAGGCCCTGGGACCCAACGAGCAGTATACTCCCACTACCATTCCTTTACTGTCAGAGTTGAAAGTTTGAAAATGAATCTCAAAGTACTGTGAACTGGAGATGAACAGGAGCGGGGGGCAGGAGGTGGAGGAAGGAAGGATGGGGGTGGAGACACTGGACTTATTCAGGTACATGGCTGGTACTGTTTTTGTTACATTAAGAATCAGGGCTGAAAGAATGGATGAATGTCTGGTCTAATTAGATGTAATGACCCTCATACGTAGCAAGGGCCCTTCATGCAGTGACGGCTGTCCCCCACCTGCAGCATGAGGGTATTGTTGTGTGGCTCAAAAGGAGGCAGAATAGATTTGTTAAGATTTTCTCCCTTGAGCCTTCTCCAAGGGAGAATTTAATTCATGCTAGGAGGAGAAGCATGAAATTGGGAATAGATGACACTCTACTCTCTGCAGAGAGAGAGAGAGTAGGGGTACCACTTTAGAATAGTTTCTATCTACTCTCTTGATGTTAGTCTAAAGGCTATGGTCAGGTTCAGGCTAACTTCTAATCACTGCATCATTATTGGCAAGGAAGGAGGACCCCAAGCTTTATATCCAATGCTTGACCTTTTCCCAGAAAGCACCAGTTCCATAACATATAGCAAGGAAACCCATTTATTCAACTCATAGCAAAATAGATATCAGAGAAAGTATAAATAGGAGAATATATGCTAGTCAATACAGACTAAGGGAGATTTCTCATTGGAAATGAAGTAACTCAGCTTAAGAGAATCTCAAATCTCACCAAAGGGGATACTCCCCAGAGTCTCTAGTATAACAGGCTGGGGATACAGATATGATGGAGATTTCCACTTGCTCTTATGTCTTCCTGGTCTTTTCCTTCAGCCATACAAATTGGCTTCTTTCATGTTCCCTCTCAAAACTGGGAGCCAGGACAGCCCATAGTAACTTGAAGCTTTCTCACTTGTGCAAGGCAGAGTACTTATCTCTACCGATAAGATTATACCAATGAGCTTTGGGACAGGTGTTATAAAAATGTTTACTGTTTCAATATTATTCTCTACTTGGGACTGTTAGCATGAGTACAACAAAAAAATCTGAATCAAAGTTAACTGTAAAAGTTCCCAATGATCAGCCAAGGTTGACAAAAGTGAGTCAAAAAAGGTATATCACCATTAAAAAGCTCCCCAGAGTTGAACCTGTGGATCTAGTGTTCAGGACCTAACAAGCTACACTGTGAAAATTCATCCAAATGTGAAATTGAAGTTTGGGGGTCAAGGTTATCTAAACCAGCACGTCAGAAGCACATTTTTGTAGCTGTCAATTACCTTGATGCTTTGTGGGTCTGGGTTATATTGATGTTTTTTTTTAAGGTCTGGGCTACTAGAATAGCAGCATTTTAGCCAGCACATATCCAGCCTTAGAAGAAAAAAAAACTGGGCAAGCCTGTTTCTGCTGTGTGATCTGTGTGTGAGAGTGTGTGTGTCTGTGTGTATGTATATAATTACAATGGCTTCTCAATTATTGGAATTATTGGAGAATTAGTATTCAGTGGATGCTTTAAGGCAGCAGGTAACTACTTCCTAGCATTTAGATGATAAAACAACTGTGAAAAAAAAGGCCTGGATCTAGAGTCTAAGGTTGTTGTTCAGTCATTTTAGTCATGTCTTATTCTTTGTGATCCCATTTGGGGTTTTCTTGGCAAAGATCCTGAAGTGGTTTGCCATTTCCTTCTCCAGCTCATATTACAGATGAGGAAACTGAGGCAGACAGCATGAAGTGACTTGTCCAGGGTCACAGAGCTAGTAAGTGCCTGAGGTCAGATATGAACTCAGGTCTTCCTGACTCCAGGCTCAGTGCTCTATCAACTGTACTACCTGGCTACCCGGACTTAAAGGGCGTGAATTCAAATTCACTACCTATGAGACATTGTATAAATAACTTTGCCTTCCTTCACTTTAGTTTCTGTATCAGTCAAGTGAGATTAGATTAGACAGTCTCTGAGATCCCTTCTAGCTCTGGCTCTACAATCCTATGACCTTCCTGGGCCTCAGTGTACTCTTAAATAAAATTGAGGTTTGAGGAGAAGAAGAAAGGAAACAAACATGTATTAAGTGCCTATGTTCTAGGTATCACATGCAGCCAAGTACTTTACAAACATTACCTCATTTGATCCTCACAACAACAATGGGAGGTAGGCACTAGTATTGTCTCCATCTTACAATTGAGAAAACTGAGGTGGACAGAAGTTAAGTGACTTGCCTAGGGTCACATAGCTAGTAAATGACTGTGGCCAAATTTGAATTCAGATCTTCCTTACTCCAGGGTGTAAAGGAAACCTGTCTGGCTCTATATGTTTCTTCATCTACTGTCCACCAGTGTATTTTTACTTGGGTATCACATCTCCCTCATCTTCTACAGTCACATGCTGACTCAAAGTGCACAACCATGGTTGAAAATAGCTCTGACCACCCTACCTCTTCATTGTTTTATTTCCTTCCAGGTTGCTAATTCCAATTCCCACTTCTCAAACTGCATTTTGAATTTTCTGACAATTTAATTGGTAGGATTATGTGGAAGTACTTTGGTTCCTGCTTTTTCAAGTTTCACTTCAAGGATTTGGGAACTTTAATTTAGTCTTAGCCTTAAGTGCAGTTTGGTTTATTGGCATATAGCCTAGACCTATACAACCTCATCAAACTGTTTTTGGTCTTCTATACCATAGGTCCCTTTCAGGAATAAATCAAAAATATTGCCAAGCAAGCAAAAGCTGTACAGATGTATTTCACCTAATGATAAAAACATGTCTCTGCAACCTGGCTTTGGCCGGTGGCCAGATCTCCTAAGAATGAGTCACCCATTTAGGAAGTGAATAAGGACTCGCTCCTGGGAGAAGATATTCTGCATTTCCCTTGGATGGGAGAAATCTCTTTCTACTGGCTATGTAGCCCAAATAGGTTTTCTCTAAAACTACCAGACTGAAATAGTCTCACTCTCTCTTTCTAGATGTATCAGGGATAGAGGTCTTCTTCACCCACAGCATGGATGCCATGCAATAAACTGAGTGGGAGGAAGGGCCACTTTTCCTTTCCCATTTAGGCCCTGGAGCCCTGAGCATCAGGTATGAGGTTTGGTTTTGTTTTGGTTGTCCTCCTCAGTTCTAGACACAGTTATTGGAGTCTCCAGACCTAGGAGCTCATATCATGGTGACTTGGAGCCAGGTTATAGGCTAGATGTTGCTTCTAGACCAGCAGGGAAAGCTTCAGAAGTCAGGGTGTTAGGATGAAAAACCAAATGGACTTTGAACTTGGTAGAACTATTCTATATAGGAATAGTATTAAGCTATTAACCTAATTCATTTTGCTCAGTTGTTTTTCAGTTGTATCTGACTCTTCATGACCCCATTTGGGTTTTTTTGGGGAGAGATACTAGAGTGGTTTGCCATTTCTTCTCCAGCTCATTTTACAGATAAGGAAACCAAGGAGAAGAGGTTCAAGTGACTTGCCCAGGGTCACACAGCTAGCAAGTGTCTGAAGCCAAATTTGGAATCAGGAAGATGAGTCTTGGTGACTCTAGGCCAAGCACTCTACCCCTGTGCTACCTGCCCACCCTAACCTAATTTCTTACCCCTTCCCAGAGACCCCAGGGTTTAAGGAAGATTATTCCCCACACCAGGTGTTAGGAGGCAGAATGATTGCATGTTTGTTTGTGATATGTCTTTGAAGTAAATATTCTTTTGGAAAAGTTAATCTGACTATTCAATATTTAAATGGAGCTAGTGTGCTTAGACCCACAAAATTGAAGGATGTAATCATGGGAGCTTAAGCCAAAGCAAAGGCAAGACAGCCCAACTCCCTTAACATCGGAAAACCTTGAGGGGGAGAGAAAATGAAGTGTTCCTGGCTCCCAGATAAGGCAGCCATAGGAGTCATTGCTGCATCTCTTTTACTGTAAATAGAGAAAGCAGAGAAATAAATTCCTGAAGCAGGTTTTATAACTGAGATTGTATTAGACAGAACAAAGATAAGGATTAGGTCTGGACCTGTTACCGAAGAAGGGTAGCACCTTTCTTCATTTTATAGTGTTAGAATTGTATAGAACACTGAGAAGCAACAAATGTCAATCAATCAATCAATAAACATTTATTAAGCACTGACTATACCTCAGGCACTATACTAAGCACTGAGGATAAAAAAAAGAAGCAAAAGATAGTCCCTGCCCTCAAGGAGTTTGCAATCTAATGGGAGAGACAATATGCAAACAAATATATGCAAAGCAAGTTATGTACAGGATAAACAGATAATAATTAACTAAAGGAAGACACTGGAATTAAGAGGGATTGGGGAAGGCTCCCGTAGAAGGTAGAATTTCAGTTAGGATTTAAAGCAAGTCAAAGAGGTCAGTATTGGAGTGGTAGAGGGAGACTGTTTCAGACATGGGGAACAGCCAGAGAGACTGCTTAGAGTTGAGAGATGGAGTATCTTGTTTGTAAAACAACCAAGAGGCTAGTGTCACTGGACCAAAAACTACCTGTAAGGGAGTAAGGTATAAGAAGATTGGAATGGTAGGAGGGGGCCAGGTTATTGTGGTCTTTGAATGCCAAATGGAGTATTTTGTATTTGTTCCTGGAGGCAATAGGAAGTCACTGGAGTTTACTGAGAAGGGAGGTGACATGGTTGTATCTGGGCTTTAGGAAAAGCACTTTAGTAACTGAATAGAAGAAGGATTGAAGTGGGGAGAGAGAGGCACACAGGCATTGCCCCCTACCTCACTCTAGCAGGCTATTGCAACAGTCCAGGTATAAAATGATGAGGGCCTACACTGGAGTGGTAGCAGTGTCAGAGGAGAGAAAGAGGCATGATCAAGAGAGGTTCAAAGGTGAAATTGCTAGGCCTTGCAGCTTGGATATACTGGCCAGGGCTGAGAGATAGTGAGAGAAAGTAATCCAGGATGACTCCCAAGTTGTGAGCCTGAGGATGTTGCCCTTTATAATACTAGGGAAGGTAGGAGGAAGTTTAGGGGTAAGATAATGAGTTCTGTTTTGGACAGACTGAGTTTAAGTTATCTACTAAATATCCAGTTAAAGGCATTTGGGAATATGAGATCAGAGGTCAGCAGAGAGATTGGTGCAGAAAAGGTAGATCTGAGAATAAGCAGCATAGAGATATTAATTAAATCCATGGGAGTTTGATGAGATCATCAGGTAAAGTAGTACAGAGGGAAAAGGGAAGAGAGCCCAGGATGGCCCCCTGAGACCACATATGGTTAGAGGGTATGATCTAGAGGGGGATCCAGCAAAGGAGAGAGAGAAGTGGTTGTATAGATAGGAGGAAAACCAGGACAGAGTGGTGTCTAGAAAACCTAGAGAGAAGAGAGTATCAAGGATGAGAGTGGTCAGCAATACCGAAGGCTGCAGAGAGGTCAAGGACAATGAGGATTGGGAAAAAGTCATTGTATTTGGCAACTATGAGATCATTAGTAACTTTGAGGAGAGCAGTATGAGTGCAATGATGAGGTTGGAAGCCTAAGTGGTTAAGAAGAGAGTGAGAGGAGAGAAAGTACAGGCACCTATTGTAGATAGTCTTCTTAAGGAGTTTAGTTACCAAGGACAGAAGAGGTACAATACTATAGTTAGCAGGGTTGGATGGACCAAGTGAGGATATTTTCAGGATAGAGAAGACATGTTTCTAGGCAGTAGATAATCAGCAACTAAGCAATTACTATGTGCCAGGTACTGTCCCCAGAGTCACACAGCCAGTATGTTTCAAGAGGTGGAGACTTGAATCCAGATCTTTCTGACTTTGTAGGCAGTTGTCTATCCACTATATCACAACAAAACTTTCTTAAATTAAAAGGTAGGTTAGGAAATTTATAGATCCAAGAAATCATAAGCATCCAAAATGATGCATTCTTGCAATAGCTGTGATCACCCCTGTAGATACAGGTGAACCATTCAAGCTTGCTATGACTTGGATCTGAACTATAGCTGCCTTTTGAGACTCAACTGGCCACGTCAATACATTGATAGCAAGACTTTCATCAATGACTGCTGCTGTTGTGAAGGTCAAGGAGAGAAACGAAATTGCCTACTGATTTTAACAAGGAAAGTATTTGCAACCTATAGATCTCCAAGGACTGTAGTCTCACAGGGATCATATCCAATTCTGGGAGACAGCCAAGATTGGCTCATTAACCTCCCCTCCCCCTGGAATAAATGAGGATCACCTACAAAATAAAACTTAAGAAAAGCTTATGTCTTGGTTTCTTTAGAAGAGGGCATGAGGGTCTTAGTTCTTACATAAACCCTCAATGTTCAATACAGTTATTGGATATGAAGCAAACTTTATTTCATCCCACAGAAAGTATATAAGGTGCTAGGGATTCACAGTAATCCCGAATGTACACATAAACCTCTCAAATACTCCATCAGCTGCTCCAGAAGGGTACTGAACTTGGAGTTGCTGCAAAAGCAACCTGCTGTCATTCCAATAAGTCCCCATTTCAAGTCTTCTTGGGGATTCTTCAAGCATTGAATTGCTTCTGGCTTCCAGATCCAAGAGGGAAGATAGAAGAGGACAACAACGCTTCAGGTTGCTAAAGGAAAACACTCTAGGAAGTCATGAGAGGAGATGGAAGTCTCCCATCATATCTATCCCCAGATTACTATGTTAGAGACTTTGAAGAGTTTCTGTTTTGCTACCAATTTGAATACACGGCTTTTCTTTGTTATTTACCATGTGTCTTCATTGTGAAATTGGTATTTCATAGGAAAGGGGTCAAATCTTGAATATAAAACTTGAAGTCCTTTTCCCCCTAATAATGACAAAGCAATCAGAAGTTGGATCGAACCCAATCATATCCCCTAGACTAACAATATTTAAGGAAGCAGATAGATATAATTCTAGCCCACTATCGCCTCTCTCTAAGGAGAACAGAGTGGTGTCCTCAAGCCCTAAGTGTCTGCTTCCCCTTCTGGCAGGAAGGAAAATCTCCCTTGGAGAAGGGTAGAGGGAAACAAAGGTTGAAGATGTCTATTCTGCCTCCCTTCCAGCCATACAACCATATCTCTCACCACAGCTGTTTTCTCTTTCTTACACATGGGGTCTCTCCCTATGTCTTAATTCTAAAGATGATTTAACAATGTCTCAGAAGAGCCAACCGCTTCTACCATCTTTGACATAAAAACAGTTGATCTAGCCGAAAGTCATCAGAAGATTCAGTTTTGATAGACAAAATGTCAGAAATTATTGACATAAGGATTACATTTTAATATTTTGGGATGGTCATTTTACTTTGTTTTTAAAGCTTCATTAATGGCCTTTGTTTTTACATCATAGTCATTTCTGCATAAAAATACCCTCCCCATACCATCCAGAGAATGTTCCTGTTGCAAAGAAAAATAGTTAAGGAAGCCAACACAAAGTCATCACGTGTCAGTATTTGCAACCTTCTCCCATAGTTCCTCACTTCTCCCTTTCCTTATCTATTCTTTGGTCCCAAGATTTTTAGAATTGTGCAAACATTCAACTTCATTTTATTTCCTTTATAATATTGTGTATTTTTTCTAGTCTTTTTAAAGAATTCTAAATCAGTTCATACAAGTATTCATTTGTTCTCTGAACTCCTTACATCCATCATTTCTTAGTGTGCAATAATAGTACATTCAATTCATATACCACAATATATACATCTGTTCTCCAGCTGATGGGCAACCACTTTGCTTACAGATTTTTATCACCACAAAATATCAAGTCAACAAGGACTTATTTAGCACTTATAATTTGCCAGGCATTGTGCTAAGTGCTAGGGAAACAAATACAAGCAAAGATGAAGACAATTCCTGCCTTCAATGAACTTATGTTCTAAAAGGGGAAGACAATATGTAAAAAGGAGCTGAAAGGGGGAAGAGGAGGCAGAAGTTACCTGAATATGTGGCATGGTAGAGAAAATTTGGAAATTTTTCAAAGTAGGTCTCGGAGAGGAATGAAAATATGACTGTCCTGTGCACTCTCCTTGAAATAGAGACTCTGGGGGACGGCTCAGTGGCTCAGTGGATAGAGCACTGGCTGTGGATTCAGGAGGACCTGAGTTCAAATGCAGCCTCAGACACATAATGCTCACCAGCTGTGTGACCCTGGGCAAGTCACTTAACCCCATTACCTAACCAGAAAAAAAAATAGCAACAAGAAATCAAGAAATAGAGACTCTGTAAGGAACCAACCAGTCAGAGGAAGGGGCCCCAGAGGTAGAGTATACTTCCACTGTGACGGATTCAGGAGTAGAGTGTATTTCCAGTGAGGGGAGTCCAGGGGTATAACAAACTTCCAAGGTGAGGAGGCTGCAGGAATATATTGAGGTTGTAAGGGGAGATAGACTACTCTGACATTGGAGAGAAAGTCTGGAGAATTAGGAATGGTGCCCAGAGAAAAATGAAGACATAGCTGGCCTACACAATTTTTTTTTTCAAGTGGAGGGTTGGGGAAGAATTGACCAAATAGAGAGGAGCCACAGGGACAGAGTGAATTTCCAGGGTGAGGAGGCCAAGGATTGAACCTCCAGGGTGAGAAAGCTTCTGCGGCATGGTCTAGAGAATGAGGAGTAGATCCCAGAGAGGAAAAGAATTCTTATCAATACATTGGTATCTAGGGAAGCTTTCTTTCTGCCTTGCAGTATATATCCAGCAACAGAATCTCTGGAACAAGGGGCATGAACAATTTAATGATTTTTTTCACACAGTTTCTATATTTTTACTTGACCTGTGTCCCCAACAGTAGACAAAGTGAAAATCTGGATAATTCCTCCCTTAATTCAGTCAATATAAACACCAATATGAAAACAATAGGTCCTGCTATTTTCCTCAATAGCAGCATGGTTTGTTTATTTTTAAAATGAGGTTTTTTTTTCATTGATGTCTTGTTGTTGTTTTTACAACATCATGGTTTTCCCCAGCATCTCCTCTTTCTCCCAGAGAGCCATCCAAATATACCAAACACTATTTTTTAAAAGACAAAAAAGAAAAAGAACAGGAAAAAATCAGCACAACTGATCAATGAATTGAAAAAGTCTGAAAACATGTGCAATGTGCAACACCTGTGGGCCTCCCGCATCCTGGAAGAGTGAGTTGGGAGCATCCTCTCATCTCTTCTTTCGCTTGTTCTTTGTAATTTTGCAACATTCACTTCTGATTTTATGTGAGCGGTTGTTCTTTACATTATTGTAGTCATTGTATATTTGCAACATTGTTTTTCTCTGTGCAGAGTTCACAATTTTACTTCTATAAAAGATTTTTAAGCCATTAGATAGAGCATCTTCGTAGAATATATTGTGGTGTGTCCACATTATTAAAGTAATGAGTTAAGGAAATTATTTGGCTAATTCAGGAGAAGAAGGTTAGCGCTAAATAATAAAAGTCTTTGGTTTGTAATCCCCGTATTGGCAAATTAGATAGATGATATTACCTCAATGATAGCTTGCCTCTCCATGGTATTTTTTTGCAGATAGACCGAGTGGTCACTAATCATTCCAAAACGGCACTTACATTACATGTATTGCTCAGAAGTTTGGAATAAGGCAATAGCTTACTTCGTTGAAATGTAAGTCTGTTTTTATATCTACTGCTCTAAGTTTTCCCACTAGGAAATTCAACTGTATTTTTCACTCTTTGGAAACTTTCACAATGCCATCCTTCAAGTGAAAAAAATACACACATGTAGAGCAACGCTATCAGCAAGATGTTATTTAACCACTTTTGACTCTCAACTGGTTTCTAACAGCTCTGCCAAGAAATAAGCTTGTGAGGTGGCCAGCTAGTGTTTGTTGCTACTTTTTCCCCTCATTCTTTACTACCTTTTATAGAGACAGATTGGATAAGTGAAGTGTATGTATTTTAAGAGTTTGGGGGGCAGCTAGGTGGTGCAGTGGATAGAGCACCGGCCCTGAAGTCAGGAGTACCTGAGTTCAAATCCGGCCTCAGACCAAACCCTTGACATACTTACTAGCTGTGTGACCCTGGGCAAGTCACTTAACCCCAATTGCCTAAAAAAAAAGTTCATATATAAAATTTGGAAATTAAATTAGATTCCAATGTCTTTCAAATTCATGATGCCCATAAGTGCAAAATTATAATTTGAAAGATTTTTTGTTGGAATACGAATATTATTTAGAATGAGAGAGCTTTACTTTTCCCTTCTGGGGCCTTTGAGACATGAATTAAATGATATGAAGGTAAATAATTACATATTTAGGCATAATAGGTAGTGCTACTATTACCAATGCATTTATCTATCTACAAAATCATTATTTTTTTTTCATCCAAATTAAATGCTGTCATGAAGAAGCATATTAGGTAACTATACTTGGGGTTTACTAGCTCTCAATCAGAATGAGATTTTCTCCTCTGTTTTTCAAAGGTTGCTACAAATTTGCTCTAATTAGACCCACACAATTCAGCCTCCAATTCCATAAATTCTGAAATATCATGCAAATATAGTCATTTTCTTCATTTCTTAGTATAGTTGGAAATAAACAGTTTGTTGAGAGACACTGTGATTGGAATGACTTATGCTGACCAGTTCCAATTTCCTCTCCTTGTAAACTCTATTTAGTGTTACAAAAACAATTCAAAGGCAGATTGCAGGTGCCATGCTTCTCCTCTGACCTTTAAATCAAATTTAGTATTTCACAGAGTGGTATGCCTTCCAGCAAAACCTGACAGCTTAATAAAGTGGAAATTTTCTGCAATAAATCTCAGAATTCTTCTACCATTCATGAAGGAGGAGATCAAAGCTTTACCTTATTGCTAACTACTTCTGAACAAGGACTTATGAAAGTCTAGTAGAATCAAAACATGCGTTGTTAAATGTTAAGACTACCCTAAATAATGAAAGAGGAGATCTGTGTGAGTGACAGAAAGATAATGAGAGAGAGGGCCCAGGAAAGGAAAGAGAGAAAGAAAGGGAGAAAGGAGGAAAGAAACTATTCATTTTATTACAGTTCTACCAGGAAGAGTATGAACATGGAAATCATAAGATCTCAAGTTTAGCGCTGATGAGTTACATGAATTGTACTTTCTTCCCTGCTGAGTTTTTTGTGTTACAGGACAAAATGACCTGATGGGTTATTCTACATTCCCAACAACAAGCACTGAATCTGGGTCAAGCATTTGCATCCAAATTCAAAACCAAAAAGAAAGAAGAAAGACAAAAATCCCCTCTTTTCTGCTTCTATTGTCAGGAGAGAATCCTGATCATTCTGATCAGAAGTAAAGTGACCAGATATTATTTTTGGAGACAGCTACAAGTTTCCTGCTGTTAAGGAAGGTTTCAGAGAAAGCTATTGTGATAAGATACCCTGGTCAAAGTTAAGGATGCTCTGGAGCAATTTCAATCTATCCTATGAAAAAAAAGGAAAAACAAACAAGACATAAAATGCTACTCTTGCACTCTGTAAATAAGAGTCTATTGACAACAAAGGGTTCTCAATGATTGACTTAGAAAAACTAAGTCTAATACTGAAGCACAAATAACTTCATGCCAGCCTTCAATGCATGAATGTACTTTATATATAGAATCAGTCAACACGCATTTATTAAGCACTTACCATACTGGACACTGCATGATTCTTGGGAATACATAGTCATGGTCATTATTTCTAGCTGTAACTCATACACACACACACACACACACACACAGATAGGTAGATAGGTTAGGTACATACGATAACTATCTCATTTGATTTTTACAACCCAAGGAAGTAGGTGCTATCATTGTATCAATGTCACAGATGAAGAAACTGAGGCAGAGGATAGGTGACTTGTTCAGGGTCACATAGCTACTAAGTTACTGAGGTTAAAATTGAACTCAGTTCCTCCTGATTCCAGGCCTGTTGTTCTTTCCACTGAGCCACCTGTAATATACACAAACACATAGATGCGCGTGTATAAGTATATATGTGGACATGTGTATGTGTGTGTATATATATATATATATATATATATGCAGGTGTGTATAAAAACATATACATGCATATGCACATATGTGTATTAGATAGCTAGGTGGTGCAGTAGATAGAGCACCAGATCTGGAATCAGAAAGAACTGAGTTCAAATCTAGCCTCAGATATTTACTAGCTATGTGGCCCTGGGTAAGTCACTTAACCTTTGTTTGCCTCAGTTTTTTCATCTGTTAAAATGGAAGTAATAATAGCACCTATCTTCAAGAGTTATTGTGATGATCAAATGAGAAAATAATTGTAAAGCTCTAAGCACAGTACTTGACACATACTAAAGAAAGAAAGAGAAAAAAAAGAAAGAAAGAGAAAGAAAGAAAGAAAGAAAGAAAAAGAAAAGAAAGAAAGAAAGAAAGAAAGAAAGAAAGGGGGAAAAGAAAGGAGGAAATAAAGAAGGCAAGAAAAAAGGCAGGAAAGAAAGAAGAGATGAAGGAAGGAAGAGAGAAAAAAGAAAGAAAAAGAGAAAGAAAAGAAGAAAGGAACAGAGGGAGAAAGAGAGAGAAAGGTAAGAATTTATATGCACACACATATACATACATACATATATGCCCACATACATACATATATACATGCATATGTATTGCACAGAAGAAAAATGAAAATCTCTATTGGACCAATACAATATTTTGGTTAAAGTCCTAGAAGTAATAAAAATGCAATGGTGTTCCATTGGCAGAAGAGCCAAACTAAAATTCCATAAATTAACTAAACTATTCAGGCAAAAAAAAAATTTGCCTAAAATATTCTCTTAATTTGCCTTTGTCAGTGACCTCATCTCAATAACAGTAAACCAATATTCCAGGAAGAAAATGACTCCTTCATATGAAAGCGAACATTAATGTCTTCATAGAAATCAATTTTCCTTGAACAGCTTTTGACAGAATTATGATCTTCAAGCAGGCTGTGTTCTGTCATTTTCAAGGTAGTTTTCTAATAATGGACATATTTCCTATTATGATATCACAGAGATGATGTGCCATAATGGATAGTGTCCTATCTGAACACTCTTCAGTCTTCTTTGCTGGATTATCATCCTCATCACCCCCTCTAACTATGATTGTATACCTAAGCCTTCCTCTATTCTTTCGTTATACCTAACTTGTGACTTCATCAGTTCTCAGGGACTAAAATATTGTCTCAAATACAAATATCCCCCAAATCTATACCTTCGGCCTTAGTTTCTCTCCTGAGCTCATCATATATATTCAATTGCTCATTAGTCACTTCAAACTAGATGTTCTGTAAACATCTCAAATACAATGTGTATAAAACTTAGTTCCTATCTCCCTCCTTCAAAAACCCACCTCTCTTCTAAACTTGCCTGTTTTTGTCAAAGGCATCACTATCCTTCCAGTCACCCTGATTGTTAATGTAATCTACAACTCCTCACTCTCACTCATCTTGGCAAATCTTGTTTCTCCCTTCCCGATATTTCTCACATCCATCCCCTTCTCTCCGCTCATATGGCCACCACCTTAGTCCATCACCACTCACCTGAACTATTTCAGTAGCTTCCTAATGAGTCTCCCTGGCTAAAGTTTCTCTAACTCTAACTCATCCTCCACAGTACAGATACAGGGGATTTTTTTTAAGTGTAGATTTGACTCTGTCATGACCCTACTCAAAATGTCAATTGCTTCATATTGCTTCAAAGATTTAATCTAAACTGTTTTGTTGTGCTTAAATTTAAAGCCCTTCATAACTTGGCCCAAACCTACCTTTCTGACCTTAGTATATGTTACCCCTTTTGTGACACTCTGTAGTACAGCTAAATTGACTTTGTTATTTTTCATACATACCACTTATCTCCTTTCCTTATGCCTTTGTACTGGCTGTACCCCATGCCTAACTTGCACTCTGACTTCATATCTGACTCTTACAATACTTAATTTCCTTCAAATTGCTGTTCAAGAAATACTTTCTATATGAAGCTTTTCCTGGACCTTCCAACTCCTAGATTTTTCCCTAACTTCAAAAATGGCCTTATCTTTGTCTTATACATATATACATACACACACACACACACACACACATATATATATATATATATATACATATATGTATGTATGTATTTGCATACATCATCTACCCCCAACAAAATGTAAATTACTTGAGGGCAGAAATTACATAATTTTTGTCTTTGTATCCCTTCTTCCTAACACAGTTCCTGATACAAAGTAGGTTTTTAATAAATTAACATTAATTAATTAAAGTATTTGCCTAAGGTCACACAGCCACTAAGCACACAAAGTAAACACTTGATAAATTCAGATTGAATAAAAGTGAACAAACTGGAAGAATTGGGATTTGAACCCAGATTTTGAGGCCCCAAATCAATTGTTCTTTCTACTACACCATAGTACCTCTTAAAATGGTTTGTAAACTATCTTAATGGAGGGATTTCCAACAACCATAAGTATGCTAATTTTCATTATTCCCATTTACAGATGAGTAAACTAAGGCTCAAAGCAGTCAAGTTGACTTGTTCAGGCTCAAACTGCTAGAAAACACGTGAGATGAAATTTGTATATACACTCCCTTGATAGCAACTCCATTAAATTTTCCACTATAACACATTGTCTCCCCAAGGCAATGGTTCTTGCTTAGCTAGTTGGCAGTGAATTGCATTTCGTCAGTTTATTGTCCTTCATTTCTTATTATGCCTTTTCTGCATCTCTGGCTTCCTTCAAATCCCAGTTAAAATCCCACCTTCTACAGGAAGCCTTCCCAATGCCCCTTAATTCTTGTACCTTCCTTCTATTGATTTTTCAAATGTGTCCTGTATATATCTTGATTGTTCATAGCTCTTTGTATGCTGTCTCCTTTATTGGATGATGACGTCTGTGAGATTAGGAACTATCTTTTCCCATTTTGCATAACTCTGGCACATAAAGTCTGCTGCATAATAGGTATTTAATAAATATTTAACAATTGATAAATTAACATAGACAAACAATAGAAATAAAAGGGAATGTTTGATGTGGAAGAACAAAATATCCCATTTTGGAAATATATGTCTTGAATAGACAAGTGAAATGGATAACTGAAACAATATTGATAACTCAGTACAATACACACACATATGCCTCTGTGTGTGTATAAGTTTTCTCTAAATAATGAGTTAATTTAGATTCAGAAACAATTATTTCTTCTTTATTCACATCTAAATAACAAAATGCAACTGCCTTGAAAATGGTAGTATGAAATAATTTACCATGAACTTAGGAAAATAGAAATTCAAATATGTTATGGTTAAGGCAGGACTGTAAATCAAATTTGTTTTATTTTTGAAAGAAAATGAGTTAAATTCCCATGAGAATCCACTAGCATTTCATTTATCCTTTGCTTACTTTTCCCTTTATCCTTGATATGGTCAAGTAATCTACTGTCCCCATGGTTTCAAACATATTTTGCTTGCCCCTACCAGCCACACAGGAGAATGAAATAGATTGAAAACAAAAATATTCATGTTCCTTATAGTTTTAGGAATATAATTTATGCACACTCTGCCTAGACAGATCTATGATCTTATCTGTGAGGATATTCCCTCAACTGATTCACATGTCAACTGCTCATGCCTTCCCATCTGGGACAGTTCTCATCCTTGGCCTTCTGTAAATTGTCCTCTTACAATGACAAAAGGAGACATTTAATTTAGATCATTAAAAATTCCTTGTTGAGGGAAAAAGTGTCCTCTACTCCTTGAGTCCTGGTATTTGGTTATTTACATTAGTTTAAATATCCAGACAAATGGATGCATTTTTTTTTAGTTGAAAGTTCTTGAATCCTGCTTTCTCAATGTCTGTATTTCCAGGGGCACATCCAAGTGACAATAAAATAATTACATAAGAAATTCTGTCAATGAGTTTCATCAATAATTATAGCTAACATTTATATGAACACTTTAAGGTTTGCAAAGCGCTCTATGTATATTATCTCGTTTGATCCCCACAAGAACCCTATGAGGCAGATGCTATAATTATCTTATGGGAAACTGAGGCCTAAAGGTTGAATGACTCACCCAAGGTGACACAACTAGTAAATGTCTAGTCTAGTATCTAGTGACTCTGGTCTTCCTGCCTCCTAAGTTCAGTACTGTATCCAGTATGCCACCTAGCTGCCTCTAATCTAGCATCTAGTAAGGAAGACAACATATTTGTATGGAAAAGGTAGTGTGTGTGTGTGTGTGTGTATCCATACATGTATACATATATACATATATATACATGTGTGTGTACACATATGTGTGTATATTTAAGTGTAAAGTTCTTGCCTGTCTTTTGGAATCTTACCCTAGATTGGAGAATACAATTCAGACTCAGATACATTTAACTGAAATACAAAAATGCTGTAATTACCAAAGTTATGAAAAATGACAGATTAGAAATTACTATACTTGTTTGGTGACTACATAGGGATAAAAATGACTACATTAACTGCAATCTCATCCCTCTACAAGTCAGCCTTTTCCTTTCCCATTCCCTATGCTCTTCTGCACACCTATCACACTTTGTTCCCTATAATCCTAACTCTATGATTAATAAGCTCCTCTCTTCCTAGAGTTCTGAATATTTAAGTTATTTTAAAAGACAATTGAAATACTGCCAACCTCTCCTACTCTGCCTCCCATTCCTTCAATGACCCCCCAAACACACACAAATACCAAGAGAATTGGTATACTTTCTCCCCTCTGTCACTTCTAGATTACTATCACCAAGGAACCTTTCCTCTTTTGAAGTTCAACCCATCCACCAATCCTATCCTCTTCCTATCTTATTGCTTTCATCTATCATTTTCTTTCCTTTTCAGGGAATTCAGTCAGCCTCTTCATGACAATCCCTACCACCATTCTTAGAGACTTCAATATTAATACTAAGGTCCTATGATCATTATGTTTGAATTCTAACATCTCTCTTATAATCACCTATCTTTCCACCTCTGTTTCTGTCTCTGTCTCTCAGTCTTCCTGTGTTTTTCTCTCTCTGTCTCTCTATTTGTATTTCTGTCACTTTCTCCTTTCTTTATCTGTTCTTCATCCCAACCTCAACTTCCGGTCCCTCTATACTTCTCTGTTCTTCCAGACCTCACTTTCTTCCATTCATTCTTGTCTCTGTATTTAATGAATTCAACTGAAGACATCTCCACTTTTGAATCTTTTTCCCTTTGTTGTTCTGATGTTAACATCATTACCTGTCCTCTATTCTAGGTTACTCCTACCATCCACCTGCTCTTCTTACTCCTATGCCAAAGAATGCCTATGGAAGAAATCATATATTAGTGCCTACTGGGTCAACAACATAATCATATTATCTAAACTCAACTGTACCTTCAATACAGTATAGAAATCCCTATTCTTCCCTGATTTGCTTATCTACTGCTTCCCATGACTCATCTTATAAACCTTCTCATTTCTCTTACATCCTCCATTCCCATTTCCTATCCCATTTCTCTACGGAAAGGACCATGTCTTTTTTTATTTCTTGAGGAAAAAACATGAAGCTGTCTGTCATGAGTTCCTTCTCTTTCGATACTCCATACCTGAAGACTTCTATACATTATCCTCTCCATATACCTTTTGCTCCATCCAATTATTCTCTTCCTCCTGTAGATTTAGCTTTTTTTCCCTACCATATACACTGTAAAATCATGTTCATTCCAGACTAAACACTTATTAACCTTATATTTTAATCTAACTCTCTATACAGTCTACCTATGTAAAATGAAAACATCTGAAACAACTGATACATGTGAACATTTTTCCTTACATAGTACTCCCTCTGAGTTACTCCCACCAATTAATACTCATTCTGGTAAGTTGGGACCTTAAGGTGACTACCCAAGATTCTAGGAACAACCCTTTCCGTCTGAGTGCTTGACAGAATAGTTCATAAGCCCCCATTGGTGTGCTTACCATTAATAATCAACCAGTAGATAAACCACCTTTCAGCAAAGGCATTTATTAAGATGATATAGTAAAAACAGTGGCTACACAACATTCCCCACCTACACTCCCCCCCAAAAAAACCTGGGATACACTTTCCCAAAAATACACAAAACATCTATGGAAAGAGTGGACACAATAATAGCAAAGTACACATGTAGGGAACATGTGCGAGTTGCCAAGACAACTCACAGCTAGAAGAGTTGGAATACTTTTCTCTCCTCATGCAGTCTACTCTGCCACCCAACTCTCAGTTTCCATGATTATTTCTCTCTTGTCTATTGTCATCTTTCTTCTTTGCTACCTGGGGTCATACTCCTTGAAGGGACTTTATACTTCACATGACTTTCTTCATTGTTGTCTCTCTGGTGTATGTAAGTACTATTTCTGAAAGGCAATTTTATGTTAATAATCAATTAGTAACAGGAAGCATACCAGTGGGGACTCATGAATTATTTTATTAGACATTTAGACACAAAGAGTTGTTCCTAGAATCTTAGTCACCTCTATGGTCCCAACTTGCCAGTGTGAGTATGAGTTGGGGAGAGTAGTTCTCATATATATAATATATATATATAATATATATATATATATATATATATATATATATATATATGTAATTTTCCCCCAATTATATCTCAAAATAATTTTTAAAGAGACAGTTAGGTGGCACAGTGGATAGAGTCCTGAAGTCACGAGGACCTGAGTTCAAATCCGGCCTCAGACCAAACACTTGACACTTACTAGCTGTGTAAACCTGGGCAAGTCACTTAACCCCAATTGCCTAAAACAAAATAAAGAAAATAATTTTTAACATTTTTTAAGTTCCAAATTCTATTCTTCCATCCTTTAATCCCTGCCCTCCCCACTCCTTGAAATGGTAAGCAGATACATGTGCAATTACATAAAACATTTCTGTATTAATCATTTTGTACAAAAAGACTCAAATAAAGGGAAAACAATGAAAGAAAGTGAAAAATAGTATGCTTCAGTTTGTATTCAAAAGATATCGGTTTGTTTTCTGGAATTTGATAGCATGCTTCATCATTACTCCTTTGCTATTTTCTAGAGTCATTGTATTGTTGAGAGTAGCTAAGCTATTCACAATTCTTTATTGAAGAATACTGTTGTTACTCTGTATAAAGTTTTCCTGGTTCTGTTCACTTCACTTTGCATCAGTTCATGTAAGATTTTCAAGGTTGTTTTTTTTTCTTCTGAAGTCATCTTGCTTGTCATTTCTTATAGCACAATAATATTCCATCATAATCATAAGCCATTCCCAAATTGTTGCACATCCCCTTGATTTCCAATTCTTAGTCACTACAAAAAGAGCTGCTATAAATATTTTTGTACAAATAGATCCTTCCCCCGTCCCATTTTTTTCTATATCTTTGGGATATAGACCTAGCAGTGACATTGCTGGGTCAAGGGGTATGCACAGTTTTATAGCCCTTTGGACATGTTTCCAAATTCTTCTCCAGAATGGTTGGATCAGTTCACAACTCTATCGACAATGTATTAGTGTCTCAGTTTTCCCATGTCCCCTCCAACACTTATCATTTTTCTTTTTTGTCATATTAGCCAATCTCATAGGTGTGAGGTGGTATCTCAGAGTTATTTTAATTCACATTTTTCTGATAGTAGTGATTTAGATCATAACTCTGATTTCTTTGTCCAAAAACTGTCTATTTATATCATTTGACCATTTACCAACTGGGGAAAGAATTGTATTTTTATAATTTAGACCCAGTTCTTTATATATTTGAGAAATGAGGTCTTTATCAAAGATACTTGTTACAAATTTCTTCCTAGTTTTTTGCTTTCCTTATAATTTTGGTTGCACTGGTTTTGTTTGTGTAAAAACTTTTTTAATTTGTAATGCTCATTCTTTTTTAGTCATAAATTCTTCCCTTATCCATAGATCTGACAGATAAACTATTCCATGCTCTCCTAATTTGCTTATGGTATCACCCTTTTTGTGTAAATCATGTACCCATTTCAACCTTGTCTTGGTATATGGTGCAAGATGTTGGTCTACACCTAGTTTCTGCCATACTGTTTTCCAGTTTTCCTAGCAGTTTTTGTGAAATAATGAGTTTTTGTTCCAGTAGATTGGATCTTTGAGTTTATCGAATACCAGATTACTATTGTCATTCACTATAATGTAATTTGTACTTAATCTATTCCACTGATCCACCATTCTATTTCTTAATCAGTACCAGAATGTTTTGATAATTACTTTGTAATACAGTTTGAGATCTGATATGCCTAGATCACTTTCCTTCACATTTTTTCATTGATTCTCTTGATATCCTTGACCTCTTTTTCTTCCAAATGAATTTTGTTATTATTTTTCTATCTCTATAATTTTTTTTTAATAATTTGATTGGTAAGGCACTGAATAGATAGATCAATTTAGGTATAATTGTCATTTTTTGTTATGTTGGCTCTACTTACCCATGAACAATGAATATTTGTTCAATTGTTTAGATCTTGTTTTATTCGTGTGAAAAGTGTTTTGTAACTGTGCTCATAAAGTTTCTGGGTTTGTTTTGGCAAGTGAACTTCCAAGTATTTTAGATTGTTTACACAGTATTTTAAATGGAATTTCTCTTTCTATCTCTTGCTGCTGGGCTTTGTTGGTCATATAAAGAAATGCTGATGTTTTATGTGGGTTTATCTTATATCCTGCAACTTTGCTATAGTTGTTTAATATTTCAAGTAGGTTTTTTTAGTTTATTCTCTATGATTCTCTAAGTATAACATCATATCATCTGCAAAGAGTGATAGTTTTGTTTCCTCATTGCCTATTCTAATTTGTTCCATTTCTTTTTCTTCTGTTATTGCTATTGCTAACATTTCTAACACAATGTTGAATAATAGAGATGATAATGGGAATCCCCTGATTCACCTCAATTGTATTGGGAAGGCTTCTAGCTTGTCTCCATTACAGATAATACTTGCTGGTGATTTTAGGTAAATATTATTTTATCATTTTAAGGTAAGCTCCATTTATTCATATGTTCTCTTGTGTTTTTAATAGTAACGAGTGGTATATTTTGTCAAACACTTTTTCTGCTTCTATTGAGATAATTATGTGGTTTCTATTGGTTTTGTTATTGATATGGTCTATTATTCTGATAGTTTTCCTAATATTAAACCAACTCTGCATTCCTGGTATGAATCCCATCTGATCATAGTGTATGAGCCTCATGATATGTTGCTGTAATCTCTTTGCTAGTATTTCATTTAAAATTTTTGCATCAATATTCATTAGGGAAATTGGTCTATGATTTTCCTTCTCTGTTTTGACTCTTCCTGGTTTAGGTATTAGCACCATATTTGTGTCATAAAAGGAATTTCGTAGTACTCCTTCTTCACCTATTTTTCCAAATAGTTTATATAGTATTGGAAATAACTGTTCTTGAAATGTTTGATAGAATCCACTTGTAAATCCATTTGGCCCTGAAGATTGTTCCTATGGAGGTCATTGATGGTTTATTCAATTTATCGTTCTGAGATGGAGTTATATAAGTATTTTACTTCCTTTTCTGTTAATCTGGGAAATTTATATTTTTGTAGATATTCATCCATTTAATTTAAATTGTCAAATTTATTGGCATATAATGGGACAAAATAGCTCCTAATAATTGTCTTAATTTCCTCTTCATTGGTGGTGAATTCACGCTGTTTCATTTTTGATACTAGCAATTTAGTTTTATTATTTTCTTTTTAAACTCAAACTAATGAATTATTTGGTTATTTTGTTGGGTTCCTTCTTCATAAAAGCAGCTTCTAGTTTTATTTATTAGTACAATGGTTTTCTTACTTTCAATTTTATTAATATCTCCTTTGATTTTCAGGATTTCCAATCTGGTATTTATTGAAGCATTTTAAATTGTTCTTTTTCTAGTATTTTTAGTTGCATGTCCAATTAATTGATCAGCTGTTTATTGATATTATTGATGTAAGCAATTAAAGATATAAATATTACCCTAAATACCACTTTGATGGCATCCTATAGATTTTGGTGTGTTGTCCCATTGTTGTCATTTTCTTTAATGAAATTACCTATTGTTTCTATGATTTATTCTTTGACCCACTTATCTTTTAAGATTAGGTTATTTCATTTCAATTAATTTTTAATCTATCTTTCCATTACCCATCACTGAATGTAATCTTATTGCATTATGATCTGAAAAGGGTTTTTATGTCCTAATATATGGTCATTTTTTTGTGTAGGAGCCATGTACTGCTGAGAAAATGGCATATTCCTTTCTATTCCTATTCAGATTTCTCCAGAGATCTATCATATCTAACTTTTCCAGAATTTTATTCACCTCCTTAACTTCTTTCTTGTTTATTTTTTGTTTAGCTTTATCTAGTTCTGAGAGGGGAAATTTGAGGTATAGTATAGTTTTGTTATGTTTACTCCTGTAACTCACTCAACTTCTTCAGATATTTAGATGCTATACCATTTGATGCATATGGTTAGTATTGCTATTACTTCATTGTCCACGGTACCTTTTAGCAAGATGTAGTTTCCTTCTTTATCTCTTTTAGTCAGATATATTTTTGCTTTTGCTCTGTCTGAGATCAGGATTGCTATCCCTGCTTTCTTTGCCTCAACTGAAATATAATAGATTCTGCTCCAGACCCTTACCCTTACCCTATGTGTGTCTCTCTCCGTTTCAAATGTGTTTCTTGCAAATAACACATTGTAGGATTCTGGTTTTTACTCCATTCTGCTATCCACTTCTAATTTAAAAATCTTTGTTAAGATCTTCTTAGAGTTCTTTTTGGGCCTGAGACCAAATTACATTTTTATTTCAGGCTTCACATGTACCCATTTTGGCACTATTGTCCTCTTCTAAGTTTGTGACTTGATCATCCCTGTCACCACAGTAACTTTTTATAGTCAAGTTCTTTTTTTGTTGTTTCTTTTTTGCTCATTTTTTCCCTGTGTATTTAGTAACTTGGTGCTTTTATATGAGAGTTGGTCTCTAGGCCTGCACTATCCCAAGCTTTTTGTCCTTGAGCTCAGGGTCTTGCTTATGGTTTTCACTGGGATTCAGGAACTAGCTGTTTGCTTGCACAAGAGGATTTGCTTTACTTCTAGCTTGTATTAGAGGGTGGGGTTCCATGCTGACCTTCCCAGGGTATGAGATTTCTCTGCTGGCCTGCCCCAGGGACAGAGTCTTGCTACTACGAAAAGTCTTTCTTCTGGTTGTCCCTGGGGAAGGGACCTTGTTGCTGGTCTGCCCTAGTGGCTAGGCCTTACTACTAGGTTGCTATGGAAACAGGACCTTTCTGGGGGAGTGGGCAGGCTCTCACTGTTGGCCTGCACAAAAGGAGAGCCTCACTTCTGGTTAGCAAATGGGTCAAAGCCTGGCTAGTGACTGATGCGGGGTGTGGAGCCACTGGGATGGAGCCTTGCTATGCTGCAGAAACTGTTGGCTTGCCTTGGGGGCTGCTGGTTTGCAGGGGGGTGGGTCCTGGATGGTGAATTGTCCCAGGCTCTGACCCCTGCTGCAGGTCCCCTGCTGTAAGTTTGGCTGCTCCTGCTCTTGTGATCTTGCTCCCATTCTACCCCAGTGAGACAGACCTTTCCTCTTGTGCTGGTCAGTTCTGAGGTGGTTTTCAGGTGGTTTGGAGGGAAATTTGGGAGGGCTTCAGAGGGTTCCTTCCTCACTCCATAATCTTGGCTCCAGAAGCCGTATGTTCCTCTTTTAAGTTAAACTGAAATAAATTCTGTTTTCTTCTTGTTCTGACCTATTACAACATATTACAATATGGTTTTTAAAACTCCGTTTAGAATTAACTTTCTATGGTTTTAGCCAACCAACAAACATTTGTGCAAATTGATGAAATCTTAAACTGTTAGATCTCCCTCTGAACATGTTGAAAGTTGCTGCCAGGTGGCATGCCAATGAAGAGGGGAGGGAGAGAGAAATACCTTTCTCTCCCATGCAGAGATCACCTCCAAGAAGTCTTTCCAAGCCTACACTCACCTTAACTCTCCATTTTTATTTAATGTTCCCCTGGCCATAGCTAAATTGTTTTATTTTTTTTTTAGCCGATCTTGTTTTTCCTTTTGAACTCAAACTGAGGGATGTTCATATTTTGTAATGGGATCACTGGGTGTGGCTACAATTTTACAGTTGTTTTGACATGATGTTACTGCATTAAAACCTCATCATCTATGACTATCTCAACCAAATTGCAGGGGGGAAAATCACGTTAATCATCCCACACACACACACTTAGATATACTGCCTTTTTTTTTTACATTTCTGCCATTTTTAATGATGATTCAAGAGTCAGTCTGAACTGAAAAAAAAAAAAAACTTGAGTTATGTCCAATGACTCTCTTCCTTATATTCCCCCAGCAAGATCAGGAGACTGTTGCTTACCTCCTATGGCTCACTCAAAGACCTTTCCCCCTAATTCTCCTATTATTATAAACTTGACAAACATTAACAAACATAAAAATTTCCTTAGACAAAGAATAACAACGATATTAAATAGGAAACATTTGATTTCTGTTACACACAGCTTGCTTTTTAGATATATACTAAATTTAACAAGGTAGTTTCAACTCACCTACTTGTCTCTATCCCCTTCTGAACTTGCTTCTGCTATCTTCTATGCATCTTTTAAAATGTTTAATGCTCAGAGACTTTTCAGCAAAAAAAGAAAAAGGCAAAGTAAAAATTAATAACTGTAATTCCTTCAATGCTGAAGGTACAATGGTTAGAATTCCAAGCTTTGTCTGTACAGTTCTGAGACAATTATCTCAATAATGAAAGCTCCTTGAGGGCAGAGACCAAAGGTTATCTAAATTTTGTTGTTCCCCCAATGCCTAGCATAGTTCTGTGCACATCAGCATTAAGGACCTATACTTTCACAGGTGTGGAAAAATGAAGCTTGCAACCAGTCCAGATGGTAGAGTTCACAGAGTACTAGACCTGGAGTTGGGAAGATGAATTCAAATCCCACTTCAGTCCCTTGATATCTGTGTAACCTTGTCTCTCTCTCTCACCCTCAATTTTCTCATCAGTAAATTGAAGATAAGAAGAGAGCTGGGGTTAAACCTGTTTTAGTATGAACTGTTAGCTAGGAATGGTTTTTACATTTTAAAATAAAAGTTTCATTGTATCTAAACAGTCTTTTTGGTTGTTGTGAGGATGTAATAAGATAAAATATAATAAGAACTTTGAATCCTTAAATTCTTTTGTAAATGCTACTATAACCAATGGTTTTAGAAAACTGCTTAGGTTCAAAGAGGTTATTTGACTCTAATAAGTCAAAACTCTCATTTGTTTTAGCACCATGCCTCTCATTCTTCACATGACAGGCATTTCATGTTTGTTGAATGACTAAATGACAGAATGAGTATGGAATGAATTCAAATTCCAGTAAAGTTGGTGGGAAAAGTAAAGAGTTTTTCATCTGAAGAAATCAGCTTGGTTAGCTTCACTAATCAAATTCCCTGGCGATTGTCCCAAACTTTGTTATGCCTAAGCAGACAGGAATGAAGTCAATTACCTGAAAATTTTGCATTCTTAAAACCTCCCATTTTCAACTGAGGCATTAAGACAATTTAGGTTACACTGGTTTAAAAGCATCTCAATTTTTTCCAAGTTACTGGGTGCTTGTCACCATGTCACCAAAGACCTAATTAGTTAATCGAATTTTTCATTTTTTATTTGCATAATAACAGCTAGCATTTCTATAGTGTTTTAAGGTCTGTAAAATGCTTTACAAATATTATCTCATTTGATAATAGACCTCACAAAATGGTAAGTACTATTGCTATTCTCATTTTATCAATGACAAAACCGAAGCAGACAGGTGCTAAATAGCTTGCCCATGGTTACATAGCTAGGAAGTGTCTGAGGCTGGATTTGAACAGTGGTCTTTACCCACCACGCCAACCAAGTTGCCTTGGGAATCATAGGGCACAGCTACATATTTTTGCTTTGAATAAAAATTTCCTTTTGACTTACCATGCAAAGTGATATAAAGCAATGTGAAGTAAGTCTTATCACCTGACACTGCTACATGACACCACAGAGAAATTTCTTTGGTTGGATGAGCAACACATTTAGATAGATTTCTCTTCTCATCAACCTCCCAACCCCACATAATGTTGCCATTTTGCTTGCACCTCTGTTATACACTTATCATGTATTATGTCTAATTATAGTTCTTTGTGTCGATGTTAAGTTATTAAGTTTCTATTAAGTTCCATAAAGACAGGAACAGTGTTGAACCTAAATCCTAGCACAGTGATCAACACACAGGGTGGATATTTAAGTCAATGTTTGTTGAGGTGAATTGGACTCTATTAGATAACCTTCTAAAGAATCTTCCGCTTTCTGGGAAGGATTCAATTGCCCCAAGATGTTGGGATGTAGTACTAAGGGCAGTGGTCTCACCATCAAATCAGTCAACAAGCATTTATTAAGCACCTGATATCTGCCAGGTACTTCACTAAGCATTGGCAAAAGCCAGTCCCTGATCTCAAGCAGCTCATACTCTATAAGAGATAGCATGCAAATGTCTATTATAAACAGGATACATGCAAGATAAATCGGAGATAACCTGGGTTCAAGTTTTCTCTCTCCTGTTTATTAGCTATATGGTCCTGGGCAAGTCATTTATCCTGCTTATCTCACTTTCCTCATCCACAAAATGAGAATAATAATACTTACACTCTATCTCATGGGATTGTGTGGAAAGCATTTTGTAAACCTTTAAGAGCAGTATAAATGTGAAGTATTATTGTTATTATTGCAGTAATACTATAATGCATGACTTTCCCCACTCTCCAACCAAATCATACTCATGGAAAGACTCGATGCAAGGAGTAAAAAAAACATCATGAGTAATTTCTCTTCCAGGCTTTTCGTCCCAACAGCAACAACAACAAAAGATACTTAGCATTTATATAGTACTTTGGGATTTAGAAACATGTTATTTCATTTGATCCTCAGAACAACCCTATAGATATGTGCTATTATTATCTCTATATTACAGATGGGAAAACTGGGCCTAAGAAAGATTACATGAGCTGTCCAGGGTCATAACCCTAGTGTCAAAGGCAGGATTTCAGTGCATATCTTACTGATTTCAGGTCCATCACTTTGTCTACTATGCTAAATAGTTGCTTCTAAAACCAATTCCCATATTTGAAGAGCTCTTACTAATGAGAAGGATTTATACTTACTGATTCAATGCTCCTAATGCTACCCCCATTGAGGACATCTCTCTCTCTCTCTCTCTCTCTCTCTCTCTCTCTCTCTCTCTCTCTCTCTCTCTCTCTCTCTCTCTCCTCTCTCTCTCTCTCTCATCCAGAGGAGTCAGAGCTGAGATTTTGCCCATTGTTTGTATTCCAATGTCATATCAAACCAGAATAAGTTGTCTCCTCTTTCCTGTTCTGCCCTCTAATCTCTCACACAGATACATGGTTTAAGTACCTATTTATAATTAACTTTCTATGGTTTTAGTCAATCAACAAACACTTGTATTAAGTACTGAAAATATAAAGAAAAGCAAAAACAGTATCCCTGCCCCTAAAGACCTCACATTCTGAATGAATTTCTGTGTTTTCTATTTTTAAGATGGTGTTGAAAGGAAAGGGAATGGAAAAGTTCCAATACTGTGTTTTGAGCACTGTGCTAGGATTTAGATTAGAGAGGGTCCCTGTCTTCATGGAATATAATAAGTAGCTTAGATACCAGCATGGATAACTAACTGTATAAGAGAAGTGTAAGCAAAATGGCAATATTATATAACGTTGGGAGGTTGGTGAGAAGAAAGGAGATCTGGATGAATGTGTTGTCCATCCAACCAAAGGTATTTCTCTGTGGTATCATGTACCAGAATCAGCTAAGTGTCACTTGATAAGACTTACTTTACATTGTTTTATATTACTTTGTATTATAATGCAAAAGGAAATTTCTATTCAAAGCAGAAATATGTAGCTGTGTCCACATGATCCCCAGATAATCTCAGTAAACATCCCTAATATGACCTTCAACATAAGAAAGATTTCAATCCATTCTTGGTTGGGAAATATGTTATCTCCCTAATATTGCTTTATGCACTCCACTTTGCATCTGCAGCTTTGCCTGGTTTCAACTCCCTAGAAAAAGATCCCTGATGGCTCTGCTCCAGATAGCCCAGGTGGTTCCCTTTCCCCCTCCCTTTTGTTTGTTATATTCCTCCATTAGATTGTAAACTCCTTGAAGGCAGGGAATGCCATTCTCTCTTTCTTATGTGTATACCCAGTGCTTAGCACAGTACCTGGCTCAGAGTAGGTATTTAATAAATGTTTGTGGAATTGAATTTACTGAATTGAATTTTACAATTGAGCAAGGTCTCTTTAGACAGCATTGTTATCATAGCATCAATAAGTTTATATCCTCAATTTTTTTAGCTGTCTTGGTTTCATAAGGTAACACATACTTTTTTGAATTATCAATTTTATGTATTTTTCAACTATTTCACAAAATACATTACCATGTGTGTGTGTGTGTGTGTGTGTTAAAACATGTCCCAAATGTCTTAAAACAACTAAAGCTTTAAAATTACACTAAAATTTTTGGGACATATTGAATTGAGAAAATGATTTGTTAAGAGGAATTCACTCTTCTATTAATTATAGATTACTGACTAAGTGCTGAGTCTACCAAACAGACATATTCTTCTTAAAATGAAATGATCTATTTTGCAGCCTATCAGGTGTTATTTCTTTCCTTCCTTTCTTCCTAGAGTTTTATTCTAAAGAACTTGAAAATATTAAATGTTGCCCGTCAAGGCTCAGGAAAGTCATGGCTACTGGGCACAAGAACTCTGCCCTCCCTCACCTGGGAAGTGTTGTCTACCCAGATACTGGATACATGTAGGTTGGACTATATATAGTGGCAAATGATCATATAGTTGATGTCAGGCTTTTGCCGATCTCTCTGGCTTGATGAAAGGGAAATAAGCTACATACAGATTATCTGTATCTCATTGAGAGGGGAGAGAGATCACTACCTATCCCAAAACGAGCTGGATGGGATGTGTTTCATGCAATACCCCTGCCCAGGGCATCCATTAGTTTGTTTATTCTTTCCCACTTAACTTTAGTGCTTAGCATCTTAGCACCCCTTGATTCAGAGCTTACCCTGAGGGCTGCATCACAACCAGCTGGGCTTTGATGATTTTTTGGCCAGTGTTCCAATCAAGCAGTTTCACTAGGGAGATACAGCCCAGAATCATCAGTGTTGCATCTCAACTACCACACTTATCTCATACATAGTTATTCATGAATAAGTCTTTCCCCAAACTGTAAATTTCTTGAGAGGAAGATCTATGTCATGTCTGTCTTTGTATCCCCCTAGAATTCTGAAAGTTGTCTTGAACATAATAAGCCCTCAACAAATGTATATACCAGTGCATTACTGGTATCCATAAAAATATTTTTAAAAATGAACCAGAGGAAAGTCCATAACAAATGAGATAACTACTCTTGAGGATTTATGTATTGGGGAAGGGGGTGCTTATTAGGGAGCCCAGTCTGTTTTCAATTTCATGAGTTTTACAATCAACTTGAGGAAATTACAAGGTATGTATCTTTATTGGAAGGACATTCCCCTGGTTCCTTTAAGAGGACACAAAGAATTCCTCTAATTGGTTCCCAGTGCATTGGAGTGCCTCCAAGATGATTGGCAACTGAGAGTCAGGGATATGGACTCAGATGAGAAAGATCCCCCTTCCCAAAAGTAAATTGTGAAATGACCCTTTCCCTTTACTCTGGCTTTCTCTCCCTTGGACTTCCAACAAAGAGCAGGAGGAGAGGATATTTCTACACCACACACACACACACACACACACACACACACACACACATGTGTGCAGAAAATGGTGACTGGCAGCAGAAGCAGATGGCAAGTTGTCTGTTTGCTCCATCAACCTAAGAAAGGAATGGATTTCAATTTCCTTACCACATTCTCCCTCTTTGTTTCTTTTTCTGAGCAAAAGTCACAGAATGGTACTTCCATAAAAATTCTAGAGTTCCCAATATTGAATTCCTGAGTTTCAGAGTTCAGACACTATTTTCCTGAAGAGATAAAATCCCTCAGAAAGATTTCTCTATAGCTGAAGAACTGAGGCCGTACTGTGGTGAGGCAGTAGAGAGGGGGCCCAAGATCTGGAACGAGCCAACCCTGCTGCTGCCATGAGGTGAATGATAAATAATTGTTCAAATCTCCCAAAGTATCTTTACCTCCTAATTGGAATCTAATGGGCTATTTGAGAACTTTCTGTTTCTATATTTGTTCTTGAATTCTTGGGAATCCTTTGTGTCTTCTCCATTTTCCATGGTCAGTGAAATACTGCCCCATACCTGACAGCCCTATTGTACGTTGAGTTCCTATACAGGGGCAGGAACCCTGTTACTAACCTTTGAGGAAACAAACATATGAGCAATACCTAAGCTTTATTCAGGACCTTCTGCTGGGGCAAAACTTTTGATCGGGGACAAGAGAAGGGAGAAACTGATCATCTTGGATTTCAGGCCTCCAAGATCAAACTTGGACCATGTGAATTGTTTCAAGGAAGAAAAGTAGAAGCTTGTCCACGGACCCCATAAGAATAACATGGACAGGAGTTGCATCATCATCATCATCATCATTCTCATCACATTGATGTAATGCTTATAATGTTCCAGGCACTGTGTTAAGCACTTATTTTTTTTTCCCCCACAACAACCCTGGGAGTTAGGTGCTATTATTATCCCCATTTTATAGTTGAGAAAACTGAGGCAAAAAAGACATTAAGTGACTTTTCATGAGCCATATAGCTAGTAAGTATCTACAGATGGATTTGAACTTACATATTCCTGAAGCAACATGGTTTTCTAGTCACTAGATCACCTAGCTGCTCCAAGGCGGAAGCTACACATGATAGAAAGGCATGGAATGATGCTGATACATTCTCACTGAGGATTTCATGTGATGAGACAATTGATCCACTGAAGCCTGAATGAATGATTTTTTCTCCCACGAATCTAGCCTGAAACTGTGCAGTTACCTTCTGCAGAAAGATTCTTAGTCACATGTGCCAAAGACAAGATCTAAATAGGTATTTCTAGATTACCAAGGCCCATTGATAACTAGAGAGCAGCAAACAGGAAAGACCAGAATAGGGTGAGCAAAAGCTGACAAGAATCAGGAGGTGGGGGGGGGGAGCAGCTGACTAAATTTAGGTATCAATGAAGGTCATGCTTGGTTCCCATCTGGATTTTTCTCTTTTCCTAACAAGAGCTATTCACTAATCAAATCTCCAGAGAGGGAACAAATGGAAGAGAAGGTGCTTAGAAGAGAATTCCCTTCAAAGAGCTAAATCTCTGAGATAATTATCTATTGTAACCGTTTAAGTCCAGGTTTGGAGCCAGCCTTATTTTAAGTCATTTAAGTTTTTCAACATTACTGATAACATGCCCCTGGTATCCAAACAGCCTCCAAACACTTAGGTAAATTGCACTCGAAATAAGTAAAAACTTAGCTCAAAGTGGATTGATTTCTCTTTCCTTCCCAGGATGCCGTTCTGGTTTAGATGTTAATCAATAATGAAGAATTTGTCTCCTAGCTTAGCTGTAACTTTATATGAAGCAGACTTTAAAATGCAAGTACTTCAGTTACTTGACATAGGCCTCTGACAACTTCTTGAATAGAACCCCCCAACCCCATATCTTGTGGGTGCCTTTGCACATAAGGGAGAGAGCAATACACTATATACTGAGATGCATATATAGACACAAACAAACACATTCTTTTAGAATCTTGTGAACTTAAATTAGGTTTTGCCAATGGGACTGCATGACCTACTTAGAAATTCAATTATATTCTTTTTTATTATATCATAAGGTCTGTAGTTTTGGTTTTTTTTTTATTCCATTCATGTGGAATGTAATAAAGGATTCATGACATGGATTTTTAAAAATACATACAAAGGACATTTAAATATTATTATACAAAAAAGCAAGTTTAAAGGGAAATTATTAGATAGCAGGGATCTTGAAGGAGTTTTGACACATTTCATCCTCAAGATTTAATTGTGTCTTCAAAGTTTTCCTTGTACACTATTGAAAAATACAGACTTTGGTGTTGCCAAATAGAGGACACTTCACTCTGCCTTTCCTGTAAGCTTCTGGGAAAAGAAATTGAGAGGGCAGGGCTTTTGTTCCCTAACTAAGATACCACTCATAAAAACAACAGATGAATATGATCCCAGAGTAAAAATATGCTAGTTCAAATTGGGCCTGTATTTTAATAGGGAATGAATTGGCATTTTCTTCTGTCAGCTAATGAAACAGTTGGGAAAAATTGGGGATGAAAAATGGACAATTAAAGGGTTTCTCAGGAAACAAAGAAGATTTGCACCTCTTTTAGTGATGAGTCGACAGTATCTTTTGTGGAAGGCATGGATTGTGTTCTGCCAGAAAGTGATAATGGGTAGAAGCCTGGAGTTCTCCAAGTTATTGGGCTAAAGGGTCTTTGTGTTACTTCTGCAGATTGTAAAGATAGCTGCCAGAGGCTTGGAAGCTTCAGTATACCTCAGGGTAACCATTCCCTTTCATATGAGCTCAAGTATATTTCTCTAAAGTATTTGACTTGATGGAGAGGAGGAAAAAGAAAACAGTAAAACTTTCAGCCTTGGCAGCTTGTGAGATGAAATAGAGGAACAAGGCCCCAAGGAACAGACTGATGGGCTTTTTTAGCCATATCCTGTCTCTAGAGTCAGTTAATTGAATGTGCTTCACAATTCACCAATCAGATTCCCTAGTGTGCCCAAAGATGCATCAAATGGGGATGAGGTCTTAGAGAATGCAGGGGTTAGGTAGAAAAAGATATAGGGATTAATTTGTCCCCAGGGACATACCTCTAAAGATGGAGCGACCATTAACAAATGGCTCCTTGTTCCCCAATTCCAATACTGGTGATGACAAAGTTCGTTCTTTCTCCTCGCTAATAAAGAAATAATTATGTGACCAAAGAAGAAACCATTCTTTTAACTAGGTATTAAAACCATAAATGTTATTATTGTTCTTTGAGTGGCTTAAAATACTTGAATCTTACAAGAAGGTTACTGTCGGTTCCAAATAGCCACTAGAACATTGAGGAAGAAAGAATAAAGAAGCTGTCTTGTTCTGGGCTACTTGACCCTGCCTGCACAGGCTCTTCCTTAATGATAAGAAAAGATCTTGACTTGCCCGTTTTTTCTTCATTTTTTCTTCTTAAAATGTATTATTTTAGAAGAGGCAACTTGGCATAAAAGATAGAGGGTAAGGCTTGGAGTCATAGAAGACATGTTCAAATCCTACTTCTGACACATACAAACTTCATAGTAAGTAATAGCCTCATGGCACCCCACATAGCTAGCTAAGAGTATGAGTTACTGACCTGAATTAATGGAAATAGTTTACATACTAGAAATTCCCTACACCAATGAAATACAGCCCCTTCTCCAAATTATCATAGGCCAAATGTCCATCAACAAAAACACTCAAATAAATATGTAAAACAAGGAGCAAAAATCTAACCTTCAGTCTTTTGTCCTTTAAAATAAATAATTAATTAATCAATAAACATTTATTAAGTGTCTACTGTATTCTAGACACTGTGCTAAGAATCTGACATTAAAAAAAAGTCAAACAGTTTCTGTCCTCAAGAAGCTACATTTTCAATACTAAGGCAACATTTACACATATAGGCACGTTAAAAGCAAATACAGGGTAACATTGTAGAGGACAAGGAAAGAACTCTAATGGCATTTGAGCTGTTTTGGAGGAAACCAAAGATTATAAAAGGTAGACATGAGAGAAAAAGCAGTCTAGCCATAGGCAACAGCCTGTATAAAGGAATGGAGATGAGAACTGTAACGTTGTATGTGAGCGTTGCATGTATGCCAGTATGGCTGAAGCATAGAAAACATGGAGGGAAGTAATGTGTAAAAGTAATGGGAAAGTCAGAAGAGGGCAGGGGCAGCTATGTGGCTCAGTGGACTGAGCACTGGGCCTGGAGTCAGGAAGAGATGAGTTCAAATCTGGCCTCAGACACTTACTAGCTGTGTGACCCTAAGTTGATCGCTTATCCTCTGTTTGCCTTAATCCACTGGAGAAGGAAATGGCACACCACTCAGATATCTTTGCCAAGAAAATTCCAATGATAGTGTTGGTGTGCCATGGTCCACGGGAACACAAAGAGTTGGACATGGCTGAAAAACAAAAAGGAAGGGGGAAGGCTGTGATCTGCTTTAAATGCCAAACAGGCTTTATATTTGATCATGGAGGTGATAGGAAGCCAATGGAATTCATCAGGGGTAGTAGGGAGAAGGATTATATGGTCAGAGCTATACTTTAGGAAAATTAACTTAGCAGCTCTAAGAAGAATCTCTTACAGTGAGGAAAGGTTTGAGTTAAGGAGACCAAATAAGTTAATTGTTGAAATATTCCAAGTACAAGTTAATGAGAGCCTAAAATTGGATAGTCCCTATGTGAGTGGAAAGAATGGAAATATATGGGAGAGATGCTGTGGATTCAGAAATAGTTAGAAACAAGATTTTTTAACTGATTGAATATAGAGGGTGAGTGATAATGAGGAGTCAAAGATGACACTAAGGTGGTGAACCTTAGTAACTGAAAGGAGGGTGGTGCCCTTGATAGTAATAGGGAAGTTCAGAGAGGGGTGGGCTTTGTAGGGAAGATAATGATTTCTTTTCTGGAAATGCTGAGTTTGAAATGCCTACAGATCAAGTTCAAAACATCTGATAGAAAGTTGGCAATATATAGTACTGCAGTTCAGGAAAGAGACTATCATTGAACATATCGATGTTGGTGTGTAATGAACAGAAATAATTCACCAAACTATGGACGATAATTAAGTCACTGAGTGAGAAAGGATGGGGGCAGGGAAGACATTGCTTTGCAGGACACCCTTAGCTGATTGGCATGACACGGATAATAATCCAACCAAGAACACTGAAGAGTGGTCAACAGGTAGTAGAAAGAGATAACAGTGTCATAAAGTACCAGGAACTTGGTATTCTCAATAGATTTCCAAGCTAGGTGAGGGTGACTGAATTCTACCCATTTCTTTCTTATCTAAAGGTTCAGAGTGTTTGAGCCTGTTTTGTTTTGTTTTGGGACTGAAGATAGCCACTTGCATGCCTTTCCATTTGCCATTCTAACTCCCTTTGTGACCTATGGTGATTGCTGCAGGACCACGCATGAACACTTTACAGATGACCATGATGTACCAGACTAGTAACACTGTATAACATGTTGCCTTAGGGGAAATGAATTAAACACACCAAAACAAAGTGTTCTCTATCATTCCTATTGAAACAATTTAGAGGATAAATAGGTAAAGTAGCATGGCATCTTAGGAAAAGCACCGGTCCTTAAGTCAGAGGATCTCAGTTATAATTCTGCCTATACTACAGGGATTTGTATATGGACAGGTAGATAGATAGATAGATAGATAGATAGATAGATAGATAGATAGATAGATAGATAGATAGATGGATGGATGGATGGATGGATAGAAAGATAGATAGATAGTAGATAGATAGATAGATAGATAGATAGATAGATAGATAGATAGAAGAAAGATAGATAGATAGATAGATAGATAGATAGATAGAAAGATAGATAGAAAGATAGAAAGATAGATAGATAGATAGATAGATAGATAGATAGATGATAGATAGATAGAAAGATAGATAGATAGATAGATAGATAGATAGATAGATAGATAGATAGATAGAAAGATAGATAGATATACACACATATAATGGATGTGTCTGTGTTCATATGTGTGTATATGTATGCACATAATATGCAATTTTTAATATAGTGTTCCTCTGTGATCTTATGTATTTTTATGCATTTAAGAACATTATTTTGAGATACTCCATAAGCTTTATCTGAGAAAGAGTTCATGGTAACACACACACACACAGTGAAGAGACTTGCCTTTACTGCTTTACTGATTTCTCAATGAGTGACTTTGAGCAAGTCATTTCACTTCATTGGACTTCAGTTTCCACTTTTGTAAAATGAGGGAGTTGGACTAGGTGATTTCCAATAGTTTACTTCCATTCTAGTATTCAGTGAAATACTTAGGATCATCTTGCACCAATGGAATATGGAGATATAGGATTCAGAACCTATCTTCACTCATTCTTAAAATCAAAACATATAGCCACCACCATCTATACTGTCTTCTCTGGCTCAAAGCAGATATATGTCTGTGTGCGTGTGTTTATTTAATAATAGGGCCTTGGTTAATTTTAAGTACAACTTATGTGTAAACCCTTGGTCTAGGCTAAAATGCTAATTATAAATTATTTCCCCCCACTATCAAACATTCTCAAGATATCCCAGGTGGAGATTATAATGAGATGTGTCAGATGGCATTATAATGATTCTCCCAGTCTATAATGAGCTTCCCAGTCTAATTGTGCACAGCAGGACAGACGTACTATTGCTCATAGGTGTATGACACCCATTGTACTCACACAGTGTTTTCTGTATTAGAACAAGAGCAGAATACTTAGTGAAGGCTTTATATTTATTTGTTTGTACTGTTGTTTTCAGTGGCAGTCTTTGTCAGCATTTACAACAGCCCCAAATTGTAAGCTCATGAGTTTTCCTTTCTACTCATGTCCCTTGGACTGAAACTGCCATGGTTTCTGACCTGCTGAGTAAGAACAGCTAACCCCAGCACAATCACCACCTTCTCCATTTGGATTCTATCCTTCTCCTGTGTGCCAGTACACAAACAATCACAGATTCTTGCCTTAATCCCTCATTTTGAACAAGCAGAGAATCAAATTTCCTTTTCTTAAATAATAATTTGCCAAATCTACAATGTGTTACAGACCATTTTCAGTGGTCATGGTAAGTGGAATGAAGTGGAGGAGGGGTAGGGACAGAAAAGGCAAGAAGAAATGCCTCAGATCATTGAAATTCCATTCCATTTCATATTTATTAAATATCTGTCATGTGCAGAGCACTGAATTAAGAGAGATTAAAAAGTGAGATGGGGGGGAGACACACACACACACAGACAGAGACAGGGGCAGAGAGAGAGAGAGAGAGAGAGAGAGAGAAAGAAATAGCTATTATACATAATCAGAGAATGAGTCCAGAAATGTTTTGAGCACCAATTTTAATCTTTTACCAACAGATCTTTACTCACTACTACTAGTTGGGGCAGGTTGGGGAGGTTACTGATGCCTCAGTGAGAATAACTTTTGTTCTTATGTTTCTCTGGGAAAAGTCCTATTCTAGGAATCTGAACTCATAGGTTCCATTCTCAGTTCTATCATTTGCTGACTGTATAGCCTCAAGCAAGTCATTTGATTCCTCTATGCCTTATTTCATTATTCATAAAGATGGGCTGACAAGGTTGTCATGAGGCTTAAATGAGATAGATGTGAAAATAATAATAATGATACTCAAATGGATCTCTGATCTCATCAACGTGGGCAATTTTTCTAACAATTACTGCTCATCTATATCTGCCAGGCCTGTGCAATTCTCGTCCATCTTCCTCTATAAGTTCACCACAGTGGGTGAACCCAATACACTTGGGATCTTCATCACTGTCTTTTTACATCAAAAAGATACCAGTGGAACACATACTCTCCAACAGTTATTCTTTGTTCTTACCAACTGACCAGCCCATCTTCTTCAGCTTTGATTCCTCATGAACTGTGATGTCCTATGACTCACTGCCATGCAATTTTACACTGAAAAAAATATTGGTATTTCAAAAATAAACCACTGTTTCAAGAAGAAATGTGGCATAATTAAAAGAACTTTGCAGTTTCCCAGAGGTCATCCAGCCTGATCTCACCCTCTTCTTCAATGCTGGGTCCAACTCACCATCCATTTGCGATATTTGTCCAAGATGTACATATTGATGGTCAAGTTCTATGGGTTTCCCTTACATATCAAGATCTAGACAATAGGCAATCTTCATTTTCTTGGGGTTTTTTGTGTGTGAATTGCTAAACAAAAGCCTTTCAAGTAAATATGGACCTTATCAAAGAGACTACAATATTCAATATTTGCTTTATTATTACAAAGCACTACATAAGGTAAGCTAATATTTATTTTAATATTAATGGTCTCACACTTAAAGCACTAGCTATTATCATCATTATCATTACCATCTGAGTCTCCCAACAACCCTGTGAACACATTATTTTTCCTCCAAACTCTCTCTTCTTCCTTTTACTTTAACTATTAAGGGCACTAGTACCATTCCCATCACCCAGGATCACAACTTAGATGTCATCCTTGACTGCTCTGGCTCTTTCTCTCTGTCTCTGACTCTGTCTCTCATCAACCCTATACAACCAGCTGTCAAGTTTTGAGATTTTTATCTTTATAATATCTCTTACATATATCCTTCTCTCCTCTGACCCTGCCCCCACCATAATACAGATACTCTTCACCCCGTCTTGGACTATATATAGCCTACTGATTGGTCTCCTCCCGACATTTTTCCCCACTTAAATCCACCCTCCCTTTAGTTATCAAAATGATCTTCCTAAAATGCAGTTCCTAATGGTACCTCCCTGGCCATTCAAAAAAATCCAGTGAATCTCTATTGCCTGGTATTAAATGAAAAAAATCCTCTGTATGGCTTTTTTAGGGTCACACAGCTAGTAAGTGTCAAGTGTTTGGTCTGAGGTCACATTTGAACTCAAGTCCTCCTGACTTTAGGGCCAGTGCTCTATCCACTGCGCCACCTAGCTGCCCTTCTCTATGGCCTTTTAAAATCCTTCATAACCCAGACCCTTTTTACCTTTCCAGGCTTTTTATACCTTGTTGTTGTTGTTCAGTTGTGTCTAACTTCATGGGACTCCATGGGCACTGTTCTTGGGGTTTTCTTGTCAAAGGTTCTGGAATAGTTTGCCATATTCTTCTCTACTGTGTCCTCATTTTATAGATGAAGAACTGAAGCAAATAGGGGTTAAGTGACTTGCCCAGGGTCACACAGCTAGTAAATGTCAAGGGTTAGATTTGAACTCAGGTCTTCTGGACTCCAGGCTTGGTGTTCTATCCACTGCACCACCTAGCTGCCAATTTTACACCTTACTCCCCTCCATGTACTCTGCAATATAGTAATGCTGGCCTTTTTGCTATTTCTTGCTGATGACATTCCGTCTCCAGACTCCCTAGTATTTTCACGGTCTGCATTTCACTGTATTCCATGTCTGGAATTCTCTTCCTCCTCATATTCACCTTCTAGCTCCTCTGGCTTCTGTCAAGTCTCTTCTTCTGTAAGAAACCTTTCTTAATCCCCCTTAATCTTAATGCCTGCCCTCTAAAACTGCCCCCAATATGTCTTGTCTATATCCTGTTCACACATAATTGTTTGCATACTGTCTTCCGCATTAGTCAGTGAAATCCTTGAGGGCAGGAACTGGTTTTTTGCATTTGTTTAAATCTCTAGTACTTAGCACACAGTACCTGGTGCAAAGCAGGTGCTTAGTAAACTGTAGTTGACTGACTGTGAAGCAGGTATGCAAGTATTGTTGTTGTTACATTTTGCAAAATTGTGATTTCATTAAGGGAATGCCAGTGAGGAACTTTCTCTATCTATGCAGATCTGCAACTTCTCTGTGATTCTTAGTTTTACAGAATTTCCTGATGATTGAAAGTTAAGTGATTTCCCCACCAACACAATACCTGTATATAGCAGAGGCCAGAATGCTCTGTCCACTCTGCCACAATGATTCTCTTCTCCTTTTTGTACAGCTGAGGAGAATGAGGTAGGGAGAGGCTTTGTGACTTGCCAAAGGTCAGGTAGCTTAGTAAGTGACCCAGATGAAAATGCAATCCCGGTCTTCTGATTTGCATGGCAGTGCTCTTCCCACTCTACAAATTTGAGACACTGGTAATATATGTGTTATTATTGTCCTCTTTTATTTCCCCAGCTCAGCATTGAGGGATGCCAATGGTTGCTAAGTACTGAGATTACAAAAAGGCGAAAACCAGAGAGACAAAGCCCTGAATGGCCAGCCCTTGAATCAAGGAGAGTTGAATGTAGGCAAAGCCATTGTTTTATTGTCCATTTGGAACAGAATTTGCCTCATAGTACAAGTGTGAGTACATATTCTCTAACCAGCACTGTCACTCCCATGTGTGATAATTAACACAGGAGAAGACCTGCTATGATTTCTCCATTAAACATGAATGGGGTATGAGTCAGTGTGGGCTCCCATCCATTATGGGAATATGTGTGCTACTCTGATTTGCATACCAATAACTAAAAAAGATTCATGGATCCATCTTTGAACATAAAATTTTTTCATTACATAAATTACCCTAATAACTCTAAACCTATTAGGCTTTCTGTGCTGCCTATCCAGATTTCATGATTTTTCCCCCATACCCCATCATGAACTTTTTCAGAGTAACACAAGGTTGGTTTGGGTTTTTTTAAAACTTTTTTTTAATAGAGTTTATTCTTCAACTGGAATTGGCTAACAAAACCTGTGACAAGTATAGCTCCTGAAACAATAAGATGAAATCTGCATCATTATGTCAGAACCTGGTTTCTCATTCTATTTCTAGCTCATGTCCCAAAGTCTTTAGCTGCTAGAACTCAAGAGGAATTGTGCATCATATTGCTTTGTGAACTACCACAGAAATAGAGGTTCAGGCAACTGAGTTCTAGTTCTGCTTTAAGAACTAATTTGCTGTGTGACTTTATTTCTCTGGTCTTCACTTTTGTTATCTATAAAGTCAAGGTTTGGGACTAGATTCTCTCTAACGTCTCTTCCAATTCTGATAATGCTATCACTTTTAGTTATAAGATAATTATGTGACGTAACAGCATTTTTTTTCCACACAGAGACCAGAATACAGCTTTTTTTTTTAATTTTAAAATTAGATTGGCAACCTTTGGTTTTATACAACCTTTATTTCCAGATATATAAACTCTTCTCCCCTGTGTACCAAGCCATCCTTTTCAACTGATACATTAATTAAAACAAAATAAATTTTAAAGAAAGTAAAAGAAGCTCAGCAAAACTAACCAAGACATTAGCTCAGTTTGACAGCATTTGCAGTCTTTTGTACTCATAGCCTTTCACCTCTACAGTGTAGTCAGTAAGTTACACTTCATATCTTTTCTTCTAGGACGTATTTACTCATTATAATTACACTATGTTCATGTTTTTTTTCTTTTTTCCATTTACATTGTTACAGTCATTTTGTATATTGTTTTCCTGATTCTGCTGAATTGGCATTGCATCAGTTCATAGAAGTCTTTCTAGACTTCTCTGAATTCTTCATAGTCATATTTCTTTTGGAAGAGTAATATGCCATTATTATATATCACATTTTTAGCCATTTCCTAGTCAATGGACAGCTACTTTGTGTCTAATTCTTTATTAACACAAAGCATATTGCTACAAATGTTTTAGTGCAAATAGGAACTTTCCTTCTAATCATTCCCTCAAATAATTCCAAATTGCTTTGTAGAATGGTTGGGTGAAACCAGGGCTCCACTAAAAACATATTAATATATCATATATATATATATATATTAAAAAGTGGTTTAGAGCAGTTGTTCTCTAAGTTTGGCCTGAGGCTCCAGGTGGTATCAAGCAGAAATGTTTATAAGTAGTGATTACTGTGTTGTTCCAAGTTAGAATTAGCTATTTAGGATTATAGACCTAGAGATGGAAAGAATCTCAGAGGTCATATTGTCTAACCTCTTCATTTTACAAATTAGGAAACTGAGGCCCAGGAGGGTGAAGTGACTTGCCCAAGTTCATATAGGTAGGAAGCATGAGACATATAATTTGAACCCAGATGGACCATAAGTTGGAATTGAACAGAAGGAAGAAATTAGGGTAGGTGATAATAACAATAATAATGATAATAATAGCAGCTAACATTTCGATAACACCTACTATGTACCAGGCACTGTGCTAAATGCTTTACAAATATTATTTTATTTGATTCTCACAGCAACCCTGGGATGTTGGTGCTATTATTATTCCCATTTTACAGATGAGGAAACTGAGGCAAACAGAGGCTAATTGACACCCAGGGTCTCATAGCTATTGAGTATCTGAGGGTGGATTTGAACTCAGGGATTCCTGACCTGATCAAGCATCAAAGAAGTTGCATGGTATAATGGAAAGAGCATAAGCTCTAGAGTCATGGAGCCTGGATTCAAATCCTACCTCTGTTTCTTACTACCTATATGAGTCACTCAACTTCTGTGAGTCTCAGGATCCTCATCTATAAAACGAAGTGGTTATACAACATGGCCTTTGAGCTATGTTGACCATGAAGACCTTTGAGGTCCTTTCTGGTTCTAGCCATACGATCCTGCTGGAAAAATTGTGAAGCAGCTCAATTCCATTCTACCCCCAGCCACCAGAGCCTATGTCTTTAAAATTAATATTCTTCTGGAGATGTTAAAGAATCAAGCCTTGTAATCTCAAAAGAATCACCACAGCAGGTTAACTCAGAGGTCAAGGAAAGGCACATGGCAAGTGTCAGATTGCTGCAGCCTTAGATGAATTAGATGATAAAAGTAGCATAAAGACATTATAAAGAATGTGAATGATCAGAAAATGGAATGGTTCAATCTCATAGTAAGAGTGAGGGATAACAGATAGACAGTCTCACTGTCACACTGTTTCCAAGAAACATTAAGTGAACCTCCAGTGCACAGGGTAGGTCTTCTATGGAGCATTTATGGAAACACACACACACACACACACACACACACACACACACACATATAAATTATAATAGATGAGATAGTGTGTTTGATTTGTACTCTGTCCCAGAGGATCTAGGATCCATAACACTGAACTCATAGAGTCACCAAAATGAAATTACTGAATTAAAAACAGACATAATTTTATTGATGGTGGTGGGGGTGTTCAGTGAGTCAGTTGGGTCTGACTCTTTGTAACCCTGTGGACCATACTATCCGTGGAGTTTTCTTGGCATAGATATTAGAATGGTTTGCCATTTCCTTCTCCAGTGGATTAAGGCAAACAGAAGTTAAGTGACTTGCTCAAGATCACACAGCTAACTAAGTGTCTGAGGCTGGATTTGAAGTCAGGTGTTCCTGATTCTGTGGCCAGTACTCTATCCACTGAGCCGCCTAATTGCTTCCTTTTTAAATTAGTGCCTTATCAAAAGCAACAATATTTTACAAGGAATTCTACCCAATTCAGTTCGATTCAATCCTGTAAGTACTTAATGAATAGGGACATCATATTTATATAAAGAAGTATAAAACCCAGTCTTTGCCTCATAGAGCTTAAACCCAGCTAAGGAGATAAGTCATGAATGAATGAGTGAATTTACTAAGTACTTACTACTGCCAAGTGCTGTGCTAAGATTAGAGACAGAATAGAAAAAGCCAAGTAATCTCTACCCTCAAGGAACTCCCACTTTAATTGGGGGAGGTAACAAATATGTAAGGGTTCGGCTGCAGGTGTATGACAAGTCCCAGAGGTTTCTAGTGTACATTAGCAGGTGAGATGGGAGTGTCTAGGAAACTATAGAGTACATAGCAGGGCAGATACTAAGTCTTGCTGATCTACAAGAAGGATTATATTTGAGTCTCAATTCATCCAAGCAATGTGAGAAGACACATCAGCTTTGCAGGCCCAGAGAAGGGGTGGGGAGATGGGGCTGGGAAGTCCTGGCCTATCACTATTGAGAAATGGAGTAGGCCCGAGGGTCCAAGTGAAATAGGGATGCTGGACGCCCTCCCAGAATTAGGAATAAAATTTTTCAAATATCAGAAAACAACATCAAATGCATTATACTTTGGTATCAGAATATGTAATGTTGACTGCATATATGAAGGATACATATATTGGGAAATTACTGAATATGTTGTTAAAGGATTTGGAATTTAAACCCAACTCTGCTATTTACTGCCTGTGTGACTATGTGACTTTGGACAAGTCATTTAAACTTTATGGACCCTAGTTTCTTTATCTTTAAAACTGAGAGGTTGGATTATTAAATCTCTAAGTTTTCCTTAGAACCTTAATATCTAGATGGTACAGTGAATAGAGTACCAGACCTGAAATCAAGAAGACCTGACTTCAAATCTGCCATCAAACACTTAGTAGCTGCATACCTTGGCAAGTTTTCTGTGTGTCTCAGTTTCCTCAACTGCAAAATGAGAATAATAACAAACCAACCTACAAGAGTCATTGTTAAAATAAAATGAGATAATAATTATTATAGTTCCCAGCACATAGTAAGCCCTTAATAAATTCTTGTTTCCCTACTCCTTAGAATCTAGTTCTAAAGTAGATTTAGAAATTATTACATTCTACATCTATAACTATATGACCAAGTATTCAGTTCTGATGACTGTTCAATACATGTAAGCTACAGAGAGTAGGTAGTCCATAAGGTCTTTTGTCTACCTAAGAGGACTGTATATGGAAAAAATATTGAGAAACAGTTATCTTAGTGACTCAATAGCAAAATCAAACATGGGAAGGTCTGGCCTCCACCATTAAGGTGTTTCTAGTTTGAGCTCTCATTTTCCATTTAGCCTTTCACAGATGTTCAGGCAGCTGTTTGGGGTCATTAGCTGGGCAGAAAGAAAAAGTGAGCCTTGGGGGCACGATGTGGATCCAAAGCTAAGGCTGATTCTAGAAGGGAAAATACATTTACAAGTAGATTTTAAATACAGGTAATAAGCATCGGTGAAGGCAAGATTTTTTGACAAAGATATAGTGATTGCTAATTTTAAACATTTATTACAAAAAAAATACCAATCAGGGAATATTCAAATTCATTCATAATTCTAGAATGGGTAGGCATGGGCAAATTCTAGGAGGTACAAAATGTATTTTGACCACAAAATTCATGCTCTTTATCACTGACATTAGGGTCAAAGTTAAGATGATACATGCTTGGAAATAAAGATTAAAGAAACAAGAATTTTTCAAGAAATAATCATCTTCAAAAAAACAGGCCTGAGTGGCATGCATCCTGGGTAATCTGTCCATGAAAAATAGGAGGCAGAGCAACTACACTCGAAGACTTGGGATTAATTAATGGATGTCATTTTTGTCTTTTTAACATGATAGAGCTGAAATGAGCAAATTAACATTCCTTCTAGGTCTAAATCCTATGATCCTAAAAGACTGGGTACACCATTCGTGGAACCCACAGGGCTCTGTCCTTGGCCCTGAAAAATAAGAGAGAAGAGGAAAGATGAGGGAAGGGGAGGAGAAAGAAAAGAAAAATCTAGAGAATGGGCATCAGTTGTGTAATACCTGAACAAACATGTTATATGCATGTAACAGAATATTACTGTGCAGTTAAAACAAATGGTTAAAGAGACATTTTCATAAAACCCTGGGTAGTATGAACCAAAGCAGAATGAAATGAGCAGAATCAAGAGTACAAGTTTTACAAGAACAATCATGTTGTCAAGAAAATCAACTCTGAAAGACTTATGAACTCTTATCAATACAATTACCAACCTTGTCTCCAGTGGACATATGATGAAGTATATTACCCATCTCCTGACAGAGAAGTGATAGATGCAGAACGAAACACATTTCTGGATGTAGCCACTGTGTACATTCATTTTGTGTGACTATACTTATTTATTACAGTTTCTTTGTGTCTGTCTCTCTCTGTCTGTCTGTGTCTGTCTCTGTCTGTCTCTCTCTGTGTCTGTCTGTGTCTGCCTCTGTCTCTGTCTCTCTCTATCTCTCTCTCTCTCATTAATTTGAGAGGCCAGAGATTGATAGGGGAAGAGGATCATTGAAACCTTTTTTAAAATCCACAGAAAAAAGAGAGGGAAGCACAGTCAAGCAAGACAGTGTTCAAAGTAATGTGTAGAATCATCCATTTTTAAAAAATAAAATATGAGATGTGATTCATTTTCATATGAAATCTTTTTGTGTTGTGTTGTACGTATGGAAATATACTATCTTTCAGAATTTTTTTTTAAAGAAAAAATCCCACTATCAAAAAACATGCAAGATAGATGATGCCAAACTTAATAACAATTCATGTGAAAATGACCTGTGTGTTTTAGTGGTCTCCACATTCTATATTGTCAGCAGTGTGACATGATAGCCAAACCAAAATCTAATGTAATCCTAGGCTGCATTAGTAGCAGTCTGGTATACAGAACATAGGATGTGGTTGTGTCAGCCTAAATCCAGAAGGTTATGTTCTAGATACCACATTTTAAAAAAGGGGGGGGGGTGAGGTTGACAATGAAGAAGTAGCCAGGGGAAGAAAGCTCATATAATCAAAGATGTACAAATAATATCAGATGTGTGTCTAGGGTGTTTAATATAAAAAAGAAAAAATTTTGACAAACATAATTATCTTCAAGTATTTTGAAGGCTGACATGTGAAAAAGTGGTTAAAGCATAGCACTATACAAAAAAGCATGGACTCTGAAATCAGGGAATTTTGATTTAAATCCTGCTTTTAATATTTTCTAGTTCTGGGACCTTGGGACAAACCACTATAACAACAACAACAATATAGTGAGAATTTACATATTTATAATATATATATTTTCCCCATTTTACTGATGAGGAAACACAGCTAATAATTATCTGAGGCTGAATTTAAACTCAAATCTTCCTGAATCCAGATCCAGCTTCTATCCACTGTGCTACCTACTTGTCTCACCTGCCTTTAACTAACTAGGTCTCTCCCCATCTATAAAATGAGAGCGTTAGATTAGATGGCTTCTAGAGTCCTTTCCAAATCTAGATCTATGACCCTGTGACTTATTCTGTATATGCTCAATTCAACTAAATAATATTTGTTATGCACCTAGTAAGTGAAAAGCTCTATGCTAAGTAACAGAAATAGACAAAATTAAAAAGAGTAGCTCCTATCAAAGAACTTGCATTCAGTAGAATTTAAGACCCCAAAAGGTAGAATGAAGGCCAATGAGTGGAAATTAGGAGATGGTAGATTTTACCTCTGGAACAGCCTTCTAGTAGTTAGTACTGTTCAATAGTGCAACTGACTTTTTAGCTGAAGAGCTCTCCATTCAAGAAGTGTTCAAATAGAGGCAGAACAGTCACTTGTCAAGAATATTTTCAAGGGTATTCCTCTGGGAATGAGGTGGGAGCTTGGGTTGGATGATCACTAATTTTGAGAGTCTTCCCTTCCTCCTTGTTATTGTTTGTGCTTCATTTTCAAAGAGGACCAATGACATCATGGGGTGATGTCTTGACTTGCGAGTGAATTGGATTTAAGTGTGGCAGAGTTGCGCAAAGTTGTCAGTCTCATTCTCTCCTCCAGAGTCATCAAAGCCCAGTAACAAGATAAAAGTGCAGATAACTGGTGGCCCAGGATGCAGTGGATGACCTCAGAGTCTTCAATGCCTGACCAACCTCTAAGTGCTCTACAATGCCTACTTCATTGGAACAAATTGTTCTCATCTGTCCATCCCTTCCTCCTACACAGACCAGGGTAGCAAATTTCCCAAGCTCATTAATAATATGTCTAAGGAAGCAAGCACTCATTTTCAACGGGGGCCACCAGTTGAAACCAACCAACTTTGCCAAGTGTGTGACCTTGTTGTTCCTTTTATCTGCCTGCCAACTTCACAAGCAGACAATCCTTGTCTCTTTCAACTCACTCCTTTCTCTTCTGAGAATAGGATCTTTATCTAATACACTGCCAAATCTATAGAGAGTAGGCTTCTTGCCTTTTGCCAACTGTGCGTCTTGGCATAAAACTTTCCAAGCTGTGAAACCATATATACATCAAAAGAGTTGTCCACAGGATTTGTGCCCAAGTGTGAAATGAAGGCACAATTGAAATTCAAGCCGGGAATGCCAAGGTATAAGTAGGCCTTTGTTATTCAAGATTAATAATTTCACCATGGCACTTGGGTCCCTCCCAGTAGCATAGAAATCAAAATGTAGCTAAATCTGTTGTGTAACTTTCACCCTGTCTAAAGTCTAGGCTGGATAAACACATTTCACTGTAATCTCCACTGTGCTTCAAGAACAAACTGGAGGAAATCCAGATTGAATCTAAAGCAGAGTCCTATCAGATGGTATCTTCTGTCTTCACAGTCTGACACGCAAAAAAAAAAGTGCCTTTTTTGTTTAAAAAAGTATTAACCAATCCATTAGCAAGCATTTATTGAGCACAAAGTATATTCATGACAGAGCAGATACAAATCAAAAAGTGAGAGAATCCCTGCCCTTGAGTAGCTCTGATATTATCTTATTATTAATACTTAACTTCAGTGTTTTAAAGATCAATTATTTTGTTGTTGTGGGTACTTCCTCCATCAGCATAGACCACAGCTTTTCTACATGTCGGTAGATTGTCTTCAAGGGTGTCTGTGACCCAAAAAAAAATTATAACCTGGTAGTCTATCAGGGAAATTGCTTTTCTGAGCTTACCTAGTCTACATTTGGACAAGCCATCACTAGGCCCCTACCTGAAAATTTTGTATCTAGGCATAAGTAATCAAATGGTGCCGTTCTACCAGCATAACCACAGAGAAACCAGGATCATTTCCATACTATAGTGAAACATCAGAGGACAAATTTAGTGCAGTAATATTATTAATAATATTGTTAATAATACGATAATAAGATCATAGATTTGGAACTAAATGTAACCTTAGTATTTATCTCAACACACACACACATCCATTTGACAGATAAGAAAACAGAGGCATAGGGAAGTAAAGTGAGTTGTACAAGTATACATAGGTAACTAGCACAATCAGAATTCAAATCCAAAGCTTTTAACTGGAGTCAGTCAACAAGCATTTATTAAGAGTCTATTGTGAGCCAGGCATTGTGCTAAGCACTAGGGATGCAAAGTAAGGCAAAAAATAAAATAAAATAAAAACATACACACACACACACACACACACACACACACACACACACACATATATGATAAATATAGAGGATAAGCATCAGCATCAATGGAGATCTCCCAATCTGGTATGCTATCCACTACAAAATATTAACAGCCTCTCCCCTGCACTCCAAAGTGTCTGCATCACATTCTTTTCTTTAAAAAAAAAAAAACACTTGACTTCTGATACCAAATTATGTGTCTAATTTACATTTTTATGGCAATCTATAGTTTTTTTTAATGTAAAGTAGGTAAGACAAGTGTTAGTAGGCCCATTTTACAGATAAGGAAGCTGAGGTTCATAGAGGTGAAAAGAACAGCACAAAGTTACATGATTCACAAGAGACAAAAACAAAACTCCTTTTGGATCATCTGATTTCAAGGAAGCTAGGTAGTAGAGTAGATAGAGTGCTGAACCTGTAGTCAAGAAGATAAGTTCAAATCTGGCCTCAGACCCTTAATAAATGTCTGATCCCAGGCCTCAGTTAATCTCTGTCTACCTAAGTGTTCTCATTTGTAAAATAGACATAATAATAACATCTACCTCCCCAGGTCAATGTAAAGATACACTTAGCTAATAGTTATAAAGTACATTGCAAACCTTAAAGTGCTATATAAATGCCAGCTATAATGACAATGATGATAATTGTTAAGTCTAATGTTCTTTCTGACACTGGATTTTGGGTGCCAGTGATATTTCGTTCATAGATTGATAGAATCTGAGTTTTAAAGAAATTCAAGGTCACTTACAACTTGTATTTGAAGATAACTCCCCTTTACAACATCTCCAAAGAATGGCCTCCTAGGCTCACCTGGAAACCCTCCCATAATAGAGAACTCATTACCTCAGGAGGAAGCCTATATCATTTTGGGGAAAGCTCTAGCTACTAGGAAGTAATATGTTTTCCTAAAACTTCTACCTTTTAATCTGAATTCTTCCCACTCCAGGCCTAATCCTTCCTCTATAAAATCAGGGCATGTAACAGATGATTTTAAAGCTTTACTAAATTTTTAAGTTTGTTTCTATTTTATAATTAATTTTCAAAGAGGCATAGCATGAATATATTTTCTGCCTGCAAAAAATAGTTATCCAGCAATTGGCAGGAAGTTTTCAATGACAGTTTAATGGTGATTCTAGAGTCAATATACCCCCACTCTCATCACCTTTTTTTCTTCTTGTAGCCAGGTAAGATTTCAATTTTCTCTGTTATGTGGAGAAAGGGCTAAATTGTTTTACCAATCAATCGCTTTCTATGTGACCATAGTTTAGTAAATACTACCCCATGATTATTTTCTTTTTCATTTTCCTAACTAGTCGGACTCCTTCAGTCCATGGCCACCCACTCTTCTGGATTCCAATTACCTCCAATAGCTCTGATTTCCCTTTTCCTAAAACAGGATTTTCATTTTGTGCCTCAAACCCCCACAGATTAAGTCCACTAAAGGCCCTCATTTTCCCTTATAGAACCCTTCTCTGCACCAAAACAGTGTTCTTTAGTGGGATACTCTTCCCCAAATGAACTAAGATTATCTCCCATCCCCTACCACACACACACACACACACACACACACACACACACACACACACACACTTCTTTTCCTTTTAATAGCTCCCTTTGCTACCTCAAGCTTTCTTCTCTAGCCCTTCTTCCTACTCAAAGACTATAGAAAGTAGCATACATTCATTGTTTATCATGGACCTGATTAGGGTATATCTTGCATTTCCTTCTGTCCTCCACCTGCCCTCTATCTGTTGTTGCATTCTCCCATTCTAGAATTTAGCTCCACGAAAATATATTGATTCACCTGTAGGTAACAGTGTAAGGTGCTTTGGATCTGCTCATTCAGTATCTGTTCTCTTATGTATTTAAATTCTGCTTTTCATTTTATATACGTTTAGAAATCAATCTCATTATGGTCCCTCAGTTGTTTGCTGTTGCTGTTGCTATTACTGCTGTTGTTGTTTTCAACCCATTAGTTTTCTTTCTCTTTTTTGGTTCCCTTTCCTTTTAATAGGCTCTAAAAATGACATCATTTTATTACCTGTGCTTTCCTTGGTAGCTATGTTTATTTTCCCCATGTCTCTGTGGGAAAGCTTCAAATGCCTCTCTTATTTAACGTCCATTTTTTTCATTAATGTTTACACTTGGAGTTCCAGGATACATAATTTGGGGATGCATCTTGGGCTCTTCAATTTTTGTTATAGATTATTCCGTTCCTTTCTGTAGTAGGCACAAAATAGTCTTGTTATGTTCAAATTTCCTTTCCTTTATATTAGAAGGTGTTTTACCTACTAACTTATAGAATCCATTGTTTGTTATTGGAATTATTGAATTTAACAACTGTGTTTTGGAGTTTAAAGGATAGCTTGGGGGGCTTATTGTTTTGTTTGTGTGATCTGTACATTCTTTCAAGTAGTGCTTTGTTTTCTATATTAAGAAGTTCTGGGCAGTTTTTTTAAAAAAAACATTTGTTCTTTAATTACGGTATTCAGGTTTTTTTTTTTGATTTGCCATGTATTTCTAGAAGAACTATATCCTTTAAGTTGTTTTCTATGCATCCTGTCTTCCTGATCAGTCTATTTTGCTTATATCAGAGGTCACCTGTCCTTTTAACATCATTGCTTTGTTTTTTTGCTTTCCTTCTTCCAAAGGGCCTTCACTTAAGTATGTTTATATTCCCAGTCTTTGTTTTTCCTGCTTCTTTGTACACACTTACCACCATAGATTCAGGTTTATTCTATTCTGTTAATTATTTTGGGGTATTGGCCATAAATTCGGACATTTGATCCATTTTAACATCTCTCAAGCTTCCAATTTCTCTTTTGACAATATAGTGCTATAATTCCATGTTCTCTTTAAAAATTCAAGAGTTCTGTCTCTCATTAGGTGTTGGTTCAATTTCCTTTGTCTTGTAATATTTTTTTGATGTGTTTCTAAACTTTAGATGTCTTGGTGGTCATCTCTTCTATTTTAGATCTTTTTCATTGATTTATCTTTTAATCTAGGTTTTTAAATGAAGTGTCTTCCTCCTGATGTTTCTGGTAATTTCAATCTTTATTTTTCCTTATATTTCCTTGTCACTCACTTTCTATCTTTTTTCTCTTTAACAGTTGGTTTATCCTCAGGGCTGAACCTCAAAGCTGTCTCAATCTCTTCATAAATTAAAGAATTCACTTTTCACCATACTTAGCCCCTACCCCAAAGAGCTCCTGGTGGAAAAAGGACTGACCCAACTGGATTCTAGTCCCTTTTCCTTCAGGCCCATTGCAGCCTCATACATTGACCTCCTGTTCTAGTTTCTCCAGGTTTTTTTTAGTTCTTTGGCTGAATTAAATCAGTGTCTACTATCTTTTGCAGGTTTGAGGGAAGGGGAGAGTGAGCATTCATAACAATGTTTCTGTCACCTTGGTGTTCCCTGTCCTCAGGAGATGACGAAGACATAAGGAAATTGCAGCTTGATGCCTCCCCCACTCCCCCACAGCCTACTTCTATGCATATGGCTGTGCCAACATTGAGATGTGTTTCTTGCTGCAACCAAATGCTGTGGAAAGGGCAAAGGTGGTATGTAACATCAGAGACTGTAGGATGAGAAGGAAATCTCTGAGTGGATCCCAAAGCATGAACTTTTAGGTAGGTTTGTAAATCCTGCTGGAGATTGGAGACTAGTGCAGAAGGGGTGCTGGGAGAGTACCTTAGAGATTAACATTCTCTACTGTTACTTTACAAGTAACATGGGCTTCTTCCTTTCTTGTCCCATGGAAATCAGTGTAATTGTTCAACTCTGAAGCATAATTCCTCTTTAGTTTGGGGTGAGGGGAGATGAGTTAATGGGAACCAGAAAAAATATCTAATCCTCTAGCTTGTTTTTCACATGATTTGTCAACTTCCCCAAGGTTTGTCAACAAATATTTGATGTATTTGCTTTCAGAGGAAACAGCTTTAAACAATTTTTAAAATTATTATTCTTGAGTAACCAAAGTTTTCAGTTCTGACTTCTAGTTCATCATACCATACCCCATAACTGTGAGTGTTTCCCAAGGTTCTGTCTTAGGCCCTCCTCTCTCTTAAGATTGTTTCTCTTGGTAATCTCATCAACTCCAATTAGTTTATTAGCTGTATGCATATGATTTACAGCTCTCTATATATAAAACCTGTCCTTACTCTGAACTTTTAATTTCTTTAGACATTTCAAACTGTATGTCACAGAGACATAACAAATCTGACATATCTAAACTACAACATTGTCTTTCTTCCCAAACTTTCCTCTCATAACATTTACTGCCTTTGTGGAAGGCACCACCTGGCTCCTAGGTTCATAATCTCAGTGTTTTCCATGACTCGACCATTATCCACCTCAATATTGAAGCAGTTGCCAATTTATTGCTTTGCCAAGTTGCTATTGTCATAATATTTTTCTTCTTGTTAATAATATGGAATAGTCCATCATTTAGTTGTTACTGTAAAATTCACCTCTTGAAAGCTGTTTCCTCATATTTCACTTAGATATTTCCTAACTTTGTGACTCTGGGCAAATCACAATTTCTCAGGCTTGGTTTCCTCATCTGTAAAATGTGAAGATTAATAGGACCTATCTTAGAAGGTTGTTGTAAGGATCAAATGAAACTATGTAAACAAAGCATTTTGCAAGCCCTAAATTACTATTAAATGTGAGTTATCATTATTATGAATAATAGTAGTTGTGTTATATCCTTTGATTGAATGGGGTTACTTCCTATTGAAGCAATCACTCCTTCCATATCCTCTGGCACCTTAAATCTTGAAAATAGAAAATAACTGGAAAACATCAGTATTTCAGATAAAAATGCAATACAATCTCTGTGATGTGACTGAGTAACTTCTTCATTTCTGCTTACCCAAACTTTAATTTAGCCAGTGCTGAAGATGGAGCAGACAAACTCTGCATTCAAGTGTGACATACCAATCATCATGAGAAACTGGATTACAGGCTCCACAAAAGTGAGGGGGAAGAAATATTTTAATTTTGTTTTTAATTATACACTAACAAAAGCTATTACAAATGAAGGAAGAATACTTTAAAATTAATTATCAGGTTGAATGCAATCTTCAGAAAGGCCTTTCAAAGCTTAATCAAGATAAAAAGAATACAAAATTAAATTTAAAAAAAATGCTTCTAAAAGATGAAATAATCCATGGAAGAGCATACAAAATCCTTCTGGGAGGATTAGACCCTGCTTTTTCAAATCACTGGTAAGCACATATTTGGCTATAGATACGGTCTAAAATTACATATCTATAGGTGTGTGTACCTCTATTATAACTTCCTGGTTGTTCTTCAACTTCAAATTTCCTTGCCTCAGTATTAGAAAGTCAAGCCCAGCCTACTGGTAGAAGTGAAGTAAAGCATGATTTTCTTTACTTAACTTTGCTTCCTTATTTCTAATCCAATCTATTCTGGTCTAACATGGTTCAGTTCAGCACACATTTGTCATGCACCTAATATGAGAAGAGCACCATGCTAGGTGCTAGGCATGCAAAGATAACTTAAAAACCAATCCTTAACTACAAGTTCCCTTTCTCTCTGGCCATCTTAACAACTATTTTTTCCAGACTTAGCATGTTTACCCTCAGATGACATGCTGGCAGTCCATCAATAGATCAATAACAACTAAAGGTATATCAGCCAGCCACTTGGTTTTGTACAGCCCTTGGGCTAAAATGATTTTTACTTTTTAAAATATAGTTAAAATATTATTTTAAAATGTAAAAAATATTCTAGCTCCCAGGCCCACACCATAAGGTTCCTTACAAGCTTGTATCCTAGGAACTCTCAGGGCTAGTTTTACCTTTTATTACAGTCAATCTAGTCTTCTCACTGTCTTGTATTTCTCCATTGGACTCCACACATACTATACCACCTCTCTGCTTGATACTGACCCTCCTCCTCCTCCTTGAAGACGCACCTTAAACTCTAACTCTTCTAAGAAGCCTTAGGAATCTAACTCAGACCCCAACTTATCTGCTTCTTTCCTGAATTCACACTGTACTAACAGTCACCATTTAGCATTTGATTTGTTTTGCTTTCCACTGATTGTTTCTGTGTGCATGTGTGTGAGCCTACTTCTGGAAATCTGTAATAGTGTGTAATGAAGCAGACTGTCCCTGAGTCAAAGCACATGCAGACATTCTAGGACCACTTCTTGTCAGTGTGAGGAAAAACCTTTTAATTGGCTGCTGAGCCAGAACTTTGTGTGCATACAAAAGTCACAGACTCTCTCTCCTCTCTGTCTCTGTCTCTCTCTGTCTCTCTCTCCCCACCCCAGTTCTGAATGGAATTAAATTGTTGCTGTGAACCTCTAAAGGAGAAGAGAGGTAGCCAAATGTCTTATCCCTCCACCCTAGTTGCCACGTGCACACAATATGACATTCCCATTTTTTATCTCTTTTGTGTTTATTTTACTCTGTTTCAAGGAATTTAAATATTAGCAACTGATTGGACCAGAGATGCATATTATTTTATTTGACCCTTACAGCAACTTTATTATATAGGTGTTAAAGGTCTTACTATTCACACTCTAATCTATTCTTCACTCAGCTTCCAAAGTCATTTTTCCTAAAGGGTAGGCCTGATCATGTCACCCCCTTATTCAAGGGACTCCAGTGACTGTCTATAACCTCTAGGATCAAATGTAAAGTCTTCTGTTTGGCATTTAAAACCATTCACATTTGGCCACTTGGGCCACTTTGAAATTCTCTTATACTTTATTTCCTTCTACACACTCTATAAAAGAGATTAATTATAATAATGATAATAACTAGAATTTATATGGCACTTGAAGGTCTACAAATATTTCATCTTTCCCTCACAATAATCCTGGGAGGTAGGAGCTATGATTATCCTCATTCTACAGAAGAGGAAATTGAGGCAGACATAGGCTAAGTCATTTACCCAAGTCACACAGATAGTAAATGTCTGAGATCTGATTTGAATTCAGGTCTTCCCAGACCCCAGGTCAACACTCAAGACTTGATGAAATCCCATCTTCTGCAGAAAACTTTTCCCATCCCCCCTTCCTCACATTCAGTACCTTTCCCTTAGATACTACCTTCTATTTACTCTGTCCTCTGTCTTCTATGTATCTAGTTATCGACATGATATTTCCTTCATTAGAATCTGAGGTCCTTGAAGGCAGGGAGAGTAGTTTTGCCTATCTCTTTACTTCAGCTCTTAGCACAATCCTGGCACATAGTAAGTATTTTGCTTGTTGACTGAATGACCCATTTCACAAATGAAAAACAGGAGGAAAAAAGTATCAGAGGGTAAATGGCTTGACTGAGGTCACACAGCTAATACAAATCTAGAAGTACGCAAACCAAGATCTTGTCTTGTTTCACTAAACAGGGGAGACTATAAACTCCTTGAGGGCAGAAACTGTGAGTTAACTTCCTTTTATCTCTCAAAGCACTTAAAATCATGTCTGTTACAGAGCCAATGCTACATGAATACTTTATTGATTAGTTTTATCCTGTTTCTGTTGCCTACACTAAACATTGCAAGGCTTGTCTTAGAATACATTATTTCAGGAGAAATACTCCAGTCTTTCTCTTGTAAAATTAAGAGTAGGACAATGTGTAAAACATTACAACACCAGAAGAGATATTGAGAAGCCACAAACACTTTATTATTTTGTTGTTTGACTGACAGGTGCAACAAAAATGTAATTTCCAATGCTTGGTCTCCCCACTTCTTCCCACCCCTATTCTATAATTGAACTCTGTATCTGCTTTTGGCAAAACTAACAGCCAGGCAAAGCTTATTTATACAATCATAGGGAGGTTTTTGATATAGAATTCTAAGGCACTGCAGTAATATTTTATTAATATTAGCCTTTCTTTGTGTAGAAACTAGCAGGGCTTCATAGACTCAAAGTATTAAAAAATAACCATATTTATCCCTTCTTGTCTCTACAGGTGAGTCAAACTCTTAGAAAGAGATATGAACACATCTACAATTAATGATTTATAGAAACAAGTTTTGTTTTCTTTAATATTATTTAATATTTATTTTTCCCAATTACATGTAAAAACAATTTTGACTTTTTTTCAAATTTTGAGTTCCAAATTCTCTTCTTTTCTCTTCCACCCATTGAGAAGGCAAGCAATTTGACATATTATACAATTGTAGTCATACAAAATATATTTCATGTAAGTCATTCTGTGAAAGAAAACAGACAAAAAGAAAGAAAAAGAAAGTAAAGAAGAAGTATCTTTGATCCTCATTCAGGTTCTACCAGTTCTTTCTCTGGAGATGGACAGAATCTTTCATCAAAATTCTTACAGAATTGTCCTGGATCATTGTATTGTTAAGAATAGCTAATTATTCGTAATAGATTACCATATAATATTGCTGTTACTTTGTACAATGTACTCCTGGTTCTGCTCATTTCACTTTGCATCAGTTCATGGAAGTATTTCCATGTTTTTCTGAGATCATCTTGCTCATCATTTCTTTTTTTAAGCTTTTACTTAGTATTTTATTTATCCCAGTTACATATAAAGATAATTTTAACATGTTTTTTAAAACTTAAGAGTTCCAAATTCTCTTCCTTCCTCCCTTTCATCCCCCCACCATTGAGAAGTCAACCAATTACATATATTACATGTGTGTAGTCATGTAAAACATATCCCTACTAGTCATACTATGAAAGAAAACAGAACCAAAAAAATCCTCAAGAAAAATGAAGTAAAAAAAAAAAGGTATGATTAAATCTGTATTCAGACACCATCATTTCTTTTTCTGGGGATGGATGGCATTTTTCATCATAAGCTCCTCAGAGTTGTTTTGGAGCATTGTATTTCTGAGAATAGCTAAGTCATTCACAACTGATCATCTCACAATATTGCTGTTACTTTGTACACAGTGCATTTCATTTTGCATCAGCCCATGCAAGCCTTTCCAAGTTTTTCGGAGAGCATCCTGCTCATCATTTCTTATAGTACAATGGTATTCCATAATGATCATGTACCGACCATAACTTGTTCAGCTATTCCCCAATTGATGGGCTTCCCCTCACCTTCTAATTCTTTACCCCCAGAAAAGAGTTGCTATAAACATTTTTGTACATATAAATCCTTTTTCCTTTTAATTTTTATGTCTTTCAGGATACAGACATAGTAGTGGTATTGCTAGGTCAAAGGGTATGCACGGTTTTATGGCCCTTTGGGCCTAATTCCAAATTGCTCTATAGAATGGTTGAATCACAACTCTACCAACCATGCATTAAATTCTCATTTTTCCCATATCACCACCAACATTTGTCATTTACCTTTTCTGTCCTATTAGACAATTTAATAGGTATGAGGTAGTACCTCAGAATTGTTTTAATTTGCATTTCTTCACTCAATAGTGAATTGGAGTATTTTTTTCATATGACTATAGATAGCTTTGATTACTTCATCTGAAAACTGATCATATCTTTTGATCATTTATCAATTTGAGAATGGCTCTTATTTTTATAAATTTGACTCAGTTCTCTATATGTTTGAGAAATGAGGCCTTTCTCAGAGAAGCTTGCTTCAAAAATTTTTTTTCAGTTACTGTTGTTAACTGTATTTACCTCCATCTTGCCCCCCCATTTATTCTATTCTCTCTCTCTCTCCTTTCACTCTGTCCTTCCTCAAAAGTGTTTTGCTTCTGACTACCGCTCACCAAATCTGTCCTCACTTCTATCACTCCCACCTTCTTCTATCCCCTTCCCCTACTATTTTCCTGTAGGGTAAGATAGATTTCTACATCCACTCGAGTGTGTATGTTATTCCCTCTTTGAGCCAATTCTGATGAGAGTAAGGTTCACTCACTTCCCCTTACCTCCCCTCTCTTTACCTTCACTGTAAAAGCTTTATCTTGCCTCTTTTATGTGAGATAATTTACCCCATTCTACATATTCTTTTCTCTTTCTCCCAGTACATTTCTCTTTCACCCCTTAATTTTACTTTTTAGTTGTCACCTAATCATATTCAACTCACACCCGTGTCCTCTGCCTGTATATACTCCTTCTAACTGCCCTAATAATGAGAAAGCTCTTATGAGTTACAAGTATCATCTTCCCATGTATGAATATAAACAGCTTAAAATTATTAAGTCCCTTATGATTTCCATTTCATGTTTACCTTTTTATGCTTCCCTTGAATCTTCTATTTGAAAGTCAAATTTTCTATTCAGCTCTGGTCTTTTCATCAAGAATGCTTGAAATTCCTCTATCTCATTGAATATTCATTTTTCCCCTGAAAGATTATATCCCATTTTACTGAGAAGGTGATTCTTGGTTTTAATCCTAGCTCCTTTGCCATCTAGAATATCATATTCCAAGCCCTCTGGTCCTTTAACGTAGAAGCTGCTAAATCTTGTGTTATCCTGACTGTGGCTCCACAGTAGTTCAATTATTTCTTTCTGGATGCTTGCAATGTGTTCTCATTGACTTGGGAACTCTGGAATTTGACTATAATATTCCTGGCAGTTTTTATTTGGGAATCTCTTTCAGGAGGTGATTGGTAGATTCTTTAGATTTCTACTTTATTCTCTATTTCCAGATTATCAGGGAAGTTTTCCTTGATAATTTCTTAAAAGATCATGGCTAGGCTCTTTTTTTTAAATATGCCTTTCAGGCAGTCCAATATCTTTTAAATTATCTCTCCCAGATCTATTTTCCAAGTCAGTTGTTTTTTCCAATGAGATATTTCACAATGTCAGCTTTTTTTTTCATTCTTTTGGTTTTGTTTGATTGTTTCTTGATTTCTCATAAAGTCATTAGCTTCCATTTGCTCCATTCTAATTTTTAAGGAATTGTTTTCTTCAGTGAGCTTTTGGACCTTTTTTTCCATTTGGCTAATTCTGCTTTTTAAGGCATTGTTCTCCTCATTAGCTTTTTGGACCTCTTTAACCATTTGGCTTAGTCTGTTTTTTAAAGTATTTTCTTCAGTGTTTTTTGTGTCTCCTTTCCCAAGCTGTTGACTCTTTTCTCATAATTTTCTTCCATAACTCTCATTTCTCTTCTCAGTTTTTCCTCTACCTCTCTTACTTGCTTTTTAAAATCCTTTTTGAGCTCCTTTGTGGCCTGAGACCAATTCATATTTTTCTTTGAGGCTTTGGATGCAGGAATTTTGACTGTGTTGTCTTCTTCTGAGTGTGTAGTTTGATCTTGTCAACATAGTAACTTTCTATGATCAGAATTTTTTTATGTTGTTTGCTCATTTTTCTGCCTGCTTCTTGACTTTTAACTCTATTGAGGTTCTGCTTCCCAAGTAAAAGGGGCACTGTCCCAAGCTTCAGGTTTTTTGTGTAGCTATTTTCAGAAATAATTCTGGGAACCTGTAAATTTTTGCTTTTTCCAAGGTGATATGATCTAGGGAGAGGTGTGTTTACTAATCTCCTATACTGTGCACTAGTTTGTGAGTGACCACAAGCACTCTTTTCAACACTGGAACTATGACCAGGGTCCCTGATCCCCTGAAGCCACAAACTCTGTTGTGCTAATTTTACTTCTCACCCTAGGACTAAGACCCAGGACTGTGACCCAGACCCAAGTACAGGCAATGCAACAGAGTCTTTCTGCTGGTGCCAGCAAAGGCATCCCTGTAAATCTCCTTCTGACCCATTGTCTGATCCACTTACTGTCTATGGGCTCATTCACTCACCCTAAGACCTATTCCTGATTTTCTGTGTCCCACTCTGCACTGGCACAGCCTGCACCAGACTGTGCTCCTCTCTCACCCTGGAGCAACAGACCTTTCCTGCCAACGTTATAACTTGTCTTGTGCTGAAAAATTGTTTCCTTCCACCTTTTCACGGGTTCTGCTACTCGAGAGTTTGTTTTGAGTTATCATTTAAAAGTATTTGGAAGGGCTTGGGGGAGAGCTCAGGCAATTCCCTGCCTTCACTCTGCCACCTTGGCTCTGTCGCTCCTCATTTTGTTTTTAAACACAAAATATGCTTTTGAAGACTAGTGTAGATGATGAGGATGTCATTGCTTTAAGATACAGTTCACATCCTCCATATCACATCATCAGGTAAGGAAAAAGGCAAAAATAGGTGACAAAAAGGATAGTTTAGCTGCATAGACTCTAGGGAAATACATAGAAGGCAGCAGATAAAGGAGAAAAGTCAACCTCAGGATTTCTATTCAAAAGTACTTGATAAATTCAAAAAAAAAGGAGGTGCATAAAAACATGACCTGCTATATTAAGGAGTCTTGAGGACAGGGGACCAGAAATGTGGAGTCCAGAGAGGTAGCACTTACCAGCACTTCACCCTGAGCAAGTCACTTAACCTCTCCTTGCCTCAGTATCCACATCTGTAAAATGAAAGTGTTGGACTTGATGGTCTCCAAGATGTCTTCCAGTTCTAAATCTATGAATTATGATTCAGTGATCTTACGATCAGTACCTGTCCTTTCTCCATTGTTCTAATTGCCATGTGCCTAAACCAAAAAGAAATGACCAAATACTAATGAGTTTTATCCAAACATATCATCCAGCTGATTGAGTCTTGACATGTATTAAGGAAACAAGGACACAGCTGGTACTAGATGAGCCCCATTGTATATCAGTTTTGTCTTCCAAGTAGGGTAATGTACATTCCATGTAGGCTCACATAGATTGTCTTACACCATCAGCCTTCTTCAAAAACAAGCACTAAGAGTCAGGCAAAATACAAGGCAACAAACCTTGCTGGTTTCAGCTTTGTACTTTGAAGTTTGAGGTTGTTAAACTTCTAAGTTGTTATCTTTAATTTCCCACTTCTCTACCTTTGCTTTGGTCTTTCAAACCTTTTCACCATGAGGAGACAGTGCATCATCTTACTACCCATAACTATGCTTTTGAGTCTTTATACATATGTATATGTATATTGTGTGTATATGTATGTGTATGTTATATGTGTGTCTATGTGATCAAAATTCTCAGCCAAAGACAGTCTCTCATTTAGGATATGTCCCCCCAATTAAAAGAGCCATGAAGGAAAATAGGTATCGCTACTGTCGTTCAATTCTGTTTATCTCTTCCCTTTTTTTGATACAGCTCACACTTAAGTTCAAAGTTATTCCTTTTTCTTTTGTACTAGAGAAGGAATTGCTTTGGGATATGATCAAACCATCTACTCATCTGGCATTATTGTTCATATCACACACTGAAATTGTGATTACTGAGCCTGTTAATAAGAAATGTGTGGAAGCTGCTTACAAAAATTGCATGATGGGAACTAGAAGCTCATCAAAACACGAAGACGAAGAATTAGCTCCAAACAAAACACATTGCAAAATGTTGGCCAAATATGATAATGAGCTGTAAAAGTCTTATTAAATATGTGAACTAGGAAATCTATGCCTCAAGTTTCACATAATTGCATTAGATTATAATTATATGGGTTGTATAGGAAGTAGAAAATATGTACAGATTATTTTGACTGAGAATCATTGCTTATTTGGCATAGTTCCTCACAGAGCAGCACAGAAATGATTCATTCAGTCAACAAGCTCTTATTAAATGCCTAATATATGCAATACACTGAGGCAGAACCGGGGGGGGGGGTGCAAAGATAAATTGACTTGATGGAGTTTGTAGGGGGATAAGATACATAGAAAAATAAAAATGCTAATTTAAATGTGATAAATGCATATAGATGTATAAAGTGATAGGAGATTAGAAGGTAATAGTAATGATTATGGATTTGAATTGCTTTTCAAATACTATTACAATTATAATGTGTGATATAATTATATATTATTATAACGCTATATATTAAATTATTTCATACATGAACCTTTCTTTCTTTATATTTGTATATACCATGATCAGAATAAATGCTGTGTTTAATCTTCTATTTAATAAATGATTGCATTCTATCTATATAAACATGCAAGTACATATAAGTACATAACTGTGTATTATATATGTATGGGCATTTCAAGTATCCATTATTTCAAGTGCGAGTACTTCCTTCACTGACATAGATCACAATCCTTCAATGTCTGGGTAGAAGGTCTCTGATGGTTGTTGTGATGCCACAATTCAACAGTCCATGCCCAAACAGCTGTGCTGTCCTTTGGACAATAAATATTAATATTTATAAAGAGCACAAATGAATTCAACAAATGTGTGCTGAGTAGCTAACTATGTAAGACCCTTAGTTTTGCTAAAGTATACAATCCAATAAGCATTTATTAAGTACCTACTATATGCAAAGTGCTAGGCACCAGTGATACAAATAAAAATGAAAATCATCCCTGTCCTGAAGGAGTTCACAATCTAATTAAAGGATACATTGTGCAAACAGATTAATGTATAAATGGTGTCAAGAGAGAGTGAGAGTGAGAGTGAGAGAGAGAGAGAGAGAGAGAGAGAGAGAGAGAGAGAGAGAGAGATGAATATACTATCAGCTAGGGAGATCAGGAAGGGTTTCCTATCTAATTGATACATGAGTTTAGCTTTGAAGGAATCAAGGTAGTCTGAAAAGAGAGAGATAGGGAAACAGGGAAGCAATGCATTTCAGGAATGGGGAGAAAAAGGCATTAGGTAGGAATACTGAATTAGGGGAATGTCAAATAGACTAGTTTGAGTGACTGTAGAATACATGAAGGGGAGTAATGCCAAATAGGCATGCAAAAGTAGTCTGAAGCAAGATTGTAAGAGTCTTCAAATGCTAAAGAAAAATTGATATTGGGTTTTTTTGTTTGTTTGTTGTTTGTTGCTGTTTGTCCTTTGTTCTAGAAGAGGACCAATGATGTCATGAGGGTGACGTCTTGACTTGAGGGTGAACTGGATTTAAGTGAGGCAGAGCTGAACAAAGTCATCAGCCTCACTGTCTAACTCCAGAATCATCAAAGTCCAGTGGTAAGACATAAGTCAAGATGACTGGTGATAGCCCAGGATACGGTAGGAGATCTTGGCCTTTTTAAGCTAAGGTCTCTCCCGGATCTTAATTTTTTTTTAATATTAGAAGTAATAGAGATTTACTAAAGGTACTTGAGCAGGGAAGTACCAAAGGAAGATAATTTTGACTGTATGGTTTGGATGTATGGTTGTAGACGTGAAATATTAGTAAACTAGATTCCAATTAGGATTTTAATTTCATAGTCTAGATGACAGATGAAAGGGTCTAAGTATTAGTGGTGGTCATATGAGTAGGGAGAAGGGGATGGTTACAAAGATTGTTGTGAATAGAGAATCAACAAGACTTTGTAACTAGTTAGATATTAGAGGAGAGTGAAGAACAGTAGAGAGACAATAATGACTGATACTAAGAACCTGAATGACTTGAAGGATGATGGTGTCCTCAACAGAGATAGTAAAGTTTAGAAAAGAGGTGATGGTTCTAGGAGCTGGATAGCCAATTGTGTTTTAGACAGTTTTAAATTTGAGATACCAGCAGGAGATATAGTTAGAGATTTTCAATAAGAAATTAGTGATATGGATAGTATCCCAGGAGCACAAAGCTCCTGAAAGAGATAAAGACTCATTTAGATATCTGGAGTCATCTGCATAGAAATAACAAGAATAGGTAACATTTACATAGCACTTTGAGGTTTGTAAAGCACTTTACATATATTATCTCATTTGATCACTACAACAACCCTGTGAGTTAGTGAGTTAGTGCTATTATCACCTCCCTTTTGCAGATGACACAACTGAGGAAGAAAGAGGTTAAGTGACTTTCCAGTTCATGGAACTAGAGAATATCTGAGGCAGGATTTGAACAAAAGTTTTCCTGACTCTAAGATTGGCACTCTCTCCATTATGCCATCTAGCTGCATATCATCAAATGAAGTCAACAAGCATTTATTACACTTCGTCTATATTCCAGGCACTGTTCTAAGTGCCTAGATGCAACTAGATGATCATTAAAAACATCAGAGCTGGCATGTGATCATGTAGGGTGCAAAGAGAGAAAATAAGAAAGCACAGAACCTAGACTCAAGAGACTCCTATGATTGGGAGTAGGGAGAGATGGAAGATAATCCAAAAAAGAAGATTAAGAAGGATTAATCAGACAAACAGGAAAACCAGGAAATTTAAGTGTCATGAAAACCCAGAAAACTAGAGACAGTGTCAAACACTGCACACAAGTCAAGAAGGATGGAGACTGAGAAAAGCCATTGGATTTAACAATGAAAACGCTCATGACCATGGAGAAAGGACTTCCATTTGAATGGTGAGGTCAGAAGTCAAATTGAAAAGAGTTGAAAAGTGAGTGGGAAAAGAAGTAGGCATTGATTATAAATCCCTTTGTCTAGGCATTTGGCTCTGAAAGAGAGAAGGATGATAGTATGAAGGGTTGGTAGGGTCAAGCAAAGGTTTGTTGTTGTGTTTTTTTTCCCCAAGAAGTGAACCTGAACATATTTGGAGGTATCAGAGAGGGAAACAGTAATAGATAAAGAGAAATGAAAATTAGAAAAGGATGGAAGAGGGGGATGAACAAAGGAAAACACTCCTGGAGAAGATGAGAGTAGGTAAGATCAAGATTATAAGTAAAAGGATCAACCTTAAGAAGTGAAGGAGCACATCTTGTCTAAAAATGGAACCAAGGAGAAAAGAATAGAGGATAACATTGAGAATTATGAGGTATAGAATATAGGAAAAGAGAATTTCACAACAGATGGTCTCTAACTTCTCAATAAAGTAGGAGGCAAAATATTCTGTTAAATTGCACAGCTTCTGTAGGAGTCCCCTAATCCATTTCAGTCTAAGCCCCATATTATGTTCTTCCTCTTCCCCACATGTTCCCATCATAATCAGGATGACTAGAGATGGTGATACATTCTACAAGATGTCTTTTCCAGTCCTTCTTAACCTTAATGTGTTCCTCTTAGATGGTCCCAAATTCATTCCTTATATAGCATATTTGTGCATAGTTGTTTAAATGTTACCTTCCCCATTAGACTGTAAGCTCCTTGAGAACATGGATTGATTTTTGTTTTGCTTTGTATCCCCAGCTACAGTTCCTGAGACATATAGATGTTTAATAAATACTTGGACAGCTAGGTGGCACAGTGGATAGAGTGCCAGGCCTGGCATCAAAAAGACTCCTCTTCCTGAGTTCAAATCTAGCCTCAGACACTTAATAGCTGTGTTATCCTGGGCAAGTAACTTAACCCTTTTTGCCTCAGTTTCCTCATCTGCAAAATGAACCAGAAAAGGAAATGGCAAACTACTCCAGTATCTTTACAAGAAAAATCCCAAAAGGAGTCATAGAGTTGGACAAAACTGAAAAATGACTGAACAACAATAATAAATATTGTTGACTGACTGTTGAAAGGGAAAGGGAAAGAGATGTGTTAGAGGCTTGAAGAGAGGGAAAGAATATTTTAGGAGAGTTTCTGTGAGGAGTAAAACAATGAGTCACTAAAGCAAGCAGGACCACATGCAGCAGTATGGAACCAATTGAGATGAGATAAAAATGAATTTGTGGTGGACTTAATCAGCACCACAGTGAGATTTTCTCAATGTACTCAACAAAACTGGTAGAAGCGAGAGTAAACTGAATGTGGGGTGTAGTAAGTCACATGCAGTGAAAAAACAAGAGGGCAAGAGATTCAGGAGCAGAGGACAAAGAGTAGTTGATTGGAGGGTCAATATTGCTAGGGGAGGAAAGTGAGGCCAAAGAAGGGCTGATGGACCAGAAGAAGAGAGGGATGGAGTGAATGGAGTTCAAGATAGGTTCAAAGAACAGCTTTAGGAGAACTGAGACAGGAGGAGAGATAGAAAGCCAGGCACAGAGGGGCATCTAGAGATAAATAAGTAAAACAGTGTCTGCTCAGAGTATAGTGGGAGAAATAAGACAGGAACAAAAATGACTCTATGACTCTGTGATACTCGCATACCCCCAAAGCAGATGACCATAAAAAAAGATAAAGATGAAGAGGCAAGAAAATACATTATTTTACCACACATGGAATGAAGAGAATGTGTTTTCTTTTCAAAGAATCAGATGTGATTCGATATTTTCTTTTACACCAATTATCCATACATCGTTATTTATCAAAGTTTGTCACTGCCCTTTTTTATTATATTTTTTTAACCTGAATTTGCAGACACCTACAAACATAAGCATTTCTATATACAAAGGAAAAAAAGGGATTGCAAATGAAACTCCACATCTGCATCGTATACAGCTTACACTTCTTTTCAAAATTACGTAGGAAATTCAAAGCAGTTTCAAAGCTATCCAATTTGGATTTTCTTCTGAACATCCTTCTGTTTTCTTTAGTTGATGTTTTCTAAAGTGTTACAATGACTCTCCTTTCTTAGTGTCTTTGTTCCTTCCTTCATTCATTCCTTTCTTTTTTTTCTTTTTTGACATGACTTCATCCCTATCCCTTTCCCTACCAAATGTAACCTTTAATTAAAAATAAAACTAATCAAGCAAAGCAAATTTATACATTGGTCATATCCAAAAATGGATGTCTCAATCTGTAACTGAAGTCAGTGGAATAACATTTTATCATCAGTTCTCTAGATTGTTCATGGTATCACTCAGAATGATTGTTTTCCAATTTGTTTCTCTTTACAATGTTGAAGCTATTATATCTCCCCCCCCCCCCGGTTCTCTTTACTTATATGGATTAGTTTATGCGTTTCCCCAGGTTTCTCCGCATTCAATCCCTGTGCTGCTTATGGCAAAATAATGTTATATTATGTTTGTATAACATAATTCAACCATTCCCAGTTGATGAGTATTAATTGTCTAGTTCTTTGCTATAACAAAAATGCCATTATTAATATTTTTATACATATCAATTCTTTCCCTCTTTCTTTGATATCTTTGTGGTTTAAGCCTGATAGTGGCATCACTGGGTCAGAGTATGTACAATTTAATGACATTTGGGATATTGCTACAAATTACTTTCTAGAATCATTGTCTTTTACTGAAAAGATATAAATCCATGCAGTCAGTACTGTTGGACTGAAGTCATCCCCATACCCCCATTCTTCCATGTTACTTAATTAGAAGAGAGAGAGAGACAGAGAGAGACAGAGAGAGACAGAGACAGAGAGAGAGAGAGAGAGACAGAGAGAGACGGAGTCAGAGACAGAGTTCTTAATAATATAACTGATGAAAGGAAGATCTGATTGGGAGTTGTAGAGGAGGAAGATGAAGGGTATCTCACTAGCAGAGCTACAATGGGGATGGGACAAGTGGGACTTTGCTATAAAGGGCCCTAGAGGTCATGAAAATTTAATACACATTCTCCTTCAGCAAAAATAACTGAGTTTAGGACCTAGTCAGAAAGAATAAATGAGAGAGAAAGCTACCAGTGACTATAACTAATTCCTTCATCTGCTGAAATTAATATGTCTTAATTACTTCTTGTATTATTCTTGCATTATGAATACACAGTTGATTTGAAAGCCTCTGTGGTGCTACTTGCCCCAGGTAGGTTTTTGTTGCTTAATCTGATAACAAAATTCATAGAGCTCTCCTCACTAGCCATGGTCCATAGATGGTCTCATTATAGGCTTCTACCTGGTCACCTCCCCCCAGGACCACATAAAACATCAACATGAAACATTTTACAAACTCTACAACGTCCCTATGCTTCAACCACCTCCCTACTTCTGTCTCTTATTACCTGAACTATTTCAATAGTCTCCAAATTAAGTCTTCCATACTCAAGTTACTCCTCTTTGCAATCCATCCCCCCAATAAGTGTGATATTTCTAAAGCAGAAGGCTGAACTTAACAATTCCTTGCTCAAAAAGTTGCAATGGATTTCTATTGCCTTTAGGATAAATACAAACTCATGTTTTGCCTGGTTAAATCCCTTTGCAATCTAGTTCCATTCTACCTTTCCAAGCTTATTACACATTATTCCCCTTCATACACTCTATGTTCTAGCCAAACTGGACTATTTGCTGTTAGCTACAAGATTCTATCCCACACCTCTGTGCCTTTGTACAGGCATTTCCCATGACAAGAATGCATTCCTTTCTCACCCCAGCTTCTTCAAATTCTTAGCTTCTTTCAAAGTTCAGCTCAAATAATATCTCCTGCGTGAGGTCTTTCCTGATCCACATTCTCAGCTGCTAGTAGTACCTGTCGAAATTACTTTGTATTTACTGATATATGTAACTATTATTTCCCCTGATATAATGTAAGCTCCTAGAGTGTAGGGACAATTTAGTTCTTGTCTTTGTATCCCTGACATCTATCACAGCCCTTAGCACATAGGTACTCAATAAATGCTTAATCATGGACTGATTGACTGTGAAACAATTTGTAGGCTAGAACTCATTTTTTTTATTCTGACAGCATTCTTATGACTTGGAAATCACTGGTCAGTTCAGTTGTCATGAAAATATGGGAATGACAAAAAGTTCATTACCCAAACTTAAGTGCTTTGTTCAATGGAATAACACATATTTTAACTTACTGGATAATGTCTACTACCCTTACTCCTTTGATGAATAATTGGCAGAGAAAGATGAGATACCAGTTAAGCTGTTCATTTAGGAAATAGTGCTTGAAAATGGGATATGGCATTTCTTCATTGAGTGCAGAAATAAGAAAATGAAATAAGAAGATATCAAATAAAAAAAAGAGTAGCATGATGTGAAAAAGGAACCTGTAGAAATATAATTTTATAGAAAGTATACAGTTATCCCCTAATTTAGACCTTCTCAATACACAATCATCCTAGCAACTTTAAAACACAGAAATTAAGATGCTCATTTCCAGTATTTCTATGATTATTATTTCAGCTCCTATGTACAGTGTTTTAGCATGTGCTTTGCAATGCTAAATATGTTTATATAAATAAAAGTATGTATTATATATGTGTATGGGTATATGCATAAAGTCTCATTTTATCCTCACAAAAATCCTATGAGGTAGGTTGTTGCAAACATTATCCCCATTTTTAGATGGAAAGGTTACATTTTGGGTGCCTAGTGTCACATACATAATGAGAGACAGAGGTGGAACTAGAGAAAAGTCACTCTTCACAATGATCTTTCCCTACCCCCTGAAAAATGACTTATTACTAACAACACTTCAACAAATTAGAGGTGAAAGAGGAAGAGATATGATGAATAATAGGATCTAGAACTAGAGAGATCTTTGGGATCATCTCACTCAACCCTCTCTTCTTACAGGTGAGGAAATTGAGGCCCAAAGAAGATGAATGATTTTCCCAGGATTACACAGGTAGTGAGAGTAATGGAGTTAGAATTCACATGGAGGTCTTCAGACTCCAAATCTAGCACACTTGACACACAAATATTTTAATGTGCAAACTGGCAAAGATAGTATATGCTTATATAGCTTGATTTTAGGCTGCACTTTCATTTTATTTACAATTTCAATTAAATCTGCTCTCCTTTATTTTATATTCTATTTAAAAATATAGTTTTATGTAAATATTTCTAAAGGAAATATGTAAAAATGTCTTTGATAATTGATATGACATCCAAATATAGAGTCATTCCTTGACAACCAGTTGCAATTTCTGATCCTAATAGTAAAAGGCCTTTCACATTTATATGTACTAGTGTTTAATTATCTCATTATCCTTAGTTCTTTAGACTTCTGATTTACTGAGATGAGAGATCTTTGGGGTAATATATTTGAAGTTACTGGATAATTTCCATTAATCTTATGTTGGAAACTTTGACTCCAAAAAAAAGAAAGAAAGAAAGAAAGAAAGAATGATTAGGGAAGAGAGATGAGATGTTGGCTTTACTCTCCTGCCACGATCTGATACTGTGGCCACCATACGTCAATCCGGAGTGAAGCTATGCCTAGTGATAAAGTTGAAAAACACACCAAGTGCCTAGAATCTCATATTTAATCCTTGCTCATTGAAAATAAATGCAGGGGGAAAAAAATCCGACATGTCAGGCTTAATGTTTTCAGTTTTCCTCTATAATTTACAGTCACCAAAGAGAATCATCTTTAGCAGCAGGAATTCCAACTCTATTGCAGCCAGCTCAAACTAGAGATGAATCATCACATGAGCATCTATCTGAAAATGTGACAGAACAAGTCTACCAACAGCCAATCATTTGTATTTCATGGATTTACATGCTGTCTTTATAACCTTAATAATAAGCTCTGAGGCACTTTGGGTGTGGAAGATGAAGGAAAGTTTTCAGATTGACAGCCTGCTTAGACTTCTTGACTCTTTTGGCATCCCAGGGTCTTTGAAATGTACCATCTTTGAGTATTGCCACAATCCCAGTTCCTAAAGGAAATCAATCCCCAAATAAGAGCAACAGTGGCTATTGACTTGCTCCCAAAGTGAACTGCAGTCCTTACCAAAAGGGATCCTAACCTGTGATCTTTTAATGTATAAATGGTATTTAATGGCAATCTTGGTCCCAAAGGATAGAAGATGAAACGCAAACAGTTCATTCCTCTTGCTCAAAGTGGGGTGTGGTGGGGGGAGGATACCACTGTGCACAGGTTATCATTTTAAAGTCAGTTTTGTTTAATTGTTTTGTTTTATCACAAGGGAGGGTTCAATGAGATGATGGCAATATATCAACAACTAATTGTAGTGTACATCAACAAAACACATCACTAAAAGTTAAATGGCATTGGAGGAGTCATGGGGTGAGGAGGTAGAGGGTAGCCATCATTCAGTTCAGTGGTGGGGGAAAATGAGTCAAACCTATTGTTTGTGAAAGGCTGACTATTCTCTTCTCATATTTACATCAAGTATGTCCTTGAGGTATGTATGGTACCTTCTCACAAAGATTTTCTAGAGATGAGAAAAAGTCAAAGAAGTCTATTACAGGTGATTTTTCAGTCATTTTATGAGGGAGAGTGTGACAAAAACATGATCTTTCCCATGTTTTTTGGAATCCTTCCCTCTTTGAGATATCCTGAAAATCAATATACGTCTTTAAATTGTTTTTCATCTAGCACAAATTTCTTCACTCTTTAGAATCATAACTGATTCTCTTAACTTCATTTCCTTGATTGCCACTTATATTTCCTCAAATATTATTTCATATACTAAATCAGTGATGATGTCTCAGTGTCCTAATGTGGTGGTTCTATGGCCATTGATGATGAAGTTAAAGTACTATAGAACTGTTCACAGCTCTGTTCTATTTTACATCTATTTGTTGTTCTTCTAGTTTCATCTATTAATGTTCTTGGAATCTTAAGGGCTAATTTGGGTCACATGCCAAGCTTTATTCTTTTATTACCTTTTCTACTCACTTTTGTGAGACAACATTATGTGTAGTCCTCTACCATAATTTGGTATAACATTTTGCAATTTTGCTTTTAAATTGGTGTTGTCCTTCATTGCCATGTGTCTTGGCTTCGAAGTCATTATCAGATAAGAGGTGTAAAGTACCTGGCAACCAAAAAAGCACTAAAAAATTTTAGCATATTATTAACCTCATTTATCTTTAACTTCCAGTTAGGACTGGATCAACAATCATCCTTCCCCACAGTCATACTACAGAAGCTATGTGCAAAATAAAATGAAGATGACACACTTCTAGTTTCAAGCTTGAAGGACTTCTCTAGAAAACAAGAGACTTTTCCCAAGAAAGTGTAATATCTCCCTCTACCTAAATTGGTTGTTTTGATTCTTGAGTGTAACTGAGCGAGTTTAACTCCCTCTGTGTTTAATCAACTAAAATATTTCTTCCTTACCCTTTGCTCTTTAATAAAGGACATGTCAAGCTGTGTGACTGGAAGTGACCAAATCAAGAGCTGCATCCTGAGAGGATTTGGGCCATCAGTGTAATACAGTAGAAAGGACACTATCTTTGCCATCAGAGCACCTGGATTTGAATCCTGACTTTTCCATTTACTATCTCTATGTCCTGGAACAAGTCGTTTAATCTCTCTGGGCCTCCATTACTTTATCTGTGAAGTGAAGACTAGATGAGTTCTAAGCCCCCTTCCAGCTCTAAGTATATGATCATATGAACCTTCAAACACAATTATCCTGTTATATTCAAGGTGGTATAGTAGAATGGAAAGAATGCTAGATTGGGCTTCATGTTAGTAGAAATCTGAATTTAATACTACCTCTGGCATTTAATGACTGTTTAAACATGAGCAAATCATTTAACCTCTTATACCTTCAGTTTCCTTATGAGTAAAATGAGGATAATAATACCGATGGTGCCTACCTTATTAGGTTGTTGTGAGAAGCTAATGTAAGTACTATGTAAATGCCATCCATTTTTAGCTTCCTTCAAGCTTCTGGGTCCTTTTACTTCGATTGAAGAAATAGACAGTATATTTATTAAATTTATGAATCACAGAAATCTGACGGGGATGGCTGGTGCCTTATATGAAAAAATGTATTTAAAATTAGCTTAATAGGCTAAACTGATGGACTTAATAAAATAAAATTAAATCTGCTAGGGACAAAATGCAAGGTCCTATTTTTTAAGCACCAATTGCCCAAGCATAAGACAATGTTAAAAGATATTGAGGGTTTTAGTGGACTTCAAGCAAAATAATAGTCAAAAGTGTGACATGTCAAACAAAAAAAAACTGATACAATCTTATGTTGTACTAATAGAAGTCCCATGTTGAAAACAAAAAACTGGTCATTTTTTTTTGCAAGGCAATTGGAGTTCAGTGACTTGCCCAGGGTCATACAGCTAGTGAGTATCATGTATCTGAGACTAGTTTTGAACGCAGGTCCTCCTGACTCCAGGGCCAGTGCTCTATGCACTGTGCCACCTAGCTGCACCCTAAACCTGGTAGTTTTGATATACATTCTCTGCCCTGAAAAATCACATTATATTCTTTCTGGGCACTTTATTTTAGGAAGGACATTGACAAAAATGGAGTTCATACAAAGGAAAGTGAATAAGATGGTGAAGGGGTTGGAAAGTGTGAAATACAATGGTCTGTTGAACTGGCTGAAGAAACTGGAGATAACTCTCCTCCAAAGAAAAAAAATTAAGCAGTTCATGAGCGCTGTCTTCAAGTATTTGAGGGGCTGTTACATGGAAGAGAAATTAGATTTGTTTTCATTGGCCCGAAAGGAAAGAAGGAAACTAGCATTTACTAAGCACATAATATGGGCCAGCATATTATCTCATTTGATCTTCACAACAGCCCTAGGAGACAGATGTTATTATTATCTCCATTTCACAGTTGAGGAAAATGAGGCAAACAGAGATTAAGTGACTTATCCAGAGTCACACAGCCAGTGTCTGAGGTCAAACTTAAACTCAATTCTTCCCTTCTCCAGGTCAATGATTTATCCACTGAGCCAGACACCTAACTGCCTCCTAAAATGAACTTCTAGTTTCCTTCAAAGTTCAGCTCAAGCACTAGCTTCTTCATGAATGAATGAATGAAAAAGGTATATAGTAAGTATTTACTATGTACCAAGCACTGTGCTAGGCTCTGAGGATTCAAATACAAAAGCATAAACAATCTTTGCCTTATAGGAGTTTACATGCTCATGGGGGAGAAAATGAATAGCAGAATATGGTGACCAGGGAGAGGTACTACATTAGGGAAATTTGCAGGGGGTGGTGAGTGGTTATAAACAGAAGTAAAACAATATACCCCATCCAGGAACAATGGCAGAATTTATTTGCTCATGGTTCACAGCTCCAAAGCTGACAAAAGAGTTGGCAAGTAGAGCTTTTCTGAAATAATGGTCCCAGAGACAAGCAATAATCAGGGCAGCAAAATTCCTGGCCAGAAATTTTTTCAAGACAGCAAGATGGTTGGTGAAGAGACAACAGGAGAAGGGGTAGCTAGGTGGCACAGTGGATAGAGCACTGGCCCTGAAGTCAGGAGGACCTGAGTTCAAATCTGACCTCAGACCAAACACTTGACACTTACTACCTGTGTGACCCTAGGCAAGTCACTTAACCCCAATTGCCAAAAAATAATAAAGAGACAACAGGAGAACAGGAAGTGAAATGAGGCCCTTCCTAAACTCCCCACCTTTACTCTGAATTGTGTATGTATGTATGTATGTATACACACACACACACACACACACACATACACACACGCATATATAGATACATGTTTTCTCCTTCTATAGGGTGTAAGCTCCTTGAGAACAAAAACTGTTTCATTTATTTCTTTGTATCCACCACCACTAAGCATATTTTCTAACATTTAATAAATGTTTGTTGATTTTGGTTGATGGATTTATTGATTAGGAACTTTGACCTGCCCAGAATGAGCATAAGGCATCTGGAAAAATCATAATGGAAGCATGATTGGCCATCTCCACTCTTCTGTTTTCTTACCTTCTCTGACCTCACCTACATTCCCTTAAATCAATGCACATGAGCAAAGTCAGATCATTGGACATGCATAGCCCCCATACATGTTTAGGAATTGGCTCTCTCCTCCCTTCGTGCTCACACACAACCCATCTTTCTCAATATCTCTTCTTTCTCCTTCCCTTCCCCCAAATAGCATCTTCAAGTAACCTCTTCATTGTTTCACTTGTCAGATATTTAAAAAAAAAAAAACATACCGGTCTCAGTGCAGTGCCAAAGAAAGCCCCGCAAGGAGGAATGTTTTGAGGTTATGAAACTGGCAGTTAGTTGTCTGGGTTCTACCATTATCTCTCTGTAACCTTATGCAAGGCACCTAGGTAGTGCAGTGGCTGCAGCACTGGACTTGGAATCAAGAAGAATTGAGTCCCAATCCTGCCTCAGTCACTTACTTGTTTGACCCTGGGCAATCAGTTAACTCTCTCACTCAACTTTAGTTTCCTCATCTGTAAAATGGGAATATAGAAGGGTGTTGTGATAATCAACTGAGACTATATAGAGAGAGATATATTCATATATTTATTTAAATATACACATATATATCTTTTTTCAATCTTACAGTGCTATATAAATGCTAGTTAACATCATTATTAAATCAATTCCTCTGCCTAGGCCTGTTTTCTCATTTGTAAAATGAGATGGCTTTACTTGGTAGACCCAAAATTCCCTTCTAGTTCTAGGATCTTACATTTCTATACTTAGTTTACATCTAGAAGGGTCAGGATATATGCCAGATTCAGGGTATTCCACTTTTCCTCCAAGAATGAATCCAATTGGATCCTCAAAGGGAGATACCTATGGTTCTTGGGAAAGAAATAAAAAAAGTCTCTCTGGGTTTCTGGGAACCCTCTAGTATTGGAAGAAAGTAATTCAAGCTCATCTCTTTATACTCTACTCTCTAAGATGGTCAGGATCCCTTCAAAGTTGAAATTTAATATTGGGGGACCACTAAATACCATTCAAATGACTTCTCTTATTTGATTTCAAGTCACTGTGAAGTGAAAAATATTTTAACACAAAGCACTGTAATTTATGCAGCAAGTGCTAAATAATGAACAGGTTCAATGGCAGATAATTACATGGAAAGTACTTAAATGCTAACTATGTACTTTAAAAATATTGCAAAAGGGGGTTCATAATTAAATTATAATTACAAGTAAAATCTAGACAATGATTATTCCCTAAGAAATCTGTATATTTTTATTTCTAGTGTTCAGCAGCTTATTCTCTTATACTGATTCATTTCCTTTGTTGTGATATTCACTCTGTTCCTGCTCGTTTTGCATGATGGATTTTAAATTTAAAATTATCTTGCAGATTACTAATTACCGCATATAATGATTTCAATAGAATACCAGAGTTACCATTAAAAAGCAGTTTGTGAGCATAGGAGTTTGAAATTGTGAAAGATTTACAGATAAGATGGTGGGGAGGAATATCACTTGATCACTGAACAAAACTCAGCTATTGGGAGGAATTGGGAAGGACTTAAAAATAGTCATGACCTTCCAAAGGAAGAGGCAGTAATGAAATCGATCATACACAGGGTTGAGACCAAAACTGATTAGTCAAGTCAGGATTGTGAAAACTGCAAAGCATGAAGTAACTAAAAATTTGTGACCAGCTTATCAGATTTCCTTTTGTCATTATTCTCTTCTGTCCTATTCCTTGCTCCTAGCTAACTGCATCTTGGACAAATGTGACAAAAATTCATGGGATCATTGAATCAGAAGGAAATTTAGAGTTCATATAGCCCAATCCTCTCTTTTTTATAGATTAAGAAATGGAAGCTCAGAAACATGAAACAACACATCCCCAGGTCACAGAGCTAGGAAGTGGAAAAGTCAGGATTCAAACCTAGGTCTTTAGATTTCAAATCCAGTGTTTTGCCACAAGTGAATCTCATTGTTCCTTATTTGCTTTGTTGTCATATGGTCCTAAGGTAGTCCTTTACTGTTTTCTTCTATCCACTCCACTCATGTCCCAAAACAACCCTACAGTCCCTGTCTTATCTCCATTTCTGTCCTATGTTTTTTCTTACCCTCTTTGCACTCTTAAATATGTCTTTGAAATGTACAACTCTCATTGTCTTAGCACATTTGAAGCCCAGAAATCTCATAAAAGGATGGAATGGTTTGGAAACTGCCACATTTTAGGAAGCTAATTGACAAACTAGAGGGTACACAGAGTGCAGGTGTACCTCAGAGATATTGCTGGTTTAGTTCCAGACTGCCACAATAAAGCTAATATCGCAATAAAGTGAGTCACGAAATTTTTGATTTCCCAGTGCATATAAAAGTTATGTTTATACTATACTGTAGTCTATTAAGTGTAGAATGGTTTTATATCTTAAAAAAAATACGCATACCTTAATTAAGAATACTTTATTGCAAAAAAAAATACTAATCATTATCTGAGACTTCAGCAAGTCCTGATCTTTTAGCTGGTAGAGGGTCTTGCCTCAGTGTTGATGGCTGCTAACTGATCAGGGGGATGGTTGCTGAAGGCTGGGGTGGCTGTGGCAATTTCTTAAAATAAGGCAGTAATGAAGTTTGCCACATCATTTGGCTCTTGCTTTCACTTGAACACTTGGAGGCCATTGTAGGGTTATTAATTGGCTTAATTTCAATATTGTTGTGGGTCAGTGAATAAAGAGGCCTGAGGAGAGGGAGAGAGACAGGGAATGGCAGGTCAATGGGGCAGTGAGAACACACACAACATTTATTGATTAAATTTGCCATCTTACATGGGTTCAATTGTGGTGCTCCAAAACAATTACAGTACTAACATCGAAGGTCAATAATCACAGATCAGCGCAATAGATGTAATAATAATGACAATGTTTGAAATATTGCAAGAATTACTAAAATGTGGCACAGAGACTCAATGTGAGCCCATGCTGCTGGAAAAACAGAGCCAATGGACTTGCTTGATGCAGGATTGCCACAAACCTTCAATTTGTAAAAAAAAAAAATCTGCAAAGGGCAACAATACAAGGTATATCTGTACATATTTTCAACCAGAATAGTGAAAGTCCAAGAAATACAATATAGGAAGAAAAAATGAAAGAATTTCTAGAAATCCAGATTAGAAATTATAGGATTTAGACTAGGAAGAGAGCTTAGAGATCATCTAATCAAAATATTACATTTTACAGATGATGAAACAGAGGCCAAAGCAAATAAGTGATGTGTCCAAGGTCATTGAATTAAGTAAAAACACTGCCTCTGACTTCAAATAGTTTTTAAAATTGTTGCATAGAAGAAAGTGTATTTGTTCTGCATTTTTTCAATGAGCATACTTAGGATCAAGTAGTGCACATTCAAAGGAGACATATTTCAGGCCAATATAAAGAAGAACTTTTAATCAGAAGTATCACCAAATCCAATGGACTGTCTTATGAAGTAGTGAATCACCTGTCCCTAAAAGTAGTTTTGAAAACTCCAAAGCTCAATGCAACTGAAAACCTGTAGACAACTTATCAAACCTCCTTTGGTCAATGTTCTCTTGGTGGTACTGCAAGATGAAGTCTTGCCTTGGATGTTAGATTAGATTAAATTACTTCTAAAGTTTCTTCTTCTTCTCAATCCATTTCAGGATTGCCAAACAGAAGACAAGGTTTGAAGGAAGGAAGGAAGGAAGGAAGGAAGGAAGAAGGAAGGAAGGAAGGAAGAAAGGAAGGAAGGAAGGAGGAAAAAGGAAGAATTTCTTAAGCACCTACTATATGTCAGGCACTGTGCTAAAAGATTGTGTTATCTCATTTGATCCTCACAACCCTAGAAGATAGGTATCATAATTGTCCCATAGTTGACAAAACTGAGGGAGAAGTTAAATGACTTGCCCAGGGTCATACAGCTAGTAAATTTCTCAGATTAGATTTAAATTCAAGTCTTCTTCACTCCACAGCTCTCTATCCACTGTACCACCTAGCTTCCTCAAATACATTTTGTGCTAAAATTCTGAAATGATTACAGAAGCAACTGTTGAGACATACATCCTCCAGCTCATGTCAAGTCATTATTGATGTTTCCTTCTCGGTCTTCTCACAGCATCACAAATCCGCAGAGCTAGAAAAAACCTCAGAGCTCATCTAATCCAGTATATGCTTAACCAAGAATCTCCTCCACAGGATCCCCAGCAAGTGAATCAGGCAGCTTCTACCTGAAAAACTGTAAGGGTGGGAAAAACCGACAAAGCCATTCCATCTGGGAATGGAGTATTTCCTAACATGGATCTGAATCTCATGCCGTCCTCTCATTGCTTCTAGTTCTGCTTCTTGGTCTCAAGCAAAGTCTTACCTCTCTTCCACGTGACAGTCTTCAAATACTTCTTGCCACGTCACCAGGGTCAATAGTGCCTCCAGGATCAGTTTTCAGGAATGAGTATAGAATGCAGTCTGAAGTGGTCTTGGGCAAGATGCTTCAGAAAGGGCCCCTAGATTGGATTAATCATAATCTTGAGACTAGGAATTCTTCAAGGATAGGGATTATGCCTTCTACATTTTTGTATCACCCACCATGTTTGTTAAGGGCTTCAAGTTCAATCAATACATCAATCAATAAGCATTTATTAAGTGCTTACTGTCTGCCAGAGATCATAACATATGAAAATTGGCTGAAGGAAGTTGGGACATTTCATCTTGAGGAGATAAGACTTAAAGACACACAATTCAGTCATTAAATATTTGAAGGCTGTCATGGATTAGACTTTTTTAGTTTAATTCTAGAGAGGAGAACTAGGAGCCATATGTAAAAACTGCAAAAAATGTTTAAGTGTATCATAAGAAAAATTTCTTCAGAATTAGAGTTCTCCAAATGTGAAATGAGCTGTCTTACAGGATAGTCACTGAGCCAGTCATTTAACTTCTCAAGGCCTCAGTTTCCTCATTTGTAAAATAGTGATTTTAATAGCATTTACTTTGAAGTGTTTTACTTTGAAGATAATATATGTAAAGTGCCTTGTAAGCTTTAAAATGCTAGAAAAGCCTAGTTGTTGCTATTATTGTTCTTATTATTATTATTAGTGTTATTTGGTTCATCCTCACATGATGTCTTTAAAACAAGACTGGGTATCCATTTATTGGAAATGCTGCAGAGAAATTTCTCTTCTCACTTTCTCCTCTCCAATCCCTAAATAAATCATTAATCCCCTTCAAGGCACACCTTAAGTGCCCCCTCATAGAGGAAGCCTTTCCCGATTTCACCCCTTCTCCAGTTCTTCATAGTTGTCCCTTCCTCAGCTTACCTTCTATTCACTTCTCCATGTACATGTTGTATCTCCTACTCCAATAGATCCTTAAGGAAACTATTATTTTTGGAGGGGGTTCTCCTCAGGCACTCAATAAATGCCCAGGGAATTGAATTGAATAAGACTAGATTGCCTCTAGGTTCTCTCTGAACCACAAGATCCTATGATTCCAATCAACATTTAATAAGTATGTTTAATTGATTTCAAAATGGGTTTTGAAGACAATTTTTAATGTTATCATGGCCATTGATTTAAGGGCCCTTTGTTTTGTTTGGGAATGAATTATGGAGTACAGGTAGCATGCTTAGGGCAAAGAGCATCAGCAGTCTGGGGGATCTAGTCCTAAACTTGGTACTTGGTAGCTGGAAGAATATATAACTTTGGGCAAGTCACTTCAACCTCCCTGAGCCTCACTCTCCTCACCTCAAAAATGACTACAATATTTTCTTTCTTTACCTTGGCGTTATTATGAAGCAAGAACTTTTTTTTAATTTGTCAAATCTTTATTGGGTAAGTGGGCAAGGTCGGCAGGGTCCAGCTTAGTCCTTCTTGGCAGCAGCCTTCCTCATGGCAGTTAGGATGTTACTGAGCTCCTCTCTCTTTCTCTTGGCTCAGATGTGAGTTCTCACCCTTTTTTTGATGAACTTAAGGGCTTGCTTATCCTTGGAGACCTTTAACAATTCCATGGCCTGCTGCTCATAAGGGGCAAATCCACCTCCTGGATCATATCTCTCACAAGCTTGGTGTGTTTGGTCAAGCGCCCACAGCAGCGGCAATGTCGCAGCTTCAAAACATTTTTGGTAACTTTGTGGCCCTTGTTGAGGCCTACGGCCATGGGGCATCAGATTGCCATGGCTACGGTGCTACTGCAGCCCCAATGGCAGCCACAGCAGAAGAACAAGAACTTTTTAAACCTTAAAATACTTTAGAAGTGACATTTTTTCTATTATTGTTGTTGTTTTGTTTTGGGGTCTTTGTTTTTTGTTTTTTGTTTTTTTTTTTAAATGAGAAAACACAGGCTGGGAAGGACCTACAAAAACAAAAATAAAATAATTCCTGATTTTAAGGATCCACTAGGGCAAGAGATACAACATGTATACAAATAAGTGGATGCAAAATAATTTGAAGAGGGAGCAAGCATAAAGAACTGGGAAGGGATGAAATCAGGAAAGGCTTCCTATATGAGGGGCTACCTAAGATAAACCTTAGAAGCTAATGATTCTAAGGATTGGAGATGAGATGGGAGAAAATTATCCAAATTTTCTGTGTGATTTATCCAAAGTCACACAGAGTAAGCTCCACACCTAGGGTTTGAATTCATGTCCTTTTAAATCAAATCTAATAAACATCTTTCCATCATACCCCACTGAGAGGCAGTATGGTAGTGTACAGAGAAGTTAACCTTGAAGCCAGGAAGACCTGAGTTTAAATCCTGCTTCTAACACATACTGGCTATGTGACTTGAAGCAAGTCACTTAACCTCTCATTGCTCTAGACATGATAATGGAAATTACAGAGGGTGTGCTGACCTGCATTAGTGGAAGGAATTTCCTAACCTAATAATTTCCTATATCAATGAAATCACAGGTACATTCCCTATTCTCTGAAATGGAGGTTAGTGTCATTTGCCTTGAGTGGGACTTTTTATAAAAAAAACAGTCCAGGGCTTGTCTCATGCTCTGTATAAAAATCACCCTATTCTATGCATGATTTGGTTTCGGAACTTCGCTGATAGAAGAGACAGTGAAACCTCCTTGATAACATCCTGTGAATGCTTTCTGCTGTCTCCATCCCAGTCTGTTCCTAGCTCCCTGAATCTTAGAGAAACAAGCCATTTTTGATTTGCTCTTTTATTCTATGCTGCTGAACTGCTAGGGCCTAATAACATGACACTCTACTTTTGAGAAGGGATTCGTGTCGCCAATACAGATTTGTCACAACAGATTATTCAAGACATGGAAGAGAAATTCGGTTTCCAAATGTAATTGGACCAAATATCTCCACAAATAACTCCTGGCTTCTTTGTCTGCATCATATGAGGAAAGGTAGGTATATTGCTTTGTGAACTATAAAGCATTTTCTGAACATCAGCTACTGTTAAGGCATACATTAAGGTGTACAGAGCAGTTTCATCAGAATAACCCTGTGAGGTAGGTAGTGCAAATAATATCACTCCCATTTCACAGATGATGAAACTGAAGATCAAAGAGGTTAAGTTAATTGGCCAAGATCACACAGTAGGTACCATAATACCAATTAGTAAATATCAGAGTCAGGATTCAAACCCAGGTCTTGTGCCTTCAAGGCAGCCACTTTTTCCAATATGCCACTTTGCCTTCATATTACTTTGTTGTTGTTAAGTCATTTCACTCTTGTCTGACCCTTCCTGACCCAATTTGAGGTCTTCTTGGCAAAGATACTGAAATGACTTGTCATTTCCTTCTTCAGCCCATTTTATAGATGAGGAAACTGAGGTAAACATCATTAAGTGACTTGCCCAGAGTTACATAACTAGTAAGTGCCTGAAACCAGATTTGAACTCAGGAAGTTGACTTCCTGACTCCAAGTCAGGGACTCTATCCACTATACCACATAGCTACCCATATTATCTTTATGATATGTCAAATTACATCATAAATCATATATAAAAATCATTTATTAAATGCCTGCTATGTGGAAGATATAGTGCTTGGCACAGCTGATATGACTTTTTAAGTGTTATGGTCCTGCCCTCAAGACTTTATAATTAGATAAGGGACATATGACATGTCCATGGATAAGTATGTTACAATATAAGATATGTGCTGCTTTTAATCAGTGGAGAAACTAAAACAATAGAAGGAATAATTTACTGACTTGATTAGCAAGGTGGTGACTGTTATGGTCTGTTGATTCACAAAGCAAGTGCTACCTTGAAATTGTTGAAAACAGTATGAGGGAGTCAGGGACATCTGCTGGCCTTTCCCTCACCTATACTATTCTCCTTCCCTCATCTGCCCTAAATTTCCTGTCCAAATGCCTGCTTTTGAGACTTCAGCCAAATCTATGAATTGTGAGGGATCATTGTGTTCTTCCCGAGGTCTCAATACACACTTTTTAAAATTTTTTTTTTAGGCAATTGGATTTAAGTGACTTGCCCAGGGTCACACAGCTAGTAGGAATCAAATGTTTGGTCTGAGGCCAATTTGAACTCAGGTCCTCCTGACTTCAGGGCTGGTGCTCTATCCACTGCGCCACCTAGCTGCCCCTCAATAAACACTTTTAAAAAGACATAAAAAACTAGTTAATTGGGGGAGCTAGGTAGAGCAGTGGATAGAGCACTGGCCTGGGATTCAGGAGGACCTGAGTTCAAATGTGACACATAACATACTTACTAGCTGTGTGACCCTGGGCAAGTCACTTAACCCCATTTCTTTTTTTTCTTTTTGTTTTAAATTTTATTAGTTTATTTTGATTTATCAACAATCACTTCCATATGCTTTTGAGTTGAAAATTTTTCTCCCCCTTCCTCTCCCCCACCCTCCCCAAGACTGCGCACAATCTGATATAGGCTTTACATTTACATACCCATGAAATATTTTCACATTAGTGAAGTTGTAAGTAAAAATTAAAGCCAATAGGAGGAACCATCAGAAACATGAAACAAAACTCAACAGGAGGTAAAAAATAAGTGATAGCGATTCAACTTCCATAGTTCTTTCTTTGGATGTGGACAGCATTTTCCATCCTGAGGCCTCTGGAGATGTCTTAGATCCTTGTAATGCTAAGAAGGGTTCAGTTTAACAATATTAGTCATTGCATAACGTGGCTTTAACCCCATTTCTTAGCCAAAAACACAAAACCAAAAAAAAAAAACCTAGTTAATCACAACTTCTAAACTGGTTTCAAATCCACTCAACATTCCAGTTGCCCTTTTCTGACTGTGATTCAAGCTATTTAGTGTTTTCCCTAAAATATAAGCAATCTTAAGTGGTGTTTAAAAGGTGAAGAATGGAAGGCAGTATATTATATTGAAATCACCTGTTTCTGGCACCAATGGAATTAAGTTCTAATCCTACTTCTGATGGCAACTAGGTAGCACAGCGGATAAAGCACTAGGCTTCTAATCAGAAAGACTTATTCTTGCAAACAAATCTGTCCTCAGACACTTATTAGCTGAGCGACCCTGGGCAAGTTACTTAAGCCTGTTTATCTCAGTTTCCTTATCTGTAAGATGAACTGGATAATGTAATGGCAAGCCAGTCTAGTATCTTTGCCAAGAAAACCCCAAAATGGGGTCACAAAGAGTAGGACATGATGGAAGAGACCAAACAACAACAATAATAACAACCTGCCTCTGATATTTACTACCTGTGTAACTTTGAGCAAGTCACCTAAAACTCCCTAGTCCCCGGTTTCTTCATCTGTAAAATAAAATGAGGGGACTGGACTAGCGAACCTCTGAGGTCCTTTCCAGCTGTCCTCCCCTGGTCCTATGATAGGGAAAAAGGAAATAATTCTCAAAGCAATTTTTTGTATGGAAGAGACCACTTCCAGTTAGGGGTATGGAGAGGAAGGAATCAGGGAAAATATCTTACAGGAAGTGGTATCTGAGCTGATCTTTGAAGGAAAAAAGAGGATTTCCTCAGGTGGAATAGAAAAATGAATGCATTGTAGGCATGGATAAAGGTATCACAAGCCTGGATGATGCAATTCTAACTTGTTCCAATCAGATACCTCGCCTTCTAACTTAATAAAAGTTTTATTGCAATTGTGATGCATGTACAAAGTGACTCATGATGACTTGCAATTAGTGATAATAAGGGCAATTAGCACAGAATTCCTACAATTTGGTGAAAATTGTCCAGAGGAATGGCATTGCTGCATCTCTGTTAATGTTCAAACACACTCACCAAACTTATTCTAACAGTTATTCAAGCTACTACTTAAAAGAGGTACAGATGAAATAGTTCCCCTTGTCAAAATACTCACTCAAGCACTCAGTAGAAATCATCTTTAATGAATTCTAGGGCACTGTAACCTTTGGGGGCTCTAAGTAAGAAATTTATTTATATAGGTTACAGTGGCATCTTCAGGTTTTAAGACTGAATTTGAAAAAATCTTTTTACTCTGTGCGTAACATCTAAGAACACTATGGCAAATAATGGCTTTGGCAGGGAACAACAGCTAGTGAAATTAATGAATTCTGGTTCTGTTTACTTTTCTTTCAATTGATATTAACCATTGACTCGTGTTAAGTAGGGTACTCTATCTTTCCTTCAGTAAATTCCTGCTCTGAGGCATCATAGTGGCTTGTGGGCGGCCCTGGGTCTCTTAAAGGCTATGTCAATTCAGTGCAAACTTGGGGTGCCAGGCTGGAAAAGTTTCAGATAAGGACTAGAAAGCTGTTCAGTACGTTAATAGGTTCTTGTAGCATACTACAGTCAGACCTGAGTAGATTACCTGGGTTTAAGCAGGCCGTGTGACAAAGGGAAAAGTTAAAGAGAAAAGTAGGCTGTGGAGCAGATAAAGTTACCAACCACATGGGGATTAGGGCATTCTGCTAACTAGTAGCCCATCAGATAAACAGCTATTGTAGTAAGGCTTCTGTTCTCCAAGCAAGACAGGAGGCTTTTCTGGGGTGATCTATTCCCTGGTGTTCCCTGATCATCTATGGAGGCAGCTTCCTGCATCCTCATATATGGTGAATTCTTCAGTCAATGCTGACCTCATTTGCCACCACTCAGCTGTCATCTCCATGGAAAAAGGAAAACAAGGGAAGGTCTTGATGTTCACCTGAACTCAGTTGAACTGCAACCCAAACTACTAATAAATCCTTGCCCTGTATTCAACAAGTATTCCCTTACATGACTTCTTTCATAAAGCTTCTTTTATATCTCTTACTGATACTAGATCAGTCACTTACTCCCTAATATCTAAGGTTAGGACAGCTGTCAGCAGTAATTCACCAGAGTTCCCCATCAACAGGGAACTTAAAGAGGCTGAATGATCATTTCAAGGTATATTAAGGCAGCTTTTCTTGTTTAAGTATGGACTGAATTAGATGAACTCCCACCCAACTCTTGAGATTTTTTTTATCTCTGACATACAAGGACCAGCTAAGCAGAGTTCAATAAAGCTCGTCACTAGAAGGATGACCAATAGATATTGATTGATTTTGGCCATGGAAATTCATAAAGATTTGCATTTGTATATTCAGCACTTGGCACACTGACTGGCACATAGTAAGTACTTAATAGATGCCTGTAGCCTTGTCTTGCCATGAAGACCATCTATTAAGGCTTGGCAGAAGAGAAAGAGAAAAGATGAGAGGACACTGTGATTAGCGCTGAAAGAGGAAGAACCCACATCTGTGGAACCACAGTCTTTCCAAAGAATCAAATCAAAGTGCTATTAGTGATTTGTTTATTTAAGCCATGTATTACCCCCTACAAAAAAAGAAAATATGTTTGAATTTCACAAGTTCATGTGAATTTCGCATGTTTTATTAAATAATGTGAGATCAGACTCAGCTGACACTCATTTTTAGACACCTATAATTAGGAAATGGTTAAAACAATGGTCATGAGCTTGAAGTGGAACTCAGAATTCTGATGAATTTATTAATTAGTCTTCTCAGTGGTGGCTATAACATTGTTCAACATTTAGCCAAAGCATATGATCCTTTAGGGACCTTCCAGCTCTACCACTCTATCTCTATGCTGTATATTCTACAATCTCTTCTAACTCTAATATCCTATGTTATGTTTTAAGGTCTCTTCCTGTTTTTATATTCTGTGTTTTATATTCTATAAGTCTCTGCCAGCTCTACAATTTGTTGGATCTGTATGCTATACTTCTAGCCAACTTCAACAATAACATATTCTAGAGTTAAAAGAAAAAGCAACATTTAGGAAGAGTCCACATGAGCCTTCCACCTCTGATGCATACTGGCTATGTGACCCTGGGCAAGTCAGTTAACTTCTTAGTGCTCTAGGAGATTCTCTAAGACTGTAAGTTGTATATTCTGGATTGGTAGAAGGAGTTTCCTTATCTGGGAGTTCCCCATAGTAAAGGAATCACAGATGTAGTCCCTATCCCTTGTCCCTCATGTGAACACTGAAGGAATGAGCATATCTAAAATCCATTTTATTTTGAGTGATTAAGTCATTACCAATTACTTGGTTCAATATCTGAATTATTTTTGTTTGTTTTTTGTGGGGTTTTTTGCTTTCCTTTCTTAAAAAAAAAAAAGAATGAAAATTTCATATCAAAATTAAACACCAAGCCTTCTCACTATCAATTTCTAAAACAAAGAAAGCCTTTCCCTTAAAGTGCCAGGAAAAGGAAAGTATTTCACTTTCCTGAATTTCCTGATTTCTACCCTGAAATGTGCCCCAGACTCTTCCTTTCTAATTTCACTGAATTTCAACCTAATATCTTGAAGCATTTCCCTACATCATTTGTCTAGAAAACTTCCCAGATTTTTTGGACTGTTTTTTTTAATTGGCTAAATTCTATTTTAGTGAGAAAGATTCCACTTTATAAGTAAGAATTTTCAGGGAATACTATTTGCCAGTCACTCAACAAACGTGTTAAGCACTTACTATTTACCAGGCACTATGCTAAATGCCAGGGATACAAAGAAAAGCCAAAAACACAGCACTTGCTCTTAAGGAGTTCACGTTCAAGGGGGACACAGGTTGCAAACAACTATATACAAACAAGATATACACAATGTGAATGAGAGGTCATCTCAGAGGAAAGGTACTTAGCAAAAGGAAATAGACTGGGAAAGACATTTTGCAAAGTGTGGGGTTTGAGCAGAGCCTTGAAGGAAGATAGGAAAGCCAGGAAGTGGAGGGGAGCATTCAATACATGAAGGCTATCCAGCAAAAAGGCATGAAATTTGGAGATGGGAGTGACGTGAAAGAGAAACAGGAAGTAGGCCAGCACTGAGAACTGCAGAAGACATATTAGTGAATAAAATGTACAAAGATTAGAGAGGTAGGAAAGGGATAAGTTATGAAATGCTTTAAAATCCAAATGGCTTTTAATATTTGAACCTGGAAGTAATAGGGAGCCATTGGAGTTATTGTGTATATGGATGGAAAGGTGGTACACAATTGACATGCTCCTACCTGCACTTGAGGAAGATCACTTTGACAATTGAGTGGACAATTAATTGGAATTAGGAGGGATTTGAATGAGGGAAACTAACCAGCAGTCTATTGCAATAATCCAGGTGTGAAGTGATGAGAGCTTTTTTCACCAGGATGGTGGCTTTGTGACAGTAAAGAAAAAAGATTCTATATATAGATATACTTATAGATCTCTATAAGAATATCAATATAGATATCAATATAAATATAGATATGGGAGATGGAAAGATAGAAACAAGACTTGACAATGAATTGGATATGTAAAGTCCATGCAAATAAGAAGTAGAGCCTGAGTGACTGTAAGGATAGTGACATCTTCAACATTAATAGGGTAATTGGGGAAAAGATGAGGAAAGAGAAAAGATAGTGCTTTCTCTTTGGGGCATGCTAAGTTTGAGGTTTCTACAAGACATTAGTTGAAGATGTTCACTAGGTAGTTAGGGATGCAAAACTACAGGTCACGAGAGTGTTTAGGGCTGGATAAATAGATCTGAGACTCATCTACATAGAAATTATAATTGAACCCATAGGAGTTGATGAGACTACCAAGTGGAGGGAAAGAGAAGAGGTAACTGGAAAGAGTCTTGGGTAATGTATTCCCCATGACCTGGAAAAGATTTAGCAAAGTAGACTAAAAAGTTTGGTCAGATAAATAGAAGAACCATGACAGAACAGCGTCACAAAAACCTAGAGAGGAGAGAGCATTTAGGATAAGAATGTGATTGACAATGTCAAATGCTGCAAAGATATCAAGAAGGATGGGGATTGTATCAGCAGAAGCACAGCTACACAAGGGCTGGAATTATGGAGAATTCCATTTCTCTGGGAGAAAAGAAAAATGGAACAATAACACCTTTTACATAGATCTCTATGGGATTACCCAAATCTTTAACAAAAAAAAAAATCTGGCTAATGCCTGCCATTATGGAACATCATTAGCTTAAGAAAGGAAGATGGGCCACTCTTATTTGCCCAGTGTATTTCTTTTGTCAAAGCAAAGTGCACATAGAAGAAAACTGTCTTTTTAAGTGATAGGAAGAAGAGAGTTTTACATATAAATTATTTCTACATGGCCCATTTATAATTTTTTAGTTTAATATTTTATTTCCCCAATTATATATAAAAACAACTTTTAACATTCTTTTTTTTAAAAATTGAGTTCCTTTCCTCCTTCCCCTCCTCCTATCATTGAGAAGACAAGCAATTTCACATAGGTCATGCATGTGCAGTCATGCAAAGCATATTTCCATGTTAGTCATGCTGTGAGAGAAAACAGAACAAAAAAAAAACAAGAAAAATGAAGAAAACAAAGAAAAAGTATGCTTTCATCTGGATTCAGACTCTATCAGGTTTTTCCCCCCTCTGGAGATGAATAGCATGTTTGTCATAAGTCCTTCAGAATTGTCTTGGATCTTTGTATTGCTGAGAATAGCAAAGTCATTCACAAATGATTATCATATACTACTGCTGTTACTGTATACAATGTTTTTTCTGGTTCTGCTCATTTCACTTTTTATCCGTTCTTGTAAGTTTTTCCAGGTTTTTCTGAGAGCATCCTACTTATTATTTCTTATAGCACAATAATATTCCATCACAATCATATACAACAACTTGGTCAGCCATTCCCCAACTGATGGGCAGCCCCTCAATTTTTAATTCTTTGCCACTACTAAAAGAGCTACTATAAATATTTTTGTACATATAGATACCTTTCTTTTTTTTAATGTCTTTGGGATACAGACTTGTGGTGTCAAAGGGTATGCATGGTTTTATAGTCCTTTGGGCATAGAGCCAAATTGCTCTATAGAATGGTAGAAGCAGTGTACAATTTCACAATAGTGCATTAGTGTCTCAATTCTCCCATATTTCCTCCAACATTTGTCATTTCCTTTTCTGTGATATTAGTCAATCTCGTAGGTGTGGGGTAGCTCAGAGTTCTTTTAATTTGCATTTCTCAAATCAATAGTGATTTAGAGCATCTTTTCATATGATGATAGATAGCTTTAATTATTTTATCTGAAAATTGCCTGTTCATACCCTTTGACTATTTATCAATTGAGAAACGGCTCTTATTTTCATGAATTTCTATGAATTCTCTATGTATTTGAGAAATGAGGTCTTTATTAGAGAAACTTGCTATATTTTTTCACAATTATAATTATTATATATTTCCCTCCCTCCTATTTCCCCCACTTATCCTACTCTCTCTCTTCTTTCACCCTGTCCATTCCCAAAATATTTTGCTTTTGACTTTTACCACCCACAATCCATCCTCCCTTCTATTAGCACCACATACACACACACACACACACACACACACACACACACACACACTTTCTCTCATGCCCTTCCCTCCTACTTTCCTATAGGGTAAGATAGATTTCTATACCCAGCTGAGTGTGCCAATTCTGATGAGATGCCCTTCCCTCCTACTTTCCTATAGGGTAAGATAGATTTCTATACCCAGCTGAGTGTGCCAATTCTGATGAGAGTAAGGTTCACACATGCCCCCTATCTTCTATTCCACTGTAAAAGCTCTTTCACACATCTTTTATATCAGATAGTTTACCCCATTCTACCTCTCCCTTTCCCCTTCTCCCAATACATTCCTCTTTCTCACCCCTTATTTTTTAGATGTCATCCCATCATATTCAACTCATACCCATGCCCTCTACATATACTCCCTCTAATTGCCCAAATAATTAAGTTATTTGAAGTTACAAGTATCCTTTTCCCATGTAGAAATGTAAACAGTTTTGCCTTATTGAACGCCTTATGATTTCTCTCCTGTTTACCTTTTTATGCTTTTCTTGAGTCTTGTATTTGAAAGTCAAATTTTCTATTCATCTTTGGTCTTTTTATCAGGAACTCTTGAAAGTCCCCTATTTCATTGAATATACATTTTCCCCCTGAAGGATTATATTCAGTTTTGCCGGGCAGGTGATTCTTCATTGTAATTCAAGTTGCTTTACCTACTGGAATATCATATTACATGCCTTCTGATCCTTTAATGTAAAAACTGAGAAATTTTGTGTTATCCTGACAGTGGCTACACAATATTTGAATTGTTTCTTTTGAGCTATTTGCAATATTTTCTCCTTGACATGAGAACTCTGGAATTTGGCTATAGTATCCCTGGCAGTTTTCATTTTAGGATCTCTTTCAGGAGGTGATCAGTGTATTCTTTCAATTTACATTTTACCCTTTGGTTCTAGAATATCAGGGCAGTTTTCCTTGATAATTTCTTGAAAGATTATGTCGCAGCTCTTTTTTTTTCTTTTGATCATAGATTTCAGGTGATCCATTAATTCCTAAATTATCTCTCCTAGATCTATTTTCCAGATAAGTTGTTTTTCCAATGACGTATTTCACATTTTATTTTATTTTTCCATTCTTTTGATTTTGCTTGTTTCTTGATGTCTCATAGAGTAATTAGCTGCCACTTGCCCAATTCTAATGTTTAAGGATTTTTTTTCTTCAGTGAGCTTTTGTATGTCCTTTTCCATTTGGCCAATTTTTTTTTTTACCAAAGCATTCTTCTCTTCATTGGGTTTTTGTGCCTCTTTTACCATTTGGCCTTTTCTGTTTTTTAAGGTATTATTCTCTTCAGCATTTTTGGTGCCTTCTTTGCCAAGCTATTGACTCTTTTTTTTTTCATTATTTTCTTGCAATACTCTCATTTCTCTTCCCAATTTCCCTCTACCTCTCTTATTTGATTTTTAAAATTGTTTTTGAGCTCTTCCATGTCCTGAGACCAATTCATATTTTCTTTGAGACTTTGGATGTACCACTTTTGACTTTCTTGTCTTCTTTATTTTGATCTTCCATGTCACCACAGTAGTTTTTCATCGTAAGGATCTTTTTTTTGCTGTTCACTCATTTTCCAGCCTATTTCTTGACTTTTAACTCTTTCAAAGTGGGGCTCTCTTTCTGGAGTGGAGGGGGTGCTGAGCCAAGGTTCAGGTTTTTTGTGCATCTGTTTTCAGAGATAATCTGGGAACCTATAAATTTTTGGTTCTTCCAAGGTGGTATAATCTAGGGTAATTTGTGTTTACTATTCTCTTGGCCTGTGCTCTGGTCTGTAAGTGACCACAAGCACTCTTTTCTGCTCTGGGACAGAGACCAGGAATGTGACCCAGATCCAAATGTGTGCAATACAACAGAATCCTGCCCCAGGTGCCTGCAAAGGGACCCCTGTAATTTTCTTCTGACCAATTGTATGACTGCTTCATCTCATCATCTGTGGGCTCAGAGGTCTGGAAACTGACACTGCCTCCAGTGATTCAGTCATCAGTAAGGCCTACTGCTGTCTTGCAGAGGTGTTGCCTGAGCTGGACTACACTCTACTCCCATCCCAGTGAGACAGACCTTTCTTCCCAACCTGCTGAGTTGTCTTAGCTTGTAAAATTGTTTACCCTGTGCTTTTGTGGATTCTACCACTCCAGAATTTGTTTTGAACCATTGTTTAAAGTTGTTTGGAGGGGTTTGGGGGAGAACTCAGGTGAGTCCCTGCTTTTCTCAGCCATCTTGGCTCTACTCCCATTGTAATTTAAAAGTATAAAATTGCAACATTAGAAACTCAATGTCAGCTAAGATGGCCAAGACATTCCTTTTTAGCCTTGGAATCAACAATTCTGCAGTTTTATTTCTCAAGTACAGAAAATCAGCCAGGTTCAAACAAATAGGTGAGAAAGATGCTTTTACCCCTGACTAGGTGAATGTTTAGAGCCTTGTATCATGCAAATATAAGCCTGGTATCATAAGATTTTTGAGTTGGACTGAACTATAGAATTAGTAAAATTCCTTCATTCTGTAGATAAGGAAACTAAGACCAAGAGAGGCTCCTTGATGATCTAATCTGCTGCCACATATTTAATTATTATTTCCTCTCTATCACCAAGCCTCCCCTCCCTCACCTCACCCTGAACTCCAGTGTAACTTTACCAACTGCCTGCTGGCCATCTCTACTTAGATGTCTTGCTAGGACATCAAGCTTAGCATGTCCAAAGCAGAACTCAACAACTTCCTTCCCTAAACCTGCCCCTTCTCCAAACTTCTCTATTGATGTTGGATGGAGCCACCATATTCCCAGTCATCTTAGCCTGAAGTTTCAGATGCTTTTTTTTTTTACTGTTCCCTCCCTTTCACCACCCACATCCAATCAGTTGTCAAGTCCTGTTGACAATCCCTCCATAACGTCTCCTGAATCCATTCCCTTTACTTCAATCACATAATCAACACCCTAGCTGGAGCTCTCTTTGCCTCTCATCAGGGCAGTGTTTCTCCTTGCTTCCAATCTCTACCATCTCCCACCTATTCTGCCCACAACTGACAAAATAATTTTAATGCATAGCCTAATCATGTCTAAAAGCCTTCATTGGCTCTCCATTGACTCTAAAAGTATAAAGATAAAGATATAAAGATATAAAATCTTTGTCCTGCAATTTCATGAGCTCATGATATCTAGATCTAGAGAGGACCTAAGAAACCATATAGTCCAATATCCCTCATTTTAAACATGGGGAAATCAAGGCACAGGATGATTAAGTACTTTGTTCTAAATTGCTTTGTTCTAAATCTAAATGCTTAGAGTCAGAGACGGTATGGAATCCAGGTCCTACAGTGCACATACTCCTTCTGTTGTACCATTTAAAGACCTCTTCAGTTGCCTAGGGAATGGTGCTGGGCTTGGAGTGAGTAAAACCTGATTTTGAATCCTGTCTCAAACACTTACTAGCTGTGTTTCTCATTCTTATCCTGCCATGTCCCACTTCTGTGCCTTTGTGCAAACCATCCCACATTTTTAATACCTTCTCTTCTCCACTTTGGACATTGAAATGTTTTTCTCTCCTTTTGAAAGAAAGTAAGCCACCTCCTCTATGAAGATTTGCCTGATCTTTGCAAAAAGAGTTCTCCTCAAAAAAATTAAAATTAAGAAAATTAAAATAAAATAATATAAAATAAAATAAAATAAAATAAAAAAGAGTTCTCCCCATACTCAAATTTCCTTGCAAAACTTTGTCTGTATCTATCCTTTTGTCTCTATGTTATTCTACTTTGTAGTACACTTACTTAAGTAAGGTGTATTTTTGTTGTTGCTGTTCAGTGATTCATCGTGTCTCACTCTATGTGACTTCATGGACTTTGCCCATGGGGTTTTCTTGTCAGAGATACTGGATGGTTGGCCATTTCCTTTTCTAATGTATCTCTGTTTTACAGATAAGAAACTCATGTAAATGGGGGCTAAGTCAGTGGCCCAGAGTGACACAGCTATTAAGTTTGGATTTGAATTCAGTTCTTCCTGATTCCATGCCTGATTCTCCATCAACTGTGCCACCCAGGTGCCTCCTAGGTTAAACTCTTTCAGAAAAGGAACTAGGTTGTTTTTCATCTTTGTATCCCCAGAACCTAGTATAGTGCTTAGCACAGAATAGGCATTAATCAATCAATCAATCAGCAAATGTTTATTAAGTACTTATTATGTGTCCTAGGTAATCTGGATACTAATACTAAATGAAACAATCCCTGCTCCCAAAAACTTTACATTATAATGCAGAAATAACAAGTATATATAGATTATATACAGCATAAAAGTAAAATGAATAAATACGAACATATACAAAATAGTTAAATATAAGATAATTTGAGAGGGAGCAGTTACAGAGGCAGGAAAGGCTTTATGTCTTTCCTCATGTTTGACCTGTATCTTTAAGGAAGAGAGGGACTCTGTGAGGTAGATGTAAGGAAGAAATACATTTTAGGCAAGAGGGATAACCAGTATAAAGGCATGGAGAAGAAGATGGAATGTGAGTAGTTTGACTGGATTGTAGAGTGAAGGAAGGGAAGTAATGTCCAATGAGGCTGAAAAAATGGATTAAGGTGAGGTTGTGAAGAACTTTAAAGATAAACAGAGGACTTTGTATTTGATCCTAAAGGCACTAGAGTTAGAGAAGTGAGGGAATCACATGCTCAGATCTGCACTTAAAGAAAATTCTTTTGGCAGCATTAGTAAAATAGACTAGAATAGGGAGCTTCTTGAAGCAAGGACACCAATTAAGAGGTTCTGCAATGATCTAGATAAGACAGTGATGAGGGCTTGAACTAAGGTGGTAATTGTGTGAGTAGAGAGCAGGGTTAAGATTTCAGAGATGCTGTGAAGTTAGAAATGGCAAGATTTGACTACTGATTGGATCATTTGGGGTAAAGGAGACTGAGGAACCAAGAATGACAAAATTATTATGAACATTGGCCACTGGAAGAATAATGATACTTTTGACAGAAATAAGGAAATTTAGAAAAGAGATTTTATAGTGAAAGAGAATGAGTTTGGTATTAGATATAATGAGTTTTAATTATCTCTGGGATATTTAGTTGGAAAGTCCAATAGATAAATCCGATAGGATGATGTGTCACGCAGATACATCATATACACACATATACGTATGTATATACATGCATTTATTTATGTAAGTACAAATACATGCATACATATATATACATACATATATACACACACACACATATACACACACATATATACATACATACATACATACATACATACATATATATATATATATTTGTTTTCATGTAGGGGCCCAAGGTCACACACAGGGGACAAAGTAACGCTAGGATTTGACCCCTCATTCCAATTCAGAATGATTTATTAAATTCTCTTTTAACTATTTCAAATATAATTTTTTTTTTTGCTATATATGTGATCTCATCCCTATAAGGAACTCTCCATCTTTATTCCACTCTACATTTCAGGAATTTATGAATTTAAATATATGTCTCTGCTCTGTCTCCAAAGATTCTTAACAAGTTTCTACAATGTGCCAAAAGCTTGGAGGGACCTCTGAATTGAACATTTTGCAGAATATAGGGTATCAGTGCATTAAACCATGCATTTCTTCTGAAAATTTCTTCTTGCTGTCAAGGAAATAGGAAGCTACCACAATTTTGATCACTGTGTTTGATTTGATGGCCCCTTTAAGAAATACTTATAATGGCAAAAATTTTATCTATATGGAGAATGAAAGGAAGAGGAGGAATTTTTACTTTAGCTAATGCGGCTTACTCATTCCTTGCTGGACATCCCTGGGTATTTCACTGCTACCCTGTGGGCCATGGAGAGCTCGAATGGTCAGACTGATTTAATTAAACTTGCTTGTTTGTGCAAACTGATGATCTGCCTGCTTAATCAATTGCTTCACTGCCATCACACATGCATCTCATATTCATGGCAATGGAGTTTTGTATTCCAGGCAATGCTTTCTGGTATCTTGAGACTGTAAACTTTCTTACTCAATCCACAAAAAAAAAAAAAAGCTCCTTTTTTTCTTTTTCTTTTTCTTTTTTTTACATACACAATTTGATGGTTGAAATGGGATGTCAATCACATTAGCTGTTGCTTCTGAAAAGGAAAGTGGCATGCTGACTTTACTTTTTTTCCTACCTTTTAAAAAATCTTCTTCTCTTGCCACTGCCCTGGGTTTCTTAGACAATGATAATCAGCAATATTCACTGACTGTGAATTTAATTCAATTCTCCTAGGAAGCTAGGTGGCACAGTGGATAGAATATTGGACTTGAAGTCAGAAAGATCCTAATTCCAATTCTCCCTCAGACACTTCCAGGCTTTGGAAGCCTAGCAAGACACTTAACTGCTTTCATCCTCAGTTTCTTTATCTGTAAAATGGAGTAATAATAGCATCTATGTCTCAAGATTGCTGTGTGGATCAAATGAGATAGTATAGGCAAAGTGCTTTGTAAACTTTAGTGTTACATAAATACACGCTATTATTATTAATGATTCAATTTAATAAACATTTATAAAACTTCTATTCTGTGTAAGACCCTAAAAATACAAGCAGATGTGAACAGATCCTAATTGTAAGAAGGTTATAATGTAATTAATCGTATGTATCAGTCATTATGTGTGTGTGCATTTGTGTGTGCATGTGTGTGTGTGTGTGTGTGTGTGTGTGTGTGTGTGTGTGTGTGTGTGTATGTGTGTAGTGGAGCCAAGATGGTGGAGAAAAGCCAAGAAGTTGCCTAAGCTCTCCCTGGTTCCCCTCAGAAACAATGTTAAATAAAGCCTCTAAACCAGTTCTGGAGCAACAGAACTCACAGAAAGGTGGAGTGAAAGAATTTTCCAACTTAAGATAATTCAGAAGGACTTCAGGAAAGGTCTATCTCACTTAAGTAAAAGGAGAGCACAGACCAGGGCAGACACTGGGCAAGCCACAGCTCAAATCAGTACCTGAGGCCCCTCAGTTCTGGCTCAGCAGGACAGTGGCACAGCAGGTCATCTGTGAGGCATCCAGCCCCAGCACAGAAGGCAAACTGCCACACCTAGAACCCTTGGCACTACAGGCACAGCTAAGTCAGACCACCCCAGTGTGGAAGGAGAGGCAGTGCACTAGCACCTGAAGCCCTGGCACAGAAAACCAGTGACCAAGCCCCCTGGCTCGCCCCACAAGAAGCTTCAGACAGTGCCCCCATTCCCCAGGAGCAGAACTCAACTTTAAAAGTCACAAAATAGACTAAAAAATGAGAAAAGAAAAAGGAACAGAAAAGAGCCCTGACCATAGAAAGACACTACGGTGACAGGGAAATCAAAATACAAATTCAGAAGAGGACAATAACGTAAAAATGCCTACTTATAAAGCCTCATAGAGGAATATTAATTGCTCTCCACCATTCACCTCCTGAAAGAGATCCCAAAATGAAAACCCAAGGAATATTGTAGACAAATACCAGAACTATCAGATCAAGGAGAAAATACTGCAAATGGCCAGAAAGAACCAATGTAAATATCAAGGAGCCACAGTCAGAATTACAGAAGATTTAGCAACTTCTACATTAAAGGACCAGAGGACTTGGAATATAATGTTCCAGGAGGCAAAGGAGCTTGGATTACACTCACTTGGGTATAGAAATTTATTTTATCCTATAGGGAAGTAGGAGGGCAAAAAGGAAAGAAAATGGAGGAGGCTGATAAAAAGGAAGGCAGAAGGGAGGGCAGAAGCAGGAGAGGAAAGGAGAAAAAAGAAGAGGGGGACAGATAGAAAAGAGGGCAAATTAGCAGAGGCAGTAATCAATAGCAAACCAGGAGAGAGAAAAGCATAAGTAGGGAGGGAAATAGTATGGAGGGAAGTACACAATTACTAATCTCATAACTGTGAATGTAAATGGAATGAACTCTCCCATAAAACAGAAGCAGATTGCAGAGTGAATTAAAAAACAAAATACTACAGTATGTTGTTTACAGAAGCACATATGAAGCAGAGAAATACAGATAAAATAAAGGTAAAAGACTGGAACAGAACACATTATGCTTCAGCTAAAGTTAAAAAAAAGAAAAGCAGACATAGCAATCCTGATCTCAGACAAAACAAAAGCAAAAATAGATCTAATTAAAAGACATAAGGAAGGAAACTACATCTAGCTAAAAGGTACCATATACAATGAAATAATATCAATATTAAATATATATGCACCAAGTGGCATAGCATCCAGATTCTTAGAAGAGAAGTTAAGTGAGTTACAGGAATAGAGACCAAAACTATGCTAGTGGGAGACCTCAACTTACCCTCTCAGAACTAGATCAATCTGATCACAAAATAAACAAGAAAGAAGCTAAAAAAGGTGGATAGAATTTTTGAAAAGTTAGATATGATAGACCTCTGGAGAAAACTGAATGGGGACAGAAAGGGATACACTTTTTTCAGTTGTATATGGCATCTACACAAAAAAATGACAATGTATTAAGGCATAAAAACCTCACTATCAAATGCAGAAAGGCAGAAATAGCAAATGTGTTCCTTTCAGATCATGATGCAATAAAAACTATGTCTAATAAAGGACATGAAAAGATAGATTAAAAATTGATTGGAAATTAAATAATTTAATCTTAAAGAATGAATGAATCAAACAACAAATCATGGAAATAATCAAGAATTTTATCAAAGAAAACAATGACACAGCACACCAAAATTTATGGGATGCAGTCAAAGTTGTTCTTAGGAAATATTTTATATCTCTAAATGCTTACATGAATAAAATAGAGAAAGAGCAGATCAACGAATTAGGCATGCAACTAAAAAAGCTAGAAAAAGAATATATTTAAAATCTCCTGTTAAATACCAAATTAGAAATTCTGAAAATCAAAGGAGAGATTAACAAATTGAAAGTAAGAAAATTATTGAACTAATAAAACTAAGAGCTGCTTTTATGAAAAACCAATAAAATACGTAAACTTTTGGTGAATTCGATTTAAAAAAAAGAAAAAAGAAAACCAAATTATTAATATAAAAAGGAAAAAGAATTCAACACCAATGAAGAGGAAATTGAAGCAATAATTAGGAGTTATTTTGCTGAATTATATGCCAATATATCTGACAATCAAAGTGAAATGGATGAATATTTACAAAAATACAAATTTCCCAGATAAACAAAAGAGGAAATAAAATATTTAAATAAACCCATTTTAGAAAAAGAAATTGAACAAGCCATCAATGGACTCCCTAAGAAAAAATCCCAGGGTCCAGTTGGATTACAAGTCAATTCTACCAAACATTTAAAGAGTAATTAATTCTAGTACTGTATAAATTACAGAAAAAAATAGGCAAAGGAATCCTACCACATTCCTTTTATAACACAAATACGATACTGATACCTAAACCAGGAAGAGACAAAACAGAGAAAGAAAACTATATATCCTTAATATATATTGATGCAAAAATTCTAAATAAAATATTAGCAAAGAGATTACAGCAATTTACAATAAGGATAATATACTATGGCCAGAGGAATGCAGGGCTGGTTCAACATTAGGAAAACTATCAGCGTAAATGACCACATCAATAACAAAACTACAGAAATCATCTGATTATCTCAATAGATGCAGAAAAGGCTTTTGACAAAACTCAGGACCCACTCCTATTAAAAACACTAGAGAGCATAGGAATAAATAGAGCTTTCCTTAAAATAAGTAGAATCTATCTAAAACCATTAGCAAGCAATTATATTTAAAGAGAATAAGCTAGAAACTTTCCCAGTAAGACCAGGGGTGAAACAAGGATGCCCATTTTGACTTCTATTATTTAATATTGTACCAGAAATATTAGCTTTAGCAATAAGAGAAGAAAAATAAAAGGAAAGAATTAGAATAGGCAAAGAAGAAACAAAACTACCACTCTTTGCAGATGAGACGATGGCATACTTAGAGAATCCTAGAGAATCAACTAAAAGGTACTTGAAATCAGCAAATAAATAAATAATTCATTAATATATAATTCATTAGCATTTCTATATATTACCAACAAATCCAAGCAGCAATAGACAGAAATTATATTTAAAATTACCATAGACAATATAAAATATTTGGGAGTCTACCTGCTGAGACAATCCCAGGAACTATATGAACACAATTACAAAACACTTTTCACACAGATAAAGTCAGATCTGTGTGTATGTGTGAATCAGCATTCATTCAGCAAAAACATTAGTTACTTACTATAAGAAGTGTTTTAGCTAGGTGCTAGACCAAATGCACAGTTCTTAATAACAATAATAATAATAAAGTTATGTGCCAGACACTGTGCTAAGTGCTTTAAAACATCTCATTTGATCCTATAACAACCCTGGGAGGTAGGTGCTATTATTATTGCCATTTAACAGATGAGGAAACTGAGTCAACAGTGGTTAAATGATTTGCTCAAGATGATAAGGCTAGCAAATATCTGAGGCTGGATTTGAGCTCAGGTCTTCCTGACTCCAGGCCTGGTTGTCTATCCACTGGACCAACCTAACTGCCTTCAGGGGGTTTATGATAAGGAATCTAAGACACAAATATCTAATACACACACACATACATATATACATAAATGCCTTAGGAGTACAGAGGAAAGAAAATCTCCTTTTAGCTGGAATGATCTGGGAAAGTGTCTTAGAGGAAATGGTATATGATATCCAGATGCAGAGGAAAAGATCTGGGAATGAGAAAGAGTAGGGAATGCTCAGGAAATGGCTAATAATTCAGGTTAACTGGGATGGCAAGGTAAACCTAGGTGGGAGTATGCAATTAGGTTATAAAGGCATTGGGACCAGATTGTAGATGACTGTGACTATAAGCTAAAGAGTTCGAATTTCATTAAATCAGCATTGTTGGGGGTAGGGGGTAGGTGATGGGGAGCCACTGTAAGTTTCTGAGACAGAGTGAAGTGATAATAGGTATGCTTTCAGAAATTAATCTAACAGTGGTATATAGGATGGTAGGGGAGACTAGAGGCGAGGAGGCTGATTAGGAAGCTACTGCAATAATAGTACAGGCATGAAGTGACAGGGGCTAAACTAGATTATGGCTACAGGAATGAAAGGGAGGAAATAAATTAGTGAGTCCTAAAAGGTAGGTCTTAAGGTTTTTCAACTTACATCTCTCTGCCCTGTAAGAAAATATTTTCCCTTCTTCCTTTAGCACAAGCTCCCTCACAAATCCCTTGTATTACATTAGAAGCTGGTTAAGTTTATAATTAAGCTGTGGTACAGTCCTCTTCTGCTACATGAAAAATGTTCTGAAATGCTGCTTTACTGATAGTAAGTTGGGGATTCAGAACAGAGAGCATTAAGGTTAATTACCTAATAATTTACTACTCCAAATGCATCTGCAGACACTTTGATTTTCACTAATTGTGGTGTGGAGCAAAGTAAACAACCATTTCTTCATATTCCAGCTATGGGAATCTGACAGGCAAAACCTTTCAATGATTTGTGATTCCTTCTTTTGCCCTTGAGCATGATGGCTCTTGAAGGGAGGTTGAAAAGACCAACAGTGCTAGAGTCCTGGCAGATTGGTTTAGTAACGATTCCCCTTAATGAGATTGCAACCAACTACCTTTTGCTGCATCACCAAATATGGCATGAACTTCAATCATGCAAGAACAAACCTAATGGGATTTGATGTTTCTCTGTCCCATGATTTAGAATATATAGTGCCCAAGTGACCCCTACCCTTTAAGGTAGAGATGAAGTCTCTCTTCTCCATGACCAGAGACCTATTAATAGAATCGATACAATTCTTTTTCTTTTTAAAAATTTTATCATAGTGCTTGTAACACTTTTAACCAGTGCTTATAATAGAAGTTTCCCTTTTGTTTATAGAAATAGTTCCATTCTCATCAAGAATAAATAATGAAATATGGATCAAATCCCCAAATTAATCCTTAAAGTTTGGACTATTTACATTTTGATTTAAAGAATAATAATGATGAATATATACACCTGAACAAAATAAGAATAATATTGATGCATTTGTTCTGCATCTCCTTTCAGATGTTTCCATGGACTCAAATTTTGTGAGTTTTCTTTTCGTATGATTGTAGTAAATGTGTGCTGTTCCTATTCTGCTGACCTCATTTTGGATCTTTATAACTAAGTCTTTCCACAGCTTTTTGAATGTTTCATATTTGTTATTTTTGTAGCACAGGCATATTCCATGGCATTGATACTACTCAATTTCAGTTCAATTTAATCCAATGAATCAATTCATCTCAACAAATATTTATTAATTATGAGCCCTCAACTAGTTGTGGTGGTAGATAAACAAAGATAAAATAGTTCCTGTCTTCGGGACATTTACCTTCTGAGAAATTCATCACACACTCAGATAAGTAAAAACGAGAAAAAATATGAGAAGGGAGAGAGCACTAGTGACTGAGGAAACCAGGAAAGAATTACTGCATAAGGTGACCCCTGAGAGCTTAGCCTCAGGAAAAGAAAAAAAAAAGGATTCTAAGAGGTAGAAATGAAGAGGAAGTCATTCCAAGAACTGGGGACAGATAAGTTCAGGGGAGAGTTAGTAAGCCAATTGGACTGGAAAATATACAGAATGATATAAGGTAAGAGTGATAATAAGGTAAGTCTATAAAGGTAACTAGATTGTGAAGGGACTTAAATACCATGCTGGAAGTTTATATTTTATCTTAGAAACAATGAGTAATAATAGATTTTTAAACAAGAGAGTGACATGCTTAGTTCTGTACCTTAAAAAGTTTATTTAGATAGCTATGTAGAAAATAAATAAATGAATGAGTATCTATGAAGTGTTTACTATATGGCAGATACTGTGTTAAACTCTGAGGATACAAATACAAAAAGCAAAACAATTCCTGCTGTCAACGAGGTTGTTGTTATTGTTGTTGTTGGGCAGCTAGGTGGTGCAACAGATGGAGCACTGGACCTGGAATCAGGAAGACTTGAGTTCAAATTCAGCCTCAGACACTTAATAGCTATGTGACCCTGGGCAAGTAATTTAATCTGTTTTGCCTCAGTTTCCTCATCTGTAAAATGAACTGAAGAAGGAAATGACAAACCACTCTACTCCATGGCTAAAACAACTGAACAACAACAAAATTAGGGTTTTTGGTTTCTGCGTTAAGCTCTAGGGACATAAATACAAAATGTAAGACAAAATGAGGAGCTTAGACAGGATCCTTCCCACTTGAACATCCTGATTCCATGTGCAAACATGAAAAACATTTTGAAAAGCTTAAAGGGCTACTGTCAGGGAGCTTACGTTCTGATAAGGGAAGACAACATTTATAGGGGAATGGTGGCCATGGGGGTATTTTGGTCTGGGAAATCCCTGGACTGGTGAATGGATTCATAGAGCAATTGCCATCCTCTTTTCAGTAATATTAATGTTAATTTGATTATTGCTCCCAGAGCTTGAGGTAAAAAACAAGAACTGCAGGTAGAAGGGAAGAGAGGTGGTATGGCATAAATATGAACAGGAAACAATGTGGTAGGTCTTACTTTCACCAAGCAGAATCTCAGGGCCCGAGGCAGGAGCTAGAACATCAGGTTGGAAGTGCAGGCTGGAATGAAGAAGGATGGCATAAAGATGGCCAGGTAGCAGCATGGTGGGTCTGGGTTGGACTAGAAATGGGTCAGATTGAACTCAGGGAGGCCACTTAAGAGGCTATAACAATAGTCCAGAAGAAAGGAAATGCAATCCTGGACAAGGGTAGTAACCTTATGAATGGGGAGAAAAGAATATATCAAAGACTTGGCAAAATGAATCAATGTGATTAAATCTGGGGAATGAGGCAAAGGGAAGAGTCTGGGGTGACTCCAAGGTTGTGAATCTAGGTCACTGGACAAACAATAGTGCCATCAATAGAAATAAGGAAATTGAAGAATCGGAGTTGCCTTGCAATGTCCAGGTAGAGATATCTACTAACATTTGCCCAAGAAAGACTGGGGTTTGAGAGAGAAATTGGTGTTTTTTAAGTAAATGCTGTCTATGTCCAAGGTTGTGAGCACTCTAAAATTAATGAGAGGTAAACAGGGAAAGAATCCTTTCTGAATGTGTTCCTTAAGCACCAAGAATTTTAAAAATTGTGAACTGCTTCAAATTAGTTCAATCTCACGTGAAAGCTCTAGAGTATCACAGTTCAAGACTTAGTGGACCCCCCTTTTTATTACAAACATCATCTTTTTTGAACATGAATTATTTGAGAAAAGACTTTATCAACTTGACTTTTATGAATATAAAACTTTATATGTTTGAGGGCCCTTTAAACTTCTCAAAATGTTTTTCATGTTTAAAAATGGAATCAGGGTGTTCAATGAGAAGAAGCCTGTCCAAGCCCTTCATTTTCCAGGTGAGGCTAGCTGACCAAGATCACACAAATAAGTCATAAATAACAGAGCTGGTATTCTCCAAGTCTGAAATGAAAGGTTTGGGTTTTTTTCCATCTTGGTGGATCTTAGCAGAGGTTCCAACACTGCTAGCCTAGGTTTTGAAGACACAGAGTCACCTCAATACCAGCAGAGCATTGGAGAGGGACTTGAGTGGAAAAGGTTCCTTTGCTGGAAAATTCTCATCAACATTCTCTTTGGGGTTTTTTCCTCACAGTAAAGCTAATTTTTTTTTCTCCAAAGAATAAGCTACTTATATCTGCATTGCTATTTCCAGATCCAATCAAAAGTCAGACATCTACAAAATATCCTTCAAGAAGGAAGTTAATGAAAGGAAATTCATCCACCACCACAGACTAATGGCACTCTGCAATTCACATCACAAGACAGTTCTGCCTACTTAACTAATCCAATCCAATAAGCATTTATTGCCTACTGATTCAAAGAACTATGCCAGACTTCAGAGCTACAAAGACAAAAAAAAAAGTCTCAGACCTCAAGAACCTTACATTTGACTGGGGAATACTTGTAAGGAAGGAAAGAAGATACATGGTCATTTGTGGAAGGAGAGAGTATTAACCACTAAAGATGATCAGAGAAGGTTCCTGAAAGAGAAGGCATATAAACGGAGCCAAAAGCTAGGAATGCTAATAGATAGACATGGAGGGAGAATGCATTCAAGAATGAGGAGAGCTATGCAAAGACACAAAAACAGGATGTAGACTATCTAGTTCAGAAACTAGTAAATAGGCCTGATTGACTATAACATAGCATGAATTATGTCATGCTACCTTCTACATAAAGTAAGAATGAAGGGGATTAATGCAAAATAGGTTGGAAAGTAAGCTAGAACTAGAATCTGAAGGGTTTTCAATGATGATCTGAGGAGATGTGTGTGTGTGTGTGTGTGTGTGTATGTTAATCAACAAGGATATTCTGTATACAACTTCTCTGAACTTCCATTTCCTCATTTTTAAAAGAGCAATCACTAAACAAATTGTCTTCCCCAAGTCACAGGGTATTATAAGGATCAAATGAAGTAACATAAATACCAGTTCTCATCTTTTGCATTCACTCAGCCCCTAAGTTCATCCAGTTCTCTTTCTATTCCCAGTTCTAACTCCTGAAGACTCCAGTACTACTACTGATACAATAAATGCTTATTGGATTATACTGGTTAAGTGGGAAGAGCTCTCTTGTGATGTGAATCGCAAAGTGTTATTAGCCTGGTGGATGAATTTCCTGTCATCAACTATGCACAGATAGTCCCTCATTCTTTCCTCTGCCTCTACACTTGTCCCAGTTAATTCCCAGACAGATACAGTTCTTCTTACAGCGTCAAGACCAAATTTCTTTGCAAAACCAGCCAATGGATGTATATCAGTTGTATCTATATGATACACATTGTCTTCCACAAGATGTAGTCAAGATTAAGCTTTTTTCCAAACATGCAATTCTAATACAACTATTGCTGAAGGTCAATTTTATTTGTTATACATCCAAACCATTGCAGAAAGAGGTTGAGGGATTGGGGAAGGGAGAGAGGCAGACATTATACTGTGTGTTCACCAGGAGCCATGGTCCCAATCCTATATCAACAATAATTATAAACTATGATGAGCAATACCTATGTGATACAATATTGTCATTATTGTTATAATAACTCAGATAAACTGGAGCAAAGTTATACTAGATACTTCTGTCTTTTGAATACACTCAGCTCCTAAATTCACCCACTTCCTTCTTTGCAATGCAGGCCAAGTAGGACCATTTCTCTTTCTGTTCCCAGTTCCAACTCCAGGGGACTACAGTACCACGGTAATTTTGATTCATGTCAACATTTACATCAATGTCTCCAAGCCTACAAAGGAATTGGTCATACTGGGAAAAGAGCACTGGCTGTGGAGTCAAAAGGATTTGGGTCAAAATCCTGCCTCTGAAACTTAATTAGCCATGTGCCTTTGCGCAAGCCACAGCCTCCCTGGGTTTCAATTTCCTCTTCTATAAAGGGAGGTCTGAAGAGAGCTCTGACCTCTAGTTCTAAAGGTATCCACTCCTCTTCGTTACTGTGACTGTTCTGTGCCCATCACTGTGATGGGAAATACGAATTTCAGGTAGCCAATTAGCAGTAAGAAGTCCAACACATGCTCTTTGCCCTCAAGTTGTTCAATATTGAGTGTATGAGATTCACACATATGCAACAATTAGCAAAAGAAACAATAGTCCATAATTAAATGCTGCATTATAAGATGCAGATTTTACATGTTATCAGAGTTCAGAGAAGGGTATAGGCAGGAGCACCTGGGAAGGCAATAACCCAGGGGCAAGGTCATGAGGATCTAGAATGAGAGGAGACAATAAGAATGGAAAGAAGAAAGATATGAAACAGTTTTCAAAATAAGAATTAATAGGACTTGATGACTAATGCAATATGGGGGATGAAGAAACAGGATGACTCAAAGAAGACTCTAAGATTTCCAGTGTGAGTGACTGGAAGAATGATGGTTCCTTTTATAGTCAGGAAGTTGGGCCGGGAAGCTGTCTCAGAAAGGGAAGGAAGATGAGATAGCCAACCAAGTGAAAATATCAAGACGGCAGCTGGGGATATGGGACTGGACTTCAGAAGAGAGAAGGCTTGACACTTTCTGAGAAATACTTGGCTGAAACCTTCAGCCAAACCACATATGCATTATATTTCCTGCTTAAAGCCTTTGATGCTGACAATATTTTTTCTGTTCTCAGTCCTGTGAGATACATCAAATAACAGAAACTGAGCCAAAAGGTGCCTCTAGGCAGATTTCACCCAAGCCGTTCTAAATAAATAGCCATCTACTCCCTTCCTTAAGATCCCTAAGAAAGAAATGCCATCATCCTTGTGAAACTTGTTTTGCTACTTACCCACTCAGACTAGCAGGATCTAACTTTGCTCCCTTCAGCTGAAATTTACCTCAGTCCTTCTTTTCTATCCTAAATTGGAGACAGAATATCTAGTATCATCCTTAATGTGCACATGTCTCAGGCATTTAAATCACAACTTTGCATACCTGGTTTGCTTAACTAGCCTCCTTTCTATTCTTTATATACTTCATCTCTTGCCTCTGTGCCTTTGCCCTGGCTATCCTTCATTCTTGGAATACAGTCTCTCCTCACCTCCATCTCTGAGAATTCCTAGTTTCCTTCAAGGCTCAGGACAAACACCACCTTCTACAAGAGTCATTTTCTGATCCTCCCAAACACTATTGATCACCCATCCCTGCCCAACCAATACCTACAATTTTTTTATCTAGCTTGTATGTAGCTATATGTGGTCATATCATCTCCCCTGGCTAGACTGTAAGCTTCTTCTGGGCAGAGATCACTTTTACTCCAGCACCCCAGCTCTATGTGCCTGGCACACAGTAGGTTAATAAATGATTGTCCATTGGGATGATGTAACAATCTGAAAATCTGAGAAATCTATACAGGCTTTTCCTGTTTGGGAGGAGAAATCTTAAGCTCCCTGTGGAGGGGAAATTTCCTTTTGTGTGATACACATGGGTGGAGCTATCTCAATGGACAAATTCCCAGGTGAGAAGCTCTTGGCCCTGATGGAAGTGAGAGGGCCCTGGAAGATTATTTTTAAATAATCTTGAAATAGCTCAAGTAAGTGAGAAACCCCATGACTGCTTGATCAGAATTTTAAAGAAGTAATTCTTCATCAGAATTGGGCATGATGGCCTTTAAGACCCCTTCAAACTACATGTTATTGGTATTGGCTCCCAAGTAAAGAAGCTCCCTCTACCAATGCAAAATTTAATTTTATCTTAATTGTAGTCTTAGAGAGTTGCCTGGAACACTGAGAGATTAAGTGATTTGTCCAGGGTCACAGAGTCAGTATGTATCAAAGTGTGACTTGAACCCGCATATTCCTGGATATTTAAGACCAGTTCTCTATTCACTATGCCACATTGTTCCTCAGTAAGCATTTATTAAGAGCCTAATACATGCTAGTAGATATTGTTGATGTGCAAATGAGGGGAGGGGAGAGGGTTGATGTAAATATGTTTGGTGTTACTGTTGTATAAATGGGTATGATGGTGGTGGTAGTGGTGATGGTGGTATCATTATCATCATCATCATCCAGTGACCCAATACCTCCTCCACCAATACGTTAGATATCACCCCAGTAATCTCAGCAGCCTTTTTTTTAAACAGTCCTATTCACATTATTCTGCCCAATATCTACTCAATCATCCAGACTTCCTTAGTGTCAATTGCCTTTACAAAAAAAATAAAGCTGTGTGGCCTAGTGGAAAGAATGATAAATTTGGAGTCAGAGACCACAATTCACATCTGTGTGCCTTTAGGCAAACCACTTGCCCTCTGGGTCACATCTCTAAAAGGCAGATACTAAACAAGGTGATTTCTGGGGACTCCTCAGGCTTCTAGAACTCTTTCTTGTTCCAAGGTCACTTATAAGTGAGAGGAACACAGTGTGTGTTCTAGTCCAGGAGTTCTCAAGTTTTTTGGTTTCAGAACACCTTTATATCCTTAAATATCAACAACACAACATTTAGACTACATGGCCAGAACCTCTAAGGGTCTTTCCCTCCCAGATTATTATTTTTGTGATGGTAAATTGGGCCATCTTTTGTCTCAATTCTTACCTAGTCCTTAGTCATTTAATGGATGTTGCCTCAGAAAAACTTAGACCTGGGGAAGACCTGAATTTAGAAAGACTCAATGCCATCTGGCCAAAGGCCACTCCGGCTATCATCTTGACTTTTGTCTTACTGCTGGACTTTGATGACTCTGAAAGAGAGAGTGAGCCATGGACTTTGCACAGCTCTGCCTCATTTAAATTCAATTAGCAGAAGTGTAGACATCACCCTTGCGACATCATTGGTCTTCTTCAAAAATGAAGGACAAACAACAATACATGCTAGGCATTGTGCTAGGTGCTAGAGAGGATCATGGGCATTTTACTTGTCAATGCTTCAGGCAACTCTGTAAGATTATAAATTGGATTGTAGATTTGCATTGCTAGACGCAGTTTCCACCACAGGAAGTCAGCCACACTGATGAGAACAAAGGTTTGAAATCCTCCTCCAAAAATAAAGGTAGGGGATGAAGTTGGTAAGAAAGGATCATGCTTTAAAGCAATCATTTCCCCTCCTAAGCTCCTATTAAAATCTCTAGGGAGAAACTCTATGATTTGTGAAGAATCTCCCCTTCTCCCCAAAGATGAAGAGCTGAGTCCATTGAATTTTATCTTTTTAACTCACCCCACACTCACTGGTGCTGTAATGTCTCACTATAAATACTATGTGGCCTCTGTCCAGGGAGCCATGGAAATTATGGTGGCCGCATATTAGCTCTGCTACCTTATGTCCAGTCAAAGGTCCCAGTAACTCATGCAAGGCCCATAATGGTTTAATACCTCAGCCTTAAAGGGAAGGCTATTTTCCCAAAACATTTTACTACAGCATTCTTCAAGAATGATACATTCTTAGTTGAAACTCCACAGGATGTTTGGGGATCATTTTTCAAATTTGTTTACTATAGATGTCTTTCTCCGACCTTAGAGTATGTGAGGAAAATCTTTCACTGTGACATCCATTGGCATCAAAGGAAACCTCAATACCAGAACAAGGGAACAGAATTTTGTGATGCTGCTGGCCTTAGATAAAATGCAGGTGATATCTGAGAGTGGGATGGGCCTTAGGTGTATCTCTCATTCAGCAGCATAGGTCCCCATAACCGTGTGAGTAGATATTTATAGAGAAAAGACAGAGTGTGTCCATAAAAGCTAGTGAGATCTTATCAGAAGGATCTGAGGGAATGGTGAATTCCCGGGAAGAGCCACCAGTACCACAGGGGCTGATCAACAACCTGTCTATGACTTAGTGGATTAGTGCTAAAGCATTGCCTGAGACACAAAAATTAAGTGACTTGGCCAGGACCACACAGCTAATAAGTATCAGAGGCAGGATTTGAACTCATATCTACATCACTAGAAACTGAATTTCAGCTAATAGTCTGTTGATAAACATTCGCTATCTGCCTGGCACAATGCTAAGTACAACAGAAATACAGTCCAAAACAAAGGAGATTATAGTTCCACTGAATTAATGCAACTTGAATACTGAATTAAGTTTTAGGGACTGCATTTTAGAAAGGATACTGACAAACTGGAGAACATCCAGAATGTGGACACAATGGTAAAGGCCATCAGAAACCATGCATAAAAGATAATTTGAAAGAAATTGAAATATTTAGCCTAAAGAAGACCAGTGTTGGGGCTGGTAGAAGGGCAAGGAATTAGGGTTAGGTATGACAAATTCATCTATGTGCTCTGGATAGTCAGGGGTTGAAAATGGTTTGTGAAGGATATTTCAAAAGATTAGCAGAGGTGGGGAACCTGCAGCCTCAAGGCCATGTATGATTCTCTAAGTTCTCAAGTGTGGCCCTTTGACTGAATCCAAACTGAAGGGCCACACTTGAGGACCTAGAGGGCCACATGTGGCCTGGAGGCCTCAGGTTCTCCACCCTTGGATTAGAGGTAGAAGCTGAGTAGGACCTGACTCAATAAATAAGGGAAGCAAGGGCATTCTACTTGTAGGGAGTAGACTAAACAAAAGTGTGAAAGTTCAGGGTGTGTTCTAGAGACAGACAATAGGTCAGCTTGATTGGAGCATGGACTGTCTGAGGAAGATGCAGTCAGACCATATTTGAAGCATCCTGTTCCATTCTGGCCACCATAATTTTGGAGGAAATGAAAAAGCAGTTATTAAGTGCTTACTAGGTACCAAACATTGTGGTAAATATGAGAAAGAAAGAGACAGAGAAAGATAGAAAGAGGGAGAGGGAGGGAAAGAAAGAAAGGCAGAGACAAACATACAGAGTGAGAGAGTTAGAAACAGAAAGACAGAGAGAAAAGATAGAGAAAAGTAGAGACTGAGATAGACAAAAAGGGAGTGACAGAGACAGAGAAAGAGAGAGAGAGAAAAGGAGTATATGCTCTCAAGTAGCTCATACTCTAATGGGGGGAGGAGTGCAGCTGCAGGGTGAATGCAAAGGTTTAGAAGTCACGAAAGATGTCCACTGAGTACCCTTTTGACTCTATCATTGTTATTCTTACTATGTTCATGTTGCACGGCACATTGAAAGTGTTTAAAAATATTTGTTGATTAATTCTGTGACTAAGTTGGCAAGGTAGATAAATTGGCATTTGGCCAAAAAGGACCTTGAATGACAGCCAAAGTAACTTGAACTTTAACTATATAAGGGAGAGAAGAGGACCAAGGGATAATGACCAATGGTCACATAAAGCAGGAAATAATAAGTGTCCTAGAGACTGAGCAAACAGTGATCTCTAGTTACAGTGGAGCTTCAGAGTCCTCCCTGAAGCCCCTTTCAAAGAGCGCTTCTATCCTCTTATTAAATGATGGGTCATATACTGGCCCATAATGCAAATGGAAGAAGATTTGTTCTACTGGGAACTATGCTGCATTTCTCTTTCATAATTATTTATTATTATTATCCTTCTTTTCTCCAGGAATTGGATAGAAGGTCATGTTTTCTATGACTCCCAGCTAAGAGACTAAAGAAAAATAAAGTGAAAATAACTGTGAATGTCCTACATCCTTTCCTAGCCAACAATCTCTGGAATAATGATCCCTGTTAATCCTCCCTTGTTCTCAAGGTTTGGTGTTCTTTAATGAAGAGAAGGAGTTGAACAGTTTTAGCCCCTGTCCAGTAGGAGTTCCATATCTGACAAGAAGATAGGTACCTCCCTCTCTTGGTATTTGTGCCCCCACTTCCATAACATTTCCCCAACCCTTCCCCCACACGCACACAATGCATCATACCAGGTAGTGGGGGAAGAGGTAGGGATAATAAGATTGTTAATTTGCCCCAGCCATAAGATAATTTAACCTCCAAGGAAAGATGAACCTAGCATTTGGTGACTGAGTTTAAAGCAGCCATCATTGGGAAGAGTGCATTCTAAAGATGGTCTCTAGTCTGCAGTGAAGTAGATGAAAATTGCAGGTCACTTTGGTTCCTCTGGTCATTTCCATCTGAGAAAAAGGAAATAAGATAGACCAGCATGATAGTCAGCCACTGACCGCTTGTAGGTAACTATTCTAGCCCCAGATTTTGCCAGGCCTGGGGGTGGAGGTTGTCTTGCAGCCTCATATCCAGGAAAGTATTCTGTACTTTAAATCATCAAAACCTGGTTTCTAGTGCAAGGATGACTGATTTCATGCCCTTCATCAAATTACTGGATACACAATAGGCATCTCAACTCAATACACCCAAAATAGAATTTATTATATTCTTTCCCTCTCCCTCCACCACAACAAAAATCATCCTTTCCCCAAACCTGATGAAGGTATCACCATTCTCTTATTCACAGAAATGTATTGGAGTAATTTTTAATTCTTCCCTTTCATTCAATTCTCATGTCTAGTCAATTGTAGTCTTAATAATAATAAGAATAAGAATAGTTAATGAATGACTAGTATTTACATAGTTCTTTAAAGTTCCCAAAGCATCTTACAAATATTACCTGATCTGATTCTCACAACAACCCTGTGAGGTAGGTACTATTATTAACCTCATTTTATAGATGAGGAAACTGAGGCAGACAAAACTTAAGTGACTTGCACAGGGTCACACAGCTTGTAAGTGTCTGAGGCTGGATTTGAACTTACATCTTCTTTGTTCCAGGTCTAGCACTATCCCCTGTACCAGTCCTAGCTAATCCTACTTCATCACATTTCTCATAAATGTCCTTTCCAGTAGCATGGCCTTAACCCTAATGCAACCTCTCAGCATCTTTCCTATGAACTATTGAAATAGCCTCCTAATTGGTCCCCTTCTTTCTACTCCCTTCTTTTTCCAATACATTATCCACAGAACTGCCAAACTGAGGTTTCTAAAACAGATCTAGCCATATTACACCAAACTCCCCATCAGTACACCTAAATATTTTTAATTGCTCCTTATTGTCACAAGGATGAAATATAACATTCTCACCTTGGTTGCCACTGATCTTTTGAGGATTGTGTTACTCCTCATCACACATGCCCTGCTTTAGTCAAATTGATATGCCAGATGTTCCTCATACAGGACATTCTATTCCCCATATCTGGGCCTTTGTAGTGGTCCTTTATATCTGGGATTTACGACTTTCTTATTTCTACATCACAGAATTAACCAACCAACAAGTATTTATGAAATTTATTAAATGTCCAACATGTGCTAAGATGTGCTAGGATCTTATACTATTGGAGGAGACAACATGTATGTGTGTATATGTATGTATGTATGTATATATATATATACATATATATGTGTGTGTGTGTGTATGTATGTATGTATATATATGTGTGTGTGTGTATGTGTGTGAACATATTGTGTATACATGTATACGTTATATACACATATCTGTATATACATATACACACAATGTAAACATAATAAATCCAAAGTAATTTTATGGAGGTATCCTAATATGTGGAGTATGAGAGACTTCATTCAGAATTCAGTACTTGACCTTAGGTTGTTTGTTTTAGAAAACTAAGAATCCTAAAAAGTAAGGGTGATGGTGGAGTATATTACAGGAATAATGGTGTACAGTGTGTACAAAGGCTCAGAGATGGGAAATGAAGTGTTGCCTGAAAAGCAGAAAGAAAGGCAGTCTGTCAAGTACGTGAAGGTGATCAATGTCAAATTAGGCCGGAAAGATACTCTGGAGCCAGGTTGTGATAAGTTTTAAATGTCAGAGAAATTTATATTGGATCCTAGAAATAACAAGAAGCTTCTGGAGTTTATCAAGCAAGGGAGTGACTCAGTGACACTTGTTTTAGGAAAATCACTTTGGCAGCAATTTAGAGGATAGATTGGAGAGGCAAAGAAGGCCTGAGCCAGGGAGGCCATTTAAGAGGCTATTGAAATAGTCTAGGATAAATAGGAGGGCCTGAAATAAGGGGCTGTCTGTGTGAAAGGAGAGGGACAGTTATGAGAGAAGCTATGGAGATAGAACCAACACAACATGTAATTTGAATGGATGTGGGTGGTTAGTGAGAAGACCAGAGGACTTGGAGATTGTGAGCTTGTATACTGGAAGAGCAGTGGTGTCCTCCACAGAAATAAGGAAGTTAAAAGGGAGAGGGTTGGGCTGGGTTGGGGGAGAAGGGAGACTGGGGAGAAGAAACATAATGAGTTCTACTTCAGACATGTTGTGTTTGAGATACCTATGGAAAACACAGTGAGAAATGTTATATAGGCTGTTAGTGATTTAGGACTGTGCAGGGGAAAGGCTAGTGCTGCATACATATAGCAATGGAGCCATTCATATTGAGATGATAATTAAACCCAAGGGAGCTGATGAGATAGACTCCCTATATTCTTCAAAGCCCAGCTACAATGCTACTTCCTACATGAAGTTTTTCCTCCTCTCCCTCAACCACTCCCCGATTAATAGCAATCTCTTCCTCTCGAAATTTGTCTATATATTTTATATTTAATTTTTACGCACATACTGATTCATTTAACTCCATAGTCAAATGTAACTTCTAGGGGTTGTTTAATTTTTATCAGTGGATTACTGTACCTCTCAATATAGAAACTTAATAAATATTTGTTGAACTGAATTGATAGGGTTGCTATTTTGAAGTATGTAAAGGATTGTCATGTAAAAAAACAATTGGACTTGTTTTGTATTTCTTAGCCAAGGGAGCTCTAGAAAGGTATGCTTCAACTCAATGTTTAAAAAAAAAACTTCCTTAATAAAAGTATTCAAAAATGGAATGGGACCATCTTTAGAGGTAGCATATTGTCTTCACTTCCTCTACTCCAAATTTATAAACTCCCTTCAATCTGTCTTCCAATCTCATCATTCAATTGAAATTGCTCTCTTCCAAGTCACCAATGATTTCTTAATCACCAAATCTAATGGCCTTTTAACAATCCTCATCCATTTTGATCTCAGTGCAGCCTTTGACACCTTCTTCCCTTGACACTCTCTCCTTTCTGGCTTCTCATGATACTTTTCTTTCTTGTTTCTCCCCCTACTGTCTGACACTTCCTTCTCAGTCTCCTTTTATGAATCTTCATCCAGGTCACACCAGGTATCTGTGGGTTGTCCCCAATGATCCATCCTGGAACCTCTTCCCTTGTCCCTCTACTTTATTTCATTTGATGGTCTTATCAGTTCCTGTGGATTCAATTACCATTTCTCTGCAGATGATTCTCAAATCCATTTATCTAGCTCAGAGGTGGGGAACCTATGGCCTCAAGGCCACTGATCTAGCTCTTTTAACCTCCAGTCTCCTTCACTTATCTTAAATTCAACACGTCCAAAATGGAACTTATTATATTCCCCCTTTGAACCCTCCTGTCTTCTTAATTTTTTAAAAATTACTAATGAGGGGATCACCATCCTCTTAGTCTCTCAAGCCAACAACTTCAGTGTCATTCTCTAATCTCCCCTTCCATTCATCTGATATACCCAAACTGTTGTCAAATATCATCCTGTCTACATTTTCTCCCAAGTGTGTCTCCCCTCTACTCATATAGCCACCCATTCTCTTGGAGGCCTTGAAATAGCTCTCTGGTTGGTCTACCTGCCTCAAGTCTCTTCCAACTACATTCCATCTTCCACTTATCATCAGCCAACGTGAATTTCCTAAAGTATAGGTCTGACCATGTCAGACACACAGACACACAGACACACACACACACACACACACACACACACACACACACACACACTACTTCAAGTAGCTCTGTACGGTGTCCAAGATCAAATATAAATTCTTCTGTTTAGCATTTAAAGCCCTTCTCAACTTGGTCTCTTCCTACTTTTCAATTCTTTTTTAATAGATTTTACTTGTATTCTATAATCTGTTTTTATTTTGTATTTTACATAAACTTTACTCTCCTCCACATACACAAAATGTAGCCAAAGTGGCCTAATTGCTGTTCTTCCCACATAATACTCCATCACAGACTCCCCACCATTTCACTAGCTGTCTGCCATTTCTGCAGTACTCTCTTTCTCCTCTCCCCTCCTTCCTGGCTTCTTTGCTTTTCTTCAAAATTCAGCTCAAACATCAGCTTCTATAAAAGGCCTTTGCTATGTCTCCTGCCTTCAATGGGGTTTCCTTCTGAAGTTATCTTCCATTTGTTCTGTACTTTCAATGTACAGAGTTATTTACATTTATCTCCCCTTTTAGAATGTGAGATCTTTGAGAGCAGGAAAGACCTTATGCCTTTTTTTAGAGGCAGTTAGGTGATGAAATGGATAGAACACTGGGTCTGGAGTCAAGAAGACCTGAGTTCAAATGTAATCTCAGTCACTTACTAGCCGTATAACCCTGGGCAAATCTCATAATCTCTGTTTGCCTCAGTTTCTTCAACTGTAAAATGGGGATAATAGCACTCACCTTGCGCGCGCGCGCACACACACACACAAACATATCACTTAGAACAGTACCTGTCACATTTTAGACAGTATGCAAATGATTATTCCCTCCTTCCCTTCCCCCCACTCTTTGTAAACCCAGTACACAGCACAGTGCCTGCCATGGAGTAAGTGCTTAATAAATATTTGTTGACTATTTCTGGAGGGTTTTAAACTGAGGGTGGAGGAGATGCCATTTGTTAAATGTGTTGTGGGGGAGGCTCTTGTTTCAGATAGGGATTAGATGGGATGGCCTCGGAGGTTCCTTCCAGCTCCAATATTTTATGTTTCCATGTTTCTGTGTAGAAACAGGTCTGACTAAAGCACAAGGCATATAAATGACACAAGAAAATTAAAGCAGCATTTTTCCAGATTCCACACACCTCAGAGTCATCTAAACCTGATCTCTTCCATCCTGGAAACCTTTCATCTTGACTCTAAGAAAGTGGCTCACTACATGGTTCACTGGGGTTGCTGTCTGGAGTCAAGATACAGATGATTCTAAGACAGTGGAGCTAAACTATAGAATTTTATTTAACTTTGTAAAATCCACCATTTTGAGCATGGGATCCAGGTTCTCAGACTGCCCAAATATGAGATATGAATACACAGACAGAAAGAAAATTGCTCTGGGTCCCAGTTTTTATGGTCAATGAACTTTTTATTCAATCATAGCCTACTTCATTTGGAATGGCATTAGTAGGCTGGAGAATATCCAGAAGATTCGTCCAGCCCCCACTTCCTCTCCCATTTCCTAGTGTAACAGGGACTAGAACAGGTGCAGATGACAGAATATCCTCAAGCAGAAAAGCTGGAGACCCTGCTTTAGGGAAAACTGTGACAATGTGTAAAGGAAGTACCTTGGAGAGACTTGTTTATGTGTAGACATTCTGTAACTTCTTCTGATCTGCTACTTACAAGTTTAGGAAAAGACTTTTTGATTGGTTGCACAGCCAAAACTGGGGATGTCTTCAATTAGAGCTAACATTCATATAACAAATATTTTTTATGGAGTTTTAAGGTTTGCAAAGTGCTTTGCAGATATTATCTCATTTTATCCCCTCAGAATAACCTTAGGAGGTAGATGTAGCTAAATTAGGAAAGGCTGTCTACATTAGAGGCCTCCACGTTCTCTCCTCTCACTCCTTCTTAACCACTTACAATCTGGCTTCCAACTTCATCATTACACTGAAACTGGTCTCTCCAAGCTTAAGATCTCTTAATTGCCAAGTCCAATGCCTTTTCTCAGTCTTCTCCTCCACTGAATCTTCCTCCAAATCATATCCTCTAATTGTAGGTATCTAATTGCAGATGTACTCTAATTGTAAGGTTCTGTCCTGGTCCCTCTTTTGTTCTCCCACTTTACTGCTTCACTTGGTGATCTCATCATCTCCCATGAATTTAATTATTCTCTGTATGCTGATGATTCTCAGATCTACCTAGTATGCCCCAAACTCTCTGTTGGTTTCAAATCTCACATCACCAACTGCCTTTCAGGTATCTCAAACTAGATGTCCAATAGATATCTTAAACTGAGTATGTCCAAAACAGAACTCAGTATCTTTTCCCCTTAATCTCTCTGCCCCCCTCCATTCTCTATTACTGCAAAGGGCAATATCATCCTCCCATTCCTCAGGCTCACAACCTAGGAGTTACCTTAGTTTCTTTACTATTTCTTATCCTTCCTCCATATCCAATCTGTTGCCAAGGCCTGTCAATTTCACACTTTGCAACCTCTCTTGAATATTCCCCCTTCTCTCTTCTGACACTGCCACCACTCTAGTGCAGGCCCTCATCACCTCACACTTGGACTTGCAATATCTTGCTGATGGGTCTGCCTGCCTCAAGTTTCTCCCCACTCCAATCCATCCTCTATTCAGCTACTAAAGTGATTTTCCTAAAGCATAGGTCCAATCATGCCACCACCACACCTACTCAATAAACTCCAGTTGCTTCCCATTACCTTGAGAATCAAATACAAAATGTTTTGTTTGGCATTCATAGCCTTCCAAAACCTAGCCTCTTCCTACCTTTCCAGTCTTCTTATACTTTACTTCCCATCACATACTCTTTAATCCAATGACACTGGCCTTCTGGATGTTTTGTGAACAGAACATGCCATCTCTGAGCTCCTGCCATTATCCCTGGCTATTCCCCATGTGGGGAATTCTCTCCCTACCCTCCTCTGACTACTGACCTCCCTGACTTCCTGTAAGTAAAAACAAAAATCCCACCTTCTACAAGAAGTCTTCTCCAATTTCTCTTAATTCTAGTGCTTTCTGTCTGTTAATTACTTCCTATCTGCCCTATAGAAGAGGCCATTCTCTGCTTCATTTCTTAACTAGTCTTAATCACTGAATGGGTGTTGCTTCAGTAAAGCTGAGACCTGTTAAAGACCTTCACTTGATAGCAATCACCAAAACTACTTAGTTTTGGCTAAGAAATAGAATGGTAGATCAGTGGAATAGGTTAGGTACAAAAGACACAGTAGTCAATGACTATATTAATCTACTGTTTAATAAACCCAAAGACTCCAGCTTCTGGGATAAGAACTCACTATTTGACAGAAACTGCTGGGAAAGCTAGAAAACAGTATGGCAGAAAACTAGACACAGATCACACGCTATACTGAGTTAACATCAAAATGGGTACATGATTTAGACATAAAGGGTGACACCATAAGCAAATTAAGAGAGCAAGGAATAGTTTACCTGTCATATCCAGGAAGAAGGGAAGAATTAATGACCAAACAAGAGACAAAGAACATTATGAAATGTAAAATGGATAATTTTGATTACATTAAATTAAAAAGCTTTTGCACAAATAAAGCCAATGCAACCAAAATTAGAAGGGAAGCAGAAAGTTGAGAAACCATTTTTACAGCCAATGTCTTTGATAAAGGCCTCATTTCTAAAATATATAGAGAATTGAGTCAAATTTATAAGAAGACATATCATTCCCCAATTGATAAATGGTCAAAGAATATGAACAGGCAGTTTTCAGAGGAAGAATTAAAGCTATCTATAGTCATATGAAAATTCTCTAAATCATTATTGATTAGAGAAATGCAAAGTAAAGCAACTCTGAGATAACACTTCACAGCTATCAGATTGGCTAATATGACAAAACAGGAAAATGATAAATTTTGGAGAAGATAGGGGAAAATTGGAAATTGTTGGTAGAGTTGTAAACTGATCCAACCATTCTGGAAAGCAACTTGGAACTATGCCCAAAAAGCTATAACACTGTACATACCCTTTGACCCAGCATTGTGACTTCAGTGCCTAATGTACTGTCTAGTACATATCTGCTTTTAAACTAGTGCTTTTTGGATCAGCAAATGAATGGACAGCAACAGAAATCTAGGACAGGTGCCTATATCCCAAAGATATCATAATAGAAAAAGGATCCACATGACCAAAAATATTTATGGCAACTTTTTGTGGTGGCCAAGAATTGGAAATTGAGGAGACATCCATCAATTGGGGAATGGCTGAACAAGTTGTGGCATATGAATGTAATGGAACACTATTATTCTATAAGAAATGATGAGCAGGTGTATTTCAGAAAAACCTGGAAAGACTTACATGAACTGATGCTGAGGGAAGTGAGCAGAACCAGGAGAACATTCTACATAGTAACAGTAACATTGTAGGATGATCAACTTTGATAGATTTAGCTCTTCTCAGCAATACAATGATTTAAGACAATTCCAAAAGCCTCATGATAGAAAATGCTATCCACATCCAAAGAAAAAAACTACGGAGTCTGAATGCAGATTGAAGCATACTGTTTTCTCTTTTTTTGTTGTTTTTTCTTTCTCATAGTTTTTCCCTTTTGTTCTGATTCTTTCATAACATGATTAATATAGAAATATGTTCAATATGATTGTTCATGTATAGCCTATATCAGATTGCATGCCATCTTGGGGAGGGGGAGATTAGGAAGGGGGAAAAACCTGGAATTCAAAATCTTATAGAAGTGAGTGTTGAAAACTAAAAATAAATATTTTGTATATACCTTAGCTTAAAAAGGGCAAGGTCCCCCCTTGCACCAAGGGCCATATCCATTCATCCTGATCTATATCTCACCAGTGGATTCAGCTCCAGAGGAAAAAGTGAGGCTGGTGACTCTGCACAGCCCTCCCTCACTTAAATCTAATTCACTTCCGTATCATGGCATCACCTCCCTGATGCCATGGTCCTCTTTGAAAATGAAGGACAAACAACAACAATAACATCTGTCCTATACATAGCTTGCTTTTGTGTGGGACAGCGACCCCCACCCAAATTAAACTCAGAGACCTCATGGTGGAAAGTAAAGGTTACCTTTATTACAATCTCGGGAGATGGCTGTCTGCTCCTTCGATACACGTGGAGAGAGAGAGAGAGAGACATGGAGTAACAGGGGCCGCCTTATGAAAGCAAATCTCCGCCCACCACGCAAACAAGTTTCCACCCACCACTATCCCTTACCCCCTTACCTGGGGATGGGCTTACATTCTAAGCTCAAAAGTTTCTTCCTATTCTCTTAACTGGGAGGTGAGGCTTACATTCTAGGTCCGAAATTCAAAGACAAGGAAAGAGGGCGGAAGCTCAGGTTGGGGGTGGGGCAGGGCTTGTTCTTTCTGTTAAGTGCTTAAAAACAGGGTTTAAGTGGGGGAGGATTTTGAAAGTAATAATCAAGAATTATTTGACCCTTTGAGGAGCCTTCACTTCTGAGAGTTCATTTCTCACACTACCTTCTGAACTCATTACCTTAATTACACTGAGAAGTCTTCACTGGGACATCCCCGTTCACTTTGTAGATATTTGTTTGCATGTTGTCCCCTCCCATTAAATTGTAAACTCCTTGAGGGCAGGGACTGCTTTTTCCCTTTTTTTTTAATCCCTAGCACTTAGCACCTTTCTTGACAGATCCCTACATTCCTCACCTATGCATCCTTCACGTCTGGGTTTTGCAGCCAGCAGAGCATTGATACCTCACAGAGCAAGGAGTGATCTTCAGAACCCAGACCAGGGTAGCTGAGACAAGGGCCCATCTAGCAGTGACACCACTTTTGGACCTGACCTTGGTGGGATCAGCCCAGGGAGATGTTTGTTCATTCGTTCTTAATTATATCTTCAAAATAAATACCCTTTTTCGTAAAAGCTAACTGATGTCCAATTGTTAAATGCGACTGACATGCTAGTCACTTGGCTGCTAACTCTCAAAAATGTGAGGGAACACGGTCAATAGAGGTGAAAATGTCAGCAAATGAGAAGAGACACCTACCAAGCTCTCAAGGTACCCTAAACCTTGAGGGGAAGGTTTAGCTGGTTTGGCTCTGGGATAGTAGAACTAAGCATACTGGCTACACTCTCCATAGCTCCCTGCTATTGCCATTAGAAACCATCTATGCTTGAGAGGCATTAATATCTGTTTCTAACACCCTCAAACAAGTTAGCAAACTGTTAGGCCTCAAAATTCCCTCACTGAACCTATTCTGTTCTCAGGGCTGCTAGTCAGCACTACCTCCCCTCTCAAATAGATGCATGCACCTTAAATGGGGTGGCCTAGTTAAGCTTCTTTTCGACAATTAACATAAAAGACTCAGAGCAGAGAAGAAAGGTGGAGGGAAAGGAAGGAAAGAAAAAAGAAATAGGAGGAAAAGGGAGAGAAGAAAACGGGAGAAGAGGCCTCACACTTACAACTGGTTCGGCACACTGAAATCAGCTGGATGGTATCACAGAAAGAATTGTTTTGAATCCTAGTTCTTCACTTGGTGACCCTCATTAAAGTCATTTCCCATCTCTAGACCTCATTGCTCTTGGCTGTTACATAATAGGAATGGGCCAGAGAATCTCTAAGATCTCTTTTTCCCGCAGATTTGATTAAGTATTTCTTTGCACCTGTCATAGATTTCTGTTGCCTTCCATTCATTTGCTGATCCAAAAAGCATTAATTTAAAGGCAGATAAGCACTAGACACTACTTTAGGCATCAAGGACACAAAGGCAAAAAATAAAATAATCAGTCCCTGCCTTCAAGGAGTTTCTGTTCTACTGAGAATGAGCTTTCATTTTACATCTACTGATATGCAATTATAGCATGGCCTCTACCTGGCCAACAGCTTGGTCCCTGGCCCCAGCACACATCAGAGAATCAGAGAAAGGCCACAAATGTGGTAGAGAGTGTTCTAGGTATAAGGGAGCCACATTAAAAACCACAGCCCAGTTGTATTCAGAACCAACCTTACTTACATTTTTCCCTTTAAAACCATTCCCCAATGCATTTTGTTCACCCCTTTAAGCAGTTCCCTAGGACAAAGTACCTAGTTTACTGTATGACAAACCTCCAGCCCTGAATATTAAGCCTCTAACCATGATGGTTCAGTTAAAACACATCTGTCTGGGTGTTCCATTTCCCTTCAAAAGGCCCAGAGCTCCAAGACCAACATAAATGGTTAAATTGATGGAAGTCTAGGCAGGCTCAGCAGGACTGTGAAAAACAGAGTGATTTATTAGAAGGGAGGCCTAATGAACCTGGCTTTGCCTTTGCCTCCAAGAAAAGGTTGTTGCAACCAGATATGCAATTAAAGCTGAACGGTGCAATCTTTACATTTAAAGGGAAATCAGTGGCATTGATTAAGCCAAATAAAAGCAGCTACATAAGACCCTATTACTAGATCTGACTGCTGTAAAACATTGTTTTTAAATCAAACAGATAAAAATCAGGGTAAGTTTCCTATGGCTAAACATGAGAATGAGGGGCCCAGTGGGAAAACTCAAAATTACTCATTTTATCAAGGCAATATACACAGTTTCAATGAATCTTTTTTTCTCCTTCCTGTTTC